>NC_037331.1:30587500-31212500 GCF_002263795.3 Bos taurus
TGATCTGAGCCACAGTCAGCTCCAGGTCTTGTTTTTGCTGACTGTATAGAGCTTCTCCATCTTTGGACTGCAAAGAATATAGTCAATCTGATTTCGGTATTGACCGTCTGGTGATGTCCATGTGTAGAGTCTTCTCTTGTGTTGTTGGAAGAGGGTGTTTGCTATGACCAGTGCGTTCTCTTGGCAAAACTCTATTAGCCTTTGTGCTGCTTCATTCTCTACTGCAAGGACACATTTGCCTGCTACTCCAGTAATTTCTTGACTTTGTACTTTTGCATTCCAGTCCCCTATAATGAAAATGACATCTTTTTGGGGGGTTAGTTCTAAAAGGTCTTGTAGGTCTTCATAGAACCATTCAAATTCAGCTTTTTCAGCATTACTGGTTGGGGCATAGACTTGAATTACCATGATATAGAATGGTTTGCCTTAGAAACGAACAGAGATCATTCTGTCATTTTTGAGATTGCATCCAAGTACTGCATTTCAGACTCTTTTGTTGACTGTGAAGGCTCCTCCATTTCTTCTAAGGGATGCTTGCCCACAGTTCAGTTCAGTTCAGTCGCTCAGTCATGTCCAACTCTTTGCAACCCCATGAATTGCAGCACGCCAGGCCTCCCTGTCCATCACCAACTCCCGGAGTTCACTCAGACTCATGTCCATCGAGTCAGTGATGCCATCCAGCCATCTCATCCTCTGTTGTCCCCTTCTCCTCCTGCCCCCAATCCCTCCCAGCATCAGAGTCTTTTCCAATGAGTCAACTCTTTCGCATGAGGTGGCCAAAGTACTGGAGTTTCAGCTTTAGCATCATTCCTTCCAAAGAAATCCCAGGGCTCATCTCCTTCAGAATGGACTGGTTGGATCTCCTTGCAGTCCAAGAGACTCTCAAGACTCTTCTCCAACACCACAGTTCAAAAGCATCAATTCTTCGGCGCTCAGCCTTCTTCACAGTCCAACTCTCACATCCATACATGACCACAGGAAAAACCATAGCCTTGACTAGACGGACCATTGTTGGCAAAGTAATGTCTCTGCTTTTGAATATGCTATCTAGTTTGGTCATAACTGTCCTTCCAAGGAGTAAGCGTCTTTTAATTTCATGGCTGCAGTCACCATCTGCAGTGATTTTGGAGCCCCAAGAAATAAAGTCTGACACTGTTTCCACTGTTTCCCCATCTATTTCCCATGAAGTGATGGGACCGGATGCCATGATCTTCATTTTCTGAATGTTGAGCTTTAAGCCCACTTTTTCACTTTCCACTTTCACTTTCATCAAGAGGCTTTTGAGTTCCTCTTCACTTTCTGCCATAAGGGTGGTGTCATCTGCATATCTGAGGTTATTGATATTTCTCCCAGTAATCTTGATTCCATCTTGTGCTTCTTCCAGCCCAGCATTTCTCATGATGTACTCTGCATAGAAGTGAAATAAGCAGGGTGACAATATACAGCCTTGACGTACTCCTTTTCCTATTTGGAACCAGTCTGTTGTTCCATGTCCAGTTCTAACTCTTGCTTCCTGACCTGCATACAGATTTCTCAAGAGGCAGGTCAGGTGGTCTGGTATTCCCATCTCTTGAAGAATTTTCCACAGTTTATTGTGATCCACACAGTCAAAGGCTTTGGTATAGTCAATACAGCAGAAATAGATGTTTTTCTGGAACTCTCTTGCTTTTTCCATGACCCAGTGGATGTTGGCAATTTGATTTCTGGTTCCCCTGCCTTTTCTAAAACCAGCTTGAACATCAGGGAAGTTCACGGTTCACATATTGCTGAAGCCTGGCTCAGAGAATTTTGAGCATTACTTTACTAACATGTGAGATGAGTGCAATTGTGCGGTAGTTTGAGCATTCTTTGGCATTGCCTTTCTTTGGGATTGGAATGAAAACTGAACTTTTCCAGTCCTGTGGCCACTGCTGAGTTTTCCAAATTTGCTGGCATATTGAGTGCAGCACTTTCACAGCATCATCTTTCAGGATTTGAAATAGCTCAACTGGAATTCCATCAACTCCAATAGCTTTGTTTGTAGTGATGCTTTCTAAGGCCCACTTGACTTCACATTTCAGGATGTCTGGCTCTAGGTCAGTGATCACACCATTGTGATTATCTGGGTCGTGAAGATATTTTTTGTATAGTTCTTCTGTGTATTCTTGCCACCTCTTCTTAATGTCTTCTGCTTCTGTTAGGTCCATAGCATTTCTGTCCTTTATCGAGCCCATCTTCGCATGAAATGTTCCCTTGGTATCTCTAATTTTCTTGAAGAGATCTCTAGTCTTTCCCATTCTGTTGTTTTCCTCTATTTCTTTGCATTGATCGCTGAGGAAGGCTTTCTTTTCTTGCTATTCTTTGGAACTCTGCCTTCAGATGCTTGTATCTTTCCTTTTCTCCTTTGCTTTTCGCTTCTCTTCTTTTCACAGCTACTTATAAGGCCTCCCCAGGCAGCCATTTTGCTTTTTTTGCATTTCTTTTCCATGGGTAGTAGATACAGTGGGCATCTGAGTTAAATTCTCCCATTCCAGTCTATTTTAGTTCGCTGATTCCTAGAATGTAGACGTTCACTCTTGCCATCTCCTGTTTGACCACTTCCAATTTGCCTTGATTCATGGACCTAACATTCCAGGTTCCTATGCAGTATTGCTCTTTACAGCATCAGACTTTACTTCCATCATCAGTCACATCCACAACTGGGTGTTGTTTTTGCTTTGGCTCCATCTTTTCAATCTTTCTGGAGTTATTTTTCCACTGATTTCCGGTAGCATATTGGACACCTACCAACCTGGGGAGTTCACCTTTCAGTGTCCTGTCTTTTTGTCTTTTCATGCTGTTCATGGGGTTCTCAAGGCAAGAATACTGAAGTGGTTTGCCATTCCCTTCTCCAGTGGGCCACATTCTGTCAGAACTCTCCACCCTGACCTCTCCGTCTAGGGTAGCCCTACATGGCATGGCTCATAGTTTCATTGAGTTGGACAAGGCTGTGGTCTATGTGATCAGATTGGCTGGTTTTTTGTGATTGTGCTTTTCATTCTGTGTGCCCTCTGATGGAGAAGGACAAAAGGCTTATGGAAGTTTCCTGATGGGAAAGATTGACTAACGGGGAATTGGGTCTTCTTCTGATAGGGGGTGCCATGCTCAGTAAATCTTTAATCCCATTTTCTGTTGATGGGTGGGGTTGTGTTCCCTCCCTATTATTTGACCTGAGGCCAAACTATGGTGGAAGTAATGAAGATATGAAGGCTTCCTTCAAAAGGTCCCATGCATGAACTGCTGCACTCAATGCCCCCAACCCTGCAGCAGGCCTCCTCCGAGCCACACCTCTGCCAGAGACTCCTGGATACTCACGGGCAAGTCTGGGTCAGTCTCTTGTGGGGTCACTACTCCTTTCTCCTGGGTCCTGGTGCAAACAAGGTTCTGTTTGTGCCCTCCAAGACATGCCTCCTGAGAAATCTGTATGCAGATCAAGAAGCAACAGTTAGAACTGGACATGGAACAACAGACTGCTTCCAAATTGGGAAAGGAGTACTTCAGGGCTGTATATTGTCACCCTGCTCATTTAACTTATACAGAGTACATCATGAGAAATACTGGACTGGATGAAGCACAAACTGGAATCAAGATTGCTAGGAGAAATAGCAATAACCTCAGATATGCAGATAATACCACCCTGATGGCAGAAAGCGAAGAAGAGCTAAAGAGCCTCTTGATGAAAGTGAAAGAGGAGAGTGAAAAAGTTGGCTTAAAACTCAACATTCAGAAAACCAAGATCATGGCATCTGGTCCCATCACTTCATGGCAAATAGATGAGGAAGCAATGGAAACAGTGAGACTTTATTTTTTGGGCTCCAAAATCACTGCAGATGGTGACTGCAGCCATGAAATTAAAAGACACTTGCTCCTTGGAAGAAAAGTTATGACCAACTTAGACAGAATGTTGAAAAGCAGAGACATTACTTTGCCAACAAAGGTCCGTCTAGTCAAAGCTATGGTTCTTCCAGTGGTCATGTATGGATATGAGAGTTGGACTATAAAGAAAGCTGAGTGCCCAAGAATTGCTGCTTTTGAATTGTGGTGTTGGAGAAGACTCTTAAGGGTCCCTTGGACTGCAAGGAAATCCAGCCAGTCCATCCTAAAGGAAATCAGTCCTGAATATTCATTGGGAAGACTGATGCTGAAGCTGAAACTCCAATACTTTGGCCACATGATGTGAAAAACTGACTCATTGGAAAAAACCCTGATGCTGGGAAAGATTGAAGGCGGGAAGAGAAGGGAACGACAGAGGATAAGATGGTTGGATGGCATCACCGACTCAATGGACATGAGATTGAGTAAGCTTTGGGAGTTGATAATGGACAGGGATGCCTGGCATGCTGTAGTCCATAGGGTCACAAAGATTCGGACACAACTAAGCAATTGAACAGATCTGTGTTATCTCAGTTGATTAAAGCAGGTTCTTCATTTACATATCTAGCCCTTCAGTTCAGTTCAGTTCAGTCACTCAGTCATGTCCGCCTTTGCGACCTCATGGACCACAGCACACCAGGCCTCTCTGACCATCATGACTACTGGAAGAACCATAGCCTTGACTAGACGGACTTTGTTGGCAAAGTAATGTCTCTGCTTTTCAATATGCTATCTAGATTGGTCATAACTTTCCTTCCAAGGGGTAAGCGTCTTTTAATTTCATGGCTGCAATCACCATCTGCAGTGATTTTAAAGCCCCCAAAAATAAAGTCAGCCACTGTTTCCACTGTTTCTCCATCTATTTGCCATGAAGTGATGGGACTGGATACCATGAACTTAGATTTCTGAATGTTGAGTTTTAAGCTAACCTTTTCACTCTCCTCTTTCACGTTCATCAAGAGGCTTTTTAATTCCTCTTCACTTTCTGCCATCAGGGTGGTATCATCTGCATATCTGGGGTTATTGATACTTCTCGCAGCAATCTTGATTCCAGCTTGTGCTTCCTCCAGCCCAGCGTTTCTCATGATGTACTCTGCATATAAGTTAAATAAGCAGGGCGACAGTATACAGCCTTGACGTACTCCTTTTCCTATTTGGAAGCAGTCTGTTCCATGTCCAGTTCTAACTGTTGCTTCCTGACCTTAGGACATTAAATCCCTCTGTGTATTTGTGTTCTTTGTTGGTAATTATGCCTCAGTTTTCACAATAGCTTTTTCATGACATAAGGACATGCCAATGGAATTTCTGCAAATTAAATATTTTGGGAAAAGTGTCTCATAATAATTGTAAAAGAAAAATCCTTTTGTACCTAAGCTATTTAATGTGTCTATGGTATCAAGCCATATTTTTATATGGAAGATTTTTTTAAAAGACGATATCTATAGTACTCCCTGAATTTCAGAGATTTTCTCTAAGTATTTCTGCCATAAAATAGTCCTGTTTATGTAAGAGGATAAAGCCATAAAATAGTCCTGTTTATGTAAGAGGATAAAGCATTCTGCTAATTTTGTCCACCTCGTACTGCGTTGTGAGTTTCGGAAGGTGTCAGCTATCAAATTCTTCTTTTTGTCTCCATCTCATGTTCTCCAAACTTTAATCTTCTCAATGGGTATCTTGGTCCGATTCACCCAATGACCAACTTAAGATGAATGATTATCATCACTTGTGGTCCTCTCTGCATTTTCCATCATTGATAAAATTTTCTCATTCTGTCCAAAATTATAAAGAAATTCACTTCCTGATGTGCAAGCTAGTGAACTTCACGTTGCCTTCTTGTTACAGTTATTCTTCTCTTTGAATCATGTAATAGTATCTATAGCATGAACTTAGGCTATCAGTCACTTTACATTTTTTTAATTGAAAACTTGCCTTCTCAAATTTAAGTTTTAAAATTGATGTTTAATTGCTGGTATAGCATCATTTGGGCTTCCCTGGTGACTCAGTGGTAAAGAATTCGCCTGCCAATTCAAGAGACGTGAGTTTAATCTCTGGGGCAGAAAGATCACTGGAGGAGGAAATGGCAACTCACTTCAGTATTCTTGCCTGGGAAATCCCATGGACAGAGGAGCCTGGTGGGCTACGGTCCATGGGGTCACAAAACAGTTGGACACAACTTACCGTCTAAAAACAAGAGGAAATCGCATCATTTAGTGTGTTTCTGGGAAGTTTCCCATCAACTTGTGTTTTCCCACTTACTTAAAATTCCAAATACGGAATTCCATGAAGATAAAATTTTGTTGTGAAGAGTAAGATTAATTGGCTTATCCAAACTATGTAAACTCTCTAAATGTATAGCCAAAGCAAAAATGATAATTTTCTGATGCTGTACATTAAGGAAACATTTATTTTTAACTACAGGCCTGTGTTGCTCTGTGGGCCCACAACTCTCAGGACTCCGTGTCTATTTTCAGGCATCCCAGCGCTCTCTGCTTGTCTCTTGAGTACACAGGCTCCAGGCCAGCTGAGAAATAGATCGTCAAACATGAGCAGCTTATTCTCACTCATCTCTGGACAGAGCTGTATGCTAAAGGAAGAAAGAGATTTCGAGTTGTATAAATGACATCCTTTTGGAAGAGACTTTTCTGTCTGTAAGACCCCTGGCAGAAAATGCTATATAAAACCTAAAAAACGTATGTCCTGTAGAACAGAGGTTTCTAGTTTCTCACTTCAGTTGCTCAGTCATGTCTGACTCTTTGCGACCCCATGGACTGTAGCATGCCAGGATTCCCTGCCCATCAACAACTCCCAGAGTTTGCTCAAACTCATGTCTATCAAGTCGGTGACACCATTTGAGCTACTTACTTTATACACCTAGATTCAGTCACAGCAAAGTGGAAAGATAATCACGTCTATATGAACATGTGCCAGGGTTCAAGAGGAGCTGAAATTGTTTATTCATGTTAATTTTTTTTGATCAATTTTTCCTCATCAGTGTTGCCTCATCCTGCCTTTCCAAGAAGCATCTCCTCATCCTGCTCCACAGTTTACAGGATATTTGCTAGAGCTCCGTACTCTCCTGAGTGTCTCTGGCTTGTCATTTGACTTGGGTATCCTGGGGATTTTGACAGTTTATAAATTAGCCCACCAACAAATGACTATTTGTGTCCTTTTAAAACATCTCTGGGAAAGATTGAGGGCAGGAGGAGAAGGGGACGACAGAGGATGAGATGGTTGGATGGCATCATCAACTCAATGGACATGGGTTTGGGTGGACCCTGGGAGTTGGTGATGGACAGGGAGGCCTGTTGTTCATGGGGTCGCAAAGAGTCGAACATGACTTAGCAACTGAATTGAACTGAAGCTAAGCATGTCATTTATTAACAACCTGTGTACATATTCAAGGTAACCTTAGAGAGAACTCTTATAAAATAAGTCCACAATCCTTAATGTGTTCCTAGAAATGAAGACTATTCTAAATGCATCAAAACTCCAAAATCTAATAAACAAATTTAACTCTAAGTCTGAATTTCAAGAGGAGTTATATTTTAACTTGATCCAGTGATTCTAAAGTTTTCTGGAAGAGTATATTTTCAACAACACCAATGTAATTTTGGAATCAAACAGTAAGAGGGCACTTGGACTTCACAATATTAAAATATACTCTAAAGCTAAAGTAATTACAACAATGTGGTTCTTCAAGGGAAATGAAAACTAGAATAGAGATCAGAGTCATTTAAGGATGCAGAGATATTTGATATGTTTAATATATGATGATGTATAAATGCAACTGCATCTACCACCTCCTAACATTTCTACTAATATACCATCTTCCCTCCTGATACTTCTATTCAAGGCCAACCATTTGGGTTATGTACTAGTTTCCATCCCCTTTCCTTTCCTTGAGGACAATTCAAGACAAATTCTCCCCTTTCCGTCATCATCAATTTTTCTGTCTGGATTCATTACTACATCATTCCCACTAGCACTCAAACATGTAGTTATTTCTCCCATTAAAAACAAATATATCTGGAAATATACATTTCTCTCAACTCTCCCTGCCCCTCAAGCTACTCCTTCATTTCTCTGCCCTCATTTACAGTCATCACTTCAGAAGAGGAATGGATATTCACTGTCTCCACATCCTCCCTCCGTATTTCTAAGTCACTCCAGACAGACTTTCATCCCCATCATGCCACCAAAATGCCTATTATCAGATTTTGCCTTCACATTGCTAAGTTGAGAGGTTCGTTCTCATTCTCATCGTACTTGACTGAATTTGATGCAGTGGATCACTCCATCCTCCCATCAATACTTGATTTTCTTGAATCACCCTCACTTCACCTCCACATAACCCCACTGGTCAGTTTTTCTCAGACTTCTTGATTTTTTTCCTACCCCACCCTGCCCCAGTGGCTCAGACAGTAAAGAATCCACCTGCAATGCGGGAGACCTGGGTTTGACCTCTGGGTTGGAAAGATCCCCTGGAGGAGGGTATTCTTGCTTGGAGAATCCCCATGGACAGAGGAGCCTCTCGGGCTGCAGTCCGTGGGGTCACAAAGAGTCAGACACGACTGAGCGACAAAGCACACACACCCGCCCCAATCTCTTAGTGTTGAAATGACCCACACTTCAGTCTTTGAGCTGCTTCTTAACAAGGTTCATGGCTTTAAATGTCCCCTGGACCCCACTAACTCCCAAATGGATACCTGCAGCCAGACAGTGGCATCTTCCCTTCTGTGTCTGAAAGATGTCTCAGATGCAGAACATCCAAACTGAATTCCTGATCTTCCCCGTAAAACTGCTACTCAAGTGTTCCCGATTTGTTTAATGGTAGGTCTACCCTTGTGTTAGCTCAGCCTAAAAGACTTTGAGTCACTTTGATGTCAGTCTTTTTCTGACACCCACATCCAGTCTATCTAGGAGATTCTGTGGGCTGTACCTTTAAAATATATTCAGAATCTGACCACTTTTCGCCACCTTCACTGCTTGCATCCTGAGCCCAGCCATCAGCTTCCTCTTCAATTACTGTGAAAACTTTCTAACTGGTTTCCTTGCTTCTATATTTGTTGCCTCTCTCCAAATTGGATCTTAACATATCAGCCAGTGTGATATGATGCAAGTCAGATTCACTAATTTTTTTTTTCTAAAATCCCTCTGTTGACTTCCCACTGCACTTAAAGCAAAAGCTAGAAACCCTGCAGATGCTTATAAAACCCTCAGTGATTTGGCCCCATTACAGTAAGTCCCTGACATCCGAACCTTCAAGTTGCAAACGTTCAAAGATGTGAATGTACACTTGTTCCATCAACGTCAGGCATGCAGCTATTGCTGACAGTCCTTCAGCTCTACTGTCTCCCACCTCCTCTCCATCCTGCAGTCAGTAACTCTTCTTTCCTGTTCACTTGATTCCAGCCCCTGTATGCCAGTTGTTGCACTGTACTACTGTACTTTTTCAAGGTACTGTAAGATTAAAAACGTTTTCATTTGTGTGAAAAGTATTATAAACCTATTACAGTACAGTGCTACACAGCCAATTGTGTTAGTTGGGTAGATAGGCTAACTTTGTTGGACTTGGGAACCAACTGGACTAATGAATGTGCTCTAAAAATAGACCTCATTCATGTGTAGGGGACCTACTGTATCTCCCTGTAACTTACTTTCTGTTATTCCTTTCCTCACTCATCTGCTCTGGTCACACTGGGCCATCTTCCGTGAATCTACCACGTATGCTCCAGCCTCAGGCCCTTTGCACTAGCTTTTTCCTCTGTCTTGAAGTATTTTCACTTAGGACATAGTTTTCCCACTCACTTCCATCAACTAGCTCTTAGTTCAAGCAGGAAGAAGATAAGGTGTTCTGGTAGTCCCATCTCTTGAAGAATTTTCCACAGTTTCTTGTGATCCACACAGCCAAAGGCTTTAGCATAGTCAATGAAGCAGAAGTAGATATTTTTCTGGAATTCCCTTCCTTTTTCTGTTATCCAACGAATGCTGGCAGTTTGATCTCTGGTTCCTCTGCCTTTTCTAAATCCAGCTTGTACATCTGGAAGTTCTTGGTTCATGTACTGTTGAAGCCTAGCTTGAAGGATTTTGAGTGTTATCTTGCTAGCTTGTGAAATGAGTGCAATTGTATAGTAGTTTGAATATGGCATGCCCTTCTTTGGGACTGGAATGAACACTGACCTTTTCCAATCCTGTGGCCACTGCTAAGTATTCCTAATTTGCTGGCATATTGAGTGCAGCACTTTCACATCATCATCTCTTAGGATTTGAAATAGCTCAACTGGAATTCCATCACCTCCACTAGCTTTGTTCCTAGTGATGCTTCCTAAGGCCCAGTTGACTTTACACTTCAGGATGTCTGGCTCTAAGTGAGTGATCACACATTCATGGTAATCTGGGTCTTTAAGACCTATTTTGTATAGTTCTTCTGTGTATTCTTGCCACCTCTTCTTAATCTCTTCTGCTTCTGTTAGGTCCGTACTGTTTCTGTCCTTTAGCATGCCCATACTTGCATGAAATATTCCCTTGGTATCTCCAATTTTCTTGAAAAGATCTCTAGTCTTTCCCATTCTATTGTTTTCCTCTGTTTCTTTGAATCGTTCACTTAAGAAGGCCTTCTTATCTCTCTTTGCTATTCTCTGAAACTCTGCATTCAGTTGGATATATCTTTCCTTTTCTCCTTTGCCTTTCGTGTCTCTTCTTTTCTCAGCTATATGTAAGACCTCCTCAGACAACCATTTTGCCTTCTTGCATTTCTTTTTCTTGGGGGTGGTTTTGGTCACTGCCTCCTATACAATGCTATGAACCTCTGTCCATAGTTCTTCAGGTACTCTGTCTATCAGATCTAATCCCTTGAATCTATTTGTCACTTCCACCATAATCATAAGGGATTTTATTTGGGTCATACCTGAATGGTCTATTGGTTTTCCCTACTTTCTTCAATTTAAGTCTGAATTTGGCAATTAAGGAGTTCATGATCTAAGTCACAGTCAACTCCCGGTCTTGTTTTTGCTGACTGTATAGAGCTTCTCCATCTTTTGCTGCAAAGAATATAATCAATCTGATTTTTGTATTGACCATCTGGTGATGTCCATGTGTAGAGTCATCTCTTATGTTGTTGGAATAGGGTATTTGCTATGACCAGTATGTTCTCTTGGCAAAACTCTATTAGCCTTTGCCGTGCTTCATTTTGTACTCCAATGCCAAATTTGCCTATTACTCCAGGTAATGCTTGACTTTTTATTTTGCATTCCAATCCCCTGTGATGAAAATGACATCTTTTTTGGGTATTAGTTTTAGAAGGTCTTGGAGGTCTTCATAGAACCATTGGACTTCAGCTTCTTCGGCATTAGTAGTTGGGAAATAGAAGTGGGTTACTGTGATTATGAATGGTTTATCTTGGAAACAAACTGAGATTATTTGTCCTTTTTGTTATTGTACCCAAATGCTGATGTGCCTTTGCTGTGACTTTTAAATAATATTTACTATATAAATATTTACTCAGTAAAGAATCCACCTGCAATGCAGGAGATCTGGGTTCAATCCCTGGGTTGGGAAGATCCTCTGGAGGAGGAAATGGCAACCCACTCCAGTATTCTTGCCTGGAGAATACCATAGACAGAGGAGCCTGATGGGCTACAATCCATGGGGTTGCAAAGAGTCGGACATGACTGAGCAACTAAGCACACACTGTTTCAGACTCTCGTTGTTTGCGAGGGTTCCTCCATTCCTTCTAAGGGATCCTTGCCCACAGAAGTAGATATAATTGTCATCTGAATTAAATGTGCCCATTCCCATCCATTTTAGTTCACTGATTGCTAAAATGTCAGTGTTCTCTTCCCAGATTCCTGTGCAGTATTGTTCTTTACAGCATCGGGCACATTACTTTCACCACCAGATACATCCACAACTGGGCATCATTTACACTTTGGCTCAGCCTCTTCATTCTTTTTGGAGTTATTTCTCCACTTTTTCCCAGTAGCATATTGGACACCTACCAACCTGGCACGCTGCTCTTCCGGTGTCATATCTTTTTGCCTTTTCATACTGTTCATGAGTGTCTCGAGGCAAGAATACTACAAATTCCTAGATGTGATTACAACCTTTATCCTTCAGCATGCCTCATTCTACTCTATTTTTTCCACTATAGCATTTATTACTTGCTAATACATTGCTTTGTTATGGTTAACATCTTTCCTCTCCCCCAGAAAAAATGTAAGATCCATGGAAGCAAGTATTTTGTGTATTTTGTTCACTACTCTATCCTAGATGGTGCCTGGAACATTGTAGATGTTCCGTGTTTTTTTTCATTGAGAGATAATTTATACACCTTATGATTCACCCATTTAAAGCATACGATTCAGTGGTGTTTAGTGCAGTCACACAGCTGTGCAGCTCTCATCACAGTCCATTCTAGAGCATTTTCACCATTCTCAATGTAAACCCCATACCCATTAGCTGTCACCCACAATCCCCCAGTCCTTACTGGGCATAGATAACCATTAATTTATTTCATGTATCTATAAATTTGCCTGTTCTGAACATTTCATATGCATGAACATATGTGATATTTCATGACTGACTTCTCTCACTTAGCTTGTTTTTAAGATTCATCAATGATATAACCTATATCAGTATTTTATCCCTTTCTATGACTGAATAATATTCCTTATTATTGGAATATAAATGTGGATATATCACATTTCATTTATCCATTCATCCATTGATGGTCATTTGGGTTGTTTCTACTTTTTTTATTATTATGAATAATGTGGCTATAAACAGTTGAATTATTCATGTACAAGTTTTTGTGTGTGGACACATTTTATTTCTCTTTCACATATACCTAGGAGTGGAATTTTCTGAGTTGTATGGTACCTCTGTATTTAATCTTTGACAAACTACCAGCCTATCACTACATATTTTAGAATAAATGTATGCTTCAATGTGTATTTCAGATCAGTAGGGGAAGTAATAGATTATGCAGTAAATGCTGAAGCACAACTCACCAAGTGTTTGGGCTGAAATATAGTTAGGGCTCTCCTTTATGGTTTCATGGGAAATAAAAAGAGTTCCAAATGATTTAAGTATTAGAATGTTAAATAACTTAAAATGTAGATGAACTGTACAGTTATAAATCAGAAATTGTAGATAAACATTACAGAATCAGTGAGGGGCCATATTATAACCCCCATGTAACAAGCTGAGAAAAGAAATGTGAACTTAATCCTAAGCATGGGCAGTCATTGAAGGATTTTAAGCAGGTCTATGACATGATCAGTATTATCCATTTGAAAAGCTCACACTGGCCACCAAAAAAGCAATGACTTGGCGGGGAAAGAGACTCTTGTTACCAACTAAGAGTGATAGCCCCGAAGACAATGAACACAGTGATGACAGTGGGTGTGACAAGCAGGAGAGTGATTGCAGAGGAAGCAAGGAAGCAGAGCTGATGAGACAGTGTAAGGGTTGACGGGGAGAAAGTCAATATATGCAGGTGCCAGTCCCTCAGATTAAAATCATTTTAGGAGAAACGATGAGGAGTTTGGTTTTGAAGTGTCTCTAAAACATACAAGTGTCAATAACCAGTAGAGAACTGGACAAGAGCATTACTGGGTGAGAGTGAGATTTGGGAGTCACTGATGTACACATAGTTCTTGAAACTACACGTGGTTAGATCACCTGGAGAAGATGTTTAGAGTGAAGTGAGCCGAGTCAGTGCTGACATGTAAGTACGAAGTTGAGGAAGATGAAGAAGGTGCAGTCAGAGACTGGAGAAGCCCAAGGCAAGAGTGGTCTCATAGGAGGTAAGAGTATAAAGACAGGGATGATCAGTGATGCCAAAGCCATAGAGACAAGTGAGAGAGTAGCTAGGAACTGAAAGTGTCGTCAGACTTGGAAGGATGAAAGTCTTTTCTGACCCCAAGGGTGTAATGAGCCAGAAGCAGACTGCACTGAGTTATACAGGAAGTAGGCAGAAAAGACAGGCTATACTTGTAGGAATTTGCTTTGAAGAGAAGGGGGTAAACAGAAGCGCCTGGTTGAGACATGAAGCTAAGTGAAGGGTTTTTTTTTTTTTTTTCTTTCTTCGTATGAGTAGGACTAGAACATGTTTCTAGTCTTTCAAAGAAGGAATGGAAAAGGAATTACTGATGGTAAAACAGGGAAGAGGTCTGATCCATCAGGAACTGGGAAGGGATAAGAATAGAGGAAAAGGGAATGACTTTCCAATAGAAGAAGCAAGACTCCTTGAACTTAGTTGGAGGAAAGGGGAGAAAGGGGAACATAGGCAGGCAGAAATGCTGATAGAAAGTTGTAGTTGTAGCTGCTGGTCTCTCTTCTCTTCAGGAAGCAGGAAATTGCAGTGCTAATCAGCCAAAGATAAGAAAATTGAAATGAGGAGAATGTTTGCAAGGAGGGTGGCAAAAACATCAAAAAGTATCCATTGAAGGCAATCAGAGAATAAATGTTAAAGCCTTGCCAAGCAACTTGGAGAAGCCAAAGTTGAATTTGGAAAAGATAAATTTGTAGTCACAGTAATAAAGCTTTCATCAGCAATACTCACAGTCTGGGACCAAAAGGACAGGACAAGAGTTACTTTAGCCAGGGTATACAGGATGATAGGCAGATAAGCCAGAAGGAAAAGAAGGCAGGGAAGTTCATGTAGACAGTCAGAAGAACAATTAAGGAATGGAAGGTTCTATTTTAGGTTCGGCAGAGATGTGAGTGGAGTTGAAAGTTAGTGTTTAAATATATGGTACAGTTTCTCAATAGAATTACCATATAATCCAACCTGGCTGGGGAATCTACTAGCCAAAGGAAATAAAAGCAAGGGCTCAGGTAAGTCTACATTTGTTCACAACAGCATTATTCAGAAATAGCCAAAAAGTGGAAGAAATCCAGATGTCCATCAACAGATGGATGGAAAAAGAAAATGTGGCATATACATACAGTGGAATATTATTCAGTCTTAAAAAGGAAGGAAATTCTGACACATTGCAACATGGATGAATCTCGTAGATGTTATGCCAAAGGAAATAAATCAGTCATAAAAGGACGAATATTGTGTGATTCCACTTACATGATGTACCTAGAAAGTCAGTTTCATAGAAAAAGAAAGTATCATGGTAGTTACTAGGGGCTGGGGGGAGTGAATAATGGGAGTTATTGTATAATGAGTATGGGTTTCAGCTTGGGAAGATGAAAAAATTTCGGAGATGGATTGTAATGGTGATTGCACAACAGTGTGAATGTACTTACTATGACTGAAGGAATATTACTGTAACTGTACACTTCAAAATGGTTGGGATGACAAATTTTATAATACAGTTATTTTGCCACAATGAAAAATATGTGGTGGATAAAGGACCTGATGTCTTAATACTGTTGATAAGAGCAAACATTGTATCCAGAGGTGTGAGAAGAGGTATAGATTATCATGGTTAAAGAACTGGGTATTAGAAGTTTAGGTTTCAATAATGAAATAATTTAAGATTATTATAAGGCTCTGGAACAGCATCTCTCATCTAAAGAAGGAGATAGGCAGACTTCCCTGGTGGCCCAGTGGTTAAGACGCCAAGTTTCCACCGCAGGGGGCATAGGTTCAGTCCCTAGACAGGGAACCAAGATTCCACATGCTCTGTGACTTGGCCAAAAAAAAATTTAATTAATTTAAAAAAGGAGATAGTATAGTACCCTGCCAAAACATATCAGCATTTTTGAGTGTGGCGGATGTGCAAGGGAGGCGAGGGATGAGGTGTCGTGTGATTGTCACAGCTGGTTCTGGCATCTTCCTCTCCCCCTGCCTCTTCCCCCAGAATGCTAGAGTGGAAAGGAAATGCAGAGTTTTCGCGTGAAGGATGTCAAGGCTGGAGAGTGGATTCGACATGTCTACCAGCACTGAGGTAGTCACAGATTGGCAGCCAAACTTGGAAAGTGGGAAGGACCAATAGCTAAGGCTTTCGGATGAGGAGGATACATAGAGGAGTGTATGGCTGGACTCCATGAGCCTCAAGTGTGTCGCTTTTTACTTAAGGATAGAAGAGCTCTGGGGTCTTGGAATGACGTGCAGGGGAGTAAGAAGAGTGACCACTGTTACCCCCATATGCTTTTTCAGTAGTAGGAATACTAAGAAAATGGAAAATCTACTTGAGAAAGCCCTCAAGGAAAATGAGGCCCTAGGGCAGTGATTCTTGGACTCCAGCTTCACATTTAAATCATGTGGGAGTGAACTTTTAAAACATACTGATGCCAGTTGAAGTTGAATCATTAGAGATGGGGTGGTATCGGCAGCTTTGAAAGCTCTCGTGTGATTCTAATATACAGCCTGGGGTTGAGAGGCTATGTCCTAGGAAAGAGCTGAGTTTGGGTTGAGACAAGCAGGTAGAGGGAGAAAGCAAGAGAGTTTGACCCAAATAAGACTAGGAGATCACAAGAGCTGTGGGAACAGTTGTCAGGAAGTGCCGCAATGGGGCCATGAGTTTGGAGGATGGCAAGGGGTGGTAAGTGAAAAGGACAGGGACAGTGGGCATATGTGACCTTGAGGGTACAAATAAAATTGTTACCCAAAATTGTTTCCATCCGAAGCCATCATCTGCTGGGCAGACAAATGAAGGCATGGCCAAGTTCAAGGAGGCATTTGCACTCCACTCTTTACTCTGACCTCGCAGTTTATAGACAGACACATACATGGAATTACTATACATGGAATCAACCAAGTCTCAGTGTCCTAAGCAAAAAAGAGGGAGGGAGAGACCTACTTTGCAGAACTCCTATAAGAGTTAAGTGAGGCAAGGAACAGAGCAAATGTATATGAGTAAATTTTGTAAACACTTAAAACCTTACAAATATCACTTGTTCTGTTAACTGGGAGTCTTACCTCATCAGGAATTTCCCTTTTATCCTTTGAAATAGGCCCTGGGATCAGTTCCCAGAGGATTCTGATTGGTATTTGGTGTTAGGATTAGTCTAGTTTGGCTCAGGGCGTGTGCTTCCTTCCAGCCTGCTTCTCTCTAGTAAAAGCTTCTTAAGAAGGGAGACTCTTTCCTCCTCCTCCTTTTTTAAGCTCCATCTTGACTGACAGCATGTTGCACTATTTAATGAAGCAGTTAGATACTGACTTGCTAGGCTGACTTTGGACTCCCTCTTTGCTCTTGGTTTCTGAACTAATATTCTTTTCTGCATACTCCTTCAAGGAATTCTGCAAAGAAGAGTGGATTAAAAAAATATATATGAATTGAGGCTTATTTTCCCCAGTGTGAACTTAGGTTAAAACTTACTGTGAAAGTGATAACCATGTTGTAACTATTAGATTTTTCTTGATGAAAAACCTTCTGTGTAGTCATACAAATCCCTGCCTATTTGAACATAATACTATAAAGCAAATATCCTGAACTTTGTTTCTAAAATTTTAAGTCTCAAAGTATTTTATAGTATTTATGATATTCTTTAGTGTGAGTTACCTGCTTTGTTTTGCCTACTATTGGACTGGCCAAAAATTTCCTTCAGGTTTTTTGGTAACATCTTGGAAAAACTCAAATGAACTTTCTGGCCAACCCAGTAGGTTAAAGTGGCCATTAAAAAAGGGAAACTCGCTTTCATCCCCTGCACTGTGCTATGTACACAGTAGGTGGTCAAACAATGCAAACTATTGAATTCAGATACAAGATCTGTATGTGTACCTTCTGTTACTCCTTAATGCTTCAAAAATTAACATTATCTTAAGCCTCCAGTTGTTTCAAATTGTATTAATTAGAAGGCAAGAAATAAAAGCCACTGAGCTCTTGCTAACAGGAGAATGCTTGTGTCTTTAAGGAACCTGTGTGTGGAATCAGATACCAAGGTTTGTTGTTCCTGGTACTAGGAGAGAGATTTTGATATATTTATAAGATAACATTGTCAAGAACAATAGGCATTTTATGCGAACTTTTCCTGTACTAACCTCACATTGCATCCCAGCTTCACTGTGGGAATTCTTCCAGCATTCTGTTTGTGGAAGCTCTGTGGCCAACCAAGAAGTCAGACACCTCTACCACTGTTCCAGCCCCCACTGGCTGCTTCAGCCAGGTCCGGCTCTTACTGCTCTCTCTTGTGGAGCCGTGTTTCCCTGTTGGCCCCCTGATCCAGCCAGGGAACTAGCTCTTTACTCATCTCGCTGACCGTGGAGTCTCCAGATGTATGTAGGAGGTGCTTAGTAAATGTTTGGTGATTGATGACCAAGCGAACAAATTCCATAATAAATTCCATTCTATAATCTTGCTCATTTTTTTTCAAATTGAGTCTATTTTGTAAAGAACTGATCCTTACCTTTAAAATAGATTTTTCCTCCTTTCTCTCTCTTTTAAAGGAGACAACTTCCCACTTTCTTTTTTGCTCTATTTTTATTGAAGCATAGTTGATTTACAATATTGTGTTAGTTTAAGGTATACAGCAAAGTGATTCAGTTATGTATTTGTATTTTTTGATGATTTTCTGTAGGTTATTATAAGATATTGAATATTATATCCTAGATTAGATAGGAAATCCCTGTTGCTTATCTGTTTTACCCTGAACCCCTAATTTATCCCTTCCACCAGCAACTCCCTACTTTTCAATGCTCCTCCTGGTGGCTCAGATGGTAAAGAATCTACCTGCAATGCAAGAGGCCCAGGATCCCTGGATCCTGGATCAGGAAGATCCCCTGGAGAAGGGAATGGCTGCCCACTCCAGTATTCTTGCCTGGAGAATTCCATGGACAGAGCAGGGCTACAGTCCATGGGGTCAAAAAGAATCAAACACGACTGAGCAGCTAACACTTTTACTTTTTTCACTGTCACAGTGGAGACAACTCCCTCTCAGAGGAGAGGCTGAGTCAAGGCTGCTGGGCAACCGCAGGCTGATGGAGTGCCAGTGGACTGAATACATTCCATGAATCCACCCCAGACAGAGAAGTCATCTCTCTGTAGTGCTGATCTACAGAAAAAGATGAAATGCCTGAGCAAAAGAGTGCATTTTAGTATTGCTGATGTGGGGTGATTACTCCATTGGGAGAATACATTTCTGTCGTCCTGCCATACTTCCTGGAGTCTAAATTTCACTCACCTTGTTTGGGTTGCTGTAGGTGTGTGTAGAGGGTGAAGTCCCTTTCACTTGAAGCCAGATAGATGCAGTAGCAAACCAGACGTTGAATGCTGCAGTTGACAGAATTCTGAGAGATAAACCCTAGACTTTCTAGGTTGAGTTGTATTTTGTAATGAGAGTTTTATTTGGCTTTTGAGAGTTATAGGAGAACTCATATGTGTTCTCTTGGCTTTGGTCTATTGTTTTCTTGTCTGTCATGCTCTGCTACTCTGGCAGTTGATTGCCTGACTCTGATTCTCAAGGTCTCCATCCCAATAACTGAAGGCGTGGACGTGATTGCCATGTTGACGGATGATGCCACCACCGCCACCTGGAATAACGAGGGACTGCCCAGTGACAGGATGTCCACGGAGAACGCCGCCATCCTGACGCACTGTGAGCGCTGGCCCCTGCTGATCGACCCCCAGCAGCAAGGGATCAAGTGGATCAAGAACAAGTATGGGACTGACCTGAAAGTCACACACTTGGGCCAGAAAGGGTATGTGAGATCGGAAGGGTCGATTCTCTGTTGAGCTGCTGGAAGTGGGTTTCTTTTTTACCAAGTCCTGGCATTTCTTAGACCTCTCTGCCACTTTGGAATATAATTTGGTACAACTTGTTTGTCTGCCTACTCACATAAAGGATCTCTGTGGAAACGGTGTTCACGTTGGATGGCGTGCATCACTTACCTGAAGAAGTTTGTTGGAAGGTTAGAACACGCACTGCATGTGAAAGGAAAATTTTCCTATGACCAAGAATGGAAATACGAGGCATTATAATCCTTCTTTAGGACTTTGGCATTTGGTAACCCAAGAATTGTCAACTGCCCCATGGGCTTAATGAGGTTTCCAGTTACATTGCTAAATATGTACTTTGCCTACAATGGCGCTTTAACACAGCTCAGTTCCCAAGGTTGAGTGCCTGAAGATAATTTTTTTAGTTAAGCTTTGCATATCACTTTTGAGATCTGAATCTGCTCTGAGATTTTCTGTCACTCGGTTGGCATGACAGTGTTTTCTGATAAGTACAGAAATGTCTTGTATGTAGTTGGTCTTCAGTTAATGCCAAATAAGTAATTTTAGACTTACTTATACTTAATTTTACCCCTCCATCATTTTTGACATGTAAAATGAAATAGGGAATGTCTGCAGTTGTGCAGATAAATGGTCTCCTTGCTGATCTGAATACTGGGAGGAAATCATTCTTGAAGGCAAAAGACTATTTGTGGAGAGTGGCAGTGAAATCAAATGGTAGTTCTCTACATGACTGAATCTAACCATTTAAAAAAATGAAAATTTGATAAAACCACAAAGCATTTAATTTGAATTTTTTTTCACAAGAGGACCTGTTGAAATAATTTAAATTTATAATGTTTGGGTGCATGCTAAGTCACTTCAGTCATGTCCGACTCTTTGCGACCCCATGGGCTATAGCCCGCCAGTCTCCTCCATCCATGGGATTCTCCAGGCACGAATACTGGAGTGATTTGTGTTTGGGTAGGTTCTATTTATTTTTACCGTGATTACCGTCAAAAGTAATTTACACATGGTCTTACTAGTTCACACTACTGAATTTCATTTTGGAACATATAACTGAAATTGATCTTAATATAATCTTTAATTTCCATGTATTTTAGTTGAAGAAAATACTACTTTATAAAACAGTTTTCTCTAAATCCCATTTAAAATATTTACATTAAACTAAATATAATTGAGCATAAATAATTTTGAATACTTTCCCTATGCTTATTTACATTTTTTCTTGATTCTGACTGAATTTTAAGGTTTTTGAATGACATTGAAACTGCTTTGGCCTTTGGAGACGTCATCTTAATTGAAAACCTTGAGGAAACAATAGATCCAGTGCTTGATCCATTGCTTGGTAGGAACACGATTAAAAAGGGAAAGTAAGTATTATTGAATAATAATTTTATTATTAAAAATAATCTTAAAGATAATTTTTGATGTGTGTTTTGCACTACACATGAGTTTGATCATCAGCTTCTATTTCATGGCCTCCTAATGAAATGTAATATATTGAAATATTCTTTTGTAATAATTGTATTTATTTGTTTATGGCTGTGCTGAGTCTTCATTGCTGGGTGGGCTTTTCTCATTGCAGTGAGCAGGGGCTGCTCTCTAGTTGGGGTGCGCGGGCTTCTCGTTGAGGTGCCTTCTGTTTTTGTGGAGCGTGGACTCTCGGGTGTGTGGGCTCTGTAGCTGCAGGTCCTGGGCTCCAATCATGGACTCAATAGTTGTGGCACACAGGCTTACTTGCTATGCGGCATGTCGGATCCTCCTAGACCAGGGGTTGAACCCATGGCTTCTGCACTGGCAGGCGAATTCTTTACCACTGAACCACCAAGGAAGTCCTGCTGAAATATTCTCGGTGATAGTTCTGAGTTTCCGTTCCAGGGCTCCTACATTCCAAGACCAAAGCAAACTTGACGTGATCCAGATGTTCAGGCTATTTTTTTGGTAGGTTGAGATTCATGTTACCCAATTCCTGATTTATAGACCCCAATAATGCATTGTCACAAATAGGAGAGTATTTGCTCCTTTATTACTTCATACTAGTGTTTTCCTACCCTCAGTACTTTGGAAAACATTTTTAATATATTTGCCTCAAGTGCATATCACTTGTATCCTTATTTTTTTAATATTTTTACTTTTTATTAATTTAGTATTAGCTTCTAATGTACAGCAAAGTGAGTTAGCTTTTATGTGTACATATATCCCCTCTTTTTTGGATTTTCCTCCCATTTAGGTCACCACAGAGCACTGAGTAGAGTTCCCTGAGGTATACAGTAGGCGATTATCTATTTTATACATAGTATCAATAGTGCATATATGTCAATACCAGTCTCCCAATTCATTTCACCCCACCCCCGTTGGTATCCATGTTTGTTCTCTACGTCTGTTTCTCTATTTCTGTTTTGCAAATAAAATCATCTATACCATTTTTCTAGATTCCACATATATGCATTAATATACAATATTTGTTTTTCTCTTTCTGACTTACCTCATTCTTTACACCAGTCTCTAGGTCCATCCACAGCTCTGCATCTTTATCCATTCCTCTGTTGATGGACATTTAGATTGCTTCCATGTCCTGGCATTGTGAATAATGCTGCAATGAACATTGAATTGTATGTGTCTTTGCAATTATGCTTTTCTCAGGGTATATGCCCAATAATGGGATTGCTCAGTGATATGATAATTCTGTTTTTAGTTTTTTAAGGAACCTCTGTACTGTGGTCCATAGTGGCTATATCAATTTACATTCCTATCAACAGTACCAGAGGGTTCCCTTTTCTCCACGTCCTCTCTAGCATTATTATTTGTATATATTTTTTTTATGATGGCCATTCTGACCTGTGTGAGGAGATACCTTATTGTAGTTTTGATTTGCATTTGTCTAATAATTGGTGATGTTGGGTATCTTTTCATGTATTTGTTGGCCATCTATATGTTTTCCTTAGAGAGATGTCTATTTAAGTATTCTGTCCATTTTTTGATTGGGTTTGTGTTTTTTTGTTTGTTTGTTTTTTAATTTTATTTCATTTTTTAACTTTACAATATTGTATTGGTTTTGCCATATATCAACATGAATCCTCCACAGGTATATACATTGTTTGTTTGTTATTTTGAGCTACATGAGCTTTTTGTTTATTTTGGAGATTAATCATTTGTCAGTTGTTTCATTTGCAAATATTTTCTCCCATTCTAAGGGTTATCTTTTTGTCTTGTTTATAGTTTCCTTTGCTGTGCAGAAACTTTTAAGTTTAATTAGGTCCCATTTGTTTATTTTTGTTTTTACTTGAATTACTCCAGAGGATGGGTCAAAAAAGATACTGCTGCAATTTGTGCCAGAGAGTTTCCTTTCCTCTAAGAGTTTTAAACTGTCTGGCCTTACATTCAGGTCTGTAATCCATTTTGAGTACACTTAATATTTTTAAAAACCTATTTTAAATTCACTTTTTTTTTTTAAAAACTCAGCCTCACCCCAAGTCATAGCATGTACAAAATCATGTGTTTACTGTGCTAGTTCTCTTTTTTCCTATATGTTAAAAAAAAAAAATATATATATATATATATATATATATATATATAAACCATTAGGATAAAAAAGAATTCACTAGTGGATCCCTAAGAACATCCCATACCAGCAGCAGTGGTAGACTCGGCACACTCTTGCTGAGACCTGCATGATGTTCCAAGTGCTGCTGTTGCCCCAAACGCCATCTCTCCATCACATCCTTCCAGGAACAGGGAACCATTACCCAGCAGGCAACATGTCACTCTGTAATTGTGTAAAAGGTCAGATCCAGTAGTTCTGTCTCTAACTGAGCCTGGATGGGCTCACTGGAGATTGTGGCATGTCCAAAGCTCTCTGTGCCTCTTCCCTCAAGAAACCAACATTGCCACGGCTTATTCCACTGAATTTCCTTCTCTTTTTTGTTGTTTTTCTTCACAGAGGTGTAATTTCAGAATTTCCCCAATACTTTTCTTCCTTGGCACCCACTTTCTGCCTCAAAGGTGTCTTTTCTCTCTTTTCATCACTGGATTATTCCTGTCAATTTAAAATGAAAATAGGTCTGCTTAAGGGTGACTAACTTCTATTTTGTAAAAAGTCTCTCTCTAACTGATTAGTATTTATTATACAATTCACCAATTAAATCCATTTACAGTGAGTGACAACTTATAATTGTTTAATAAGCCAAAATTTACCCATACATGCATTTAGAAGAGTCTAATAAGACATTTGACAAACTGCAGCCCTGACATAAATAAAATTGTGGCCATATCTGATGTGTTAAAAATACAGTGCAAAATCTTGGATGTCACTAAAGTGTAATCCTTGTTATTAAGGTTCTGACTCTATTATGAAGACACAGAATTTTTGTCAGTGAAATACATATTCTCTTAGCTTTAACTTGAACCTTTGATGACACAATTTAGGTGTAAAAAATTCTGTCTTTCTCTCTTTATATATATATATGTATTTTTTTAATGTTTATTTATGTATTTGGCTGTACCCAGTCTAGTTACGGCTAGACTGGGAAACTCTGACCTTGTTGTAGCAGGTGAGACGTGGGATCTTTTAGTTTCAGCACTCAAGACCTTTAGTTGTAGAATGCGAACTCTTAGCTGTATCATGTGGGACCTAGTTCCCTGACCAGGGATGGAACTCAGGCCTCCTGCATTGGAAGCATGAGTCTTAGCCACTGACCCACCAGGAAAGTTCCTATATATGTGTGTATATATTGATAATCTAAAACATCCAAAGACTGATAAATTTGAGTCCTGATTTTTTTCTAAGTATGGATATAGTTAAGTAAAAGAATCCCAGAGTATTTTTTTATTTGTATTTCAGAAACAAGTTGTTTTATATAGAGCATCAAATTCTTTATCACAAAATATCACACCAGGGCAATTTATTCCAAATTAATAATCTTTCCTGAATATGTGCTAAGAAAAGTTATGACCAACCTAGACTGCATATTAAAAAGCAGAAACATTACTTTGCCAAAAAGGGTCTGTCTAGTTAAGGCTATGGTTTTTCCAGTAGTCACGTATGGATGTGAGAGTTGGGGCTATAAAGAAACCAAAGTGCCGAAGAATTGATGCTTTTGAACTGTAGTGTTGGAAAAGACTCTTGAGAATCCCTTGGGCTGCAAGGAGATCCAACCAGTCCATCCTAAAGGAGATCAGTCCTGAGTGTTCATTGGAAGCTGATGCTGAAGCTGAAACCAATACTTTGGCCACCTGATGTGAAGAGTTGACTCATTTGAAAAGACCCTGATGCTGGGAAAGATTGAAGGAGGGAGGAGAAGGGGACGACAGAGGATGAGGTGGTTGGATGGCATCACCGACTCAATGGACATGAGTTTGAGTAAACTTCCAGAGTTGGCGATAGACAGGGAGGCCTGGTGTGCTGCAGTCCACGAGGTCGCCAAGAGTCGGAAAAGACTGAGTGACTGATCTGAACTGATTAGGCTTTATAGAATTGATCATGTCATTGTAGCTGTTTTTAAAAGTTGAAGAAAATTTTAAATGATCTGTAAGAATATAATAAATGGAGTTTATTGCATGCAGTTGTTACTGTAACACTTCTAACTCCTAAACTCTTTCATAAGAGTGGCAACAACTGCTTTTATGAAGGTAATTTTGTGTACCTTGAGTTTTCTTTAGATGTTTTTAGAGTTTTGTTATTCAGAGAATCTGAGTCCTTGCAAATTGTGTCAGTCACTGAATAAGGCTTCTCTGAGAACTGCCAGAGGCAGGCCCTGTACTGGTGGTCAGTGATTCAGAACCCAAGGTACAGACCCTGCCCTTAAGGAAGCTGCATTTCCTGAGGGGGAAGTCAGACCTATACACAGCACAAGTCATACATGCCATGGGTATGATGATGGAAGTATACACGATAGAGAGTCATCTGCTCCGTGGTTTAGACTTGGAAAGACTTTGTGTTACATTTACATTTAGTGTGAATCTTAAAAGGTCAGTGGGCATTTGTCAGACAAATGGGAGAAGAGAATTCTGGAATGAGAAGACTCATACCAAGTACTAAAACATACTAATCAGCCCAGCAGCTTCGGGGAACTGCGATTAAGATTCAAATATGTGGAGAGCCCCATTTTGGGGGAAAAGGTGTATGAACTGAGAAAGGTGGGACTGGATTGTCAGGCCCCAGAATGTGAGTGTCCTTGGGTACCCACAGATGACCCACAGGTTGGCCTTTTCCTTTGTTACAATGCTTTTCCCCCAAGCACATTGAAGGGGCACATTCCTGTCCATAATGCTAGTTGACAGTATCCATGGTTTGTAACCAAGGGACCTTGTCTTCGTGGAGTAACACATCTGGAGTTTCTGTATGTTCACTTGAGAATCATGAGCAGAAGTCAGTGGGAAAGCTAGTGAAGACTCTTAGCATGCTAAGAATAATGCAATCAGATTTATGGTTTTTGAAAGGGCACGTTGGCAGTATGGAGTATTGATTAAAGGCACGTGGACCAAGAGCCAGGGTCCATCCAATTAGCAAACAATTGCAGTAGTCCAGTTGAGACATAGTATGAGCCTAAACTAAGCCAGCGACAGTAGAGGTGGAAGTTCAGTTCAGATCAGTTGCTCAGTCGTGTCCGACTCTTTGTGACCCATAGACTGCAGCATACCGGGCCTCCCTGTCCATCACCAACTCCCGAAGTTTACCCAAACTCACGTCCATTGAGTTGGTTATGCCATCCAACCATCTCATCCTCTGTCATCCCCTTCTTCTCCCATCTTCAATCTTTCCCAGAATCAGGGTCTTTTCAAATGAGTCAGCTCTTTGCATGAGGTGGCCAAAGTATTGGAGTTTCAGCTTCAACATCAATCCTTCCAATGAACACTCAGGATTGATTTCCGTTAGGATGGACTGGTTGGATCTCCTTGCAGTCCAAGGAACTCTCAAGTCTTCTCCAACACCACAGCTCAAAAGCATCAATTCTTCGGCACTCAGCTTTTTTTATAGTCCAACTCTCACATCTATACATAACTACTGGACTAGATGGGCCTTTGTTGGCATGGGTCTCTGCTTTTTAATATGCTGTCTAGGTTGGTCATAACTTTCCTTCCAAGGAGTAAGCGTCTTTTAATTTCATGGCTGCAGTCACCATCTGCACTGATTTTGGAGCACAGAAAATAACGTCTGCCTCTGTTTTGACTGTTCCCCATCTATTTGCCATGAAATGATGGGACCGGATGCCATGATCGTAGTTTTCTGAATGTTGAGCTTTAAGCCAGCTTTTTCCCTCTCCACTTTCACTTTCATCAAGAGGCTCTTTAGTTCTTCTTCACTTTCTGCCATAAGGGTGGCGGCATCTGCATATCTGGGGTTATTATTTCTCCCGGCCATTTTTATTCCAGCTTGTTCTTCATCCAGCCCAGCATTTTCTCATGATGTACTCTGCATATAAGTTAAATAAGCAGGATAACAATTTACAGCTTTGACATACTCCTTTTACTATTTGGAACCAGTCTGTTGTTCCATGTCCAGTTCTAACTGTTGCTTCCTGACCTGTATACAGGTTTCTCAAGAGGCAGGTCAGGTGGTCTGGTATTCCCATCTCTTTCAGAATTTTCCACAGGGTGTTGTGATCCACACAGTCAAAGGCTTTGGCATAGTCAGTAAAGCAGAAATAGATGTTTTTCTGGAACTCTCTTCCTTTTTCAATAATCCAATGGATGTTGGCAATTTGATCTCTGGTTCCTCTGCCTTTTCTAAAACCAGCTAGAACATCTGGAGGTTTATGGTTAATGTATTGTTAAGCCTGGCTTGGAGAATTTTGAGCATTAGTTTACTAGCATGTGAGATGAGTGCAATCGTGCAGTAGTTTGAACATTCTTTGGCATTGCCTTTCTTTGGAATTGGAATGAAACTGACCTTTTCCAGTCCTGTGGCCACTGCTGAGTTTTCCTAATTTGCTGGCATATTGAGTACAGGACTTTCACAGCATCATCTTTTAGGATTTGAAATAGCTCAACTGGAATTCCATCACCTCCACTAGCTTTGTTCGTAGTGATGCTTCCTAAGGCCCACTTCACTTTGTATTCCAGGATGTCTGGTTCTAGGTGAGTGATCACACCATCGTGATTATCTTGGTCATGAAGATCTTTTTTGTACAGTTCTTCTGTGTATTCTTGCCACCTCTTCTTAATATCTTCTGCTTCAGTTAGGTCCATACCATTTCTGCCCTTTATTGTGCCCGTCTTTGCATGACATATTCCCTTGGTATCTCTAATTTTCTTGAAGAGGTCTCTAGTTTTTCCTATTCTATTGTTAATCCCAACCTCCTTATTTATCCCTCCCACCCTTAAAGAAATGTTGCTTCTCTAAACTTGTATCTTTCCATTTTTTCCACACGATTTGGCAAGGGAAAGAAAGTACATTCAGTGCTCAACCCACTGTCTTGGCTGCTGTGTGTGCATTTTCAAGAGAGACTTTTAGGGCTATGAGGTGGGGCTGGCTTGTGCCCCAGTGTGCTGTTGTTGAAACTAGCATCAGGGCACAAGGAGTAAGATGGATCCTGGGCCGCGTCTTAGGCTGCTGCACTCTAGTTTGTTGTTCGGGTTAAGTTGGTTATCTTGTTTTTCTGTTTCTATTTTCTTACCTAATGAGGAAAATAAAAGCATAGCACATACAGATTTTCAGTATATATGATTTCCCTTGAATCTTTAATGAGTGATAGGTATAGTATGTGGGTGATTGGGAGCATGGACCAGATGCTCAGCCAGACCTCCAGAAGTCAGACCTTGTTTTTCAGACATGGAAAGTGTGGATGAACCATGGGTGGAACCACAAAGCATATCAGCAAAAAGGAGGAGTGGGGAGGGGAGGAGTAGTCATATCTTTTGATGTTTTAAGTTGCCTCCTAAGAGCAGTAGAGGGTTTTGGTTATTTAAATTTTATTATTTAATAATGCATATAAAATACTTAGTATATAAAAGTTATGAATCATAATAATAATAACTTAGATGGGTATCTATCATTCAAATTATGAACATTAAGATGGTCAGTATTCTTCAATCCACCTTCACGAATCCTTTCCCATCCTGTCTCCTCTCCAAAGATGGTCAGTATTTTAAATTTCATCATCGTTTTATTGCTTTATTTAAAATAGTTCTATTATATATATATATATATATATCTTCCAAAACAATATATTATCCTTGATTTGGGAGTTTATAAAAATCCATCATAGCATACATATAGAGTTTAGAGGGACTTGAATTTTTTTACTCAATATTATACTTCTGTGCTTATCTCTTACTTTTACCTCTAATTTTTTTTTCATTTAACTCTAATCTCATTTTTGTTGCTATAATATTCAATGGTGTGACTCTTTCTCACTTTATTGAATATTTTTACTGAAGGACACTTAGGTGATTTTCCAGTTTTTTGCTATTACAAGACATGCTGCTATTAATATTAGTGTACTGAATACTCAGATACACATGTAAAGGTTCACACAGCAAGGGGTTCTTTAGAGTTTATATTCTGGGGTAGAAGAGTTGGGTTGTAGAGAGTGTACACAGTATGCTTTAAAAGAAAATGTGAATTGTTTTCCAAAGTCATACACATTTACATACTCACTGATGATATTTAATGGTTGTGAAGCCTTCCAGAGCACTGACTTAGAAACTTTCATTCTGCTGTTTTTTTAGTAACACAAAAGATTTGTATATTTAATACTATTAGCCTCTTCCTTTGAGGAACTGTTCCAACCAACAACTCTTTTTTTTTGAATGGTAAAAATGTTGTTCAGTCGCAAAGTCACGTCTGACTCTTTGCAACCCCGTGGATTGCAGCACGCCAGGCTCCCCTGTCCATCGCTGTTTCCCAGAATTTGCTCAAATTCGTGTCCATTGAGTTGGTGATAACTATTTAAACATGTCATCCTCTGCTGTGCTTTTCTCCTTCTGCCTTCAATCCTTCCCAGCATCAGGACCTTTTTCAGTGAGTCAGCTTTTCAATCAGGTGGCCAAAGTATTAAAGCTTGAGTTTCAGCATAAGTCCTTCCAATGAATATTCAGGGTTGATTTCCTTTAGGATTGACTGGTTTGATTTGCTTGCAGTCCAAGGGACTCTCAGGAGTCTTCTCTAGTACCACAATTCAAAAGCATCAGTTCTTCAGCGTTCAGCCTTGTTTATGATCCAACTCTCACATCCATACACGACTACTGGAAAAACCATAGCTTTAATTCTAAGACCTTTGTTGACCAAAGTGATGTTTCTGCTATTTAGTACACTGTCTAGGTTTGTCATAGCTTTCCTTCCAAGGAGCAAGCATCTTTTAATTTCATGGCTGCAGTCATTATCGGCGGTGATTTTGGAGCCCAAGAAAATAAAGTTTGTCACTGCTTCTTTTTGCTCTATTTGCTGTAAATGGATAGGACCAGATGCCATGATCTTAGTTTTTTGAATGTTGAGTTATAAGCCAGCTTTCTCACTCTCCTCTTTCACCATCATCAAGAGGCTCTTTAGTTCCTCTTCACTTTCTGCCGTTAGTGTGGTATCATCCACATACTTGAGGTTGTTGATGGTCCATGTAAGATTCTAACTGACCTGGTTAGAATCTTGGCCTGCTTACAGGTTTCTCAGGAGGCAGATAAGGTGGTATGGTATTCCCACTTCTTTAAGAATTTTCCATAGTTTGTTGTGATCCACAGAGTCAAAAGCTTTAAAGTAGTTGGTGAAGAAGAAGTGGTTATTTTTCTTGAATTCCCTTGCTTTCTCTGTGGTCCAATGAATGTAGGCAGTTTGATCTCTGGTTCCTCTGCCTTTTCTAAACCCAGGTTGTACATCTGGGACTTCTCAATTCACATACTGCTGAAACTTAGCTTGAAGGATTTTGAGCATAATCTTCAGTTCAGTTCAGTTCAGTAGCTCAGTCATGTCCGACTCTTTGTGACCCCATGAATCGAAGCACGCCAGGCCTCCCTGTCCATCACCAACTCCCGGAGTTCACTCAGACTCATGTCCATCAAGTCGGTGATGCTATCCAGCCATCTCACCCTCTGTCATCCCCTTCTCCTCCTGCCCTTACTAGCATGCAAAATGAGTGCAATTGTCTGGTAGTTTGAACATTCTTTGGTATTGGCCTTCTTTGGGATTGGAATGAAAACTGTCCTTTTCCAGTCCTGTGGCCAATGCTGAGTTTTTAAAATTTGCTGGCATATTGAGTGGAACACTTTAACAGCAGCATCTTTTAGAATTTGAAGTAGCTCAACTGGAATTCCATCACCTCCACTAGCTTTGTTCATAGTGATGCTTCTTAAGACCTGTTTGACTTCCAGTTCAAGGATGTCTTCCTCTAGGTGAGTGATCACACCATCGTGCTTATCTGGGTCATTAAGATCTTTTTTGTATAGTTCTGTGAATTCTTGTCATCTCTTCTTAATCTCTTCTGCTTCTGTTAGGTCCATACCATTTCTGTCCTTTATAGTGTCCATATTTGCATGAAATGTTCCCTTGACATCTCTAATTTTTTAAAGGAGATTTCTAGTATTTCCCATTCTATTGTTTTCCTCTACTTTTTCCATTGTTCATTTAAAAAGGCCTTTTTATCTCTCCTTGCTATTCTCTGGCTCTCTGCATTCAGTTAGGTGTATCTTTCCCTGCCTGCCTTGCCTTTCTCCTCTTTCCTCAGCTATTTGTAAAGCCTTCTCAGACAACCACGTTGCCTTCTTGCATTTCTTTTTCTTTGAGATAATTTTGGTCACCGCCTCCTATACAATGTTACGAACAATTTCTGTTTCTCTTTCCAAGTACCTGTTGGGTACAAATATGTTTCCCTTTGTATTGTAAAGAGGAAATAGCACTGAAAGCAAGCAAAAGAAGAGACAACCCCCAGGGATTGCGAAGTTGGTGTAGTCGCCCAAAATGGCTTTACTGCTTCATCTTCTTCAAATGCAGGTGGAATAGCCTTTCATATTCCTGAGAGAAAGCCACATTCCTCAACATTTTTGACTACTTACAGTGTTTTTGTTTATTTTAGTTCTGTTTGCTTTGGGACCCTTTTTAAAAAAACAATCATTAGTCTATTCTTCGTAATAATGGATGTCTGAAAAGATACTTGTGATAGATACAGCATAGTCCAAAAGTTGAAGTTCATTAATAATTGGAATGTTGTGCAGTATGAAGTAATGAATACTAATTACTCCTTTCTTGTGTGACAACTCCCTGTGGACCAATCAATCAGCCCAGACTTTCATTTGGCTCTAGTAATGGTTTCATCAATAGCACATTAAATCTGTGTTTGAGAAGATATACAGTTGAACCTGACCCACATAGCAGATAGCACTATCATAAAATGGCCACAGGCTGACAACGGCTTGGTAATTACAAATAATTAAATCCAGCAAACTCCAGGCAATCCTAATTTTAAGTAAAATATATTGTATGGTATCAATCGACAGAAAACATATCTGGGGAGATTTATCAACACGTACTTTTTCCAAAGCAAATTTACTGGCTTACATATTAGAGAAGTTGCTGATCTGTGAAGCATTTTCATAAAATTATATCTCTTTAATCTTTTGACTCTCCACAAATATTATTGAAGTGATTTTTGAACTTTAATCTCAGCTAGAGAAGCCTTACTGCAAAATGTATTTCAACCTGCTTCTGAGCATATAAATGTTTTTTAAAGAGTTTATACTTTATTCTATATTTAATTTCATATCATTATTCTTTTAGTAATAGTCTTCAAGTAGCATTCCCTAGAAAGAAACTTAAAACTAATAGAAATATTGGCTCTATAATAGAAATTTCTATTTGTATAGACATAATAAAATGAAAGACAGTATTTTACAAATAGTATTTGTTTTATAATAAGTTTCCTGAAAGTTGTGCTAAAATCAATAAAAAATATTTTAGTTAGCAAGTTCCAGTTTAACTGTTATTATGTTGCTGCTCTTGGAGTTGGTGCCATACTATTGTTCTCTAGTTGAGTATAGATGCATTTGAATGAACTCTTGAGTGAAATTTAAAATAGAACCATGTTAAATTAAACCCCACACTATAGTAGAATGTGCTCTATTGAGCTAGAAACATACAGTTTTTTAGTAAGCTCTGGAGTTACAAAGTTCTCTAATTATGTTCCCTGTGGGTAAGAATATTTCTATTTTCCAGTAATTCATGCCCTCATACAGTAGACGGAGAAGGCAATGGCACCCCACTCCAGTACTCTTGCCTGGAAAATTCCACGGACAGAGGAGCCTGGTGGGCTGCCGTCTATGGGGTCACACAGAGTCAGACATGACTGAAGCGATTTAGCAGCAGCAGCAGCAGCAGCATACAGTAGAACTCAGCGTTCTAGTCTCTCTCAGTTTCTAGTTAATAAAGTTTAATTGCCGAAGGACCTCCAGCAACCTTTCTATTCCTGAGTTCAATCAAGGTTTGTTTTTTAAGTATAATATTCAGGAGAATTCCATGGACAGAGAAGCCTGATGGGTTACAGTCCATGGAGTCACAGAGTTGGACATGACTGAACAACTCACACACACACACACACACACACACACACACATACACACATACACATTCAGGACCTACAGATAGTGCATCTGAGAAGAAGTTATCTTGCTGACATTGTTTGACTGTATATGAACGTAGATACCAAACAGGGCCACAGATTAAGGACCTTTAGATTCTTTTCTTCAAAAAAGCAGTTTTGTAAAATAAAGAACAAATATGAATGGAACTAGAATTTCTTCATTTTTCATGCCACATTATAATGTTTAAATAAGGACATATTGAAATGTGTATAAATATATATAACATGTATACTTTATATACATATGGAACACGTGTGTGTGTGTGTGTGTGTGTGTGTATCTCAAAGGGGAAATAACCTACTATGCTCTTTTTAGCTATATTTTGTATTCAGTGGTATCTGGATTCTTGAGACTTTAATTTTCTTTTTTTTTTATTCTAGTTGAAGTTTGCATTTATCTTAGAAGGACATGTTGGTTACATTAACTGCGTGAAGCAATGAGACAATTAACTCATTTCTATTCAGGACTTCCTTTCCTTCTTTTTCTTAAACATCTGGCCAGCTGTGCAGCTTTTAGCCCAATCCTTTCTTCAGGAGCCAGGTTTGACCACCTCGCTCCAGCCTTCCTGCCGAGGTTGCTAAGTAACCCCTTTCCGCTGCCCTCACTGCACCTGACCTTCGGCTGTGCGCGCAGCCAGGGCTATTGGAGCTCACAAGTCTAATCTAGAAGCTTTTCATTTGAAACAGCAGGACATGCAGTAAGGCTTTTAGATGTCCATTGAGAAGGTTTTCTGCTTCTCCTGAGTGTGTGTTTTTTTTCCCCCAGCTCGTGGAACTATTTTATTTACTTATCTCAAAACCCACCTGCTATCTCTTTACTTTGATAAATCAGCTTCACTAAGGCCTGGAGAATGAACTTCCTCCTGTTTAGAGAGTGTATTAGTTCTCTGAATCATCCATCCTAGAGGAACAACCTTCAGTATAATAACACAGTGTCTTTAGAAATTTCTTGCCAGCATTGTGAAAATGGTTTTGCAATAATAAAAAAAACAACAGTGTTTTACTGCAGCCATTCCTAGTAAAGACTTGGATCTGCCTCAGAAGCAAGTCCTTGTTCTAAATTGAATATTGCTACTTTTTCATGTTTGGTTTTACATGGCAATAAAAAAAAAATACTGGTGATGTTTGTTCATGTACTGAGAATATCTGATCACTAGAGAAATTCATGTAAGTTTTTATGATCCAAGACTGATGGCATTTTTAACAGTAGGTACCCTAAATCTTGAGACCAGTGCCAACAGAAGTAAAAGACATTTCCTTAGTTTCTAGACATATTTCTCAGGAATAAGAAATTCACATTGTAGTCTCAGACTTCAGACTCTCATCTTGGCTATTTTGAGATGACACTGCCTTTCTCAACTCATACAGATTCTGGCTCTCAGGTAAATGTGGGAATTGGGAGAAATATTCCCCAAAGTCTATCACAGAAATGCTGTGAACATTAGCCAAGAAATTATTTTCAAGTATTTTAAATGTAATTGCATATCCATCCTCCACAACAGTAATGACCTTCCATGACTTGAAGAAATTAAATCTTTTCATCCCCATGATAATGTTTGGCTAGGTTGTGAGTAATCTTTGAGAGAATTTTGATACTCCTGAGTACTGGATTAAAAAAAAAAAAAAAACCTTTTTATATTATATTGAAGTATAGCTGATTAACAATGTTGTGATAGTTTGTGATAGACTGCAAAAGGACCTAGCCAATCATATACATGTATCCGTTTTCCCCCAAATTCCTCTCCCATCCAGGCTGCCACATAACATTTGAGCAGAGTTCCATATGCTATACAGTAAGTCCATGTTGGAGAAGCCCCAGCAAGATTGTAGGAGGGGAAAAATCACATTTAGAACCAAACCCCATACCCACCAGAAAAGCTCAGAAGGCTCAAAGAAACCTTGTGCACACCAGGACCCAGAGGCCCCACAGAGACTGAGCCAGAACTGTGTCTGAGCGTCTCCTGAGGAGGTAGGAGTCAGCAGTGGACTGCCGCAGGAGCAGGGGCTCTGGGTGCAGCAGACCTGGGGGTGGCAAAAGCCCTCTTAGAGCAGGTCACCATTACCCCACCATAGAGCCGCCAGAACTTACACAGGACAGGGAAACAAACTCGTGGCGGGCAAAAACAGAGCCTTGTGCGTACCAGGACCCAGAAGAAAGGAGCAATGACCCCACAAAAGACTGACCCAGACTTGCCTGAAAGTGTCCAGGAATCGCTGGCAGTGGCCTGCTACATGGCTGGGGGCGCTGCACGTGGCAGTGCATGCATGGGACCTTTTGAAGGAGGTCGTCATTATCTTCATTACCTCCACTGTAGTTTGTCCCTAGGTAAATAACAGGGAGGGAACACAGTTCCACCCATCAACAGAAAATTGGATTAAAGATTTACTGAACATGGCCTTGCCCATCAGAACAAGACCCAGTTTCACCCTCAGTCAGTCTCTCCCATCAGGAAGCTTCTGTAAGCCTCTTACCCTTCTCCTTCAGAGGGCAGATAGAATGAAAACCACAATCAAAGGAAACTAACCAATCTGATCACATGGACCACAGCCTTGTCCAACTCAAGGAAGCTATGAGCCATGCCCAAGCTAGGGCCACCCAAGACGGACGGCTCATGGTGGAGAATTCTGACAAAATGTGGTCCACTGGAGAGGGGAATGGCAAACCACTTCAGTATTCTTGCCTTGAGAACCCCATGAACAGTATGAAAAGGCAAAAGATAGGACACTGAAAGAGGAACTCCCCAGGTTGGTAGGTGCCCAATATGCTACTGGAGAGCAATGAAGAAATAACTCCAGAAAGAATGAAGGGGTGGAGCCAAAGCAAAAACCACACCCAGTTCTAGATGTGACTGGTGATGGAAGTAAAATCCAATGCTATAAAGAGCAGTATTGCATAGGAACCTGGAATGTTAGGTCCATTAATCAAAGCAAATTGGAAGTGGTCAAACAGGAGATGGCAAGAGTGAACATCGACCTTCTAGGAATCAGTGAACTAAAATGGACTGGAATGGGTGAATTGAACTCAGATGACCATTATATCTACTACTGTGGGCAAGAATCCCTTAGAAGAAATGGAGTAGCCATCATAGTCAACAAAAGAGTCTGAAATGAAGTACTTGGATGCAGTCTCAAAAACAACAGAATGATCTCTGTTCGTTTCCAACACAAGCCATTCAGTATCACAGTAATCCAAGTCTATACACCAACCAGCAATGCTGAAGAAGCTGAAGTTGAACAGTTCTATGAGGACCTACAAGCCCTTTTAGAACTAACACCCAAAAAAGATGTCCTTTTCATTATAGGGGACTGGAATGCAACAGTAGGAAGTCAAGAAACACCTGGAGTAACAGGCAAATGTGGCCTTGGAGTACAGAATGAAGCAGGGCAAAGGCCAATAGAGTTTTGCCGAGAGAACCCACTGGTCCTAGCAAACACCTTCCTCCAACAACACAAGAGAAGTCTCTACACATGGACATCACCAGATGGTCAACACCGAAATAAAATTGATTATATTCTTTGTAGCCAGAGATGGAGAAGCTCTATATAGTCATCAAAAACAAGACCAGGAGCTGACTGTGGCTCAGATCATGAACTCCTTATTGCCAAATTCAGACTTAAATTGAAGAAAGTAGGGAAAACCACTAGACCATTCAGGTATGACCTAAATCAATCTCTTATGATTATACACTGGAAGTAATAAATAGATTCCAGGGATTAGATCTGATAGAGTGCCTGATGAGCTATGGACGGAGGTTTGTGACATTGTGCAGGAGGCAGGGATCAAACCATCCCCAAGGAAAAGAATTGCAAAAAGGCAAAATGGCTGTCTAAAGAGGCCTTACAAATAGCTGCGAATAGAAGAGAAGTTAAAAGCAGAGGATAAAAGGAAAGGCATACCCATTTGAATGCAGAGTTCCAAAGAATAGCAAGGATATATGATAAGAAAGCCTTCCTTAGCAATCAGTGCGAAGAAACAGAGGAAAATGATACAATGGGAAAGTCCAGAGATCTCTTCAAGAAAATTAGAGATACCAAGGGAACATTTCATGCAAAGATGGGCACAATAAAGGACAGAAATGGTAGGGACTTAACAGAAGCAGAAGATATTAAGAAGAAGTGGCAAGAATACACAGAAGAACTATACAAAAGAGATCTTCATGACCCGGATAAGCACGATGGTGTGATCACCAACCTAGAGCCAGACATCCTGGAATGTGAAGTCAAGTGGGCATCATGACGAGCAAAGCTAGTGGGGTGATGGAATTCCAGTTGAGCTATTTCAGATTCTAAAAGATGATGCTGTGAAAGTGCTGCACTCAATAGGCCAGCAAATATGGAGAACTTAGCAGTGGCCACAGGACTAGAAAAGGTCAGTTTTCATTCCATCCCAAAGAAAGGCAATGCCAAAGAATGATCCAACTACTGCACAATTGCATTCATCTCACACGCTAGTAAAGTAATGCTCAGAATTCTTCAAGCCAGTCTTCAACAGTACATGAACCGTGAACTTCCAGATGTTCAAGCTGGATTTAGAAAAGGCAGCAGAACCAGAGATTAAATTGCCAACATCCATTGGATCATTGAAAAAGCAAGAGAGTTCCAGAAAAACATCTATTTCTGCTTTATTGACTATGCCAAAGCCTTTGACTGTGTGGACCACAACAAACTCTGGAAAATTCTGAAAGAGATGGGAATACCAGACCACCTGACCTGCCTCTTGAGAAACCTATATGCAGGTCAGGAAGCAACAGTTAGAACTGGACATGAAACAACAGACTGGTTCCAAACAGGGAAAGGAGCACATCAAGTCTGTATATTGTCACCCTGCTTATTTAACTTATATGCAGAGTACATCATGAAAAAATGCTGGGCTGGATGAAGCACAAACTGGAATCAAGGTTGCCAGGAGAAATATCAATAACCTCAGATATGCAGATGACACCACCCTTATGGCAGAAAGTGAAGAACTAAAGAGCTTCTTGAAGAAAGTGAAAGAGGTGAGTGAAAAAGTGGGCTTAAAACTCAACGTTCAAAAAAACTAAGATCATGGCATCTGGTCCCATCACTTTATGTCAAATAGATGAGGAAACAGTGGAAACAATGACAGGCTTTATTTATGGGGGCCCAAAATCACTGCAAATAGTGACTTCAGCCATGAAAGTAAAAGATGCTTGCTCCTTGGGAGAAAAGCTGTGACCAACCTAGACAGCATATTAAAAAACAGGGTCATCACTTTGCCAACAAAGGTCCATCTAGTCAAGGCTATGGTTTTTCCAGTGGTTGTGTATGGATGTGAGAGCTGGACTATAAAGAAAGCTTGAGCACCGAAGAATTGATGCTTTTGAACTGTGGTGTTGGAGAAGACTCTTGAGAGTCCCTTGGATTGCAAGGATATCCAACCAGTCCATCGTAAAGGAAATCAGCCCTAATTATTCATTGGAGGGACTGATGTTGAAGCTAAAACTCCAGTACTTTGGCCACCTGATACGAAGAACTGACTCATTTGAGAAGACCCTGATGCTGGGAAAGATTGAAGATGGGAGGAGAAGGGGACGACAGAGGATGAGATGGTTGGATGGCATCATCGACTCAATGGACATGAGTTTGAGTAAACTGCTGGGGTTGGCGATGGAAATGGAGACCTGTCGTGCTGCAGTCCGTGGGGTCGCAAAGAGTTGGACATGACTGAGCGACTGAACTGACTGACTGATGTTGGTTATCCATTTTAAATATAGCAGTGTGTACATGTTGATCCCAAACTCCCTTACTATCCCTTCTGCCCATCCTTTGTCCCTGGTAACCATAAATTTTTGTCTAAGTCTGTGAGTCTGTTTCTGTTTTGTAAATAAATTCATTTGTATTATTTCTTTTCAGATTCTGCATATAAGGGATATCATATATTTCTTTCTCTGTCTGACTTACTTTACTCAGTATGACACTCTCTAGGTCCATCTGTGTTGCTGCAAGTGGCATTATGTTATTCTTTTTAATAGCTGAATAATATTCCCTTGTATATGTGTACCACCTCTTTGTCCATCCCTCTGTTGATTAACATTGAGGTCACTTTCATGTCTTGGCTATTGTAAACAGTGGTGCAGTGAACATTAGGGTGTATGTATACTTTTGGATCATGCTTTTCTCCAAATGTACGCCCAGGAGTGGGATTGCAGGGTCATATGGTCGCTCTATTTTTAGTTTTTTAAGGAACCTCCATAGTGTTCTGCATAGTGGCTATGCCAATATACATTCCCACCAACAGTATAGGAGGGTTCCCTTCTCTCCACACCCTCTCCAGCATTAATTGTTTGTGGATTTTTTGACAATAGCCATTCTGGCTGGTGTGAAGTGTTATCTCATTCTTGTTTTGATTTGCATTTCTTATTAGCCACGTGGAACATCTTTTCATGTGCCTGTTGGCCATCTGTCCTCTTTGGAGAAATGTCAATGTTAAGGTCTCCTGCCCAATTTTTTATGGGGTTTCTTTGTTTTGATGATATTAAGCCTCATGAGTTGTTTGTAAATTTTGGAAACTATTCCTTATTGGTCACATCATTTGCAAATATTTTCTCCCAATCTGTGGGCTGTTTTTTCATTTCATTTATTGTTTCCTTTGCTGTGCACAAGTGTTTAAGTTCAATTAGATTCCATTTTTTTATTTTTCTTTTTATTTCCATTATTCTGGGAGATGGATCAAAAAAGGTACTACAGTGAAATATGTCCGAGAGTATTCTACCTATGTTTTCCTCTAGGAGTTTTACATTATGGAGTAGAAAGTGACAACCCACTCCAGTATTCTTGCCTGGAAAACTCCATAGACAGAGGAGCCTGGGGGCTACAGTCCATAGGGTTGCAAAGAGTATGACATGACAGAGTGAGCACAGTCTCATATTTAGGTCTTTAATCCATTTTGAGCTTACTTTTGTTTCTGGTGTTGACGAATGATCTAATTTCATTTTTACATGTAGCTGTCTTATTTTTATGCCGGCCTTACCCACAGAAAACTAAATTTCTAGTTAATTTCTAGATGATTGTCTTTATTGTACAGTAACTCATCCAGAATTATAATACTTCACTCAGCATTTTGGCATACTTCAGTATTTTCGTTTCCTGAAAGCCAGAAAATAGAAAACTTTTCTATACATTGAGTGATTTATTTTTAAAATTTCATAAATTAGTTTATTTTATAAAAATATCTCCCAGAAATTATAGCTCTTGGATTCAGGCTGGGCACCTCAATAATCAGAGCTATTCTCCTTAATAAACAAGGATAGTATGTCTAACTGATGATCATCAGGGCATGTCCTCTGAGCTGTGTCTTTATTTATTTATTTTTTTGCTAGTGGCCTTTGATTGTTACCGATTCGGTCATATTCTCTTAGTACCCTCTTGTGATTGATGGTTAGACAGGTTGACAGCGGCTGGGGTTAGAAGTTGTCACTATCAAACAGAGCAAATTACCCTGTGATGGGATGCAGTTAAGTGAACTTTATTCCAGGAGTCTAGAGACCCAGGTTCCAGTCCCAGCTCTGCCTCTAAGCTGTGTGACCTTGGACAAGTCATAAACTAGCTCCATAAAAAGGAGACAGTTGAGTGATCTCTAGGGCCCTTCTAAAATCACAACCCTGATAGGTGAGACAGAATGCAGACAGCTCATCCCTGTCCTGTTTCTGCTGCTGCTAAGTCACTTCAGTCATGTCCAGCTCTGTGCGACCCCATAGATGGCAGCCCACCAGGCTCCCCCATCCCTGGGATTTTCCAGGCAAGAACACTGGAGTGGGTTGCCGTTTCCTTCTCCAGTGGACTTCCCTGGTGGCTCAGGCGGTAAAGCATCTGTCTACAATGCGGGAGACCCAGGTTCGAGCCCTGGGTTGGGAAGATCCCCTGGAGAAGGAAATGGCAATCCACTCCAGTGTTCTAAGTGAAAAGTGAAAGTGAAGTCACTCAGTCTTGTCCGACTCCTATCGACCCCATGGACTGCAGCCCACCAGGCTCCTCCGTCCATGGTATTTGCCAGGCAAGAGTACTGGAGTGGGGTGCCATTGCCTTCTCCATCCTCTGTCCTAGCAATTAAATTGTGGTGCTTGTACTGGGAAAAGTGATTTTATTTCAGTTTGTGTAATTAGCCTGTGATGTCCAAACCAGCACTTCTCAGCCAGAGAGAAGAGGGGACAGGAGGAGCTCACACCCTTGGAGGATTGAGTGAAACCCCTCTGGCAGCAACTCCAGCCCATATTCCGAGAGTCCTGCTCTTCCTGCTTCTCCCTGTGATGCAGTGTCAAAGACAAGAGTCCTGTGCCTGGGGTCATGAGGCCAGAGGGTGGGTTAAGAACTACTGCTTTCAGAGAATAGCTGCGAGAGAGAGGAGGTGCAGGGTTCAGGTTACCCTTCCCTCCTGCTGCTGGTTCTCGGCGCTGAAGTTTGAGTGCTTGGAGCTTCCTGCTGTGTTCCAGAATTACAACCTCTGGACTCCTGTCTTTACAGAAACAACTCAGGATTGTTTGCTTTTCCCACCCCTCTGGTTAACTCCTCTTTTTTTGGATCCTTTGAATCAGGAGAGAGCACTAGCAGTCTGTTTAGTTTTCCCAGATTGGAGATTAACCAAAAATTAACCTAGCAGCAATGATAAAACCCACTGAGTCATTGTGCAGGTTTTGCCTTTCATAGATCATAAAATACTCCAATTGAGGATAATTTACTCTCCCTGGGAAATATAAACCTATAAAATAGTGTTTCAGAGCCAAGTAGAAAACCAGTTTTATAGGCAGACATCCTTCTTATGCCACCCCCATAGCAAATTCCCAGATTAACTCTGTCTCTTCACAGAGAAAAATCAGCCCTGTACCTCAAGTAGATGGAGTTCCCTTTCTCAAACTGGGGTGTGTGGGTGCCTTGGGGCATATGTGGGTATGCAAGGGAGGTTTAGAAACATGCATAGTTAGTCTGGGGCACCTCACCAAGTGTGACTTTAACCGAGATACTTGGTTAAATACATATTTGACCAGTTAAAAGCTTTTGTCTCCTGCACCCAGAAGCAGAATTGTCCAAACCTCATGTTCTGTATCGGCTAGTCTCACTTTTCTCTTGGAACCCTAGAGAGGTAAGCGCAGCTAGGTGGATGACTGATTGGAGAAATTGTGACGGGGTGTTACTGGTGCTCCAGTGGGATTAACTGCTGCTGTTTTGAGAGGAGATTATGCTGATACCACTGACTGGTAGACCCTCTAGAATGCTGATGGGCAAGCAGCCTGTCTTGATGTGGCCCAAGAGCTGAGGATAGTTTTAGGGTTGTAAACAGAAAAGAATATATGATAAAGATGTATGTGGCCGACCATGCTTGAAACTTAACTCTCTGGCCATTTACAGGAAGAGTCGTCCATCTACAGGGATTTCTCCATGAGATCTGAACACCTTTGACTGTCAGATATGTCTATCATCTTGCTGGGGGCTTGTTTTGATTGCCATGTACCCTTTCTACCCTTACTCCCCACACAAGCCTCAAAATTAAATTGACTTAGTCCACAGGTCCCATTAGACAACATTAATGAAAATACTGGACTTGATTCATTCAGTGTTCATTTAAATTTACATTTTTAGAGTGGAAAAGTGTTTAAATTCTCTTTTCACCTAGGATTATAGGTTAGTGGTTAAAAAAATAAAGTTTATGAGATATGAACCCAAACCTAGTTACAATTCATAACCATGTGAGGAAAAATTCAGTGTGAAATCATGGAAGGTCATGATAAATCTGGCATTTCTCAGAGATACTACAAGGGGAGGAGTGAATTCAAACCAAGATGGAGCAGTAATTGGAAAATTACAAGACAATGTACTCAAAGGTTTATTTAAAATTTTGGTTTTCTTATTGTGCAAATATAAATGAGTATAAACTTTGGGATCATTTATGTGTTGAGAACCCCAGGTAATTAATTACACGAAACCACCACTCTTGAAATTTCCTCTGAAAGCCGGTCACGGAAGTCTTGAAATCTAGGCCAACAGTAATATAGTGAATTAACAGAAAAATAGAGAATCTCACTAGCAAAGAAAAATTTTCTTCAAGCTATTTGTGAGACCAATTTTGGAAACCTTTGAACAGGAAAACAAGCAATGGGAGAAATTTTGATGATGCTGTTAGTGTAGATATGGTTGAATATGTTTCAGTCAAAAAGAAGGAGATTGACTAAAAAGTTGTCCTTATCAATTAAGACCATTCTGTAACACACCTTACTATACTCAAAAGTCAAGCATGAACCTCTGATAAACAATAGTTAGCATGATCACTTACTTTTCAGATTGACAAAAGCAAATCTTGGCGATTGACCTTCTATTAGATTGTTGTTCATTTTTGTTCTCTTTTGGTAGCACCATTGCCGCTGCTGCTAAGTCGCTTGAGTCGTGTCCGACTCTATGCAACGCCATAGACGGCAGCCCACAAGGCTCCCCCGTCCCTGGGATTCTCCAGGCAAGAACACTGGAGTGGGTTGCCATTTCCTTCTCCAACGCATGAAAGTGAAAAGTGAAAGTGAAGTCACTCAGTCATGTCCGACCCTCAGCGACCCCATGGACTGCAGCCCACCAGGCTCCCCTGTCCATGGGATTTTCCAGGCAAGAGTACTGGAGTGGGGTGCCATTGCCTTCTCCGGGTAGCACTATTATTGAGGTGTAATTCACATATCATACAGCGTAATCTTTAAAGTGAAGATTTCAATGGTTTTTAGTGTATTCACAGCATTGAGCAGTCATTACTACAGTTTTAGAATTGAAATCCCTAGGCAATCTCTTGGAGAAGGAAATGGCAACCCACTCCAGTGTTCTTGCCTGGAGAATCCCAGGGACGGGGGAGCCTGGTGGGCTGCCGTCTATGGGGTCACACAGAGTCGGACACGACTGAAGTGACTTAGCAGCAGTAGCAGCAGCAGCAGCAGGCAATCTCTAATCTGATTTTTATCACTATTGATTTGTCTATTCTGAACACTTCCTATAAATAGAATCATACAGTATGTGGAGTTCTGTGATGGCTTATTTTTTACTTGTTTTTAAGGTTTATCCATGTTGTATCGTGTATCAGTACTTCTTTCCTTTTTATGGCCGAGTAATAGAAGACTCTTGAGAGTCCCTTGGACTGCAAGGAGATCAGCCCTGAGTGTTCTTTGAAAGGAATGATGCTGAAGCTGAAACTCCAGTACTTTGGCCACCTCATGCAAAGAGTTGACTCACTGGAAAAGACTCTGATGCTGGGAGGGATTGGGGGCAGGAGGAGAAGGGGACGACAGAGGATGAAATGGCTGGATGGCATCACTGACTCGATGGACATGAGTCTGGGTGAACTCAGGAAGTTGATGATGGACAGGGAGGCCTGGCGTGCTGCGATTCATGGGGTTGCAAAGAGTCGGACACGACTGAGAGACTGAACTGACCTGAACTGAACTAAATATTCCATTGTTTGAATATACCACATTTGTTTATCCATCTCTGAGTTTATTGACAGTGGGTTGTTTCCATCTTTTGGCAATTATGAATAATGCTGCTGTGAATATTTGTATAAAAATTCTATGTGGACATATGCTTCCCATTCCTTGGGACATGGAGTAGAATTACTGAGTTACGAGGTAACTCTGTGTTTAAGACTGGAAGAACCTGCCGAACTGTTTTCCAGATTGGAGGCACCATTTTACATTTTCACCAACAGTGTATGAGAGTTCTGATGTTTCTATATCCTCGCCAGTTCTTGTTCTTGTTGTTGTTTTTTAATTTTTATAACCATCTAGTGTTTGTGATGAAGAAGGCAATGGCACTCCACTCCAATACTCTTGCCTGGAAAACCTCATGGACCGAGGAGCCTGGTGGGCTGCAGTCCACGGGGTCGCTTAAGAATCAGACACGACTGAACAACTTCACTTTCACTTTTCACTTTCATGCATTGGAGAAGGAAATGGCAGCCCACTCCAGTGTTCTTGCCTGGAGAATCCCAGGGACGGGGGAGCCTGGTGGGTTGCAGTCCATGGGGTCGCACAGAATTGGACACGACTGAAGCAACTTAGCAGCAGCAGCAGCATTTGTGAACTCCCACCTCACTGTGGCTTTGATTCGCATCTCCCTGATGACTAGTACTGTTGAACATCTTTTCAGGTGCTTATTGGATATTTGTAGATCTTTTTTGGAGAGACTGCTATTCAGATCATTTGCCTCTCTTTAAACGAGGCAGATCTTTGATGTTTATATGACTGGACATTGTAGGCACTTGATACATATTTACTTATTGAATTGGATAAGTAAAAGATTGAGTCAGTACATAAACTTTTATATTCTTGTGCTTATTATGAGAAAAAGTAAGTAATAATGTTAGAGAAGAGACCATGTTTGTTGGGTAATGGCTATACGCCCAGTGTCTAGTGGACTCTGACAGCCTGGCACTGTGTAGGTGCTTGTTGAGTGAATGAATGTTGGTTGTAGCATATTTCATGGTAAAAAAAAAAAAGTAGCTGGAGAAATTATAAAGTCATGATTATGTTAATGAGCATGATATCAACTGGAAGGCATTTGCAAAAGTGTAAACAAATGGTATCCTTTTTAAGACTTGCATAGCAAGGGCTCAGGGCCACTGTGCACATCAGATACACTTGCAGTTACTTCTTGGTTTACTTACAACAGCTGGCTTGTAGTTCATTCATCTCTTGTTGTTCTCAGTGTTTCACTTTTAACAGTGATGTTAATACTTTTTTTTAACTTATTTTTAAAGGAAAATATGGTTTATACATGCATACAGCTTCGAAGAGGATTGTCATCTAAATCTATCTTTTTTCCATCTGGAAAAAAATTAAACAGTGGGAAGGACTAAGGGAAAATAAGCCAAAACTTAATAACATGAATGACTTCACCATTCAACTTAGTAAAAAGAATTGAGAGATTTTTGAGTCACTTTTGAGAGATTTTTCAAGCTTAATTTCTGCTGTGAAGCAAAGTGACTCTTCTATGTATATGTGCATATGTAATATGTGTGTATATATATGTAATGTGTGTGTGTATTTATATATATAGTCCTTTTCATAGTCTTTTGCATTATGGTCTATCACAAGGTACTGAATAGGGTTCCCTGTGCTCTACAGTAGGACCTGTTGCTTATCCATCCTGTTATAATTGTTTGCATCTGCTACCCCCAAACTCCTCACCCTTCCCTCTTCTACTTCCCCCTCCTTCTTGGCCACCACAAGTCTGCTCTCTAGGTCCATGAGTTGTGTCTGTTTTGTAGACAGGTTGACTTACCACATGTTTAGGGCCCACATATAAGTGATATCATGTGGTGTTTGTCTTTCTCCTTTGACTTCCTTCACTTAGTATGATAATCTCTAGGTTCATCTGTATTGCTGCAAATGGCATTATTTTATTCTTTTTTATGGCTGAGTAGTATTCAACTGTATATATGTACCACATCTTTCCCCATTTATCTGTCAGTGGGCCTTCCGGCTGTTTCCATGTCTTGGCTGTTGTGAGTAGCACTTCTGTGAACATAGGGGTGTATGTATCTTTTTGAATTACAGTTTTGTCAGGAAACAAACCAAATAAATCATAATGGAAAAGATTATGAAAAAGACTAATACACACACACACACACACAAATGTATAACTGAGTCACTTCACTTTACAGCAGAAATTAACACAACATTGTAAATAAACTATAGTCCAATAAAATTTTTAAGATGCTTTCACAGTTTTTGGTTAAGTTTCTAAGCTTGAAAACCTGCCAAAGTACTTTGGGAGCCATTTTTTATTAAGTTTAAAGGTGAAGTCATTCATGTCGAGTTTTGGTTTGTTTACAGGAGTGGGATTCCTGGATCATGTGATAGTTCTATAGTTTTGGTTTGTTTATCGTTGTTTTTTTTTTCTGAGGAACCTCCATACTATTTTCCATAGTGGCTGTACCAACTTGCATTCCCGTCGACTGTGTAGGAGGGCTTTGCTGCACACCTCCTCCAGCATTATAGACTTTTAAATGATGACCATTCTGACTGGTATGAGGTGATAACCTCGTTGTAGTTTTAATTTGCATTTCCTTAATAATAAGTGATGTTGAACATCTTTTCATGTGCCTGTTGGCTTGGCCATCTGTGTGTCTTCTTTGGAGAAATGTCCATTAAGGTCTTCTGCCCATTTTTCAGTCGGGTTGTTTGGTTTGTTGTTGAGTTATATGAGCTGTTTGTACATTTTGGAGAGTTAAGCCCTTGACTGTTGAATCATTTGTAAATATTTTCTCCCATCCTTTGGTTGTTTTTTCATTTTTGTTGTTGTCTTTATGGTTTCCTTTGCTGTGCAAAAATTTGTAAGTTTGATTAGGTACCGTTTGTTTATTTTTATTTCTGTTGCCTTAGGAGACTGACCTAAGAAAACATCGCCACAATTTATGTCAGAGAATGTTTTGCCTATGTTCTCTTCTAGGTATTTCATGGCGTCATGGCTTATATTTAAGTCTTTAAACCATTCTGAGTTTATTCGTATGTACAGCAAGAGGGTGTGTTTTAACTTCATTGGTTTACATGCAGCCGTACGGTTTCCCCAACACCGCTTGTTGCAGAGAATGTCTTTTGCCCATTGTCTATTCTTGTATCCTTTGTCCTTATGTTAATTGTCCTTAGATGTGTGGCAACCTGTGAAAGTTTTTGTTGAAATATAATATCACTACAATGGGAAAAAAAGTGGAGAATTGAATGGAGACAGTATGTTATGAATCTGATCAATCTTTTGAGATTCTTAGCTGTAGTGATTAAAGCTTTAGTGATTGGGTGATTTATTGATTAATGCTTTAGTGATTTAAGAAAACTATGATTATTAACTAATCTTACCCACTTAAAGTATATTATAAAAATTTCCATAGTCAAGAGAGGCCAGGGAATTAGGGGCCTTCTCCTCACCATATGACTCAAAAGTCATATAACCATATGACTTCATCTCAGAGCAAGGCAGTTACGAAATATCCATCAATAGCAGCCCTAAATATTACCACATTAGGGCGTCTGAGTATCTCTACTCAAGTTTTAAAAAGTTATTGCAAATATTATGGCATTTTAGTAAGGAGGATTCAGCATTGCCTAAATTCTGAACTTATACAGTGTCTCTCTCTCTCTCTTTCTTTTGTAGTATAGCCCCAAGTGTGGTTTTTGTTTAACTTATTTAAGTGGAGGATATTTACTTTGTAGTATTGTAATGGTTTTCACCATGTACATCAACATGAATCAGCCACAGGTATATATATGTCCCCTCCCTGTTGAGCTCTCCCTCCCCACCCGCTCCCTCCAGGTGGTCACAGAGCACTGGCTTTGGGTCCCTGTGTCACACATCACACTCCCACTGGCTGTCTGTTTTACGTATGGTAATGTGTATGTTCCAGTGCTATTCTCTCCAGCCATTCCACCCTCCATTCTCCCACTGTGTCCAAAATCTGTTTTTACGTCTGTGTCCCCTCTGCTGCCCTGCACACAGGATCATCAGAACTGTCTTTCTAGATTCCATGTATGTGTGTTAATACACAACATGTCGTTCTGTTTCTGACTTACTTCACTCTGTAGAATAGGCTCTAGGTTCATCCACCTCATTAGAACTGACTCACATGTGTTCCTTTATGGCTGAGTAATATTCCATTGTGTATTGTAGCACAACTTCCTTATCGATTCATCTGCCGGTGGACATCTAGGTTGCTTCCATATTCTAACTACTGTAAATAGTGCTGCAGTGAACATTGAGGTACATGTGTCTTTTTCAGTTCTGGTTTCCTCGGGGTCTATGCCAAGTAGTGGGATTGCTAGATCATATAGTAGTTTTATTCCTAGTTTTTTAAGGAATCTCCATAGTGGTTGTATCAGTTTGTATTGGGAAACTGGATGAATTCAAAAGAAAGACAGTGTATATTCTATGGTGTCTTTCTTTTGAATTCATCTAGTTTTCCAAAGTTGATAAAGTTAAGGAAGTTTAACACCTCACCCAGAAGTCAGTGAGATGAGTATTCATTTTTCTCCTCATAATTACTTAAAATATTATATTTAAATTAAAAACAATGTGGGCTTTGGGTAACATTCTTATCATCATCATCATGATACCTCTCTGATGAAAATATACACTAAATAGGGAAGAACTCAGAATTCCAGTAAGTAGTTAAAATAAGAGACTGAGAAGATGCTCCTTGCTTCAGCCATGCTTGTAGGCTTCTTGGAGGAATTTCACTTCTCCAAAGCTCAGGCCACTTTGATGGAAGAGTGAGAGTTTCCAGCATTCATGGGTTCTGTCTATCTGGTGCATGAGTAAGAAAAACTTGCCTTTTGCTACAGCCTCATAGCAGGGTCCTGGCAGGAAAAAGACCACAAAGTAGGCTGGAATTGTTTGATAGAATTCACAGAGTGACTGTTTCACAAGAAGAATTTGAAGAGCAAAGGGTAAAGGGAACTCAGTGGAGGTGCTGAGGCTACAGAGGATTTGCAGCAGCGGGAAGCCATCACTACCTCCAGGCCTGAAGGTGTTCCTAGCTGCTCTGAGCAGAGCTGTGGATCTCAAGGCACATAGAGCCCCGAGATGAGCTGTGGATTGCAGCACGTAGCCCTCACTCCACTCTCCCCCATCCCACCCCCCCCATCCCCCCAGCAAGCACACCCTGGAAGCAATGAAGGTCTGCCAGACCCCTCTCTCCTATACTGCTCTCTCCTGCCTGTGCTTCCACTGGCCTAGTGCACTCAGAACCCACAGGGCAAGGGAGCCCAGGGAGAATTCCTTAGAAATTAGATGCCAGCATCTGAGGTAGAGAAAAATTAGGCTCTGCCCTCACGGGGTGACTGCATTCCTTCAGAGCTTTGCTTGCAATTACAGAAACCACCTCTATCAGGGTGAAGCAAAACAGAGACTATTACAAGGCTGCAAGGTGCCATGGCAACTGAGGGGAAGATGCAGCCAGACTTCAAGAAAGGAGACCTAGAAGCCCATGAAACCCAGAACACGCTCCTTTGTGTTACTGTTTCATCTGAACATTGGTTTAATTATTCTTCCCTGGGAAACCAGGACAGTCCTTCTCTGCTGCTTGGTTCACCAGCAGGACAGAGGGACGTCAGCACGAGCTTAGAGGCTCCAGTTCCAACTCTCCCTTCTCTCTGCCCCAGTCCTGCATCCCAGGAGTTTACTCTGGTTGGAACAGCTCAGATGAAGTACCTACTCCTGGGCCCTGTGGCCAGAGGAACAGGGACACAAAACAGAAGCATGCTTGCTGTCAGCCCACTCCGTGTGAGATGGAGCTGGGAAGAATGCTGTCTATGCATCCCATGCAACAGGCTTCTTAAATTTTACTTCTGAGCCAGACCCCAAAGTACGAAGATTGAGTAAAGTGCCAGGGGAATTTGTATTTATTTCTTTATTGGAAAATACTTTTGCTACCGTTACTCATAGTCACATGACCATTACTCATAGTCACATGATGGGCCTTAGAAAAAAGAATCACTTCTGCATCATTTAAAGTGGCTTAAACTAAGCATGTATAAGGAAAAGAATATGTGTATTTTTCATATGTATGAATTTTAAGTGTGTATGTATATACACATATATACACATACACACATACGTATATATATGAAAGTGAAAGTGTTAGTCCCTCAGTCGTGTCCGACTCTTTGTAACCCCACAGACTGTAGTCCACCAGACTCCTCTGTCCATGGAATTCTCCAGGCAAGAATACTGGAGTAGGTTTCCATTGCCTTGTCCAGGGGATCTTCCCAACCCAGGGATCAAACCCAGGTCTCCTGTATTGCAGGCAAGCTCTTTACCATCTCAGCCACCAGGGAAGCTAAAACTTAAAGGCTGGGCTCATCAGGGATACTCACAAACACATGTATAAGAGCATACCTACTCGTTTTATCCTTAAAGAATATTGATCTTTAAGTTTAATCATAGATAGCATAATAATAGAAGCTTGCATTTGTTGTTATAGGTTCTTTATATGGTTTATTGTGTTTAATTGTAATAGTGACACTATGAAATGAGTACAACTATTATCACCATTTTACATGTAAGGAGACTTAATCATATAGAGGTTTAGTGGACCATTCTTACTCCTCTTATACTTTAGGGAAATGTAGACTAGACAAAAAATCATGACTCACCAAAAGAATACAGGAATGGAATGACACCTTATTATTAGCCATGGTTCATGGGAGTCTCCTGATGTCTGTGTTATGCCCCCTTTAGGTATATCAAGATTGGAGATAAAGAATGTGAATTTAACCACAACTTTCGTCTTATCCTTCACACAAAACTGGTAAATCCTCACTATAAGCCAGAACTGCAGGCTCAGACAACCCTCCTCAATTTCACGGTCACAGAAGATGGTCTGGAAGCCCAGCTGCTGGCAGAGGTTGTCAATATTGAAAGACCAGACTTGGAGAAACTTAAGGTAAAAATTATGAAATTATTCCTCAGCACTTATTCAGTACCTTCTTTGCACAAACGATAGTGCCAGACACAGGAGTGTAAGATGGGATGCCTGCTTCCATGATCTTGCAATCTAATTAAGAAAAATGAGAATATATGTGAACAGTTAGGTAGCAACTCAAGATACTTCTGATTAAGGAAGTAGGATTGTGCCGCAGGAGATGGGCTCGTTGTGGGTCTTGTTTGGTGCATGTGACTCTGGCAGGCACAGAGTTGGAATCATGGAAGCAGGGCTGGAGAAGCAGATACATGCCCTAGAAGGTTGGAAAGAACAGAGGGTAGAGAGGGATCTGCCCTGGGCTTCCTCTCCTAAGAGAGCCCCAAACACTGGGCCCTCAGAAGTTTTTAACTCTCAAGTTCTGCCCCCAGGAATTAGCCAATTACTACTTAAATGTTCTTGAGAAGCTGTGACTGTATTCACCCATCTCTGTACTTTTCAGCATGGCAATTGCCCTGTGACCTCAGTTCTCTGACAGATATAAGAAGGGCTGTGATGTTTAGCTTTTATCCTGTTATGAGGATGGAAATAATGCCTTTTCTCTTTAGATGTAAAACAGAAACCAGAAGTTTCTTCCTCTGGGTTCATAATGTCCCATGATTATGATGTATGGTCATGCTCTGGAACCTGGAGTGCAACCAGCTCTTACCATGCCTTCTGAATTTAAAGTTTAAATGCATTGCAAACAAACAATACAAACAAGCAAGAAAATACAAATATTTAAAATTCTGTATTTTAGCAGGTGGTGGAGGAGGCAGAGATGTTTGGCATACAAAAGTGCATTATATTTCTATGAGATGCCAAAATTTCTTATGCAATTATCCCTTGATTATCTCCATCTAGATTTAAAAATAATTTATACCTGACTTTAATTGGGAAAATTTCTGGGCATAGTTAACTATGTGTATTGCTTTTAAAGAATTTTTAAAGATTATGATTACTACAATTGTAATGCTAAGTGTTTTGTTTTATATGAAATGATATGAATTTATTCACTGTCTCTCACCTTTTGCTTGGTTTGCATTAGCTGGTTCTGACAAAGCACCAAAATGACTTTAAGATAGAGCTGAAGTACCTGGAGGACGACCTCCTTCTGCGTCTCTCTGCAGCAGAAGGGAGCTTTCTAGATGACACCAAACTGGTAGAGAGACTGGAGAGGGCAAAGGCCACTGCAGCCGAGATAGAGTGCAAGGTAGGAAAAGGCAGGCGCTGCCTGGAGGGTTGTTTTTAACTTTTTATCACGGAGTATAGTTGATTAACAGTGTTGTGTTTGTTGCAGGTGTTCAAAAAAGAGATTCAGTTATACACATACATGTATCTCTTCTTTTCCCAATTAGTTTTTTTTTTTTTTAACAGTATATTGGGCAGCGTTCCCTGTGCTGTACAGTAGGTCCTTGTTGACTATCCATTTTACATACAGCAGTGCGTACCTGTGTATCGCAAGCTCCCTAACTATCCCCCCGACCTCCCCTCCCCCACCAACCTTAAGTTCATTCTCTAAGTCTGTCTGTTTCTATTTTGTAAACAAGATCATTTTTATCATTGGTTTTAAGATTCCACATATAAGCAATATCATAGGATTTTTCTCCCTCTGACTTCACTCAGTATGACAACCTCTAGGTCCATCCATGTTTCTGCACATGTCATTATTTCATTCTTTTTTTAATGGCTGAGTAATAGTCCACCGTATATATATGTACCACATCTTCTTTACCCATTCTTCTATCGAACAATTAGGTGCTTCCACGTCTTGGGTATTGTAAATAGTGCTTCAGTGCTCCTTGGACTTCTGGAGGGCTTATTCTGTTTGAATGAAGTGCTTGGGCAGAAGCATAGTCCCACCTGGTCATTTCTCTAAAAGGACTGACTGTGGAATTCAGGCCTTTTCATAAACTGCCCTTAAAAAGTGAACTCTGGATTTCTGAATGGAGATAGAGATGCTTGAAGATGTGCTTCTCCTAACTCAAGAGAGATTCAGTCGTGCACAGTAGACTCTGTCAGGCTGTTATTTTTTCCTGAGTGACTAAAGTTGAAGGAAATTGGGCCCTGCTGGCTTACGTAGTCTAAAATATTAAAAGGCTTAGCCTTCAGCTTCAGCAAACTGATACCCTGCAGTCTCACCACAGGCTTCCTGGTCTCTCATACATTTTACAGAAATACTTAGAGCTTAAGTTTTGTTTACAGGCCTTCAGTGCTAGGAAACTGAGCAAAGGATGGTCTCCCACTGCACTCAGATGCATTATTTCCCCAGGAAAGTGACGTTTCCTAAAAGCTAGGAAAAAATGTCAGTTAGTAGACTTCCTGCTGAACATCCAACACGTGTCCTAATATGCCTTGTGAATGCATGCTGGACTTTCACACATGGCCACGAGTCTTTAAAACGCTGAGGTTTCGAAATGAGAGGGACCCTTATTTGCTTTCTGGAGTATCCTCATTACTAAGTAATCTATTAATTACCTAGCTAACACTGTGTTGCCACACATCCAATATATTTGTCTTAGTTTAAGTAAGGAAATAGAATCCCAAATTACTCTTTCCTTTTAAGTAAGTGAATTCTAGGTAGCTCCTAAAATGGTAAAGATTAGGGCAATTAAGTAAATTAGGTCTTAGCTTTGAAGTTAACTTCTAATTGTCTCTTAAAATATCTCTGCTATCTTCCTAACATTTTTCCATGTAGGAGCTTCCTTCTTTGCTCTACATTAAAAAATTTTTTTTAATATTTCTATTGGGGTATAATTGATTTACAATGTTGTATTAGTTTCAGGCATACAGCAAAGTGAATTTGTGATACAAATACATATATCCACTCTTTTTTAGATTCTTTTCCTATATACGCCATCACAGAATATTGAGTACAGTTCGCTGTACTATGCAGTAGGTCCTTATTAGGTTTCTGTTTTATTGATAGTTCAGTTCAGTTCAGTCGCTCAGTTGTGTCCGACTCTTTGCGACCCCATGAATCACAGCACGCCAGGCCTCCCTGTCCAGCACCAACTCTCAGAGTTCACTCAAACTCTTGTCCATCGAGTCAGTGATGCCATCCAGCCATCTCATCCTCTGTCGTCCCCTTCTCCTCCTGCCCCCAATCCCTCCCAGCATCAGGGTCTTTTCAATGAGTCAATTCATCGCATGAGGTGACCAAAGTACTGGAGTTTCAGCTTTAGCATCAGTCCTTCCAAAGAACACCCAGGACTGATCTCCTTTAGGATGGACTGGTTGGATCTCCTTGCAGTCCAAGGGACTCTCAAGAGTCTTCTCCAACACCACAGTTCAAAAGCATCAATTCTTCAGCGCTCAGCTTTCTTCACAGTCCAACTTTCACATACATACGTGACCACTGGAAAAACCACAGCCTTGACTAGATGGACCTTTGTTGGCAAAGTAATGTCTCTGCTTTTGAATATGCTATCTAAGTAGTATGTATATATTAACCCCAATCTCCCAAGTTATCCCTCCCTTCCACTTAACCCCTGAGTAACCATTTGAAGTACATACCAATATGTGCCTCCTGCAAGTACACCATCAAAAAGCTAAATGAATTGTTAGACAGGGCTATTTACAGTTACCCTCTTAGACAAAGGTCTGGGTGTTCCAAACACAATGATTTAAATATTATCCTGTCAGAGGTCCTGCTTTGAGCAGTAATTTATACTACTGGCTTCTGCTGTACATTTTCTTTCTGTCCTTTTATAGACAAGTATGATGAATCAAGTCTGTAAACAAAGGTTGGACAAATATTGTACCTTGTAAAGCTCTGGGACCAACAGCAGTCCCAGATAGAAGAAACTGTGTCTTGAATAAAAACGAGTATGTTGGCTGATGATGGTCTGTGTGTTTAATTACCTCTCTGAATGTACCCAGAGGCTAATATCGTACAAAGATAAACTAAATGGAAATATATGAGCATATGGATGATCTGGTGCAAAGTCAGAATTAGGCAGTCATGAGCATCTTCCTATAAAGGCTTTTTAGTAAGCTTAGTTATTGGATATTTTATTGACCTTGGCTGCATTTGGATACCTTGTTGACTAATTAAGAGATTGGCATTGAATTGACCCAGCAGATTTTTAAGGGCTATCCCTGGGAGGTGATACAGCTGGGTTATTAACCCCTGAAAGAGAGAGGGGAGGCAGGAAGGTGACATTACTCAGAATAAATTCTGTAGAACCAGAAACAATCAAGTTTGTTTAATCTGTAACCATAACACAGCTGGAGTTACATCCATTTTCATTTAAAAGTCAGTTTATAAAAAGATTATTTTAAAATATGAATGTTACACTTTTGTAAAAGGCCACGCGTAGAGATGCCATGCGTGTTGTCTACATCAGTACCACTGGCTTCTCATTTCAGATATGCCCCTTCCGTCACTAGAGACCATCAAGAGTAAGTTACTTACGCTGTCTGCTCCCACCATAGGTGACTGAAGCTAAAGAAAATGAAAGAAAAATCAACGAGGCCCGAGAATGTTACAGACCAGTGGCAGCAAGAGCATCTCTTCTATATTTTGTGATTAATGACCTCAGAAAAATCAACCCCATCTATCAATTCTCTTTGAAGGTAATGATGAATATGCTAAGAACAATTTAAACTTTAGAAGTTCAACTTGTTTCTGAAAGTTTAGAATTTTTTTTAAGCAATCTAGTGTGTCCAGTAAGGAGTCTCAAGGATCTAGCTAGCAAAATAAAAACAAGGTGAAAGAAATCTTTACTTTCTCAGTAACTTTCATTTCTAATTTTCAATAAGGCTTTGAAATAATTAACTTCCGTGACTCAAAGCACACTGTTTACATTCTTCAATAGGATCTTAAGGAGCTTAATAAATATATTATGTGTATATATATATACACATAAAGGGAATTCTCCTGGAGGCTCCTGTACTTTTTTTTGTGAAAGTGTACATGTTATAAAAAAGATTTCCCATTTTATTTTGGTACAGAGGGAAAAAAAGTGGTAATAACTATTGATTAAGCCAGTGTTTCATGCAAGGCACTTTCTTTCTTTGGCTCATTCTTATGCCTAAAACATCTCAATAAAATATGTTATTTTATCCTTATTTTAAAAAACTAATATGTTCAGATTTTTAATTGGCAAAGAATTCACATTTCATAATTGTAAGAGTCAGGATTTGAGCCCATGACTGATTCTGAACCCAGTGGTCTGAACCCAAAGATTCATTCCATCTTTCAGTTTTTAAACAAATAGCTATTGTGATCAGTCATAATGCCAGATGTTGTGCTGGTTGCTGAGTGTACAGTTTGGAAAACACAGATAAGAGTGGAGATATGTAGATTGGTGTGTGTATAAAAGTGACAAGTACAACGAGAGAGAACAGTAGAGATGGAGAGGCTGTTTTACTGAGGGCTCAGGGAATACCTCTCAGAGGTTACATAGTGTTTGGAGAATATAACAGACATGTGAGACAGGAAAGAGTTTTCGAGATTTCAGGTGAATGAATCTAAGTGGTTGGAGTGTAATGAATGAGGGAGAAGATGGTGAGACATGAGTCCTGAGAGCTGGGAGTATCTGGATCACATGAGGCCTCTACTGGGGACTTTGGATTATAGTCTGTGGACAGAGAGAGGCCACTGAAAGGCTGTAGGCAGATGAGTCATGTGATGGCAAAAGACTCAAACAGAAGTGTATAGACTTACGATTTGAAGGTACAACAGTCAGCTTGGAGATGGATTGGATACTGGCAATAATAAAGAGGAAGGATCAAGAATAACTAGCAGATGTCTAGTAAGATGGAACAAGTAAAGAAATTCTGAGAAGCACAGGGGGCTTGTGCCAGGGTCCAGCCCCGGTGGATCCAGGGAATTTGAAGGGGAGACGGCTTCGGTGATCAGGATACAATAGAATTAAAGATATAAAGAGTGGTTAAATAGGGATAGCTCAGCGAAGAAATTCAGTGAAGAAAAGAGGCTGAATAACTTGGTTTACGTGGAAAGCCAATAAAACTCCAAGACAAAGAGTTTGCGTCACCTACGTAGGCCGCAGGCATCCTCCCATTCTCCCGAAGGAGAGAAGACACTAAGGCCTCCCCACTCAGATCTTAGAAGCCCAGGCAAAATTAGTAGGCTTGACGAGCTTCCACACTCCAGATGGGAATTCAGCCAGAAGGTGAGAGAAGAACGACATGGGGAGACCAAGCTTCGGTGAATAAGGCCCGCATTTTATTTTACAAAGTAGTTTTTATACCTTAAGTTGTGCATAGAGGATAATGGGGGAAAGGGTAGAGTCACGCAAGGTCAGCAGTCCTTGATCCTTATCGAAGCCAGGCTTTCTTCCTGCAAACTTATCATATGCAAAAGTTTAGGTGATTTACATCATCTTCTGGCCAGGAGGCCTATTAACATTTTATGACCCTTTCTTCAGAAAATTTATTTTTCTCTAAAGGTGATTATTCTCAAGTCAGGCGTCACCCTCCGAAAGCATTAGATAAAGCTGCATTCCTATAGGGCAAAGGTGTGGTGGGCTATAACAAGAAAAGAATTAACTCAAGGGTCCAAGGTTATAAACATTAAAGCTACTACTTACATTCCTATACACCAACTATATTAATCAATACACTCCTAGGGACACAGTAGGTAAGGGATATGGAAACTTAGCAGCAAACATTGGCCCAATAAATGAAAACCCTTCACCAATATAATTTCTAATCAATCCACTATACCTGTACTAATAATCTTCTAACTGCTCAAAGGAATCTGTATTTAGAAAGTTTAGAACATCTTGTGCCTCTCATGGTTGGGAGGCTGTGAACAATCACATGTGGCCGGAAGAACCTGTTCAGGCAGGCTAGAGAACTTCAAAAGGAGTTTGTGAACTAAAACACTCTTGTCACGCCCAGGAACTTTATTAACTGGAGCTGTAAGTTAACTCTCTTTCAGAGAGAGAGATGGTGGTGGGGGACAGCCCCCCGTAAAGTCAGAGGTATAGGTGAGAGCACAAAGTAGTAAAGTAGTCAGACTCTGGTTTTGGGGGTAGATGCTCGAGAATTTCCAGAGGGACTCCTGAGGCTCAATCCCGCCTTTGCATATGCCGAGACTCCTTCCTCATGACCTTTGCCACGGGCGGAGTTCCTCACGCTGGCTCCCGGCAGGCTTGGATTCCCTGCAGTGTGAAAGGGGAAAATTAATACAGGCCCAAGCCTACCCAGACACCAAAAATAGACTATGGTATTACAAGGAAAGAAAGTTACAGAGCAGCCCCCCTCAGAAACATTGTTGAAAACTACTAAAAAAGATTGGCAAATTGCATCCAGCCACGTATAAAAAGCATTATCTGTTATGAACAATTGGAATTCATGCCAGGAGTGCAAGTTGGTTAAACATTAAAAATCACACAATGTAATTCTTCATATTAATAAAATAAAAAAGAGAAAAAGCCTATAATTCAGAAGATGCAAAGAACTTGACAAAACATTTGGTTAAAAAAAAAATTCTGAGAAAACTGGGATAAAATGGTCACTTTATCATACTCTGTGTGCTGAAGGGCATCTGTGAGGATTTTCAGCTAATATTAATGTCGAAAAATGGAATACTTTCCTCTAAGATCCAAACAAAACAAGAATGTCTTCTCTTAACACTTCTATTCAATATTGCACTGGAGGTTATAGCCAGTGAAACAATACAAAAAAAAAAGAAATTTTAAAGAAGAAATGCCATCTTTTTTCCACAGATGACCTACTACCTTCATGAGAAACTACTAGGATTAAGCAGTGAGTTTTTAGCAAGATCACAGGATATGAAGTCAATATACAGAATTCATTATATTTCTATATATGAGGAATAAACATTTAGAAAATAAAATTAATAAATACTATTTATGGTAGATTCCAAGATTCTGAAGCTCTTAGGGTTAATTTTAACAAAACAGATACAAGATCTGCATACTGAAGGCTATAAAATATTAATGAGAAAATTAAAGAAGGTTCAACTAAATGGAGAAAAAGACCATGTTTATGACTCAGAACAATCAGTATTATTAAGATTTTAATTCTATCTAAATTAATCTATAGATTTAATTCAGTCTCAGTGAAAGTCCCAGAAGGGCTTTTTTTTTTTTTTTTTTTGGTAGAAATTGGCTAACAGATTCTAAAATTTATGTAGAAATGCCAAGGATTTAAAAACAACTAATTTTGAAAAAGAAAAACAAATTTGGAAGACTTACAGTATATGATTTCAAGACTTAACTACACTGATTGGCCTAAATAAAAATACACTGATCAATGAAACAGAATAAAGAGTCCAGAAGCAGACCCATAAATGTATGGTCAACTGATTCTTGGAAGTGAGTGTTAAGACAATTCACTGAGGAGAGAATCGTTTTTGCAACAAATGGTGCTGGGACAACTGGATATCCACATGGAATAAAATGAATCTTAGCTACTACATCACTCTATATAAAATGAGTTAAAAATGAATAAGCTAAGCTGTAAAATTTCCCGGAGAACAATAGAAAGTCTTTGGGCTTTGGTTTAGGCAAAGATTTATCCTTAGAGTATAAGAGAAATAAAAATTTCTTAGAGTATAAGAGAAAGAAAAAGTTAGCCTCATCAAAAGACATTAAGAAAGTGAAAAACTAAGCCATAGATCAGTAAAAGTTATTTCCAATACATAAACTTCACAAAGAACTTAAATCAGAATATACAACTCAATAGTTAACTCAAAAAATGGAGGAAAGGCTTGGACTTGTCTACCAAGATATATATTACCCATAAGCATATTTTTAAGATGCTCAACAATCATCAGAGAAATGCAGAGTAAAAGCAGAATGAGATATGACTGTATACCTAATAGAAAAACTAAAATTATACAAGACTGTCATTAATGTAAGTGTTAGCACTGATGTGGTGCTACGCCTCTCTCACTTTGCCAGCGGGGATGCAAAGTGCTAACACTATTTTGGAAAACAGTTTGGCAGTTTCTCATAAAGTTACAAAATGATCTAAATGTTTACTCTAGGTCTTTACCCAAAGGGAATCAACTCGAAACAAAGTACTAGAAGCGCACATCTGAAATGAATCTGCCATGAGAGAAACAGCTCGGCGGTGGGCAGGGATGGGGTGGATAATGGTGGGAACGGACTGCAGAGAGGCACATGAGAACTTTTTAGGGCAACATGGATAGCAAGGTTCTACATTTTGACTGCAGTGACTGTTACTGAAGTCGATACATTTATCACTACTCATTGAGCTTTTTATTTAATGGGTGCATTTTATTGTTTATAAATTAAAAATTGATTTTTAAAATGTAAATAGCAAATAGGTACTTTTTTTTAATACCTTCTTACCCATATTTACTGTCAGTTGTTGTAGGGTTTTACTTTCTTTCAAGTATATTAGTCCTTGTCCACCAGTCAAAAATTTGATATTTTTTATATCTATTTATAGATATATAGATTTGGATTATAGATGTATAGAGTTGGCTATGTTTAGCTATATATTTAAATATCTATAGATATATGTAAAAATCTATACAGCCCCATTGCTACCAAGACATATGAGTAAAATCAAATATTGAGTGATTTTTTAAAGAATGAGATAATCAAAGGGGATCACAAAAGTACATGCGTGGAATAACAAAAACAAAAAAATAATTGTTAGAAAATGAGCAAAGGACTTGAAGAGACATTTCTCCAAAGGAGACATGATCAATAAGACATGACCAATGACCAATAAGCATTTGAAAAGATGTTCAACATCAGTAATGTTTAGGAACATGCAAACCAAAATCACAATGAGATACTATTTCATATCTATTAGGATAGCTACAATATTTCAGGGGGAAAAAGAAACAGAAAATAACAAGTGTTGGCAATGATCTGGAGGAATTGTAACCCTTGTGCACTGTTGGAAGGGTTGTAAAACAGTGCAGTTACTTTGGAAAATGATATGACAGTTTTAAAAATTGCCTTGTGATTCAGCAATTCCACTTCTGAACATATACCCAAAAGAATTACAAGATGGTCTCAAAGAGACATTTGTACACCTGTGTTCATAGCATTGTTCATAATAGACCCAAATGTCCAGCCCTGGATGAAAGCGGGCTTGAAACTCAACATTTGAAAACAGATCATGGCATCCAGTCCCATCACTTCATGGCAGATGGAAGGGAGAAAAGTGGTAACGGTGACAGATTTATTTTCTTGGGCTCCACAATCATTGTGGACAGAGACTGCAGCCATGAAATGAAAAGATGCTTGCTCTTTGGAAGGAAAGCTATGACAAACCTGGACATCGTATTAAAAAGCAGAGATATCACTTTGCTGACAGAGGTCTGCATAGTCAAAGCTATAGCTTTTCCAGGGATCATGTACAGCCGTGAGAACTGGACCATGAAGAAGGCTGAGTGCTGAAGAATTGATGCTTTTAAATTGTGATTCTTAAGCATCCTTTGGACTGCATGGAGATCAAACCAGTCAATCCTAAAGGAAATCAGTCCTGAATATTTATTGGAAGGACTTGCTGAAGCTGAAGCTGCAATATTTTGGCCACCTGATGTGAAGAGCCAACTCATTGGAAAAGACCCTGATACTGGGAAAGATTGAAGGCAGAAGAAGCGGGCAGCAGAGGATGAGGTGATTGGATAGCATCACTGACTCAATGGACATAAATTTGAGCAAACTCCAGGAGATAGTGGAGAACAGAGGAGCCCGGCATACTGCAGTCCATGGGGTTGCAAAGAGTCAGACAGGACTTAGTGACCGAACAACCACAGCTAATATGCACGTACAGTGAAACAGTATGTAGCCTTAAAAAGGAAGGAAATTCTGACGTATGCTACAACATAGATGAACCTTAATGACATTATACTGAGTGAAACAAGCTTGTCACAATAAGACAAATACTATATAATTCCACTATAGGAAGTACCTAGAGCAGTCAAACTTGTAGAAACAGAATGTAGGATAGTGGTTGTCAAGGAATGGGGAGTTACTGATATAATTAAATGAGTTTTTTAAGTGAGTTGTTGTCTAACACTGTTGCAGTTGTTCAAGAAGAAAACAGTTTGAAAATGGGTTGTACCACAGTGTAAATATACTTAATACTACTTAAAACTAATAAGATGGTAAATTTTACCCTTTGTGTATTTGACCAAAATTAAAAATAAGAATATATATATGTATATATATTCAATTGCATGGGTAGAAGGACAAAGGACAGTGCAATTCAGTTGGTTAGGAAGAAAACGTGGGTAGATTTTATGAAATAATGTTAAAAATAATAGCAGACTTTCACTGAAGCCTTACCACATGCCAGGAGCTGTTCTAGAGCTCATAGAATCCTTGTAAAACCCATCCTGTTCTCTCTCCCCATCCATACACTATAGCCTCTGGCTTGGGACTAGCTGGACACCTGCCATCAGTTGTCACCCCTTAACAGTGCCTTGAATTCCCCAGGCTTTCAACATGCTGTTCCACAGAGCCATCGAGCAGACTGACAAGGTGGAGGACATGCCGGGGCGCATCTCCGCCCTGACCGAGAGCATCACCCATGCCGTCTTCCTCTACACCAGCCAGGCGCTGTTTGAGAAGGACAAACTCACCTTCCTGTCCCAGATGGCTTTCCAGGTGAGGAAATCAGTCACTGAAAAGCAGCCCCAGAACCCGAGTGTCGCATCTCTGTGTATTAGCTACTTCACTGCTGCTCGGAAGCCCTTGGTGGCCTAAAGATAGTTTGAGTTTCCCGGAGGGAACCTGGGCATATGTCAGCCTTGTGAGTCGGTCAGCGTGCAGTGGCTTGGGTGGGTTTGCACTTGGGGCAACCACATCGGCCATCACTCTGTGAAACAGGCCCATGAGGCGCTGGCCTCACCTTTCCAGGTCCTGTACAGACCTCCCAGGTATTTATCCTCCTGGGGAGTTTCTTGGAGAGAATCTCAAGGTTAAAGTTCCAAATCTGAGTGGTCCTGGGAGGTTTTCAGAGCCCCGTTAAAAAACAGTCAATGTATGGAAAGAGCTCCAGGTTTCACACTCCAACTTTCAGTAAGACCTCTTTCTCATGTGGACTCTGCAAACGATTTTGTTTAAATACAAGTACCCCTGGTGAGGAAAAAAAAAAAACATCAAGGACCCCATTCCTCGATGAAATAAACATGTGTTCCTTTTATTAGTCTGTTTGCTGTATAACTTTTTCGGTCAATTCAAATCTTGATGAAAGATGTCTTGTTTTGTGTCTTCCTAAGTACTTTGCTCAAAGAAGGCATTTTTAAATACTTGCTGTTAATAGTGATAAACTATCATTTCTCTTTCAATAGTTTTGGTGTTAATAGAGTCCTTTGGGTTAAAAAAGAATATATGGGTGGAATCATTTTATAATATATGTGATAAACAGTAATGCATTACAAAATGGAATTTTTCTTTTTAACTTTCTCCCAGTTTTATCAAGACAGAATAGACACATACATTGTATTAGGCCAGCATGTTCAACATAATGATCTTACGTATGTATATATTGTGAAATGATTACAGTATAAGTTTAGTCAACAGCCTTCCCCTCATATCGTTACATTTTTTTCTCATGATGAGAACTTTAAGATTTACTCTCTCTTTTTGTTGTTTAGTCCCTAAGTCATGTCTAACTCTTTTGCGACCCCATGGACTATAACCTGCCAGGCTCCTCTGTCCATGGGATTTTCCGGGAAAGAATACTGGAGTGGGTTGCCATTTCCTTCTCCAGGGGATCTTCCTGACCCAGGGATGGAACCTGTGTCTCCTGCGTTGGCAGCGAGTTCTTTAGCACTGAGCCAGCAGGGAAGCCTTACTCCTTAGCAACTTCCTAATACCCATAGAGTATTGGTAACTTTGATCACCATGCTGTACGTCACATCCCCAGTACTTGTTTATAACTAAAAGTTGATACCTTTTCATACCTTCATCCATTTTTCCACCCCCACCACCTGCCTCTGACAACCACCAACTTGTTCTCTGTATCTGTGAGTTCTGTTTTTTTGGATTCCACATGAAAGTGAGATTATACAGTGTTTCTCTTTCTCTGTGTGACTCTTTTCCTTAGCATAATGCCCTCAAGGTCCATCTATCTTGTCACAAATGACAGGATTTCCTTCTTTTTATGACTGAGTAATATTCCATTGTATATGTGAATGTGCATATATAAAAATTATACATACATACATACACACACACCACGTTTTCTTTATCCATTCATCCATATATGGAGGCTTAGGTTGTTTCTGTATGTTGGCTATTGTAAAAAAAAGTGCTGTAATGAACATAGGAATACAGATATCTTTTTGAGATCATGATTTTACTTCTTTGTATACCCAGAAGTGAAATTGCTGAATTCTGTGATAGTTCTAGTTTTAATTTTGGGGGGAATCTCCATATTCTTTTCCATGTAGCTTTACCAGTGTACATTCCCACCAACAGTGTTCAAGGGTCCCTGTCTCATATCCTCACCAGCATTTGTCATCTCTCGTCTGTTTGCTAATAGCCGTCCCAACAGGTGTGAGATGACATCTCATGTGGTTTTGATTTGAATTTTCCTGATGATTAGTGATGAGTGATGTTCAGCACTTTTTCATGTAACTGTCAGCCATTTGTGTGCCTTCTTTGGTACAATGACTATTCAGTTCCTCTGCCCATATTTTAATCGTATTGTTTGTGGGTTTTGCTGACCTTCGAATGTTTACGTGTATTGTTCATGAACAGTAATGGACCAGGGATGGTACCATATGTATACACACATGTGTACATATATTTAAAACTTCTTTTTAGAATATGTATATGGATTATTTATCTGAAATACTATTTACATAAATGTAAGCTTTATATATATGAGGACAACTTTTTGTTTGATGAAATCAAATTGGATTAAGAAAAATTATCCAATAAGATAATATTCTGATACATGTTACCACCGGTAATGCATTTTGGAAATATCTAGAATTTTTAAATAGCACAAACCTCAAACATTTTACCTGTTTACCTTTATAAGGTGTTATAGTTTCTGTGTGGAAATTAGGAATATTTCATTTGTGTCCCTCCTAAATATTCTATGGGCTGTTTATCAGCTCTGTAACCAACATGCCTAAAGTTCAGTTCATGATGTGTTTGTTGTGTCTGTAAAACAACTTCCAGTTTTTTCTCAACATAATCTCGCGTGTAAGAAAAGTCTTATGTATCTCGTGGTTTATTGGCTATAATTTCTATATCAGGACTAACTCACTGTACTAGTTTTACCTTTTGTTTAGTGATTCGGTCCATTTTCATCTGAGGCTTTCTCAGTTTGTATAAAAAGTTTCAAGACAAGTTTGATCTAACAGCAGAAGACTAAATATAGTTTAAAGCATAGTTTAAATATGCTGCTAGTCAGCACAGGTGTTAAAATTGAAATGAACCAGGTTTGGTAATTATTTGCTATTAGATTTTCAATCAAGATTTTGAGTTCATGAGTATAATCTAAGGTCCCTTATTTTAACCACAAACTGATATATATCTATAGGAATTCTCAGAAGTCTTAGTTCTGCCTTTTCAGCCATGTCTATTAAGTGGTGACTGCATCCTGGATTTTGATGCAGACCACATGACCCTTTTCTGCTTTGTGTCCTCTCAAGATTTTGCTGAGAAATAAAGAGATAGATCATCTTGAATTGGATTTCCTGCTTCGGTTCACAGTTGAACACACTTACCAGAGTCCTGTTGATTTCCTCACTAATCAATCATGGAGTGCTATTAAGGTATGTTGGGAACGTGATTTTTCAAAAAATTTCTAAATCTTACTTCAAATCTCAGTTCTCTAAAATGTAGTTTTAAAAAATATAGGTGATATACACCATTTTAGTTGTAGATACATGCTGTTATTAATTTTTTGAAGAACTTCCTATACTCTTTTCCATAGTGGCTACACCAATTTACACGTCCACCAACTATATTCTAATTTCCCTTTTTTATTTGGAAGTAAAGGAACTTCTGATCTATTTATGGATGGGAAAGTTGTTAATAAATATGTATAATGTACAGGACCTTTGGTTAAAGTTGAGGAGTATAAGTGATCTTTTTTTCAGTTGACCTGAATTGTTTCTTCATTTGGTTTTTCTTTTTTATAGTATTTCTCCACTTTTTCAAAATAGTTTTGTTAATTTATACAGTGGTATAGTCATGTATTATCATTGTAAAATGTTTAAGCAGCACAACCCTAATTGTAAATCCTTATTCCACGTTTCTGTCAGAAGATTCTATTACTAAAAGTTTATTCTCTGACTCTGGAATTCCTCAGAGATGCTCATCACGTACTAAGCCTCGCCATACTCTTTTTTTTTTTTTTCCCTAAGACAGGAACATTTATCTGTATTGAAAATATCTATGTTTTTCCTTAGTTTTTTAGTATGTTTAGATTTTATTTTAAAATAGAATTTTTAATTAGATTATTACTTTAGAATTATAACTTCAAGTTCAATTGTGTATCAGGGTCTCAGCAGAAAACAAATGGCAAATTCAAAGTATGATTTTTTAAAAGTTTAACAAAGAGTATATTTTCATTGTATAAGAAGAAAGATAAGGGGATCAGCCAGGGATGGGGAGGGGAAAGGGTGGGAAAGGAACACTTAGTGAAACTCCTGAGAAAGGAAACTATGGGAGGGAGCCAGCTTCTCAGAACTCTGGCATTCCGTAAGGAAACGGAGCCACTACTGAACAGCATCAGCACAGAAAGCACTGGGAAGAGGTACCTTCGCCTCCGTTCACTGGCCCTCCAGCCTCTTGCCAGTGCTTCCTGTTGGTCAGACCCAACCAGGCAGAAAACCAGGACACTTTGTTCAAGTCATCCTTCACAATCACCGCCTTTGCAGGACAGGGAGCGTCCTGAATAAATCTGAAGAGGCAATGAAGACTGTCCAGCACCACTTTACCTGCACAGGATCCAATATAGTCACACGTCTTATTTTTTTGTTTTGTTGCAGGCCCTTCTTTCTTTCTTATTCTTTAATTTTTAGTTTATATTATAGATGAATAACAGTGTTGTAGTTTTTTTAGGTATGAAATAGATAATCACCAAGGACCTACTGCCTAGCACAGGGAGCTCGCCTCAACATTCACAGCTCTTTGTCTCAGACTCCAGGCTGCTCTACACTAGCTGCTATGTTAGTCTCCTCTGCTTCCCCATTTTATCACAGGCGGTCGCCCTCATGGAAGAGTTTCGAGGCCTCGACCGAGATGTGGAAGGATCTGCCAAGCAGTGGAGGAAGTGGGCAGAATCCGAGTGTCCAGAAAAGGAAAAGTTGCCACAAGAATGGAAGAAGAAAAGTTTAATACAGAAGCTGATTATTTTGAGAGCAATGCGCCCTGACAGAATGACATATGCTCTCAGGTGGGGACAGTTAGCTCTTATAGAAATTAACCTAGAGGAAACTTTGTCTTAAAGACTAGAAGTATCTGGTGGAGACTCAATGGTGGAGACTCAATGGTGGAGACATTATGGTTCGTGTTAATGAAAAGTGATTCTGCCAGCATTTTTATATTATAATCACTACTGTTGCTAAGATTTGCTAAACACTGAACAGTATACTAGTCTGTCAGTGGACTGAGCGTATTCTTCCTGAAAACCTTAGTTCTGAAATCAGCAGGGGAAACCGGAAACTGATGGAAATATTCTAGGAAGAGAGCTGGCAGAGTTCAGAGGCCAGGCACTTGCATTATCCTAGTGTGAGTCTCATTGTCTTTCACTTGGTGGCGGCACTTTGGCTCTGAAGATTTTGCACATCAAACAAAAAATGAATTCCTTTCAGGGATTCACTTATAGTTCTGTAACTCTGCAACCAGAACAATTTAAAAGCAGAACCTTGTCTGAATCTTGGTTGAAGTGTCCTTTTTTCTTTGCCCTTTTGGCTTCTCAGTGGTAATATGCTGCTTAATTCTAATTTGAATTCACCAGCCAGAGAGTTCTCAAGTTTCTTCCCTATGGAGCTGCTTTTTCTTCAGTAGTATTCACTTGCTGCAGGTTTTTTCCTTTGCTTTGTCTTTTCAGCCAATTTTCCCTTTGCAGAAGCCTCTGTCGCACCCTACTTTACAAGTTAATTCTGCTTAGTAGTACTTACTTTCTGCTAAATCTGATGCTGCTGGCAAATAATCCCTGCTTAATTGAGCTTCCCTGTGTTAGAAACACCCCAAAAAGCATTTGTATATTCATGAGAAGCCCAACAGGCTGGAAAATTGCACGGTGGCAAATCTAATGAACTGTTCATAAGTAATGGGGGGTCTGGCAGGGGGTTTGGGGGGACACAAAGCCACATGCAGGCAGCTGATGATACTCAGGAGGGTCTCAGTAGCCCCCCAAAAAGAATGTAGGCTTCTGATTTTCATCGCTTCTAAAGCAGTGAGAGATTTCACTGACTCGACTGCATAAATCTAGTCAGATTCATACTGCCATTATTACAAGACATCATATGTTCTAAACAAGGTTGGCTTCCTTCCTGTGTCTGCAGTTTAAGCTGATTCAAGTTGTGGCACTTTTCAAGGTCAAAAGCACCGATCCTATCTTTGGCATTTTTTTTTTTTACAGGAATTTCGTGGAGGAGAAACTGGGTGCCAAGTATGTAGAGAGGACCAGATTGGACTTGGTTAAAGCATTTGAGGAGAGCAGCCCCGCCACCCCCATATTCTTCATCCTCTCTCCAGGAGTAGATGCCCTCAAAGACCTGGAGATACTGGGTGAGTGACCAGGAGGTGGCCATCCAGCCCTGACTCTCACCCAGCCCCAACCCAACCTTCCTTTCAGCTCACAGTTATCTTAGTTTTTTTTTTTTTCTTCCCTTTCTCATCTGTTGGAGATTGAATCTATGGAAAATGTAAGGTTAATAACATTGTAGTCAGAAGAAATGTTTAAATGGAACATTCCTCTGGTTGGCATAATGCAAGTTTCTTTTGTACAATTTTCTACCTTTTGACTAGATGAGGGCTAGAGGGCAATTTTCTCCATGCTCTTGTAATCTTGTGCCCCCTGTGACTAAATAATGGTCATTAGACCAAGTCTATTCGATTGTGCTAGGCACTGTCACTTTGTGCTTTCGATGACTATTCCCCACGGTCTGCACGGAGAACTCGGGTTAATAGAGCTGTGACCTGACTGTGCCGGATTCCAGCACGGCCTCGCAAGGTGAGAGGCTCCTGCGTTTTACCGAACGAGCTGATCCAGTCAAAAAAATGATGTGATACCTACCACATGTTGCTCCTTTTTATGAGGGCAGTGTTCTGCTACTCCTGCAAGAGTTTATAAAGCTTAATAACAATGCTTGCCACCTATCAAAATGTCAAAAGCTTTATTATGATAAAACCAGAGGAACTAATTTCCACAGGCTTTGCTAATGCTTGCGGGGAGGCTGCCATTGACACTGAAAGCTTAAAACGATGCTGTTGAAACAGCAGAGGTTTAGTTTGGATTCTTTAGGAAAGTAACCCAGGAGGTAACAGCGGTTGCCACAGAAGACATCAGGTAACAGCATGCCGGACCTTTCTCACCCCTCCTTGGTTCACTCTTCCGCTTGCTGTGTCATGCCCTCCCGCAGGCAAAAGACTGGGCTTTACGATCGACTCTGGAAAATTCCACAACGTGTCTTTAGGACAAGGGCAGGAGATGGTGGCAGAAACGGCCCTGGAGAAGGCTTCCAGAGAAGGACACTGGGTCATACTCCAGGTGAGTATCATGTTTTCAGGGGCAGCATGGGGAATGAGCACGATGGGCAGTGCAGAGCCACCCTGCCCAGTGGGCATGAACCTTTCACATAACACATTGTGATCTGCAGAGTCCTGGGGGTGCCCTCAGCAGCAGAGACACCTCCAAGGTGACAAGGAGCTCTACCGACAAGAATACATACCATCTTTTGAGGGATTTTCTAGCCATTGTGGTTAAAACTTTTTAAAAAATTATTTATTCATGACTGCAGTGGGTCTTCGCTGCCGCGTGGGGCTTTCTCTAATTGTGGTGAGCGGGGCTTGCTCTCTAGTTGTGGTGGCTTCTCTTGTTATGGAGAATGGGCTCTAGGTGCCTGGGCTTAGTTGCTCTGCAGCATATGAAGTCTTCCCAAACCGGGAATCAAATCCATGTCCCCTGCATCGGCAGGCAGATTCTTATCCACTAGGCCACCAGGGAAATCCTAAAATTTAAAATACTAGAGGGAGCCCATTGTTCTCTTTATGCACAAATATCTGAAACACCCAGTAGGGCTTGAGGACAGACAGACAGACAGAGTACCAACACTGTTGTCATGACATCTCTCATTTGCATATAGCTTTAAAGTTGACAGAGTATTTTTTCATATCTCATTATATCCTATGACTCTGACTCTGCCCCTAGTTTATTGTGTAGCATTCTCTTTGTAAATTAAAGGATTGAGAATTAGTCCCTTTATCCTTTCCAGGGCTTATATATATATGGGTCTATGAGTCTGCCAGTCAGTGTTCTCTGGAGTAGTTTCCATGACTCGGGATTCTGGTGTCAACTGAAAACAAAACAAAAAAAAAAAACACGCAAAGGAGGTACGAGTTCAGTTTTATCTGGGGACTATAGCCCGGGAGACAGACTCTCAGCTCTGAGAAACTACAGCAGAGAGGGAGCGGGGAGAGGCCAGTGTGTATGTGGTCTTGGCAACCAAGCACACGTCTCAGTAGAGGGTTGCTGCTAGTCACAAGGAGCAGACATCTCTGCTAATGATTTTAGTGATTTTCTAGGTATAAAAAGATACAAGAAAGAGATTCATAAGACATTTTCTCCTGAAAATACCTAACTATGAAGGTCTGTTCTACCAGGTTTTCCCAGCGTATAGAGTGCCTTATTCCCGACCTCCACCCCGAACACTTTTCAGGCTGTGTTGAATGCCAGTGCTTGCAGTGGCTGATGATGTCATCCTTATAGAAAGAGATGGAAAGCAGCGTTTTTTAGTTTGCAACAGCAAGAACCTAAAACCCATGGAGGCCAGGCCAGCTTCAGGTGGCACCTAGGGGCCAAGCAGACTCCTAATTCAGCAGGGCATGCCAGCTGTCTTGGGGGGTCTGGCCTTTTGATTTGGAGCACAAAGGTTCTCTTTTATATGCCATACTCTCTACTAGGCAATTCATTCCTGGGATACATTGTCGCTAATCATCACAGCAAAGCTGCAAGGGGAGGTATGACCATCCCATTGTAAAGATAAGAAAATTGAGCCTCCGAGTAGTCTGGAGGGCCTCGGGGCCACCCAGTGGGAAAGGACAGAATCTGTCTGGCAGCAGACGATGTGTTTTCAGCTAGCCCACACTGCCACCTCATGCTGTCAGGATGCTGGCCTTCCCTAACATCTCCAGTGTCCAGGGCTGATGCTGTTTGCATTTATGCTTAAAATAAAATTGGATGCACAAAGACGCTGCCCATTATCCACACAGAATATAACCTTCTGGGAGAATACAACCTACTGCTTAAACCGTGAGCCTTCAGTATGGGGACTTGGGATGACGTGTCCCCTTCTGAGCGTCACAGAGTCAAATGGCTGACAGTGGAGGGTTTGTTTTTCTAAAACCAGCAGGTGTTGCTTGGCCAGTCGTGTGGACCCTGGGATCTTCCCACAGAAGAAAGAGTCCTTTGCAAATCCTCACATCCAGCGGCTCAGACTGCATGAGACTGGGAGGCTGCAGCTATCTCCTAAGAGAGGACAGCACCCACAGCAAAATGTTTCTGTCGGTTCTATGTCTGTGCTGAGCTACCAGTTGTCCCCTCCCCCAAAAATGCAAGTAGTGAGTTTTCCCATTTAAAAAAAAAAAAAGCCTTGAAAGACTGTACTTTGTGAAGGGTCTCCTTTTGGGTATCTATTCTAGACTTTTGTTCCTAGTGATAAGCCAGAAACTTAGAATGTAACTTTTTTGCTATTTTTCACCACACTCTGCAGTTTCCGAAGATTTGTGGTATCCCTTTGATTGGCAGTTAAAAGAAGAGCAGGACTTTGAAGCATGACAAGACCAGCATAATCAGAACTTGTTATATTATTTGTATTTTACATTCAGTTTTGTTGGCGTGGGCAAAGGATACGTATGCACATGGTAATAAGTTCTTATCCAGACTCCACCATAGTCAATTACTATGATCAGAAATAGCCCCCCTCAAGATGTTTAGGCAGCTACTAGCATTTTGACAGAAAACCCACATTCCACAGAAAACTATAACTAAGGTAGCAGGCTGGCGCTGTCTTTATCTCATGCACACCAGATGATTTGTGAATTAAAATAATGGAATTAAAAAACATTTTTCATGGGCAAAGTGGGTCGTTTTCAACATATGTGTATTGACTAAAAACGTTGCACAAACACTGCTGCCCTTGGACAAATGGCCACGGATATCTAGCCAGTCTCAAAGCTGGTATCCTCAAGAATGGTCCCCAGGCTGGATTCCAAAGTGTGACTGTGTACAGCGATGGTGCGCTTGGAGATTTTTCTGTTCCCTGACTCCAAAGTCACCACCTAGGGATATTTTTACATTTGTTTCACATAAACTTTCCAAGCAAGGCATTGTCATGGTCCTTGAGGTAGAGAATTAGAACACATTTGAGCATGCAAAACAGATTTTTATTATAGATTTTGCTCCTGCTTACTTGTATGAGTGCACAGTTAGATGTGAGAAGCACTCTCCTTATCATCTAGTAGCAAGTAAGTGAGAAAACTTAGAGAGCCCTTACCTACTGTAAAAGTTTTCTAGGGTTGCCATACCAAAGTATCATGGATTGGATCATTTGAGCAATAGGAATTTAATTTCTTATTGATCTAGGGGCTAGAAGTCTGAGATGAAGGTGTCAGCAGAGTTGGTTTTAACTGAGGTCCTTCTCCTTGGCTTATAGATGGTTATAGTCTCCCTGTTTCTTGACATGGCCTTCCTTCTATGTGTGTCTGTCTGTCTATCTACTAATCTCTTCTTCTTATAAGGACACCAGTCATATTGGATTAAGGTCCACTTTAATGTCTGCTGTGCTTGCTGTGCTTAGTCACTTAGTCATGTCTGTCTCCTTGCAAACCCATGGACTGTAGTCCGCCAGGCTCCTCTGTCCATGGGGATTCCCCAGGCAAGAATATTGCAGTGGGTTGGTATGCTCTCCTCTTTAATGACTGCATTTAGCCTTAATTACCTCTTTTAAGAACCTGTTCCAAATATAGCTGCATTCTGAGGAACCGAGGGCTCAGTTCAGTTCAGTCACTCAGTTGTGTCCGACTCTTTGCGACCCCATGAACTGCAGCACGCCATGCCTCCCTGTCCATCACCAACTTCCAGAGCCTACCCAAACTCATGTCTATTGAGTCAGTGATTCCATCCAACCGTCTCATCCTCTGTCATCCCCTTTTCCTCCTGCCCTCAATCTTTCCCAGCATCAGGGTCTTTTCAAATGAGTCAGCTCTTCACATCAGGTGGCCAAAGTATTGGAGTTTCAGCTTCAACATCAGTCCTTCCAATGAACACCCAGGACCGATCTCCTTTAGGATTGACAGGTTGGATCTCCTTGCAGTCCAAGAGACTCTCAAGAGTCTTCTCCAACACCATGGTTCAAAAGCATCCATTCTTCAGTGCTCATCTTTCTTTATAGTCCAACTCTCACATCCATACACGACTACTGGAAAAACCATAACCTTGACTAGACGGATCTTTGTTGACAAAGTAATGTTTCTGCTTTTTAAAATGCTGTCTAGGTTGGTCATAACTTTCCTTCCAAGGAATAAGCATCTTTTAATTTCATGGCTGCAGTCACCATCTGCAATGATTTTGGAGCCCCTGAAAATAAAATCAGCCACTGTTTCCACTGTTTCCCCATCTATTTGCCATGAAGTGATGGGACCAGATGCCATGATCTTTGTTTTCTGAATGTTGAGCTTTAGGCCAACTATTTCACTCTCCTCTTTTCACTTTCATCAAGAGGTGCTTTAGTTCCTCTTCACTTTCTGCCATAAGGGTGGTGTCATCTGCATATCTGAGGTTATTGATATTTCTCCCGGCAATCTTGATTCCAGCTTGTGCTTCTTCCAGCCCACTGTTTCTTATGATGTACTCTGCATATAAGTTAAATAAGCGGGGTGACAATATACAGCCTTGACGTACTCCTTTTCCTATTTGGAACCAGTCTGTTGTTCCATGTCCAGTTCTAACTGTTGCTTCCTGACCTGCATACAGGTTTCTCAAGAGGCAGGTCAGGTGGTCTGGTATGCCCATCTCTTTCAGAATTTTCCACAGTTTGTTGTGATCTACACAGTCAAAGGCTTTGGCATAGTCAATAAAGCAGAAATAGATGTTTTTCTGGAACTCTCTTGCTTTTTCGCTGAGGGTTAGGACTCAACATATGTACTTGGATGGACACGATTCAGGCCCTGACACCTTCCAATGTTCAGTATTCTCCTAGGAGGAGAAAAGCCTAATAATGTCAACCACTGGATTGGCGTAGGTCTTTTTACAACAAAACTGTTTTGAAGAAAGATATCTACATTACTGTTCTGTTATCAAATTCAGATTTGGCCACTTGCTGCTCCAAAAGCCAATTCTGGAGAGGTAAGTGCTGGTAGGAACAGAAAGATTGCCAGATTCAGAAATCTGGCAACCTGGGGAGAAGGCAGACTTAGCTCCCAGAACCAACTCCAAAGGTTTGGCTCAGCGATAAAAGGTTTTAAAGGGAAAGGAAAAAAAGTAATCTCAGCTCATCATTGAGGTAGGGGGTTCAGATCTATTGCCATCCCCCTTTGCGAGCTTCCCTAATAGCTCAGTCAGTAAAGAATCTGCCTGCAATTCAGGAGACCTGGGTTCAATTTCTGGGTCAGGAAGATCCCCTGGAGTAGGAAATGGCAACCCAGTCCAGTATTCTTGCCTGGAGAATCCCATGGACAGAGGAGCCTGGCAGGCTACAGTCCATGGGGTCGCAAGAGTTGGACACCACTTAGCTACCGAACCACCACCAGCAATGCACGCAGGCTTGTTAGCACCTTGTGGTCATTCTTCAGATGTTAATTGTTTACACAGTCTGCTCACCTGATTACTAAAGGGGAGGATGGGAAAAGATCTAGTCATCTGCTAAGGACTTACTTTCCATTTCTGCTACTTTGATCTAAGGGAAGAATCAACAGGTTAGGTAAGGCAATGTGTGATCAAAAGATCTGAGAGGGGTTCTAGGACCAGAGATGAGTAGGACATGGGGGCACCTAGGTCAAAGTTAGCTACGATACAGCTTTGTTAATGTGACAAGACAGGCGGGTATCCTGCAGGGAGCTGCTTCCTGCAACAGAGCTGCCTTCAAAACAGCTGCCTACATTCCCTTCCCTGTTTGCCATCTTTCTATTTCTTTAGCCATTATAATCGTAAATGTGTTTCTTTGTTGGAAATAATGATGTATTCCTGGGGATGATATTTTCAGTCACTATAGCAAGGGCCAGAGATTATGTGAGGTATCTTTATACATCTCTCATAGCACCAACTACCAAGCTGAAATGGTGGGTGTTTAGAATGGGAGGAGCCTATTTGTAAATTGTAAAACTGAAAATCGAAGAGTGATGGTGGTGACATTTGTTTCTTACCCGATTTCTGACAGCCCTGGGGTTTAAGTTAAATAATGTTAGGAATACACAACGCATCTTAACAAAGAGTGATTGCTTGCTTTCTCAGCTGGTCTTTGATCCCTCATTTCCATGTTAGAGTTCATACACCAATGAGTAGAAGTTGGAGTAGAGGACATTTCCATCAGTAACAATGAAGTGGCTGATCAGGTGCATTTCTGGCCCTTAGTTCTTATACTTGGTCAAACTAACCCAGATTAGTCTCAGTTATTGAGTGTGAACTGTAACAAAGCAAAGTATCAAGACCTCCATCTCAGAAGTGATTGGTGGATGTTGGAAGTAGGTGCGTGTTGGAAGGAGATTTTGGTTTACAAAGACAACCTGTAGTGATTTGGAGCACTTAACGTGTTCAGTGCTCAATTCTGTCGTGGTTTTTTCTTCCCCCTAACGTGTTAATAAAGGAAACTTTAAATCATGGTTCTCTGTGTTTTCAAGACATTTCTGTAAGGGAAAATGTTGTAATCTTGTAATTTAAGTAACGTACTTCAGTATTTCACAGCAGTCATAAACCATGCTCTTTTTCAGAATGTCCATTTGGTAGCCAAGTGGCTGAGAACCTTGGAGAAACTGCTTGAAAGATTCAGCCAGGGAAGCCACCGAGATTACAGGGTTTTCATGAGTGCTGAGTCTGCATCTATACCCAGCGAGCATGTCATCCCTCAGGGGCTCCTGGAGAATTCCATCAAGATCACTAACGAGCCCCCCACAGGGATGCTGGCCAATCTGCATGCTGCTCTCTACAATTTTGATCAGGTAAGAAAGCAGAAGCCCAAAGCCAGGGTCTTCTCACAAGACTGTGAGACCTAAAACCACAGCCATATATATAAAGAGAATGAACAATCACGTGCCTCTTTGAGAAACTTGCTTATTAAAGACAAACATGGCAGACTAGTATTTCTAACCAAAGAAAGAGGAAAAGCCATTGCTCTTATTGATGTTGTTGAGAAGGATGATGACGATGACATAGCGAGTTTTGGTATAATGTTTAATATTTTTAGGTATGATTTTGATATCATTAAATTTAAAGCCCTTCTTTTTAGATTATATCCATACTGCCTTCAAATTTACATTTTCACCTCCTTTCAAAATAAAACAAATTCATACATTTATAAATTAATGATAATTCTATTACCATTAGTGTCTTTGTTCAGATGACCACATCTGTCTCTGCTATAATCAAGTCCGTCAGTTTCCTTGTTGCCATTTCTGTGAGCTCCCATTCCTTCCTCTAATTTCTTGGAAATCCTCAGTAAAAAACATTCTTATTAGGAGAAGTAGAATAAGCCCTAAAGAGAAAACACATATAATTTGGTGATAAGTATTCAGCCTCCTGTTAGAAACATTATTACACTCCGAAAATATGCCTACATGCTTATTAACTTTTTATCTAGTACCCTCTGGACATATAAATGACCATTATAAAGGCATTAAAATAATTGGCCACCTAAGAATATAGTTTTGAAGAATACAGTTAATTGCCTAATTCAATAATTGAGTAGTTTGTAGCCTGTTTACATGATGGGCTGTATAAACAAAAGGCACTCAGAAACTCTTGTTGAATCTGTTACATATTTGAATTATCCTTTTGTGTGAACTAAGGCAGGCATGTATCTTATTATCCCTTGACTTATGTCATAATTCCTGCCATTTATGACATTCCTGAGCTTTTTGCCAAAGTAAGAGACAAAGGAGTAGTTTGACATATTCAAATGGGATTTATCCAACTCCCCAGAACAGCTGTCTTTGTTTGTAAAAGTAAGCATTTCATAGGCTGCAGCCCAGTTGCCCTTCAGCTTTTTTTTTTGGTAAGCAGCACTCTGATAATCAGGTAAAACTACAGACACTCTCCCCAGGGAAATGTACATTGTTGCATACGCCACAGGAATGTTCAGATCCCCGGAGCTTGTGCGTGAATTCCTTCTCCAGTGAGAACAGCATGTTCTAGTTTGTGAAAGTATCAGTTCTTTTGACTGCTCCTTGAAAAACCACTTATATTAACTGAAGATTGCATTTATTGGAGAGACTTTTAAGAACTTTAAGGGACAATATTTTTTATCTACTGGAAAGGCTCCTCTGAAATATTAAGACTAAATATAGTCATAAGTAGTGAAAGCAAAGATATTTAATGTGATTCACTAAATAAACTTTGCATCAAATCTAGCAAAAACCACCCAAATAGATATTCTAAAGAATATCTAAAAAATTTTAAAGAGGTTTTTATGAAATGCTGAATTGTTGTCATGTTAGAAAAAATGTAGTTTTTATTCAGATTATATATTTAAAGGGTAGTAGTCTGTGCTCCCTGACTCTCTGTGTATAGATTCCTAGCATTGTTTATCAGTTAGAATTATGGCTGGCTATTTATGAAGGAAGTACAAAACAACAGTGGCCTGAACAAGGTTATAAAGGTATTTCTATCACACGAGAATCGGGAGCCAGGTCATTCAGAGCGCCTCTGTCACCACAGACTTGTCATCGCCCAGTGTGCTTACCACGCTTCTAGGATGGGCTGCCTTGGTCCCAGGTGGCAGTGAGAGTGGCCGCTCCCGTTTCTGTGTTCCAGAAAGTAGGATGAAAGAAGGAACAGAGAAGATGATGAAGGGAACATGTTTGTTTTCTTGTAAAGATGCATTCTTCAAGTTAGTACATACTACTTCTTTCAACTCATCGGTCAGACTTACTCCCACTGCATTACCTAGCTGCAAGAGAGGTGGGGAAAGTAACTCTATGTTGGACAGTAAAAGTCAGCACGAAGGCACTTTGGGGCTGGCAATTAGTGGTGTCCCTCATAGACACCTCCTCTCCCAAGCGTACCATCCCGGATGTTGTATGTTGTGGCTGTCATCCTATCTGCTAAAGCTTGTGACAAGGATGCTAACCGCCCTCTAGCTTGGTTCCCCTTTGGGTGAGCTGAATGAGTCCTAGTGGCTCCTGTTGCCTGGGTGTCCTTAGATGAGAAAAGCACCCAAGGAATCTAAACACATCAACTGTTCTGTTTGGGTAGTTTGTTTTACGTGCTTTGATTTTCAAATCAAATATAATCTGTATTCTTAATCTGCTCCCCAAATCGGGATGTATCCTCAAATCTTGACATGTGTACTCATAGTGAACAAAGTTCATTTAGTATTATTCCTTTACTACCTTGAACATTCTGGAATATGTAAATATAATCACTAAGTGACGATTATTTACATGTATGTATGTATGTAAAGAACCATATCTTTAGGATGCCACCTACCTCCTCCTCTTCTGGCTCAATAGCACTGCCTCTTGGAGATGTCATAAATGCTTGAGCTCCTTTCATCTGCAGATAACCAGATTTTTAAAGTAAAAATGTAAATTTCTTTTTCTGTAAGATTTGCAGTAGAATCAAATAAATTGGTAATTGTGCATATTAAATTAGTATCTGTGTGCATGCAACATACTTACGTGTGAGTGCCTGTTCTCTCTTTACAATGTCATTTGTATGTTTCCTGATATGAACACTTGATCACTTGTCCTGGAATGTGGACTGTTAGGTGGACTTATGCTTTTTCTTGGAAAGCCCAGTTCATGTTTTCTCCTAACATCATTTATGTTATCAGAGCATAGTGCAATGGGCACTGACTTGTGATTTTCTTTAGCACTGAGGCTAAAACCAGGTTATATGAAGTATAGATGGAAACAATGTGCTGACTGTAGTACTTTGGGTTTTCTGGGGACTGTATGTAATTCATGGAGGAGTTAGGTGAGTAGTTAGATACTCCTTAAGTAAAATCATGTCACTTCTATTTGGTCTCCTAGAAATTTCTTACTTGTAAAAGCAATGAATTTTTATATCCTTCAACATTGAAAATGTTGGTTGCTCAGTCATATCCAACTTTTTGCAGCCCCACAGACTGTAGACTGCCAGGGTGCTCTGTCCATGGGATTTCCCAGACAAGAATATTGGAGTGAGTTGACGTTTCTTTCTCCATGGGATCTTCCCAACTCAGGGATCAAACCCATGTTTCCTCTGTCTCCTTCATTGGCAGGCAGATTCTTTACTGTCAACATTAATTCCAATTATATGATTTCTCTCCTTTCACAAGCTTGCCTTTTACTTGATGTATAGTGGAAAAATTATTTGTAATGGTCATATACTTTCAAGTCCCACAGATATCCTAGAAATGACCTAGTGATTTAGTTGGGCCTGTACTGTCTGGCGCCTGGCCAATTCTAGAACTGTATTTGGTGGTACCCTGGGATTCTGATGAAAGCAACACAGAAAGGAACTAAAAACCCTTCTAGTCCTGGACCAAGAGAACAAACTGAGGCTGGGTGTAGACTTTTCCTGAAAGGCCCTGGGAGGCCAGATCCGAACTCCCACCCAGAACAGGCTAAAAAGATTTTGCAGATGCCCACATTGTCCGATCCATTTAAATGTCTAGACTGTGTGTAATCTGACCACTTTAAAGGATAGAAGGTGCTGATATGGCCTCATCGTCCTCTGCTGCCCAGCATCAGCTGAAGGGATAGTCCTCAACTTTTCCTCATTTGCCTCACAGAACTGAGAATGGCTCAGTACTACCTTTAAGCCCCAGACAGCCATTTTTCATTTTTTAATTGTATGGCTTTGGGAGCCAGAACCGTATCAGTGTGGCATGCCAGGTTTCCCTCTGCGTTTTCAAAAAACATCTTACACATCTCCTATACAGGGCATATGTTTTCCACTCTTCTATATGCCAGTCTATCATCCCAACAATGAATTTTATTTCCAGTTCATTGGAAGAAAACCAGTTGTCATGGTGGTGGTTATATTAGTTGTATTAGTCAAGGGGCAGTACAGAATTACAGTGATTCAAAGAAGATAATTTCTTGTTGCTGTTCAGTCACTCAGTCATGTCTGACTCTTTGTGACCCCATGGACTGTAACACACCAGGCTTCCCTGTCCTTCACCATCTCCCACAGTTTGTTTAATCTCATGTCCATTGAGTCAGTGATGCCATCCGACCATCTCATCCTCTGTCATCCCCTTCTCCTCCTGCCTTCAGTCTTTCCCAGCATCAGGGTCTTTTCCAATGAGTAGACTCTTTGCATCAAGTGGCTAAAGTATTGGAGCTTCAGCATCAGTCCTTCCAATGAATATTCAGGACTGATTTCCTTTAGGATTGGCTGATTTGATCTCCTTGCAGTCTGGGGGATTCTCAAAGAGTCTTATCCAATACCACAGTTCAAAAGCATCAATTCTTCGGCACTCAGCCTTCTTTATGGTCCAACTTAATTTCTGTTGCACCTAAGTGGCAGCTCTAGTCTGTGGAATCAACCACACACCCAGCTGGTTGGTGCCTCCGCCATATACCTAACTCATGGCTTCCGAGTCACCCAATCAGTGTTGTTTCTAGCTCACAGGAAGGGGGAAGAATGACAAGCAGAGCAAGCAATTTCCTTTTAAGAAGTGATATGAAAGTTGCACACATCACTTCTGCTCAAATTCTGTTGGAAAAGACCTTATGGTGTGGCACATCCAGCTTCAAGAGAGGCTGGGAAATTATTTTGCGATGAGTGGCCGTGTGCTCAGATCATCTGTATTACCATGGAACTGGGAGGAATGGAGAGCTGGCATTCACTTATATTCTGTTACACTGATGAAATTAAGATGATGGCCTTTTGTCATCCAGATTGTACAAGGAAATTTTTGCAGGGGAAAATGACGTCACACAGTATTACCACTGGTCAGAATGAATGGTCTCATTCTCTAGAGGAACAAAGGTATAACTGAAGCAGAATAAAACCATTCCTCTTAAAGCAACAGATTAGCAAGTGCCAAGCAGTCTCCTCTTATGCTCTCCCAGCTCAGAGCTGCGTGTCACCTCCGTCCTAGGTCTCTCTGAGTCCTCTACAAGATAACTGAAACCTCAGACCCTTGCCCTTGGGAACCATACAGGTAGATGGTCACTCCTTTTTTCTTTTCTCCCAGGATACACTTGAAGTGTGCTCCAAGGAGCAGGAGTTTAAAAGCATCCTCTTCTCTCTGTGCTACTTCCATGCCTGTGTTGCCGGGAGGCTGAGGTTTGGCCCCCAGGGCTGGAGCCGCCGCTACCCGTTCAGTCCCGGGGACCTCACCATCTGTGCCAGCGTCCTCTACAACTACTTAGAGGCAAACCCTAACGTAAGTGTGCATGGTCGGATAACCTCTCCAGGGAGTGTGTGGAAGCTGTCAGTCTTTGGGCACTGTCAGATGGACCATAATTTCTCTTTTGAAGCTATTATTGAAATAGCTGACACTATATATGCATCTTCTGCCCAGTGTGAAAATAAACCAGATCAAAGGTTTTACAACAGTGGATGCTCGAACTTGAGAAGATAGGTCAAACCAGTTCTACATCAGCAGCTTAGTACCAAAAAAAAAAAAATTGTCCTTCATTATGTTAACAAAAACAGTGGTTTACATGTGCATATATGCCAGATTCATTAGGCAGGTAATGAAGCATTTGCACAAATGTAATTACGTACAGCAATTCTGACAGTTCATAACACTGCATTAATAATCACTACAATTAGTTCTGATGATGGAAGCAATTTACAGCGCGTCACATGTATAAATAATGGTGCATTTCCTGCATATGTCATTATTATGTATTAAGGATGCCACCTTGTTGTGACTTTCTCAGTAATGTTCCCCTTGATTTGAAGTTAAAGGTAGATGAATGATTTTATTCCATAGCTAAAATGTGTTCTACAGATGGGAATGGGAATGCTTCATCAAGAACATTTGTGTAAACTCTTACAAACTCCGTGATTGGATTTCAAAAAGGATGAACCGTTTGTAAGGATTTTCTGGCTTAGTCCTCATAAGGGGAACTTTTTCCATTAAGTTTCAGTCTGTTAAAAGTGAGATGTGTTTGTCTGAATCAACCAGGCATTAGGCTCTAGGTCACACTTTCTATAAAAGGCCTTTAAAACCATTCAACCAATGTTTCTATGTATAAATATTTTGTTGTTGCTGTTCTTTTGGTAACTATTGTTATAATTTTTGTTGTCAAATTTTTCTTAAGCTTTCAGGATGGTTTGACCACTATCAGAATATGTACACTTTGTACGTAGTAACATGGATGTGTTCTGTCAAGGAACACATGTTGAATAGGTTGTATTCAAGATAAATTACTTCTGTATGGTATGTGATAGTCGCTATCATTTTTAAAATTTTTGAAGTTCACTTTGAGCATATTTTGACCAGTTTAATAAACAGCATTGTGTGTTGATCTTAGCACGTTTTGTTTAAAATGTTGCAGGTAACAATGATTATTGTCATAGTTCTGGGTGGAAAATGAAATAGACCACTTAATACTTTCATTTAAGTCCTTCATTCCTGTCCCAGGAGGCCAGGACCAGGCATATTACCGTATTTCAGCCGCATCCTGTGCACAGTCGAGGTAGGAATGAAGCGGGGTAGGAGAGGAGCTTCTGCGTGTCTCCCGGTCACGTCCTGGGCTTGGCAGCACTAGTTGAGCAGTTGACTCCTGCTGTGTCCTGCTCCTTCTCCCACGGGGGTCCCAGGATCAGCACAGCTTCCGGTTTTAAACACTCCGTCTTGTCTCTCAGATGTCTTGACCCAAGTCATTCACCACATACCATGAAGCGAGTTACTTGGGTTTGGGAATTAAGTTGACTTGCCCACATAGTTTCCTCGTACACGATGCCCTTTTCAAGAAGGTATCCGTATAAACTTGGAAGTAGGCATTTGATAGATGATCTTTCAAGTTATGTGGTTAGATGAGATCACCAAGGGTACAGAGTGTGATGGAGAGATTTAAAGATTAAGTCTTAGGGAATGCCAACATTTAAATTTTTTTAATCAATTAATTTATTTATGGTTATTCTGGGTCTTTGTTGCTGTGCAGGGTTTTCTCTAGTTGCAGAGAGCAGGGGCTACTCTAGTTGCCCAGTGCAGGCTTCTCATTGTGGTGGCTTCTCTTGTTGCGGGGCACAAGCTTTAGGACACACAGGCTTCAGGAGTTGCAGCACATGGGCTCAGGAGTTGCAGCTCCCGGGCTTTAGAGCGCAGGCTCAGTAGTGGTGGCACACAGGCTTAGTTGCTCTGCGACACGTGGGATCTTCTTGAATCAGGGATCTGTGTCTCCTGCATTGGCACCAGATTCTTTACCACTGGGCCTCCAGGGAAGGCCCCCCCATGGTTTAACTCTTATAAGAACTTTGATGTTCTTCCATATAAATTTTATAAGTCTCACCATAGAGAAATTCTTGAATGTCAAGGTTGGAAGACTTTAATTGAAAATATCACTTGATTGCATTTAAGGTTGGGAATCCAGCTATGTAACTTCTGACTTTGGTTTTAAAAAGCCTCAAGGAAGTAGGAAGAAAAATTGTTACTCTGTAACAGTACCTTTCTCCCATTCCAACCTGCTCAAGAGGCCCTCTATTGAATAACAAAAGTTCCCTTGTTTTTTTTCAGGGTGTATCACCATGCCAAGGGAAGGATGCCAGAAAAATGTATATGTAGAAAACAAAAATCAAGATTTGGGGGAAGAAAATCAATTATTAAGCAGAACAGATCTGTAGCTGATTAAAATCTTGAGGGGGCCATGTATCAAATCATAATATATAGAAGGCATTAATTAAACGTGATCACAGAAATCAAGTTAAGAAATCTTATTTCCCATCCCTTTCTGCTCTCTGGAAGTAGTCCATGGCATGGTGGAGGGAGCATGGTGCCTTGTAGCCACTTTTCTTTTTCATTCACATCGCGGTGACTTAAAGACATATTTGAGGTTCATTTATTCAAATTCTAATAAACCTGTAGCAAGTGCATTGGAATAGTTGAGGCAATTTTACTTGTTCTGTCACATCATGCAACAATTCAAAGGCTATAATTAAGTTTTTACTTGAACTGCTGGGAAGCAATATACTGCCCCCAAGGATATAAAGGTTTCTGTCTAGAAAGGCTCCATCACAAGCTGGCATGTTTTGCAAACCCAGAGGAAGCTAAAGGGTAGCAAAGAAGGGGCTTCAAACCCTGTGAAGCCCGGAAAAGAGGAGATGCCGTGATTTCCGTGCTAAAACACAGTACAGCCTTTAGCTGCAGCCCTTAGGGTAGTCCTGGAGCCCGGCCACGCCATAAACCGAGCCCTCAGTCCGTGACAAACTCAATTGGTTTGCCTGGATTTCTGGAAGGTGATGGAATTCTCAGTATACCCCAAATTCAAACTGCAGTTTTTCTTTCTTTTCCTGAATCAGATCATAAAAACCTGATACAGATCAGATCGTAAAAGTAGGTCATCCCTCAAAAGCCATATCAACCAACATAGGGCGGGCTTCTCCTGGTTTTTAGATGAGGTTTTGAATGTTTAAACATGTTCTGGGAATAACTCAAGTTTGCTTTAAAGTCTTCATTAAAAGCTCAGTGTTGGGACTTCCCTGGCAGCAGTTAAAGTTTGCACTTCCACTGCAGGGGGCGCGGGTTCAATCCCTGGTTGGGGAACAAAGATCCCACATGCCACGCAGTGTGGCCACAAAAAAAAAAATTAAGAATAAAGCTCTGTGTTAGTGAATTTTTACTGAATGTATTAACACACACACTGAAAATAATTCTCAGCCAGTTCAATTCTAATTTTTGGACCTCTTTTAAACGCTTCTGTTGGTGGGGGCTGGAGGATTTGCTGTCAGTCGACTGAGGCCTTTGCCCTGGCGCCGGGAGTGAACGTTTGCCTGATCCCCACCAGGTCCCGTGGGAAGACCTCCGCTACCTCTTTGGTGAGATCATGTATGGGGGCCACATCACAGATGACTGGGACCGCAAACTGTGCTGTACGTATTTAGAAGAATTCATGAATCCCTCTCTGGTAAGACATTTTTAAAAAATCATTTCTTAGAGAAAGAACTTCTAGTATGAATTTTGTTTTGCCTTTTTATTTCAGATGGGATAATAGTTGAATAACAATGTTGTGTTAGTTTCGGGCGTACAGCCAAGTAATTCAGTTATACATGTACCTGTGTCTATTCTTTCACAAATTCTTTTTCCCATTTAGGTTTTTCCATAACAATGGGCAGAGTTCCCTGTGCCATACAGTAGGTCTTTGTTGGTTATCCATTTTATTTATTTATTTTTTGGCTTGCTTTGGTTATCCATTTTAAATTTAGCAATGTGTACATATCCATCCCAAACTCCCTAACTATCCCTCCTCCCCGTCCTTCCCCCTGGCAACCAGAAGTTCGTTATCTAAGTCTGTGAGTCTCCTTCTACAAAGAAGTTCGTTTGTACCATATCTTTTAGATTCCATGTATAAGGGGCATCATATGTTTGTCTTTCTCTAAGAATTTTTAAAACTGATGTCACTATGTTAATAGTCCTTGAATGTTACTGAAGATTCTTGGCCTTTTGTGAATATACTCTGGCCCACCTTCCTGGGAGTCGAAATTTGCTAGAAATGCAGGATCTTGGGCCCCATCTCAGACCCATAAGATGAGAATCAGTTTTAACAAGATCCATCCCACACACACACACACGCACACACTTACACACACAGGTGGTTTCTCTGCCCATAGGGAGCACTGTTACATGCACAGCCCCACTGCATTTCTGAAATAACTCTGTAAGTTACGCAGAACTGATATTGTCACCCTGTTTTAGAGATGGTGGCAGGGGCATGGTGATTTGTCCCAGGCCACTCAGTTATCACCGGCAGGGGCCCCAGCTATGGGTATCTATTTCTAGGCAGATGTATTGATTTCAATTCAGGGGCTCTGATGTAAGTGAAATCTATAGTTTGTTCTCTGTTGCAGAAGCCATCAGTTCAGTTCAGTTGCTCAGTCATGTCTGACTCTTTGTGACCCCATGAATCACAGCACGCCAGGCCTCCCTGTCCATCACCAGCTCTCGGAGTCCACCCAAACCCATGTCCATCGAGTCGGTGATGCCATCTAGCCATCTCATCCTCTATCGTCCCCTTCTCCTCCTTCCCTCAATCTTTCCCAGCATCAGATCTTTTCAAATGAGTCAGCTCTTCGCATCAGGTGGCCAAAGTATTGGAGTGTCAGCTTCAACATCAGTTGAAGCCATGGAGTATTCTAAATTTTGATCACTATGTCCTAACTATGTGCTCAATAAAACTGCAGTGATTTAAAAGGACAGTTCTTCCTTCTGTGGGGAAGGGGCAGAGCCCCCTGCTCTAGAATATAAAGAAACCAGGTACCCTTTTTTCCCATCTCTTATCTTACCAGCCCTTTGTCTGTGTAGACCAGATATCCACATGGTTTGTGCCTGGGGCTGGGTTTCCTGGAAAAAGTATTCGGTTCTTGTGTTCCATACGGAAGTAGCTGAAAGTGGTAGCAGGTTCATGGCCATTGCCTGGTTATTTCTTAGAAATGCCAGAACACCCTCCACCATGCCATTTCTTCTCCCACTTGGGCAAGACACCAGCTGTGTGTAAAGCAGTGCCGTGTGTTTTTTAAAATAGTTTGAGCAGCCTCCTATTTATAATTTATTGAGAACTTCATGTCATAAAAGCATGACACCTTCCTCAAAAGTCCATTCTAAGAAGAAATATGATCATGTGTTAGAAAACATGGTGTACTGTAGTCTCATATAGGAAACTGAGGACAGATTGGTTTTTTTGTTTTTTTCTTTGCTGCTTTTAATAATGTGGAACAATTTGGGGATGGGGCAGGGAAAATATACTTTCCTGCCATGTGACCGTAACTTGTTTCTTTTGATTGTGAGTCTCCTGGTCTTTTCCTTAGTTCTAATGAACTGGGTTTCACAGGTCAGAAAGACACTTTCAATTCAGCACAATCGGAAGTCGTTCCTCAGAGGAGGTCTGGGAGCAGGTTACCATGGAGATGGGAAAGATAAACAGGGTCGGGCCTGCCACCTTTACCTGCCACCTCCGAGTGATAGTGGAGGTCAAGGGGCAGAGCGAGCAGCTCTCTGGTCCTGGCCTGAGGATGAGGAGCGGTCACTGTTGCCAGCTGAGGTGGTCCATGAACCTGCACAAGGCTGAACTCCCATTCACGCAACTGGAAAAGAAACGTCGAGGGTGCAACCTGAGGGGCATCACTGGTGTAGGTGTTAGCCCTTTAGAAATACAGGTAGCCGCCCTTCCTGGACAATCTGGTGAGGTTTTCAGAATGAAGATGCTTGTTTGCCATCTTCCCTGCTCACCAGACGGCGCTGCCTCTTCCACTCACCAGAGGAAGGGAAAGCTCTGACTGGTTTGGTGGCAGAGGCTGCAAAATCCCAGTTATTTCATTCTCGTGCAGATGTGTCCCGCTCACGCTGTTTACGTCATGAGAGACTTAAGCTGACACTGCAGCATCTGCAGGATGTCTTTTTGCCATTTCTCACGTTGGTTAACATACTTGGTGATTAGTATCTTTGGTTGCATAGACACCTGATTGAAGAGTTACCCATGGGTGGGTGCTCTGAGGTTTCAAGTTCCACCACTCAGAATGTTTTCAGTGACTTTGTCCTGTTAGGGAAGATGGATGAGTTTCTTGTTGGGTAAATGAGGTGGCATTTAGAGAGGGTTCCCCCATGGCATGTGCTTCAGAAGGTTCCTGGCTTTAAAAAAAAAAAAAGAAGAAGAAGAAGTTCCTGGCCAAAGTTAGGGAATTAGAATAACATGGTTCTCTTATGTGAGGTGCGTACTTGGCAATGCTAAACAAGTAGTAAATTACTTTTGGAAAATAAGGTATCGGGTCACCCGAAAGTTGTCATATATTAACAATCATGAAGTTGGGCTTTGAAGTAAAAACCAAAACAAAACTCGGGTTCAGATTCAGTTCTTTCTTGAGTCTCCTGTGCAGTTGTGGCCACATCACTGAACCTGAGCCTCTGTTTCATCGTCTGTGGAACAAGAATGGCCCAACTCATGGCTTCACTCTCAGGCTTCAAGACTGTTAGAACAAAATGCCTAATAAATGGGAGACATCTTTACTATTACAGACTATAAATTTTCATAGTGTATATTTTTCACTTGACTGTACTTTATATAATCAGCAGCTAGAACCACGGAAGCCATTTGTTAAATTTCATCAAGCCCCGCTCTGTGCCAGAGGCCTGTGTTACACGCTTCATGTGCACTGTCTCTTCTCATTGCAGTCCTGCGAAGCAGATATTATCCCAGTCATCACAGAGGAGACCCAGATTCAGAGAGCTCAAACAGTTGCACAAGTAGCTATATCAGGATTTGAATTCGCACTCAGGCTCCAGATTCTCTGCAGCCCCCTGGCTGGCATGCTGACGTCAGTAGTCATGGGCTCATGTCACAGACGGACCTCCACGTGTCCTGTGCACGCTAGGTGGCACAGGGTGGCTACTGGGAGAATAACCTTGGGCAGTCCTGGAGACCCAAACCCTAGTCCTGGTTCTGCCACTAACTTACTGTCCAGCTTTGTGCCAGCCCATTCTGTGCCTCAGTATATTCATTTGTGAAATGAGAGTATTGTCTCGAAAATCACTAATGGACCCTAAAGGCAGAAAACAGGATTCAACCTTGAGCAACTTCCCTCCCAGACTTTGGCGACAGGGCATTTTGTTGTTGTTCTTTTTACTCAAAAGTCCACAAGCATATACACTCGTTTAGACTCACAGTGAATCGGGAGCTTCTTGTCATAAACAGGGCTCCTCGGAGAGGCAGTGGAGGAAGTGAGCCTTTCCTTAATTACCAGGAAGGAGAAGGTGAAAAGGATGACAATCAAACAGACTCAACAGAATGGCAGGATCCTGGCTTTCCCAGTTCCTAACGATTCTACCTGCAGCATGCCCTGCGCTGATTTCTGCAGAGATGGCTGGAATTCTTGATGATTTTTCATAATGTGGAGGCTCATTCTCCCTGAGCACAGTTCCATTGATTCTTTCTGTTAAAATACTTTATTGAGATATAATTCACATCCCATAAAATTGACCAGTTTCAGATGGACAGTCCAAAGGTTTTTTGTGTGCACTCAGTTATGCAGCCATTGCCGCAGTCTGTTTTAGAACATCTCTCTCACCCCCAGAAGATATCTGGACTCATGAGTAGTCCCTCAGCATCCTGTCCTCAACATCCCCCACTCCCCAGCCCCAGGCGATCGCTAATCTTTCTGTCTCGAGATTTGCCTATTCTGGACATTTCATGTAAGTGGAATCAGACAATATCTGGTCTTTTGTGTCTGACTTCTTTCACTTAGCATAATGTTTTCAAGGTTTATCCATGTTATAGCATATATCAGTACTTTATTCCTTTTAGGGGCCAAATAATATTCCCGTGTATCAATACACTCCATTTTATGTATCTGTTCATCAGTTGATGAATATTTGGGTTGTTTTGGCCTTGGGGCTATCATGAATAATGGTAGAATAAATATTCCTGGGTGTTTGCATGGACATACATTTCCACTTCTTTTGGGTATATATATAGAAATGAAATTACTGGATCACATGGTAACTTTATGTTTAATATTTTGAGGAACCAACAAACTATTTCCCAAAGTGGCTGCACCGTTTTATATTCCCACTGGCAAATATGAGAGTCCTCTCCACATCCTCACGGCGGGTGTGAGGCGGCATAACACTGTGGTTGTGATTGGCGCTTCCCTGAAGACTAACGATGTTGAGCATCTTTTCCTGTGCTTATTGGCCATTTGTGTGTCTTCTTTGGAGACACGTTAATTTAGAACAACTGATTCTCTGAGGTGTAACAATAACCTTATCAAACAGCTCTTCCCGCAAAGGCAAGACAGGTGGCCACTATGCAGAGTTAGAGTCCCATCAGGAGAAGCAGCTTTTCACAAAAGCCCTTACATGGGGTGGGAGAAGGCTTAGATGCAGAATCAGGATTCCTAGCGCTCCTTGAGAATGTTCACATCTTCACAGCTTTCTTGAAGGAGAACACAAGTCCCTGTGTGAACTAAGCCTCGCTTATGCTGCACTTGCTTGACATCACAGTAGGGAACTACAGTAGAACATGCTCGGGTTTTGTTTTTCCTTCTAGAAAATTAGTGTGTACTTGAGATAATCATGTCTCTTTCTAGGGTGCAGGAAAAACCAAAACTAACATTTGTAAAAGGCTGCTCTGTGCCTAGCAATTGTGTGCCTGTGTGCAAAGTTGCCTCAGTCATGTTTAACTCTGTGTGACCCCATGGACTGTGGCCCGCCAGGCTCCTCTGGCCATGGGATTCTCCAGGCAAGAGTACTGGAGTGGGTTGCCATGCCCTCCTCCAGGGAGCTTCCTCCCTGGCAGGGGTGGAGCCTGCCTCTCTCTTTTGTCTCCTGCACAGGCAGGCAGGTTCTTTACCATTAGCACCACTTGGGAAGCCCAGCTATTTGTATACTTGTCATTAAATTCTCATAGCCACGATCATTAGGTTGATGTTATGAACCCTACCTTACTGATAAGATTGAAACTCAGATAAACGGTCATTTTTTTAAGGCCACCAAAGCACTCAAAGATGGGAACTGAACCAGATGTAGCTGGCTATAAACTTAGTCCTTCCCTTTGATTTTGCTGTTTTCCTTTGCTTCGCTCCTTGCCCACTATAGAGAAGGCCCTCTTCACACACTAGTAAACAGACTGCCTAAGTCTTTCCAGAAAGCGTAGATCATTTGCATTCCTAACCACATTATATGAATATGCAGTCACACACATGTCCAGGCCCCAGGCATTTTGAAAGTTCCAAATGATTCCACGGTTTGGTTACTTTCTCTCCTTGAAACTGTTTAACTTTTGGCTGTACTGAAAGATAATTTAGCTGTTGCTCTTAAAATTTCTTGTAACTAGTGAACACTAATAGGGAAAACCAAGTCCTTGTTTGTAAGGAATAAATTCTGGCTTGGATATATTTAGTTTAACATTTGGTTTTTATATTCATATTTTATGCCCATATTTTAATTTTGGCTAACTTATCTATCAAGTAATGGTGAGTTTAAATCTGCTTCATGATTTTGTTTCGGTCATGGTGAATTGGGTGAAATTTAAATGTTGATTATTTTGATATATAAATATGAAATGGTAGAAAATCTGAATAAGTGAATAAAACAAACCAAATGAATGGATATAGTTAATGGAGATAGTCCACAGTGCTCCTTTTCATATTTATTGGGTCAAGGTCTGTTTCTGGCAAGATGAAATACTGGATAATTTCAAAATTCTCTTGGTACAAAATAAAAACAAAAATGCTAACTTTAATATTTTAAAAGGCCTTTGGAATTCAGGAAAGCAGTTGTGCACCACCACCCCTAAGGACATGGGCTCCCCAGGCAGTGTGGGGCTGCGGGCTTGAGAAGGCAGGGACAAAATGCTGCTACTCACTGATGACAGGACTGTGTAGAAAATCACACTTATTTTGTCTCCATTAGGCTGTGAGTTCCTTAAGAACTACATTGTATGAATCTCTTGTACCTCCAGAGCTTATTGGGGTCCACTAGGTAATCCGTTCAAATGATGGAATGAATTAATGAATAGCCACTCTGTTTCCAGCCGATAGTGAGACCAGAAAACATAAAAATACACAATTGCAGAGATAAACCCCATTTTCAGAAAACAAAATAATAACAATGTTTTTTTTTAATCTAGGCATAAAATAACTACATTAGGTGATGGTCTTTAAAAACTAGTATCCCCTGTGCGTTTAAGTGCATTTAGACAGAATTTACAGCAAGAGAGGTTGGGAAAAGTAAAACAGAAGTATCCTGGTCCCCTGGGAACTAAAGAACAATCAGGGAAAGATATCAGAGCATATACTGAGTTAACGAGAAAAGTATAAGTGCTTGATTGACTCTATTTATAGCTGGTTAGAGATGGAAACCCATAAATCCTTTTTAAATTTTTTTAAACTGGGGTATAGCCGCTTTACAGTATTGGTCGGTTTTTGCTGTACAAGGAGGTGAATCACCTCTCTGTGAACATATGCTCCCTCCCTCTTGGACTGCCTTCCCATCCCCCTCCATCCCACCCATCTAGGTCATCACAGCTGCGCTTACATTTTGAAGCACTGCTTTCTAACATTTAGACGTTCTGGTATTGCTGGTCACCTCGTGTTGGTTGAGAACATAGAACATTCTTCCGGGTAAAACATACACCCTTGGCCCAGCCTGAATGAAGGGGTGGGCGTGATTAATGCCTGAGGACTCCAGCCTCTTATTAGGCAACTGTAGATAGGGCACCAGTATGTGCCTCAGGTCTGCACATCCTGAGATGAGCTAGACTGCCCTGAGCAGCTCAGAGTCATGGGGAAGTCACAGTCATTTGAATCATAGTGCATACTACCCTATAACATGTTCATTACACACGCTCATACACATTTTTTAAGATATGCACATATAATCATGCATGCTTACAAAATCCACATGTATGATACATAAAATAATTTGTAGTATTGTAGAAAGTACTATGAAGTCATACTAAAATGAGTTCAGAATTAAGATTAACATCAAACAAATGCCTGAGCAAGTTACTCTGAATCTCGATTTTCTCTCTGCAAAATGGGATATATGGGGAGAATTTTCTCTCTGCAAAATGGGGATATATGGGGAAAATCAATGACTGCAAACATGTAACAGGGCAACCAGAACTCAGTAGATGACTCAGAATGTCCGTTCCCTTTGTGTGCATGTATCTTGTTACCCCTTCTAAGGGACAGATTCACGAGTGTTCCACAGAGGTCAGCCAGGTACCATCCACGGAGCAAAGTGATTGATGACCAGAGGGTCGTGAGATATTGTGGAGAGTGTGCCCTCTAGCTAGCACTGTGCTGGGACCATCTTACCAGAGTGTTCCCTGGGTGTTTAGGAAGGGAAGACTGATGTCCACTTCGATTTGGGAATAACTGACTTTTCCTCTGGGCTTGAAGATTGATGATGAGCTGATGCTGGCACCAGGATTTGCAGCCCCACCCAGCCTGGACTGCTCAGGCTACCACCAGTACATAGAAGAGACGCTTCCTCCAGAGAGCCCAGTGCTGTATGGCCTCCACCCGAACGCTGAAATCGAATTTCTGACGGTCACATCCAACATGCTGTTCAGAACCTTGCTGGAGATGCAGCCCAGGAATGCAGTGAGCAGCGAGGAGCTGGGACAGTCCACAGAAGACAAGGTAGCAGGTCGCTTTTTCTTTTCTGTTGGGGTGCATCATACATACACCGATGCACACCAACCCTGAGTGCCCAGCTCAGTGATTTTACCTCTGTGTACACACATAACCACTACCTCCCGCACTCCAGGATGCTTCCCTGGTGGCTCAGCTGGTAAAGAATACGCCTGCAATGCAGGAGACCCTGGTTTGATTCCTGGGTCGGGAAGATCCCCTGGAGAAGGAATAGGCGACCCACTCCAGTATTCTTGGGCTTTCCTGGTAGCTCAGACAATAAAGAACTCACCTGCAGTGAGGGAGACCAGGGTTCAATCCCTGGGTTAGGAAGATCCCCTGGAGCAGGCCAAAGATACCCTCCTTACCTCTGTCACCACAGATTAGCTTTCCCAGCATTTAAACTTCAAATACATGTGCTCAGCATGTACTAGCTGACTCATGGCCACTCCTTTCACTGCTCATTTGTGAGATTCATCCACGTTATTGCATGGACTGATGGTTAATTTTTGTTTAGTATTCTACTATGGTGCTGGTGACAGTTTACTCACTAAGCCATGACCTACTCTTTGCAATCCCATGGACCGTAGCCCACCAGGCTTCTCTGCATGGGATTTCCCAGGTAAGAATACTGGAGTGGGTTTCCATTTCCTTCTCCAGATCTACCCAACCCAGGGATCAAACGCACATCTCCTGCACTGCAGGTGAATTCTTTACCATCTGAGCAAACAAGAAGCCCAGTACTCTACTATGTAAATATATAATGCTTTATTTATTCCTTCCATGGCCAATGGGTATTGGGGTTTTTCCCAGCTTTTTGCTATTATGACTATCACAGCCATGAACACTACTGTATAGTCTTTTGTCTGAAGACAAAGGTAATTCCCAAAAGTATCTTCGCATAATACTCATTCCTTTATACCCAGAGGTAGAACTGTTGGCTCAAGGGAGTAATGTTCAGCTTTAGTAGATACTCCCAAACCTTTTTCCAAAGTAATTGTACTGTAAGTTCCAGTTGTTCCTGCTCCTTGGGGGTCTTCTAAATAATATTTCATTGTGGTTTTAACTTTGCATTCCCTCAGTTAACGAATAATATTGGGCATTTTTCCTATATGTTTATGGCCATTTGGATATACCTTCGTGTGAAGTATTTGTTCCATCTGCTTGTCAAATTCTAATTTGGTTATCAATGTTTATCTTACTGATTCATATGAACTCTGTATTCTAGATATGTGTCATTAAGAATATGTATTGCGAATTTCTTCTCCGTATGTGTGGCTAGTCTTTCAAACAGTATGTTTCTGGCTCTGTCATTTTATGAGTGTTTTTTCACCTTTTCTTGGGAGACCAGCATTATTCTTTTGAAGGTATTTATTGCTGTAGAATAGAAAACGCAATGGCACCCAACTCCAGTACTGTTGCCCAAAAAATCCCATGGATGGAGGAGCCTGGTAGGCCGCAGTCCATGGGGTCACTGGGAATCGGACACGACTGAGTGACTTCACTTTCACTTTCCACTTTCATGCATTGGAGAAGGAAATGGCAACCCACTCCAGTGTTCTTGCCTGGAGAATCCCATGGACGGAGAAGCCTGGTGGGCTGCAGTCCATGGGGTCGCACAGAGTTGGACACGACTGAAGTGACTTAGTAGTAGTAGTAGTAGTAGTAATATTGCTGTAGAATAATGGGGATGAGAAATGGACATCAAATAATTTTTTTACCTTTAAAATCTTGTTTCTCATTAATTAAAAACCTGAATTTTTAAAAAATTTTCCCCAGTAAATTAACCTTTTTTCTTTCAAAATTACCAATCAAGGATTCAGTTTGTGGGGACACAGTAATCAGATCTAATTATAGAGAGGTCCCAGGAACTTGCTATATTATTTCTTGAAATTTTTCAGTTATTTCTTGAAATAAGGCCATTCATTGAGACATTTTATAATTTAGATATTTTGAAAAGAGATACATGGAGAAAATTCATCTATTTGGGAAGATCTATAATGTTAACAGGGACTTCCCAGGTGGCCCAGTGGTAAAGAACCCGCCTGCTAATGCAGGAGATGTAAGAGATACAGTTTGATCCCTGGATTGGGAAGGAGAGCAGGGCAACCCACTCCAGTATTCTTGCCTGGAGAATTCCCATCGTCAGAAGAGCTTGGCTGGCTGTAGTCCATTGGGTCACAAAGAGTTGGACATGACTTTCCTGACTTAGCATGCACACCCAGCGTTAATAGAAGAACCAGAGAGCATGTGAGGTCATCATCTAGTTCTGAGAGGGCTTCAATCTTTCCAATAAGGAAGCTGATCATTAAATCAAAAACTGCAGAACGAATAAAGTAAAGCTACCTCAGCATTTCCTACAGACAAACCAGCAGCCATCTCCCAGATACAGTTTTTGTGTATCTAATAGGTGCTATAGAAAGTGCTTTACAAACACGCCGTTTGATCCTCTGAAACTCTGAGTGGTATTGATGTGTGTGCGCTCAGTTGCTGTCATGTCCGACTCTCTGCAGCCCCATGGACTGTAGCCCACCAGGCTCCTCTGTCCATAGCGTTTCCCAGGTAAGAATATTGGAGCGGGTTGCCATTTCCTTCTCCAGGGGATCTTCCTGACCCAGGGATCAAACCTGTGTCTCCTACATTGGCTGGTGGATTCTTTACCACTGAGCCACCTGGGAAGCACTGAGTAGTACTGATACCAGGATCTCTATTTCAGAGATAAACTTCGGTGACTTGCTGTGGTCATACAGCTTAAAAGAGCCACTGAAGGAAACCAGATTCTAGGGGAGTCCCAAAGCCATTCTTGCACCTAACTTCTCAATTGTACTGTTTCATACTCTCTGCCGCTGCTGTAAATGAGCCCAAGATTTCAGGATCTGGTGAATTATCTGCCAGGGCACTAAAGCAGTTTGCAAGCATCACATCAGAGCCCCAGGCCATAATCCAAGAAATCAAGGAGAAGGAGAAGCTGCCTGAGGCTTGAGGACAGGGAGTATCTTCCAGTCTTTTCAGGTGTTTGTTGGTTTTCCCAGGTCTGCAAAACTGCATCATTAGAATAACTATCCACATCAGAGTACTATGTACATATGCACGTCCTCAAGGGAATAAATCCTTCATTTCTTTAGGGCAACAGCTCTAGAAGATAGGAGCTTCCTTCTTGTTGAAAATACTGATCCAAACTGCCTCCCAAATTTTTGGATGTGTCAGCCACAAGGGCAGCGTAGCAGAGTCACCAGAATTAGCTCAAGTTTAAGTGGCCCCTTTGGTTCATTTGACTTTTCAAATAATTTGTTTTTAATTAGCAGATTGCAAAAATGGGCTACCCAAATAGTGAGGTTCTCCATGTTCTGATCAAAGAAATGTAGTTATGAGACTTCTTTTGTTCCCTAAATGCTAACAGTAAGTAAACTACCAATAGTAACACCTCCCTGACTATACTGTGGGTGTTCAAGAGGGGAGGGGGCTGCATTGTTTGAGAGCGACCTGAGGGGGTTGGTGATGGTGCTGAATAGAAATGCAGAGACGGATTGGGGCAATGTAGAAGAAGCAGCTTTTACTGCTTTACCAGGCAAAGGGGCCGCAGCAGGGTGATGCCCTCAAGTCTGTGTGTCCCTCCTGGATGGGTCGAGGAGTCTTACAGTGTTCACAGAGCAGGCCTCAATCAGCTTGTGGACAATTCTTGCATCGGTTGGCATCAAGGTGGAGTTTCAAGCATCATCAACCTTCTGGTTTCAACCAGTCTTGGGTCTGTGTTTTTGTGGTCAGTAGTTGTCTTCTGGAGGGGGCGTCTGCTTCCTATAAAAACAACTTAGGAATATATGTCAGGCGTTTATCCATATCTTTCAGAGAACTGTGAATTCAGTGATTCGGCCATGTGGCAGATTTATAGTCTGAACTGTTACCAGTTCCCCAGTCCAGCAGCTATTATTTGTTCACATTTCCCAACCATTACATTAGCTCTTGAGTCAGTATTTCACTTCAGAAGACAAGGACCTAGAGGCTTGTATGTGGTTTAATTGGCAGTGCCATTCTGCCCACCTCCTGGGAGTTAGTAGTCATCTTTTAAACTCATTAGCAAGCATCTTTGGGAGTTGTAGTATGTATTCTTAGACGTAAAAAGTAAGAGGATATACCATCATCATGATCGAAAATGAAACGGAAAGAAGCTAAATCTTTGTGTTTGTTAACAATTTAAGGTTAAGCATGTCTTGGATGATATTTTGGAGAAACTTCCAGAAGAGTTCAACATGACAGAGATAATGCAAAAAAAAACAAACAGAAGCCCCTATGCCCTTGTTTGCTTCCAAGAATGTGAGAGGATGAACATTCTCCTTCGGGAAATCCGTGTGTCACTTCAACAACTGGAACTTGGATTGAAGGTAAGTTTAAAAGCGGAACTAGAGCAGGCTTCTCCACATGAAAACATATTTACTCTGCAGTCGTCTTCTTCCCTGCCAGGGGGAGCTGACACTGTCTCCTGACATGGAAGGCCAGCAGTCTGCCTTGAGTTTCGACACAGTACCAGAAACCTGGAGCAAACTGGCTTATCCATCCACGTACGGCCTGGCCCAGTGGTAAGCACCCACACCCCAGCTCGGCACCGGTTTGATTTCCTGAATTATGCCTCATAGGAACCCTAAAGATTGTGCTTTGCTGAGTACATCCAGCCGTAACTGTGCACACCACCACCAGTTTCATTTGAGTTTCCTCGGTATGTTGCTTCAAAGGCAAAAACCAAATGAGGGTCATAGCAGGAATTGAATTCTGCTTCTCATTGAGTGGCTGTCTGATCTTGGCCAAAATACCTGATCTGTTTCAGTTTATCACCTGAAAAATGATAAAAGGATTTCCTCAGTGAGTTGTCAGGATTTAAGTGGCCGGGGGAGGCACCCTTAAGTTTACCCTCACCTCATCTTATACCTGTATTTCTGAAGCCAGTGCTAACTAACGGCATTTCACAGTGAACTTTTACCCTGGGAAGCAGTAGGTAACACCGCCTTCGCTGTGTGGATAGGACTGTGTAGACATGCCACAGTCAGGGGCAGAAATTTACAGCTCCCTGAGGGCTGCAGCCAAGCACAGCTCTGCCTTGCGAGTCAGCACAGCGTTTCATGAGGCTGTCTCTACGCCTGGTTTTTTTTACGTGGACATTTGTTGTCTTCACTTTCCTAAGTTTTTCTTGCATTAAGCAGAATGCTACTCCAATCCTTAAATTGGAAGGCCCCGTTAGAATTCCTAGTGGCTGCACATTGGAACTCCCCACCAGGCACCCAGGTGTTGGCTGGGGCAGGGGTGCAGACACAGAGGAAGGCGCCCTGTGGAACCTGCCGGATGACAGGAAAGCGTTGTGGCAGAGTCACTGGGTTTCTGTTAATGCTTTGAATATCTAAAGGCAGACTTTATACTTCCAGTCAAAAAGAATTTACACTTAAATTTTACAACAGTGATAACTTTAGACTTATTTCACCCAATCTTGTCTTTTGATTCCTAATTTCTATATATTTTTCTTAGCCTCTTTTTTCCACTCTTCTAGCTTCTGCGAGTTTACCATTTCGATTATTTTAGGAAGACTTGACACTGTAACATACACACTTTTGATTTTTCTGACGCACTGTAACACCATTACTTTTTTCTTTTGGCATTCTACCCTCCTTCCAGTCTGGAATTAAACTTTAAACCACCATAATTTTATTTTTGTTTTGTTCATGGTCAGGAATTATTTTTCCTTAATAGCATGTGTTGATTTCTTTGCTGCTTTTTTCCGGTGCTTTAATTTTCAAATAAACACTCCTAATCCTTATGACTTAGGAAGAACTACTACTAACATCTCTACAGACAACTGAGACATGTTTATCCCAAGACAACCCAAGTTTTAATTCTTTTATAGAAGTGGTTTATAGGTAAGTAATTTGTAAACATGATAAATACAGGAAAAACCATTCAAGCTTCTGTCATGAGGTTCTATCATTTTAAGACAAAAAGACCTTTCAAGACTTATTTTTGCTATTGACAGACTGGGAGCTTTTTAGGATACTTTGACAAAGTAAAGTCATCTGAAAAAAACGGTCTGTGGTTGAGTTTGACATATGTTTGAGAAAATGTAGTTGTAAAACTGCAGTGGTATAGAATATAGACCATTCAGAAAAATGTTAGAAGTTTATAACATTATATCTTCCCCACATCACCTGTAAAGAGTTGTCATAATTCAGCTACTACACACTTTTGAAAATACTGTCAGATGACTAACTGGAAAGCCCAGCCACCTATTTGTTCCCGTCCCCACGAAGGGCATATCCGGAGGCCCTGCCGTCAGCACACACACAGTAAGAACTGCCCTGCTGGACTCTAGTCCCCAAAGAGAGATTCCTGAGAGATCGGGTTTGCAAAACTTAAGGTATTTCTGCTTGTTTTCCTTCCTCATCTTTTACATCTTTGGCACAGGGTCCTATATTTTTTTTAATCCTAAAACTGAGCCCCTCTCCAGTTGGCATAAATTCAGGACACAGTGGCCATAGTGGGGCCACGTGGTCAGCACTGCAAAAGGTGGAAAGGAAAAAAACTGGGCTTGAGATTCTCTGAGCTGCTGAATAAGCTCGACTTCAGTCAGACTTTCTCTGGAACCTTCAGTCACAGAAGGCAGAAATGCCATTCCTCATCTGAAACCACAGCGGCGCAGCAGTAGGGGTCCCCTCTTCACCGAGCTGAAGGATGAGGCACACAGCAGGCTCTCAGGGTATGTGGCAGGGAGGAGATGGTACTGCGTCTGAATTCTCTTTACTACGCTCTCACTCTCGATGAATAGTTTACCTGGAAGTAGAATTCTAGATAACATTTTCTCTCCAAATGTCACTGTTACATAACTGCATTGTCTTCTGGCACTTACTATGGCTGGTGAGTCTGTTCATAAAAACTTGTCATTCCTCCACAGCTAAGTTACTCTCTTTGGGAAGTTTTTAAGATTTTTTTTCTTAACTCCTAATGTATTAATATTCTGTCATTTTTACTGATGTGTTTAGGTGTGGTCTCTTAAAAAGGCATCCTACTTGATACTGTGTGCTGTTAAAAATCTGAGTCCACAACTCTTTCCACCCTTTAAAATTCTTAGCCCTGCTTTTTTGAAAGAAGAAATTATTGTGGCAAGTCATGTAATATAAAACATACTATATTAACCAAATTTAACTGTACATTTCAGTGGCACTAAGTACATTCACATTGCTGTCCAACTCTCACCATCATTCATCACCTTCCTAAACTGACTCTGTCCCCACTAAACTCTAAGTGCCCATCCCCACCCCACCATCTACAAGCGTACTTTGACTCTGTGGATTTGACTATTCTAGGTACCCGGTATATGTAGAATCAAACAGTACTTGTCTGCACCAAGTATGTATTGGAATGCATTTTTAAGCTTTGTATGTCCTACAGATCATATCTGCCCCCACCAAGATATACAGCAGGCTTTCACCAGCCGTCTATTCATACACGGTAGTGTACATACGTCATACACACCCACCTTGGCGTCCGCGTGTTTTCCCTACGTCATCTGTCTCTGTTTCTTAGCCCTTCTTCCTTCAAATAGTGCCTTATCTTCTCCTGCCTGGACTCTCCTCTGTCAATGTGTGTGTCTCTGTGTTCTGGTTGGTTGTCATTTCTGGCTGATCGTCATTGTTATCTTTGTCTCCTATTCTCTTGTCTACTGTTTCTCTCCTGAATTAAAAAAAAATATTAAAAAAAAAAAATCACTGTCCAAAATCCATTTTTGGTTTCACATTGTGTATTTTGAAGGGAGGGAAAACTACCTGACCTAGTTTTCTGAAGTTTAAACATACACATTAAAACTCCTGATTTTTAAGATTCTTTTTTATTTTTGGGTTCCCTTCCTTCTGGTTGATTGGATTTGTGGGTGGTTTTTCATGCCATATAATCAGTTATCTTTAGACTCAAGTTACAGTTTGGCTGATTATAAAAGTAATTTAACCCATTTGTTGTCAGAGGACTTCATAGGTGTGATTCTATTGATCAAATGCTGCCTGAGGCTAACATAATTTTTTCCCTTTATAAAAGACTTCATGTTTTTCCCTGGCTTTCCAGGGGATTCTCTATCTCCACAGTCTGTATCTTAGTAAGTATTGTGTGTCACATTTTCTTACAACATATGTCCCTGATTATGATGATTCAAATTTGTAACTTAGGAAAACTCAAATTTTCTAGAATTGTATTAGCAAATATGTTTCAACATTCATCTTATTTTCACTCCAACTCTAACTCATTTCTATTTCATTTTGCTTTCCTTATTATTCTGCCTTATGCTGTTTAACTTTTTGCTTTCATTTTTATAACTGTCTTTTTGAGATTGTTTCCAACTTAATTTCCTCACTTTTTCTTACCTTACCAGTTTTAACTCATAGGCTCAGAAGGTAAATTTTAGTGTCTGCCTACAATGCAGGAGACCCAGGTTCGATTGGGAAGATCCTCTGGGGAAGGAAATGGCAACCCACTCCAGTACTCTTGCCTGGAAGATCCCACGGACAGAGAAGTCCATGGGGTCACAAAGAGTCGGAGACGACTGAGCGACTTCACTTTCACTCGTTACATACACGCTTCATGAGAAAAACTGGTTGCTGCAGAGTTTATCCTCTTTCACATCTCAAGATAGTTTTTTTCTACCTTTGCTTTTCCTGTTCCTTGCCTTTCTTCTTTGTGGGATCTATCTATGTTTTCCCTAAACCAGCTATTTGGAAGAATTTAATATGGGGCAGGGCCCAGAGCCAAGTTCTAAGCTCATAGGAATTTTCAGTGTGAGCCAAGTTCGAGTGTGAGCATTTAACCTTTCTTCCGGGTGGTAGTCTGCGGGCATGAGGTCCTCACTCGGCCTGCTGCCTTTGCAACCGTGAACCCAACCAGGCCCCGGGATGCGGCCACGCTGGCAGGGAGCGACTTCAGCCTAGAGAGCTGCCCCACAGGCGTTTACGTGGGGCTTTCTGCTCTGTGCTCCATCTCCCCGCTCCCCGTTTTCAGCAGCCCTTTAAAAGCTACCTATCAAGGCTTCTCCTATTTTTATGGAAGTTCATTTTTCCTTAGCCTCTGTGAGCTGGCTTCCTCTCAGGTATGTTTTAGATGTTTGCTCCCTCGGGTAACTGTTTTGCTGATGGAGTAAGAGGACATGTTGTAAACACAGTGGCTTCTCAAACTACAGGCTCACGATGGACGGAAGGTGGCTGGTCCCCTTGATAACTTTTCCTTCCACTCTTTCAGGTAATTACAGCTTGTGCAGAGGCCGCTATCACATGTTCTGCTGCCCTTGCTGTTCCTGGGAACTCCGATTGTACAACAGTCATCAGAGCCTTCCCCTGCCCATCCTTAGACACACAGGGATGCGTCTCTGTGCACCCCGTCAGCCCAGATCACATACAGCTACCCACGTAGAGTCACCACGTCACTGGGGGGTCACTTGGAGGATCTAAGTGAAACAGTGGTTGAATGAATGGAGTTTTCCACACTTCTCAGTGTTTCTAACACTTTAAGGGGACAGACGATTCTATTACCTGGTCATCAGGTAACAGTTTCACAGGTTACCAGTTCTGGACCTCTCTACCACCACCCACCCCCAGCACCCCTTCATCCCCAGAATCTAATCTTACTGGAAAGATTTAGTAATGAGAGCACGGTCATTTCTTCCTACCTTCTATTCCCCAGGTTTAACGACCTCCTCCTGCGATGCCGGGAACTGGACACCTGGACACAAGATCTTGCCCTTCCAGCTGTGGTGTGGCTTTCTGGCTTCTTCAACCCTCAGGCCTTCTTAACAGGTAAGAGCTGGGATAGGGCAGCCCCTGATGCTGATGGAGCCATGCCACGAGCAGAACCCCAGCCTCATGTCCCTGGAGCTGCTCCCCTGCCCTGGTAACCCGTCCTCACGCGGCGGCCACTGCCAAGGAAAAAGGACACCAGGCAGGACGGAAGCAGCCAGGTGGGTGGAGTGTGGGTCACCCAGAACACGTTCTCCATCGGGGCCCACAGTCTCACGCGGCTGTGCTCGGCCACGGTAGTTAGTGCAGAAGCAAACCAACCAGCCAGCGGCACTCGGGCATGACTATTCCACTCAAGCGCCATCCACAAAACTGGCCTTTGTTCCACCCCTGCTCTAGTGCAGCCTGGCGGGTAATGCCCCGAACACCCCATGGGACCACAGCTTACTTTGGGTGGACAGTCGGCTCAATGGGGGCTCCAGGGAATCTTATGTATATGACTTCCTCCTGCTCACACCTGTCCCTCCTCCTCCAAAAGCGATCATGCAGACCACAGCTCGAAAGAACGAGTGGCCACTGGACAAAACGTGCCTGACTGTTGACGTTACCAAAAAAACAAAGGAGGACTACGGGCATCCCCCTAGGGAAGGCGCTTACCTCCACGGGCTCCTCATGGAAGGTAAGATGCCCCCAGGAGCACATGCAGGGTTATCACACTTAGAACCTTTCTCACTTGGGTGCAAGTTGGTATTTGTCCTTTGCTTATTAAGCCTGGTGGGCTACAGCCCAGGGGCTCAGTCGGACACAACTGAGCAACTAACACACTACTCCATTTCTCACTCACACTAGTGCTTACTTACCTCACTTCTGGCTTTCAGATAATTTAAATGGTAGGATGTGTGTCCAGTGGGAGCCAAATCTGAAGGTAAGGATTGCGATTGCTTATAGACTTATATTAAATCTACTTCTTATGAATCTGGGGGACGGGGTAGAAGACGGAACATTTTCCACTCACCCACGCATTCATCTTATCTTGTAAACATTTCCTCTTCTCCTGAAAGGCTCTTGGAGAAAGCATTTCCAAGTCTCTGCCAAGATGCTCCTTATCACTTTACAGACCCGAACTTGAATTAAGAAGGTGCAGTAGGAAGGGAACGTGGTGAACTGCAGATTTCTTACACTGTCCACAAGCATACAGATTCACCATTTTTTAAAAGGAAGGACAAACTAACTTGCTTTATTGGGTCTGGATTCTCACAGAACCTGTTTTCATGTAAGTTTTACAAACCTTTTGAATTCAAATGATTTAGTTTTGTTCACAGGAAAGTTCGGGGGTAGCTCGGGAGCATGAGCCTATGCTTTTGAGGAGGGAATGGCAGCCCACTCCAGGATCCTTGCCTGGAAGATCCATGGACTGAGGAGCCGAGTGGGCTACAGTCCATGGGTTGCAAAAAGAGTCGGTCACGACAACAAATCTCTGCTTACAGTGTCTGCGTGGCTCCCAGTCACCAGGTGATGAACCCTCCTCCCATCTTGCCAAGGAAGCCACTGACACGCAGCAAAGTGACAAAACCAGAACATTTATTGCCTACACCAGCACGCTTGTAACCCGTGTCTCTCCTGCAGGAGCCAGATGGGACAGCCAGTCAGGAACCATCGTGGAAGCCCGCCTCAAGGAGTTAAGGTCCGCGATGCCAGTCATCTTTGCGAAAGCCATACCAGTGGACAGACAGGAAACCACACACACGTATGAGTGCCCTGTGTACAAAACCAAAAGGAGAGGCCCCCACTACGTCTGGACCTTCAGGCTAAAGAGCAAAGAAAAGGCGGCCAAGTGGGTCCTGGCGGGCGTGGCTCTGCTGCTGGAGGCCTGACGTGGCCCTGAGTCCCCCTGGCTTGGCCGGAACACAAGCAGCGCCTGTCGTTGCTCCTGGGCGTGGTAACGTATCCCACTGGGAGGCATAACATATTCTGGCTTATGTAACTTTTGAGAAAATTAAATGTGCATTAATTTTTTTAAACACTGTCCTTGTAGAGAAGGGGGACAAAAAGAAGCAAATGTAGAAAAAACATGGGAAAGGGACATATTTTCAATAGGTTTCCCCAGTACCCCTCTACTGCCCCATCCTGCAACAAGATTAGTGCAGCTCACAGTTTCATCAAAATCCCACTGTAACTCAAAAAGCAATTTGGCTGGAGTGTCCTGGTCCCACATGGGAGTGTAGTTTTTATAGATATTAAACAAAAATCTCTAAATTAAATTTGCCTTTATATATTCTTTTAAAATACAGAAGCCATGGGCCCCAGGCAGCCACCCTCCAAGGCCTCCAGTGTCAGTAATGTGACAGTCTACTTTTGGTTCAAGTTTTAACAAAAACAAAACTCTAGTTGCATGGTTAATTGCACTTTGTAATTTAGAGGAGCATTCTTCAATATAAACATCCAACAACCCAGAGCAGCTTAAACTATGGGGTTTGAACTACGGTCACTCATGATAAACTCAAGGGGGTGTAACCCCTGTAACGACCTGGCCTCCAGTTACTGTCTGGGAGATAAAGAGCTGCAATGCTGCGTTTCCTCCAGGACTTACCTGGAACTTTACTCTTTTAAACTGTGGTTTTTAATCATCTGCAGATACTTTTAATAACTCAACATACAAACAGGCCTGTGTATAATATATGTATACAGATTCCTCTCTCATCTTCCTGAGAAATCTTTTGAAGCGTATAAAAACAATCTTTAAAAAAAAATAAGCGTTTAGCTCTACAAAGAATTTCTGTATAAAAAGAGATCTTAGGCACAGATGGCATGTCTTGTTGGAGTGCTCCACAGTGAGCGGGCTGGTTCGTCTCTTAATTGTCCTCCACCAGCTGCTTTTGTAAGCTGAGAAGAAAGAGGAAGCATTAGGGGCACAGAGGCAGACACAGCAGCATCCCCCAGGGCACCACAGCCAAACTGCTCTCCCGACACAAGGTCAGTCTTCACTCCGGTCACTGCAGGCAGGCTCACCTCAGCCCCACATCCCTAAACCCATCTCCTCATCCCAGCGCACAAGCCTCCCCTCTCTGTCCCAGAGGGTGAGAAGAGCTCTTTGGTCTTCACAGCTTTCCCTGCCCGCCTTGTAGGCTCTATGACTGTTTGTGACATTCCCGACACACACAGATCCCGCACAGCCGGCACTCGAGGTGGCTTCTAAGAGTCAGGCTGAGATGAGGCACCCCGGGCCCACCTACACAGTCTTCCCCTCTCCTGCTCCCAGGACTCTCACCCTCCGTTCTGATTTGCGAGGCTTACCTCTCCAGGTACTCCTTCACGTTGTTATAACCGTAAAACTTGGCCAGGTGAATGAGGATGCCTGTGGCACAGCGGCCGTCGCGCCTCCGGCAGTAACTGCAATTGCAAATGCCCCGGCAGGGAGGGCACACCCAGTCCTGGGGGAGCAGAGCGGCCGCAATGTCCCATCAGCGACAGGCCAAGATGACGCCCTGACCAAGCCCGGCTCGCCCGGCCTCACCCCCAGTCAGCTCGTCCTTCACCTTATGACATGTACTACCGTCTCCTTCCTCTTGCCTGTTTCAAAAAGGCCCAGAAAGGTGGACCACTCCAGATCACATGCCTGGGAAGTCAGCCCTGCTTTTCAGAGTATAGGCCTTCTCAGCTCACCTATGCAGAGCTGCAGTTCACGTTCAGCTGCAAACTGGGGACAGTCTACTTAGCCCTGGTCCGGCAGTGCAGTGGTTATGAGCGCAGACTCTGCAGCCAGGTGCCCAGCTTCAAGGGCACACACGCTAACCAGCGTACTATGTATTATTTTACAGAGGGAACCAAGCTGTGGGGAGGTGTATGTACCTACCTCACAAGGTTAGAAGAGTAACAGTGTACGTGAACTGCACTGACATGAAATCTCAGAGCCGCGGGGTACACACAGCGCCCTACAGGGCAATACCCCTGGCCTGGCCTGGCCCTGGGTAAATCCAAGCTAAGTGCCAGTGCCAGAGGAGAGGGGCACGCCTTCCCCTGTACAAACCATGACTCCAAGAAAGCTGGGCTCTGACTGTGGAAAATGAAACACACTCTTTTACCATCCTGTGTGTTCTTTCTAGAAGGAAAGTCTCTTTTGCATTTCTGCCAGTCTCAAGAAGCAGGAGGAGAGGAGAGTGGTAAGGGGGCTACAGGTCCCTGCCCAAGGGCCCCAGAGCCCCGGCCTCAGCTCGTTCCCTTCACAACATGGCTCGGGACGAAGGCGCACACCGTCCCTACCGGGTCCAGCAGCGCCGACCTCACGTCCTCCCCGTAGCGGTTCCGCAGGCACGGCCCGCAGAACTGCCCTCGCACGCCGCCGCAGCTCTGGTTCCGACACACTGTCTTGGTGTCGATGGTCTTCTGCCGACACTGATGGCAAGTGTTACCCTGCAGGCGAAGGCAGAGACTGGTGAGCATGGGGTTCAGAGGGGGCGCCCAGGGCCACGTGCATGAAGCTGCCCTGCCTCTCCTCTAGAACTGGGCACGGCTGTGTCTCTGGCCCAAACCCTGGCGCCCTCCGGGAGGCTGTGAGCACTCAGCTCTGGGGCCAGAGAATCCCGAGGACAGCCCGAGTCAGGAGCCTGGGAGAAATGAAATGATCAGGTGGGCAGAAATGGTGGGGGTGACTGAGTGATGACGGTGAACCCCCAGAGTATCACACGGCTCCAGCCCAGCTCCCAGCAACCTGGCTCCATTCAGGGTAAGACCTCCTGGTTTTAAAATGTTGGCAATTACATTGAAAACCTTTTAATACTATTTAAGACACTGTCCCATTATCTAAAAATGATGCAAAATACCACAAGCCATCCTCTACATCACCATTTAACAAACATTTAAAACATCTCCTACCTACAGAAGATATTCTGTCAAACTTCAGTTTCTGTTGGTTATATAAATATGTATGTTATTTATCTATTCCAATATTTCAATATATTACTATATGGTAGAAGTACAGTGTAAATATATTTATTTCTATTGGTTATAAAAGCATTATTTTTTTCAGTGTTTAAAGCATAAAAACTACTTAAAATACAACGATAAATGTGATTTTCCAGACTATACCCCTGCTTGCTACCCCCCGAGAGCCCTCTCTCCTGACGAGGATTACTGCACTAAGCCGTCTCCCCTTGCCCAGTTACAGCTGCTCCCGTTCAGAGCCCACCTCCGAGCCCTGGGGAGACAGATGCACAAGGGTCTAAGCCCAGACAGTTTACAAGCAGGCAGTTCAGGTACCAGTGCCTGGGAGTCCCCGTAAGAGTCACAGTGATGTGAATCGGCTGTTAGATTACTTTACCAGAACTTTATCATAGATTTTATCCCGAACAGTGATGGCCACGTTCTCCAAGTCCTCTTCAGTGATGTCCTCCACTGGCCGAAAAGAAGACACGCAGCGACGTCGGCGGTGCCCCTGGCATTTCCCCTGCAGAAACAGCCAAAGCAGAACTGCACATTAGATGCTCTGAGTGGTTAAAAAAAAAAATAGTAATAAAGTTTTAAACTCCTCAGAGCTCTAGGACCATTAGTATTAACTCGGTCCTTCTTTTATCTCCCTGAAATCATTTGTGCATTTAGCCATTCATTGAGCTCCTATCCTTAGTGTCAAGCTTCCTGGATGGCAAGGTGACAAAGAATGACCAGAAACTCAGGGTCCCAGCCCAATGGATGATAGTCACCAGCTATAAACTCTGCAGACTGGGCAATGACCCACACTGAACAGCCACAAATAGGGTCCAGAGTTTTTTGTTCCAGGCAGAAAGCTCTCAAACTCCCCATTCCTAACAAAAAGACTGAGATTCATCCTGTACGTTCCCAAAAGCAAAACCTTGAAGCCACCCGGAGCCATCATCACCTCCACTGCAGATGAACCTGGGGTCCTAACCACTGAGCTGCTCGGTTTAGGCAGAGGACAGCCCTAATGGCTTAGAGCTTAGACCAAGTACAAGCTCAAACCCAGGGGTCCTTACCCAGGTGTGGCCACAGGAGCACCCAGGGCATCAGGGAGCTTGGCCGTCTCAGCTCCTGCAGACCTCCCGGGTCAGCCCCTTGGCGCCCTCACCAAGCCCCAGAAGACCATGATGAACGCTCCCGCATGAGGACCACTGGCTTAGACAAAGCAGCATTGGTTCGTTATAGTCATAAAATACCCCACTCACTGTCTTCCTTCTTCTGAAACTGTAAAACTCTTCTGCGAACTTGGCGGCTGACACAGTGAAGTTTTCCAGGGCGAACTTCTCAGGGGGCCGCGCGCTCCGGGCCGGGTTGGTCCTCCGCGTGACCTGTCCCTCTGAGAAGGCCCGCCTCGTGGTCTTCTTCTTCTGCAAGGAGAGCACAGACACAGGCATGCAACTGTCTGCTTGCCAGAATGAAGGCCGTCTGGCCATGGAGTGAGTGTGTGAGTGTGTGTGTGTGTGTGTGTAAATACTGGAGACAGTACATACAAGGAGTTCCACTTACAGAAGCTGAGTTCGGGGTTCGGACCGGGAAGAAATCAGGCATCGAGTTCAATTCCGCCAATAACTGAGCAAGCTGAATTCAGAAAAAATAGAGTCTTGCATAAATATTACTAAGTCTACTTCAGCTAACAGGTTATCACAAGTCTTTGGAGTTTGTAGCCATGAAAAACCTGAGTAGTTTACGTAAGATCTGACGAGTCGTTATATTTTTAACCTCACATGTAATGATTCTTATCTCCCAGGTGAGATGCTGCAATTATCAGAGGAATAAAATCTATGTCTGTTCCCTGTGTATAAGGACCAGACACAATGAAAACTGTCCTGGAAGGATCAAGGCCTGGAGCACAGGGTTAGACTCAGGACTGCGCCACTAATTCGCAGTATGACTGTGGAACCTACCACTCTGCCCACCCAAATCAAGTGTCATCATGTTCAAAACAGAAAATGCCCAATTAGACCATTCTGACAGTTACTGAGAGCTCCAAACACTGATTCTTCAGGCTGGTTAATTTCTCATCAATGAAAATTTATGAAAATATTCCTAAAAATACCAAAACAACAAGCATTAAGTGCCAATCAAATAGATGTATGGGTGTCACTAACAAAATCATGAAGAACACAGTTCTCATGCGGAGATGCAGAGAAATACAATCCTAAAACTTTTCCTTAGCTAAAGACTACTATGCCTCTAGATAAACTTTACCCAAAAGTAAAATTTATATTAAAATTTGTATTTCCTTAAGTAACTTATTAGACATATTCTAAGACTGCACATACAGCATCATTATATTATGCTTTTTTAAAAGAAAATAAAAAGTATACCAAAATACTAAAAGTGTTTGATAGAATTATTTTTTAAATTCTGTATATATAAAAATTATGAAGCAAACTAGTTACTGACCATATATAGAAAAACTGAATACACGTAAAGATTTCACTTTGTTCCATGGATTATAAAGTGATTCAGAACTCCTTGGGTGTTTTAATGCCTAGACCCCTTTCGTTCCTCCCCTGATATCTCCGAAGTGCAACAGCTAGGCTGAAAGCTGCCTGCCTGCCCTGCACAAGTAACTGTTCCGAGGGCTTCAGGACACCCTATTTACATGTTGCTCCCTTTTGCTGGGACAGGCTTTTTTGTCTCTAAACCACTGTACATTTGCAACATAATCTGATCAACAGTAACTAGTGTGAGTCCAGGGCACCGTGGAAGGTCCTGGGAGTCTCTTCCCAACCCAGAGCTAGTCAGGCAATGACCGATGCAAGTCCAGGAAAAGAGGAAGAACCCGCAAAACCCAGAGTAGGCTTCCTGACAGAAGCTGCAGCAGCTGTGGAGGGGCGCAGCTCCGGGAGCCCGGCGGCGGCGGCCAGGACGCACACTCACCATGGCTTTGTTCTCCTTGATGTTCATGGTCCTCTTCAGCAGAGCATCCGAGCTCTCCTGGCCCTCATCCCGGGAGTCGTCCTCAGACTCAGAGGCAGAGTCCTCACTTTCCTTCTCCTGCCTGCAGCTGGTCTTCCTTCCAAGAATCATTTTTTTATTGTCCTGTAAACGTGACCCAGGAAACAGGGGCTCTGCAGAACCGTTCTTATCAGCTTTTTTTGCCAGTTTCTTGGTGGGGAACTGAAAGGCTACTCGAAGACCAATACTGCTTCTTCTAGGCCTGCTTCTTCGAGCTGTAGCCTTTTCTTCATCATCATCTTCTTCCCCACTCACGAAAGATTCTTTACTGTCGTCACTCAAATCTGACTCCACAAGCTAATGAAAATGAGAGAAAGAACAAAGTGTCTATGGCAAACCTTCGCAAAGACACACTTAAAACCACTCTATTTTAGGAAAACAGTGAATATTTGAGCGCTGCTGCTGCTGCTGCTAAGTCACTTCAGTCGTGTCCGATTCCCTGCAACCCCATAGATGGCAGCCCACCAGGCTCCTCTGTCCCTGGGATTCTCCAGGCAAGAGTACTGGAGTGGGTCACCATTTCCTTCTCTACTTGAGTGCTCCCCCTTCCTATTGGTCACTCCCGCTGAATTCTTCAGTTAAACGCGTAAGTAGTTTGTTGAGGGACAAAATCAAATAGCAGGCTGAAGACTTCACACTGTGGCCCAGACACACACACTGGCTGTGTTCTCTTCAGAGCATCAGGCTGGAAGCAAAACGCTGACCCACCAAGTGGGCACATCTGGGAGCCCAGCAATGTGGGAACAGTCAAAGAACAGGGTGTGCATGACCTAAGAGGTGTGTTCAGACAGAATAAGAGTGCTAAGTGAAAAACAAAATATCATCCTGCCCTAAATGCTGCGAGAGGATTCATGAAAAAGAGAAACAGAGGATAACGACTTCATTTTAGTGAAGTGACCAAGGAGCAGGCGGATAATCCACCATCGGGGGCAGTGGGGGAACCTTGTCCCCAGGACACGCTGGGTCCTCTTTCTAGGGCAGCCCGTCTCCTTTCTGTAACCTGCAGGGCCAGGGGGTGCAATCGGGCAGACAGCTCTGCAGGGCCGCAGCTGCAGGCACCCGCCCAGTCAGCTTAAGAAACTCACAGTCCCAATTTCAATTTCCCTCAGTGTAGGTCTCCAGTATGAAATCATAACTTGGTTTTACACGGGAAAACACAGTAAGAATGGAAAGCAAGGTGACATCTCAGACGCAAAAGACTCAACAACAGCAGATGGGTTTCGATATTAAGACCCAGGTCATGGCCTGAGCATCTTTCCTTGACCACGGGCTGGACAGTGTAGCTTGGGGAACCTCTGTCAGGGGTTCCTGTTGTGAGGAGAACTTGAGAACAGCACCAGGAGGAGGCCCGGGATTCAGTACACGACTCTGCTTGCTCCTCAGTGTCCAACCCCACTCCACATTCCAGCTGGACTCAAAAAATAAGGCCACAGGAGGCGGCAAAAAGAGATGACATCCAAACCATGGGGTATGTATCAACGCACAACAAACCAAGCAGACGTAAGATTACACTGATCTGTTTCATATCCTGCAGGTCCCACGCTAGTAGCTGTGGAATTGAGAATGGTGAGCTGGGTGAAGACACTGTTGGATGACTTCACAGAAGTGTCTCCCCAACTGGCTTTATTCATTTATCGTAATCGTCACTTAACCCACCTCCACGTCTCTACCAAGGATATGGAGCAGGTTACTACAAAGAACGGAAGCAGGGAAAGCGCGCACTGAACACCAGCCGGGACTCTGGCCTGAGGGCTGATGCCATAGCTGTGGAGGGGTCTCGTGTGGCCAGCTGACCCCTAGACACCAACACAGAGTCATACCCTCAAAAGGTGGTCTCACCACTCCTTACCAGGGCAGGAAGGGGGCTGGGCAGGGAGGCAACAATGCTTGTTTTCTCACTGAATTTTAAAATATGCAGGTGGACCTGCCCTGAGCTGTGAGTTATATCAGAGTCAACATAAACTGTCACAATTCACTCCCCAGATGTATAGATTCTGGAGAGGGGAGAGACAAAAAATGGACTTTGGGGCTAATTCGCATTCCCATGCTGGAAACAACTTTTTTGAACACCCCGACATTACTTAGCTGAAGACCCGAAGGTAATCATCTACTCTTAGTGATGTGTTTAAATTTGGAAGGACCGCGGTGTCTTGCTGGCAAGGAACTGCAGGCTTGCTGGCCAGCACACACATAACCTCTGTAAAGAAAGCCTCGGGGCAGGGGGCTGGGGCCCACAGGCTGGCACCACTCTGTGTTGCTATTCACAGCAAAACCACCATCAGGGCTTTCGGGCTAAGGGCCCCCCTGGGAAAAGACAAAGGCCAAAACCACCCTTCTGATCACAGCATATTTGACCCGCTGCACAGGTTCCACGTGGGAGTGCTTCCCTGGGGACTCCTTAACATGACAAGCCTAAACTCCCTCTCCTTGACCTTGATACCACAGAAGGAAGTGGTGTGTTGATTTTCTGAGCTAAATGTATGCTGCTACTTTTCAGTTAGGAGAAAACACTTATGCCTTAAAAATCCAAAGGCCGTTCTTCAAAATTACCCTGACATTCAAATGCTGGTTGGCAGCAAACTGGCCTGAACATAGGGAATAAGAGGAAGAGATCAGCCATCAAGTCTCTTGATGGCAAAGTGCTGAGGGGTTCCCTTCGGAAGCAGGCAGGCCCAGGGTATCAGTATCAGTAAAAACCACAGCGTGATCCAAATCAAGGATGCACAGAGAGAACCCTCATGTTTGTACCACAGCTAAATTTCTGCCAAAGGAACTCCAAACCCAAGAACATTACTTACTGCACAACAATAAATGACTTTCAGGAACTTGCTACTCTCGGACAGACCCTCCTCTTTTCAGAGAGAAGAGGTGCAAAACATCTGAACTAAATTCTCCGATAAGGACAGTAAGGGACGCCTGAGACACACACCCCCAAACTCCGAAAGTACCTGGGAAAGATAACTAGATTTCCCCTAAGAGCAGAATGGATCGCTGGACCAGGAATTCACCCTGGAATAGCCAATTTTTACATTTTGCTAACTGGCTTAGAAGATGAACATGTAAGAAAAAGTAAAACCTTTTCATGTGTGAAGAGACTTCTTACAAGTAACAGTACAATTCAGAAACAGGACTAAAAATACTACAACCCACACTCCCTCATGTGGATAATTATTCCCATTACCTCTGGGTTACTATTAACATTGAGATCAGTCTGCGTAAATCCTTCAAAATCTTCCATCTCTGAGTCAGTGTCCTCTATAAAAATTCTTCTGAGCTCTTCTGTGAAGTATTTGGAATGGAAACGCACATCCTGCTAAATTGAAAACACACATACGTGTCATGGAAAAAAGGAAAAACAGAGGCCGGGGGCAATGGGAGTGACTGTTTAATGGGTACAGAGTTTCTGTCTGAGATGATGAAAACATTCTGGAAACAGACCATGGCGGAGGCCACGAGACACTGTGAAGGTGCTCAGGGCCGCTCAAGGGTGTTGCAGGCAGGACACTGGGGACTCGCCTGCACTTAAAAATGGTAAATTTTATGTATATTTTAACACAATAAACACACAGACACACACAAAATTTAGACCCACCAATTGAACAATTTCCAAAAATCAGAATGGCCACAGCCCGTGTCAGCTGGGTGACCAGTAAGGATGGACGGAATTCAGTTTTTCCCTCCAGCACGGGCCATCAGAAACGTCCACTTTCACACAGAACGGGAAATGTACTAGAGGAGATGACAGGAGAAAACCCAGCTTCCCCACACGCTGGCTTTCCTGTCTAACAGGACCCTTCGGCTCCTCCGAGGGGAGACGGCCCTTCACACAGAGCAGGCTTCCCTGCAGGGACAGGCTTCCACACCCCTCCCCACCCACCGCTGAGCAGGCACAGTGGCTCCATCACCCACCACCACAGGGGACTGACGGAAGAGCGCCAGCCCTCCCACCCCCAGAAGGCCCTGTCTCTCTCGTGGGAGCTGAGAGGCGCCGCCACCCCCAGGCAGCAAGTGAGCCCCAGGGAAGATGGCTCAGAAAGGACATTTAACTTTTTCTATCTTTTGAACTCACAGAAGTAAGTCGCAAACTTGAAAGAAAGGAGGGGGAAAGAATGAATCTCGGGACAGAACGGGGACCCACAAACCAGCCTCCTCCAAGCCGGCAGCCAAGCCTGGAGCCCGTGTCCCCAGCTGCCACTGGCGTCGCTCCCTCCCACACCCAATATAGCAGTGACCCCTCGTCACATCACTCTCCGCCGCCTTCTCCCTGACTTTAATTACATACTTATCTGAGCTCAGATAATCTCTGGAGAAAAATAGATATAATAGATGAGTGGAAAAAACTTCCAGGGGGACAGAGAAAGAAATGCCTATATCCAGCATGTTTTTTTAAGCTTAAAAATGTCTCCTATGAATTATTATGGGTAATTGGAGTGAGTGTGCTGAGCTAAATTATTTTGTTCCTTTGTTGATAGCTGTGGTGCAGCTGCTTAAAAAAAAAAAAAATCACCACAAAAGAGAAGTTTCTTTAAAGTGAAATTCAAATTGTGTTTCGGGGAGACCAGCATCAGAACTCACTGCACGGACTGTGTGCAAGCTCATGGGGCTTCTCTCTGGGGGACAGAATGGCATCGGGAGCCTATGCGGTGGGGGCAGGGAAGCACAGGCCAGGGTTTATCATGAAGGAAGAACGGTGCTTGTGGTGGGCTCCCAAGGAAACCCACCACCTCCGAGGGCAGGAAACACCTGGCCCAAGAGCCCCGGGCTGCTGCACAGGCTTCCGAGGGCTATGGGGCCCTGTGCATATTCACTGCCTCCCAAACATCCCTGCTGGGCCCAAGCGGGTCACGCCTGGGGACAGCAGTTCCCACCCACAGTCCTCTGGCTCCTCCAGTGCTGTGAACTAGTCTCACAGGCAGCGATCAGCCAGGGCGAGGTCAGGACTCTGGTGGCCAGTTCTGATGGAGAAAACCAGCTCGGCCGCAGTCCTAAACCAAGGCTCCTGCTTTCACAGGGTGTGAAACCTGTCTTCAGCAAGGGTCTGTACGAAGCAAACAACCACTCCACACAGCCTCCTGCGTTGCTGGTTACAACCTTTACACAGCTCTCTGCTCTCCGAAAACTGGCTGTTATCTTTTAAAATCAGTACCAGGCAATATGTTATGGGCCTGGCTGACCTATATCTACCATGATAAAAACGTAAGCAAACGACAGATCAGAAGAGGAACTAACAGAACGGTGATGTTTTCCTCTTCTGAAGCTCACAGAACATGAAGAAACAGACTAGAAAGTGATGGCAGCTGAGCCGGTCAAACATGGAGCATGGAGACCAGGATCCTTCGTGCATGGGTGCTGCGCGCAGGAAACCAGAGGAAGGATCTGATCTAGCGAAGCTGGAAAGACGGTTCAAATGCGAGCCTCTTCCATCAAGGAGCTTACCACTTGGGAAGGGAGCTAGACAAGTCCCCAGGTCACCATGGCGAGGATCAGCGTTGTAAGGGAGACACAGCACCACGGTGCAGAGAAAGTAAGAAAATCCACTGAGACTTCACAGACGCTTCACAGCAGCGTCTGACCTGGATCTGAACTGGAGTCAAGGCTAGAAAAGCGCTGGGAGCGCAGAGGCAGGATGAGGAGCCCGGGGAATGCATGGGGGTAGGAGGGTGCGTGCGGAGGGGCGGCTACTGCAGCTGAGCCTGAGGGTGAGAGATGGGGAAGCCTCGGGGCTGAGAAGTGGGGCTCTGAGACAGGAGACATCGCAGCCCAGTCACTTCCCAGATGTGGGGACTTGTCCATTCTCACCTCCCCACGCTTTAGCTTCATCATCTGTGAAACTGGAACAGTACCTGCACGTTCCCAGGGAGGCACATGAATTTAGTGTACTCGACATGAAAAGCGTGTTGTCCTGGGCCACAGAAGGCGCGAGGAGAGGGTGGGCTTGGGGGCAGGGGGGCCCTGGGGCAGGCATGACGGAAGCAGGAGCAGCCGCTCTGTTCCTTGATGCCCGCTGCCCACCACCCTCATGCTCACACCGTCCACGTGTCCCCCACTGCTCGGGGGGCGGGGGTGGACCCAACAGGCCGCCCTCACTGCCCGAGCACACTCAAACGGAGGGACTGGTGAGTTCTGAATGAGGGAGCATGGTGACCGGAGCTCAGCTGAAGGACCAGGAGGACCAGGACGGCTGAAGAGAACAGAGCAGGGAAGGGATGAGGTGAGGAACGCGGAAGACGTTCAACACCCTGACGAGATGGGCGAGCAGCGGGAGGGGTCAAGAGCTCCAAAGACAGACAACCAGCGCAGCAGGAAATGGTAAGTTTCCTATTTCCCTTGAACAATGAAGATGGATCCTAGCGGCTATCAGAAGTATATCTGGGGCTGGAGAGAAAAGCTACACCATGAACAACAGGAGGCAACGGCTGAGACCAGGCCAAAGTGGAAGGTCTGAAGACGAAACTGTGGAGAACAGCCACATGTGGGGACAGGAAGTGGAAGGGAGGCCCACCAAGAAGAGAAGGTGTAGGAGAGAGAGACCCAGGGCAGTGGAAGCAGGCGCTGAGGGGGCCACACGCTGCAGAGGCATCAAGTAAGCTGAGGGCCCCACAAACGGCCACGACACGGCGCTTCACTTATATAATTAACTGCCTCCCTCTGCTATCGCCCAGTAGAAGCTGGGGGGGTTTAACTCACTGCCTGTGAGAAGAGGCTGTGGTCCAGGGAGAATGAGGAATTCTGAGTGCCGTTTTGAACTCAGAACAAAGCTGCATACTCCGGCCACACTCTTACTAAGTCACAACACAAACCTTCAGGAATCTACCTCTCTGAGAACTGTAATCCGTGTCAACCACAGATCAAAGGAATTAATGAAAAATCATGCTTTTGCCAGCAATTCCATGAGTGAGGTGCAGATGGAGCCCCACGGCAGGGGCACCAGGCGCACGGTCAGCACACACTCCCACGGGACCCGCCTGCCCCCACCAGCTGGGTGGGAGCACTCCCAGTACAGCCTCACCACGGGCTGCGGTCCCAAAGGGGCGAAGAGAGCGGATCTGATCGTGTGAGGCCTTCACTGGGGAAAAAGAATCTTGTACATAGAAAGGATTCAAACAGCAAAATTGAGCGAGACACCCTCACCAGATTCTTAAAACGCGAAGGCACGAACGATAAAATAAGATGCTCAACAATTAACTGATACCACCAATTTAAGACCATGTTCATATAAAACATTATCCAAACCAAGATCCAGGCTTCCAGACAAATGCATGCCTTGGAAGGACCCACCCATACCTGCTTCCCTGACTCCAGCGAGTCAAAACTATCACAGCTCTCCTCGGATGAGAGGGTTTCCATGGGAACATCATCTCGGAAACCAACGAACTCTTCGTCATCACTAGGGGCGTTAAAGATGTCAGCCACTTCCTTAGGGATCTGTTTTGAATTGGGAAAAAAAGGAGAACAAAATCAGGGACTGTTATATTCACTTAGGGAAATTTTCTCAAGGAGCAGGAATTACCATCCCATGACTTCATCCATCTGCCATGGCTGCTCATAAGACCCCAATAACCATGAGCAAAATGTGCCTCAACTGACACCTCATGGCAACCAGGGAAGGGGTAGAAAAGAAGAGTTTTTCTCTTCAAATTCTAGAGCTATATCCTATCTTACAAGGAATGTCAAGGCCATACATATTTAGATAAAAGGCATTTTTCTCTAGACAAAAAATAAGAACATTCTTCCCTACAGTGGATTTGTCTTTAAATGTCATCCATGTAAAAAAATTATATTCCTTATCACTAAGCTCCTCTTTTCTTAGTTTCCACCTATAGTTATTTTTTCTTTTCTTTGTCATATGAAAGCTCATATAATGAAATAAAGATTTCTTTTCTATATTCTGAATCAATTTAAGTAGTTTAGAATTAATTCTATTAAACACTATTACAGGCAATTATTCCCAGAGAGAATGTTGTTAGCACACTTAATCTAACAAACATGTATTTGCTGAGAGTTCATTTTTATATGTTGACTACCTATTTGTTCCCAACTATGTTGAAAAAGTTCAAACACAGAGAAAGGTCAAAGAATAGCACAAACATTTGTATGTGCTTCACCTGGAACCCCCAGTTGCTTTTTTTCTCTTTCTCTCAACAAATATTAGATTGAACCTTAGGCATCTGCTGATATTTGAATGTTTCCAACCTAGGAAAACAGTGATTTAATATGAGGCAACCTAATCCACATATGCAGATGACACCACCCTTATGGCAGAAAGTGAAGAGGAACTCAAAAGCCTCTTGATGAAAGTGAAAGTGGAGAGTGAAAAAGTTGGCTTCAAGCTCAACATTCAGAAAACGAAGATTATGGCATCTAGTCCCATCACTTCATGGCAAATAGATGGGGAAACAGTGTCAGACTTTATTCTTCTGGGCTCTAAAATCACTGCAGATGGTGACTGCAGCCATGAAATTAAAAGATGCTTACTCCTTGGAAGGAAACTTATGACCAACCTAGGTAGCATATTCAAAAGCAGAGACATTACTTTGCCAACAAAGGTCTGTCTAGTCAAGGCTATGGTTTTTCCTGTGGTCATGTATGGATGTGAGAGTTGGACGGTGAAGAAAGCTGAGCGCCAAAGAACTGACGCTTTTGAACTGTGGTGTTGGAGAAGACTCGAGAGTCCCTTGGACTGCAAGGAGATCCAAGCAGTCCATTCTGAAGGAGATGAGCCCTGGGATTTCTTTGGAAGGAATGATGCTGAAGCTGAAAGTCCAGTACTTTGGCCACCTCATGCGAAGAGTTGACTCATTGGAAAAGACTCTGATGCTGGGAGGGATTGGGGGCAGGAGGAGAAGGGGACGACAGAGGATGAGATGGCTGGATGGCATCACTGACTCGATGGATGTGAGTCTGAGTGAACTCCGGGAGTTGGTGATGGACAGGGAGGCCTGGTGTGCTGTGATTCATGGGGTCGCAAAGAGTCGGACACGACTGAGTGACTTAACTGAAATGAATCCACATACGTTTCAAGTAATTTGCAGACACCATACAATTCACCCTAATATACTTTAGTACACATCTCCCAAGAATAAGGACATTCTCCTACAGAATCACATAACCATAATCTTACCCAAAATAATACTTATTCAATAATATAATTTATTATTTTCAGTTATGTCTTTCATAACTTTTTAAGGGCAAAAGGGATCCACTCAAGCAAGGATCACTCATTGCATTTGATGGTCCTCTTATGACACTATTTTTTGTTGCATTTTGTAACACTGACGTTTTTTAAACAACCCAAGAAAACTGCCTTGTAGAATCACACATTCTGAGCTGATCTGATTGTTTTCTGATAGATTCAAGTTAAATATTACTGGCGCCAGTTCTATACAGAGGACATGTGTTTCTCAATGCTTTTGTATTGAGAGGTGCAAAACGTCCAGCTGCTGCTGCTGCTGCTAAGTCACTTCAGTCGTGTCCGACTCTGTGCGACCCCATAGGCGTCAGCCCACCAGGCTCCCCTGTCGCTGGGATTCTCCAGGCAAGAACACTGGAGTGGGTTGCCATTTCCTTCTCTAATGCATGCAAGTGAAAAGTGAAAGTGAAGTTGCTCAGTCGTGTCCGACCCTCAGCGACCCCATGGACTGCAGCCTTCCTATTAATTAGTAGTATCTTTAATTATAAAACTGTCATATATAAAAATATATGGAATATATACTTAGGAATATAAAACTATATATATATAAAATATATAAAAATATATTCCTAAGTATATGGAATAGTATCATGAACACACATGGGAATACCCTAGTAATGATTCATCTATAGCTAGTCTTGTTCCATCTGTATCCAGACCCAACTGCCCTCCTTCCAATTTTAAAACTGTAAACATACTGTAATTTCACCCTGTGTTACCAGCAAATATAGAGTCTGTGTCCAGAATTATTAACTTATTTTTTTCTACTCCCAAATGTATTTGTATCAGGATCCAAATAAGGTCCATACGTTGGTCAGTACATCTCAAGTCCTTTCTCATGTCTCCTTCGTGTTGTCTTCTCACAACTGATCTTTGAAGAAACTGGTTCATCTGACTGTAGAGTTTGCCTGAGTCTAGAGGTGTTTGGTTTTCTGGTTTTTGCAGCCCCAGGATGGTATTTAACAGACTCTTCGGTCCCTTTGGATTTCCTACAATTTGGTGGTTAGATCTAGAGGCACAGTCAGACTCAAGATGGCTTCTTTTGGGCCAGACTACTTTGTGGGCAGTGCTGTGTTCTGCAGGTAACCCAAGACACCTGGTTTGGCCTTTAGTGCTGATGTTATTTGACCATCAGGTTAAAATGGGGTCTGCCAGGTATCTTTTTAGCAAAAGCATCTTTATAGCCCTTGGTACTTAATAACTAGGGTGACATTTGACATTCTGGATAGACATTTGACTATCCATTCTCTCTGAGAGCAGTTTCAGTTGTTACCTTTCATCTGAATCAATTACCACTTCAAGGGTTACAAAATGATTTTCAAATATTAATACTATTCCTCTTTCATATACTAGGTGGTATTCTCCTGCAATGTAATATTCTCTCTCTTCCGGTCTGTCCCTCTCTCCCTCCCTCCCAGGTAGTTTCGTGGACTTCTTTAAAGTCTACTCCTACTACTAAGTCACTTCAGTCGTGTCCGACTCTGTGCGACCCCATAGACGGCAGCCCACCAGGCTCCCCCGTCCTGGGATTCTCTGGGCAAGAACGCTGGAGTGGGCTGCCATTTCCTTCTCCAATGCATGAGAGTGAAAAGTGAAAGTGAAGTCGCTGAGTGGTGTCAGACTCATAGCGACCCCATGGACTGCAGCGCACCAGGCTCCCCCGTCCATGGGATTTTCCAGGCAAGAGTACTGGAGTGGGGTGCCATTTCCTTCTCCAGGGGAATCTTCCCCACCCAGAGATCAAAGGCGGGTCTCCTGTGTTGCACGCAGATTATTTACCAAATGAGCCATCAGGGAAGGTAGGACAGAGCAAAGGTGTCATAAATACGTTCCATCTAAGTTCAGTGTGACATCTTGAATTCATACCCAGCATGACAGGATTCTCGCTCATTTCCCTCAGTAGTATCTCCCTCCCCACAATGAAAACCCCAATTCCCGGTACTTCTCATAGACCTACCCACTTGCTCTATCCACAATACACACGAAACAGTTTCAGACATCCCACCAACACAGCTCCCAACACCACTGACAACAGCAATCATTCCAGCTCAAGACTTCTTTGGAACGCGTGCTATCCTCGGGACAGTCCTGCTAGGACCCAGGTCTCCTCCCTGAGATAACCGGCCCACGGCTGTACTTGGGCACGAAAGGCACTTCACGTGTGCCCCACGCGTCATCATGTGCTACGTGAGAGAGGCGCCCTCAGGGTCGGGGTTTAATAAACTAATTTTTACTGCTACAAGGAGACACGCTTACGTGAAACACAGTTTCTTTTAACACTGGTGGCATGGGGATGAAGAAAGAGATGGCCATTATCTAGTACAGTTTGAAGCCACTGCCTTCATTCATGCTAAGGACAAGCAGTTTTCCCTGCCTTTGCTTTTGCAGCATCAGTGCAAACACTGACATGGCAAACAAGGGCAAAAAGTGTCTTAATATTATCATGACAATACCTTTGTCCTCATGGAACCCTGAAAGGATTTCAGGGGTTCCCCACACCTCCCTTTCAGTAACAGCTGCACTAGCATACACAGAGATGTGTATTCGAAAGCTTCCTGAATTCTTTGGATCCTTGTTTTCTGTGCATTGAATTAGTTTAACAGTCAGGTTCATCTGAGAGATCACTAATCCCTAACTGCTCACTTTTATCATGATTTTAATGATTCCTGTGTAACAATGATTAGATGGCCAATGGTTCAACCAAAGGAAGTTTAACACTTGGCTTCCAGAGAACACAAATCCAAACTCTGAATACAAGATTAATGATGTGAGACAGTTAATTACAAACCATCTAATGAAATCATTTCAAGAGACAAGCAGACACTTACAGAATTAGAGTTCCACTAACAATAGGAAAAATACTGTTAACATGTATGCTAAGATGCTCCTAAAAAAAAAAGAGCCTAAATCTGAGACGGTTCTTGGGAGAAAAATTAAAACTCTTCCTCCTTTAAGAAGGTGAATTTAACAGTGTTTAGCTCCTTTGTCTTTTCAAAGACATGTTTTACTGTTGTTTAGTCATCAGAACCAATACAACCAAGAAAATACTCTTAGCAGAGAAACACAGATGATACTTATGGAAGTACGTTAGACTTTACGTAACAGCTGTTGAGTTCAGTCCCTTAAGTGGCACTTTTTGACTTATCATTCTATGAATCAAAAATCCCCGCTGGCCCAGAAGCCTGCTTTGACATAAAGAGTTAATGAAGAAGGAGCACCCAATGCCTTACGGGAGGCATGTGTAAGGAGTGGAGATGCTGCTGATGCAAACAAACTGCATCCCGGTCAATCGCATTAGCCCTGGGGCCAGCGTCACAGCCGCCACTGCGGGGAGCTGTGTCTGCCCTGCTCCTCCTCCTGCGTCTGCTCCAGGGGTGCCCAGAGCAAGGCTGTGATTACCCATCAGGGCCAGAAGCAAAGAACGCACTTTCTAAAGAGCAGAGCGCTACACACTCTTGGGGCATGCAGGGCTCTTCGTTTCTTGCTGCCCAACTTCAAAAGGCATTGAGAGAAGCATTTCAGACAGTCATAAGCCCCGGGATTTAACAAAAGTCTGTAAAATATCCACATGTCTTCAGTGCAACAAACTAACAGAGGCAACCAAGGCGACAAGGATCACGTGCGAGGGACCCAAAGGAAGTGACGAAGGAGGATCCTCAGGGACATGCTTCTAATGTGAGACCAGCTACACAGGTCGACACTGTAGGCCCCAGGACTTGTCACTTCCCCGTTCCACTCAGCAGTGATCCATTCAACAGCTATTATGTGGCCTGGACAGAGCACACAGACCTTTCCCCAAAGCTTATGTTCCACCTGATTACAATGCCAATCAAAGAGACATCAAAACAAACCAAAAACATAAAAGCAAAAAACTGAAAATATTAAATATTCCCAACTAGTGCATTATACTTACAGTGGTTGACCTTGCATAATATTAGGATAAATGCAGTCTAGCCAACCAGAAAGGAATCAAAATTCTCTTCGAAAGTGAAAAGACTTATATTCACAGCTATGTGACCTGGAATAGGTTGTGTGACTCTACTGAGCCTCAGAAGTCTCAACTGTAAAGAGTAACAAAAGGTGCTATTCTGCGTACTTATGGTTCAGATGGTAGAGAATCCACCCGCAATGCAGGAGACCTAGGTTCCATCCCCCGGTTGGAAAGATCCCCTGGAGAAGGGAATGGCAACCCACTCCAGTATTTCTGCTTGGAGAATTCCTATGGATAGAGGACCCTGGAGGGCTATAGTCCATGGGGTGGCAGAGAGTCAAACATGACTGAGCGATTAAGCAACAAAATTTTTTAAAAACAGCCATTTTTTCCCTTATCCTTTCATATACACTGTATGTATCTTTTCACTCTGTCCTTGTTGGGATAACAGTGTATCCTCAAAGGTCAACTGGGAGCCCCTAGATTCAATTCTGTGACCGGAACAAAGACGCTAGGATGGAGTTCTCAGCACCTGACATGGGCCTGGCCTAAAGCAGGTCATCAATAAATCCTTGCAAGCATCTGGTCTTGTAGGCATTTCCCCAGGGAACGTGTGTTTCCTAGGAAAGGTGCATGGGGTCAAAAGATGCAAGCTGTCACCTTTCTCTCCAACAGGACTTTCTCCCAGAATTTCTGAGCACCTATATGCAAAGTAGTCACATTCACTGCACCTCTTCAGAAACGACTGCAGACTTCACTTACTTGCCCTGCAAACCACCTTGGGGCTCATGTCTGGGACCAAAGAACTCAAACTCAACAGGCTTTGGAACCAAGCGGGCGGGAATGACCGCAGCAGCTCAGGGAAAGGCTGCGTGGCACAGTGCTGACTCAAGTCCAGGCAGGATGGTCACTCCCGCATCCCAGCAGCGCAAAGCCACCAAGTCGTGGGGCTCCAGTATGCTCAACCTTCAACCTCCCCAGAGAACTGAGGAATCTTTAGTCTTGGTGAGAAATCTCTCAGTTATAAAATGTCAGCTTCCAATTCTAAGGACCAAAGATTTACAGGCTGGATCTAAACTCATTCAGGGAAGGCACGTGGCAGAACCCATGTGCTTTGCGGAACACCAAGGACATCTTAAAAGTCAAAATTTCAAATGTTACTGACAATCTCTCTAACTAGTGCCTGGCAGTGGGAGTACTGGACACCCAAGTGTTAAGAAAATTAAAAGAAAAACTTTAAATTCAGAATAACCACTGGACCACCAAGGAAGTGCCAGGAAGGGCTATGCGGGAAACACAGGTTCCGTCTCTGGTCCAGGAAGATCCCATGTCGAGGAGCAACTAAGGCTGTACACCCTAGAGTCAACGCTCCAGAACAAGAGAAGCCACTGCAATGAGAAGCCCACACACCACAATCAGAGAGAAGTCCCTGCTCATCACCACTGGAGAAAGCCTGTGAGCAACAGCGAGGACCCAGTGCAGCCAAAAATTAATGTAAAAACGTTGTAGAGAAAAATGACCCTTCCCTTGTTCATAGTACTATTCGCAAAGCTACAAAGCAGAGGCAATCCAAGTGCCCATCAACAGATGAATGGATAAACAAGACGTCATAAACACACACAGTGGAATAAACAAGACGTCATAAACTCACAGTGGAATGTTGTAAAGTCTTACAAATACTGAATCACTGCCCTGCACCCTTTAAAAGTAACACTGTTATAGGTCAATTAAACCTCAGTAAAATTTTAAAAAAACACAACGAAAAGCACACCAGAGGCCTGGTATTCTGCGTTTCCAACAAGCTCCCATACTCTGGTCTGCAGAACATGCTTTTAGTATAAAAGGTCCAGTTCATTTTCCGTTCCTGTCTTAAGGGATGTGACTTTTCCTATTTCACAGTAGCTACTCTTGTATGAATCTTAACCTCCTTCCTACAGGCAGGTAATTCTCATGGCACACTCTGGATCTCACTGGCATCTGTCTTTCTCACCCTGCCCAATTCCAGCAGCAAGAATAGAGTTGTGCATACTCAGAGGTCCTCAATAAATACGAGTAACTGATAAGCAGCATCAACAAATTCATAGAAATAAAGAAATTTTCAAATCAGGTAAAAATTTCCAAATCAAGACTTTTCTGTATCTCAAAGATATTTAAATTTATTCCTTCTAGATTAAAACAAAACAAAACAGCACCCAGTCAGGAGGAACATATTTATCATCTATTAGTTTTTGAAGGAGAAGAAACTGAGATTCTCTTTAAAGCCAATTTATTGGAGAGCTGATTTTTATGAAGCGTCAGGAACTGTTTCTTTTTCTAGGAACACTAGTGTGTATTTCACCTGGAAACAAGATTCATTTTAAGCCCTAAGGAGCAGTACAAAAGAAACGTGTGTATGCTACTACAGTCTCCTTATTCTGAAAAACTGTTCTGAAAGTAATTTTGACAGCAAGGACAGCAGAATTTGCAGGGTCTACTGTCTTGGATCTGTGTAAGGAGATCCTTTACACAAGGAAAAGCATTCCTTCAACCCTCCACAAAGGGTGCTGTTTCATATCATTTTCTCCATAAACAATGCCATTTCCTTACATCTCTTATGATTAAATCAGTTTGTTCATAAGAAATGCACACGCTGTGCACTACTTACACAACTCAAAGTGGATCAGACCTAAACATAACACCTAAAACAGTAACACTTGTATTGTTTCACAAAGGAGAAAATCTTTGTGACCTTGGGTTCTTTACAGATTTTCTAAATGTATAAACTAGACAATTAAAATTAAGAGTGCCTACTCTTCAGTAAACACTCTGAAGGGAACGAAAAGCCAACAGGAAAAAATACCTGCAAATCATTCATCTGATAAAGGACCTATACCCAGAATATATATAGAACTCTCAAGAACTTAACAATATAAACAAATAACTCAATTTAAAAACACACAAAAGAGGTGAGCAGACATTTCACCAAAGATAAATGGACGGCAGATAAGCACAAGAAAAGACACTCACAGTTGGACATCAAGTCATTACAAAAATGCAAATTAAAACTACAGTGAGATATAACTATCTACCTACCAGAAATTCAGTTCAGTTCAGTCAGTCATGTCTGACTCTTTGCAACCCCATGGACTGCAACACGCCAGGCTTTCCTGTCCATCATCAACTCCTGGAGCTGGCTCAAACTCATGTTCATCCAGTCAGTGATGCCATCCAACCATCTCAACCTGCTGTTCCCTTCTCCTTCTGCCTTCAATCTTTCCCAGCATCAGGGTCTTTTCCAATGAGTCAGCTCTTTGCATCAGCTGGCCAAAGTATTAGAGCTTCAGCTTCAGCATCAGTCCTTCCAATGAATATTCAGGACTGATTTCCTTTAGGATGGACTGGTTGGATCTCCTTGCAGTCCAAGGGACTCTCAAGAGACTTCTTCAACACCACAGTTCAAAAGCATCAATTCTTGGGCCCTCAGTTTTCTTTATGGTCCAACTCTCACATCCATTCATGACCACTGGAAAAACCAGAGCTTTGAACACCTAACAATACCAAGAGCTGACAAGGATGTGGAGTGACTGGCACTTTCATAAACTGTTGGTAGAAATGCAAAATCATATAGCCATTTTGGAAAACAATTTGGAAGTTTCTTATCAAGTTAAATATACACTCAGCACATGATCCACCAACCCTGCTCCTAGATGTCACCCAAGTAAAATCAAAGTTATGTTCACACAAAACTTGCAGTTAGCAGTTTTATTCTGAAACCAACAAACAATCCAAGTCAACTAGAGAATGGATAAACAAACCGTGGAAAAATCACACCACAGGATTTAACTCAGCAATAAAAAAAAAAATAATAGTGATAAACACAACACCAACATGAATGAATCTCATTACTGTGCCAAGTGGAAAAGACTACACACTGTCTGAATACACCTAAGTAACATTTTGGAAAAGGCAAAAATATAGAGGGAAAAAAACATATCAGGAGTCAAGATGGTGGGGGAGTAGGAGGACGTGGGGTCCATCTCTCCACACAAGGCATCAAGCACACATCTACAAATGGAGCAGTTCTCACAGAACACCAGCTGAACACCAGCGGAGACCTCAGACACCTAAAATGACAAAAAAGATCCCCATGTACATCACAAATTGATAACCCCACAACTGGGTGACCTGCAAACTGGCTTCATAAACTCAGCACCTACAGAACATCTAAAAGGACAATAAATGCTCCCATAGCCAAGATGGGTCTAGCTTTAGCAGCTGTAGACTCTGCGGGCATGTACACGTGGGGGTTGAGCCAGACCAGAGTCTGAGCTGCTCTCACAGAGCCCACAGTGGGTCCAGATCTGTGATCACTGCTCCAAATCCAGGAACCTGACTTCAGTGGATCTGTGCCATGGCCTAGTGAAAACAACGTCTGAAAGACACCAGGGCCAATTACAAGCATGCCCATAGTTAAGGTGGGGCTGAGAGCAGGGCCAACAACAGTGTAATCGAAAGCTCATGCAACAGGTAAACAGCTCCAGATGAGGGATACTCAGTAGCTTTCCTTCCAGTGGGCGTGCTCCAATCTTGCCTACCTCAGGCTGAGGATCAGAAACAGAGACAAGAAACAGATCTGGGGATTTCCACTCCAACATCTAGGGAGCAGACCCACCTCTGACAGGGCAGTGACAACCACAGCAAAGGGGAGGCCAGTTCAGGCCTGGTCACAACGTTGGTCACACCTCCTACCGAGGGCATAATGGCTCAAACACAAACCAAAAATAAGAAAAGGGCAATAGGAACATACATATTGATATTTACCTTCAATTAAATGGATTAAATGCCCCAACCAAAAGACACAGACTGGTTGAATGGATACAAACACACAAGACTGTACATTCGCTGTCTACAAGACTCACTTCAGACCTAGGGACACATACAGACTTAAAAGAAAGGGGATGGAAACAGATATTCCATGCATATGGAAATCAAAATAAAGCTGGAGTAGCAATACTCTTATCAGACAAAACAGACTTTAAAATATGGATTGTTACAAGACACGAGGAAGAACATTACATATGATCAATGGATCAATCCAAGAAGATACAACACTTGTAAATATACATGTACCCAGGATAAGAGCACTGGAGAAGGAAATGGCACCCGACTCCAGGGTTCTTGCCTGGAGAATCCCAGGGACAGGGGAGCCTAGTGGGCTGCCGTCTATGGGGTCTCACAGAGTCAGACACGACTGAAGTGACTTAGCAGCAGCAGCAGCAAGATAAGAGCACTTCAATATACAAAACAAATACTAACAGCCATTAAAGGAGAATTCAACAGTAGCACAACAAAAGTGAGGGACTTTTAACTCCTCACTGTTAGTCCTCATCAATGGACTAATCATCTACACAGAAAAACCAACAGGGAAACACAGGCCTTAAATGACACAAAAGACCAGATGGACTTCACTGATATTTATAGAGCATTCCATCCCCAAACAGCAGAATATACATTGTTTTCAGTTGTACCTGGAACATTCTCCAGGATTGATCACATGGTGGGGCACAAAGCAAGTCTTACCAAACTTGAGAAAATTTAAATCACATCAAGCATCTTTTCCAACCACAATGCTACAAGATTAGAAATTAAGAGAAGAAAAAACCAAAAGCACAAACATTCGTGGAGGCAGAAAGAATCGATGGATCACTGAAGAAATCAAAAAGGAAATTTTAAAAAAGCACCTAGAAACAAATGACAACAAAAACATAAACCAAAACCTATGTATACGACAAAAGCAGTTCTAAGAAGGAAGTTTATAGCAATGAAATCTTACCTCAGGAAACAAGAAAAATCTCAAACAACCTAACCTTACACCCTAGAGCAACCAGAGAAAAAAGAACTAACAAAGTCCCAAGTCAGTAGAAAGAAAGAAGTCTTAAAGATCAGAGCAGAAATAAATGAAATAGAGACGAAGAAAACAATAGAAAAGACCAATGAAACCAAAACTTGGTTCTCTGAAAACATAATATCGAGAAACCTTTAGCCAGACTCATCTCCAGGTTCAATGCACGATACTGGATGCTTGAGGCTAGTGCACTGGGACGACCCAGAGGGATGGTATGGGGAGGGAGGAGGGAGGAGGGTTCAGGATGGGGAGCACATGTATACCTGTGATGGATTCATTTTGATATTTGGCAAAACTAATACAATTATGTAAAGTTTAAAAATAAAATAAAATTTTTAAAAAATTTAAAAGTTTTAAAAAAAAAAGAAAAAAGGGAGAGGGCTAAAATCAATAAAATTAGAATGAAAAGAGATGTTACAACGGACATCACAAAAATAGATTCATAACAGACTAACACAAGCAACTATATGCCAATGCAATGGACAACCTAAGAGAAATGGACAAATTCTCAGAAAGGTTCCATCTCTCCAAAATGAACCAGGAAGAAATAGCAAATATGAACAGACCTATCACAAGAACTGAAATTGAAACTGTGATTTAAAAGACTCAACAAAAAAAATGTAGAACCTGATGGTTTCACAGGCAAATTCTATCAAACACTCATTTAGACAAGAGTTGACACTATCCTTCTAAAACTATTCCAAAAAATTGCAGAGGAAGAAACACTCCCAAACTCATTCCATCACCCTGATACCAAAACCAAAGATACCATAAAAAGAGAAAAATTACAGGCCAATATCACTGATGATCATAGATATAAATATCCTCAACAAAATACTAGCAAACTGAATTCAACAACACATTAAAAGGATCATGCACCATGATCAAGTAGGGCTTACCCCAGGAATGCAAGGGTTTTTCAACATTCACCAATCGGTGCGATATACTGCATTAACAAATTGCTGAATAAAAATCACATGTATAAAAATAAAAATCACATGTATGCTGAATAAAAATCAGATGTAGAACACGTTTATAATCAGATACAACACCCGTTTATAAAAACTTTCCAGAAAGGGGGTATAGAAAGAATCTACCTCAACATAATAAAGGCCATATATAACAAACCTACAACTAACATCATTTTCAATGCTGAAAAGCTGAAAGCATTTCCTCTAAGATCAGAAACAAAACAAGAACGTCCACTCTCACCACTTTCATTCAACATAGTTTTGGAAGTCCTAGCCTTGGCAATCAGAGAAGAAATAAAAGAAATCCAAATTAGAAATGAAGAAGCAGAATTGTCACTGTTTCCAGATGATATGATATTACACATAGAAAATCCTAACAGTGCTACAGAAAACACCAGAGCTCACCAATGAATTAGGTAAAACTGTAGGATACAAGATTAATACATAGAATCTATTACATTTCTATATAATAACAACAAAAGATCAGAAAGAGAAATTGAATAAACAACCCCATGTACCATCACATAAAAAGAATAAAATACCTACAAATAAACTTACTTAAGGAAGCAAGAAACCTATACCTCGAAAGCTATAAGATGCTGATGGAAGAAATCGAAGATAACACAGATAGAAAGATACACCATGTCCTTGGATTAGAAGAATCAACACTCTCCAAATGACTATACAACCCAAGGCAATCTACAGACTCAGTGCAATACCTATCAACTTACCAATGGCATTTTTCATAGAACCAGAACAAAAAAAAAAAATTCAATTTCTATGGAGACACAAAAGACACCAAATAGCCAAAGCAATCTTAAGAAAAACGAACTGAGGGAATCAGGATCCCTGACTTCAGGCTATACTACAAAGCTACAGTAATCAAAACAATATGATTACTGGTACAGAAAAAGAAATCCAAACCAATGTAACAGGATGGAAAGCCCAGGAAAAAACCATACACCAATGGTCAGTGAATCTTCAACAAAGTAGGCAAGAATATACAATGGAGAAAAGATAGTCTCTTCAATAAGTGATGCTGGAAAATCTGGACAGCTACATGTAAAAAAAAAAAAAATAGAATATTCTTCAACATCATACACAAAAATAAACTCAAAATGGATTAAAGACCTAAATGTAAGACTGGATACTAAAAATATCTTAGAGGAAAACATAGAATATTCTTTGACATAAACTGCAGCAGTCTCTTTTTGGATCCATTAGAATAATGGAAATAAAAACAGAAATAAATGGGGTCTAATCAAACTGATAAGCTTTTGCACAGCAAAGGAAATGATTTTAAAAAAAGGAAAAGACAACCTATGGAATGGGAGAAAGTATTTGCAAATGATGCAACCGACAAGGGCTTAAACAAAATATACAAACAGTTTTTACAACTCAGTAACAACAAAAACCAAACAACCCAACTGAAAATGGGCAGAAGGTCTTAATAGACATTTCCCCAAAGAAGACATACAGATGGTCAATAGGCACATGAAAAGATGTTCATGACTATTAGGGAAATGTAAAAATCAAAACTACAATGAGACATCGCCTCAGACCGGTCAGAACAGCCATCATTAAAAAGTCTACAAATAACAAATGCTGGAGAGGGCGTGTAGAAAAGGAAAACCTCCCACAGTGTTGGTGGGAAGGTAAGCTGATGCAGTCACAATGGAGAACAGCACAGAGGTTCCTCAGAAAAACTAGGAATAGAATTACCATATGACCCAGCAATCCCACTCCTGGGCACGTACCCAGACAACACTATAACAAATAATAATTATAAACAATAATTATAAATATGTATGAAACATCAGAGCTTCAATACCTACAAAGAAAACACTGACGGAATTGGAAAAAAAGGCTCTTCTGCAATAATAGTTGGAGACCTCAATACCGTACTTTCAATAATGGATAGAAACACCAGAGAGAAGATCAGCAAGGAAAAACAGGAATTGAACATTATAAACCAACTAGAACTAACAGACATAGATAGAACAACAGCAGAATGTACGTTTTCCTCCCAACACAACACCCAATAACAGCAGAATATGCATTTTCCTCAAGAGCAAATGGAAAACTCAAGACAGACTGTATGTGACACTACAAAACATGTGAGTATAAATTTAAAAGATTAAAATCACATAAACTATCTTTGTAATAATGATAAAAGAAAACTAGAAATCAGTAACAGAAGAAAAACTGGAAAATTCACAAATAAGTAGAAATTAAACAACATTCTTAAACAACCAGTGGTCAAAGAAGAAAACACGAGGGAAATTAGAAAATATTTTCAAAGAAGTGAAAGCAAAATATACTAAAACCTATGTGATGCAGAGAAAGCAATACTAAGAAAAAATATATAGCTATAAACATTTATATTAAAAATGATCTCAAACCAACAAACTAATTTTATATTATTAGGGACTAGAAGTACAGTAACTAAACCCAAAGGTTACAGAAGGAAGGAAACAAAAATTACAGCAGAGATAACAGAAAACCAATAGAGAAAAATCATAAAACCAAAAATTAGTTCTATGACAATAACAGAACTGACAAACTTTTAGGCAGACTGTTTAAGGAAAAAAGAAAATCCAAATTGCTGAAATAAAGCAGAGGCATTACTACTAGTTTTACAGAAGTAACAAAGATAACAAAAACAGTACTTTATATATATTTAGGGGCTTCTCTGGTAGCTCAGTGGTCAAGAATCCACCTGCCAATGTAGGAGACACGGGTTCAATCCTTGACCCAGGGAGATCCCACATGCCATGCAGCAACCAAGCCCATGTACCACAGCTACTGAGCCTGTGCTCGAAAGCCCGGGAGCCACAACTACAGAGCTTGTGCGCTGCAACTTCTAAGCCCCGTGCTTCCTAGGGCCCGAGCGCCACAAGAGAAGCCACTGCAATGAGGAGCCTGTGCACTGCAGCTGGAGAGGAGCCCCTCAGTGAAACCAGAGAAAAGCCCACGCAGCTACCGAGACCCAGCCAAGCAAAAAGCAAGTAAATAATATTTTTTAAAAAAGAGTATTATGATCAATTGTATGTCAAAAAATTAGCTAGATGAAATGGGTAAAACACACAACCTTCCAAGACTGATTCCTCAAAAACAAAAAACCTAAGGAGATTTCTAACTAGTAAGAATTTGAATCAATAATGAAAAACCTCCCAACAAAGTAAACCCCAGGACCAGAAAAATTAACACCAATCCTTCTCAAATTCTTTAAAAAAAAAAAAAAGTGAAGGGGAGAAAACATTTCTTACCTCATTCTATGAGACTGGTTATTATTCTGACAGCAAAGCCAGACAAAGAACCTACAGGAAAAGTACAGAGCAATAGCCCTTACGGAGCAAAATTCCTCAAAAAAAAGGCTGGCAAACCGAATTCAGCAGCTCAGATTATACAAGATGACCAAGTGGGATATATTCTAGAATACAGTATGGTTCAACATATGAAAACCAATCAATGTAATGCAAACACATAATCATCTCAACTGATGCAGAAAAAGCATTTGACAAAATTCAGTATCTTTTCATGGTTTTAAAAAGTTCCACAAAGAATGGAAGGAATCATTATCAACCTGATAAAGGCCATATACAAAAACCCCACAGCTAATATACTCAATACTGGAAGACTTAACACTTTCTCCTATGATCAGGAACAAAACATCTACCTTCACCACTTCTATTCAACATAGTATTTGAGCAATTATCCAATGAAAATAAAAGCCATCCAAATTGGAAAGAAAGCACTGAAACTGTTTGCAGGTGATATAACTGTGTAGAACATCTAAAGATCCCATAGAAACTGTCATCACTATTTAACAAATTCAAATCAAATCAGTAGCATTGCTATACACTAACAAGGAACAATCTGCAAAAATTCCATTTACCAGAGCATCAAAAAAAAAAAAAAAACTCTTACGGATTAACTTGGGCTATGAGGCTAAAGACTTACACAATGAAAACTATAAAAGACCACTGAATGAAATTAATGAAGACATAAATAAATAGAAAGATATCACATACTCATAAATTGGAAGACTTAATGTTGTTGAGATGACAACACTACCCAAAGCTATCTATATACCCAACGCAATCCTCATCAGAATCAGGGTAACACTTTTCTGCAAAAACAAAAAAGCCCTTCTTAAAATTCATGTGGAATCTCAAGAGGCCCTGAAAAATCAAAACAATCTTGAAAATGAAGAACCTCACTGGAGTAGTCACACTTAACTGATTTCAATACTTACTACAAAACTACACTAATCCAAACAGTAGAGTCCTAGCACAAAGATGGACTTTTAGATCAATGCAGTAAAACACAGCACCCCAAAACAAACCCTTGACTAGATGGTCAAATGACTTTTGACAAGGATCCTAAGACTGTTCAATGGGGAAAGGATAGTCTTCGACCAATGATGCTGGAAAAACTGAATTTCCACATGCAAAGAATGAAGCTGAAACCTTATCTTACACCATCTAGAAAAACTAGAAATGCAAAGAATCTAAATGTTAAAAGCTAGAACTATAAAAACTCTTTCCTTCTTGGAAGAAAAGATAGACGGAAAAATTTATGACTTGGCTATGGCACCAAATGCACAGACAATAATAGGAAAAGAATATAGATAAATTGGACTTCATCAAAATTAAAAAATTTTCTGCACTAAAGGATACTACCAAAAGAATGAAAAATACAACTAGAGAATGGGAGAAAATATTTGCAAATCATGTATTGATACAGGGTTAATATCCAGAAAATACAAAGAACTCTTACAGCACAACCAAACACCAATTTAAATATTAGCAAAAGGCTTAAGCAGATATTTCTCCAAATATATGCAGATGGCCAATAAGCAACTGAAAAGATGCTCAACATCACGAATCATTAGGGAAATGCAAATCAAGACCACAATGAGATATCACGTCACACCCATTAGGATGGCTATTATCAAAAAAATAGAAAATAAGTGTTTCTGAGTAAGCAGAGAAATTGGAACATTTAAGTACTGCTCAGTCAGTTCAGTTCAGTCGCTCATCGTGTCCGACTCTTTGCGACCCCATGCATCACAGCACACCAGGCCTCCCTGTCCATCACCAACTCCTGGAGTTCACTCAAACTCATGTCCATCAAGTCAGTGATGCCATCCAGCCATCTCATCCTCTGTCGTCCCCTTCTCCTCCTGCCCCCAATCCCTCCCAGCATCAGAGTCTTTTCCAATGAGTCAACTCTTCACATGAGGTGGCCAAAGTACTGGAGTTTCAGCTTCAACATCAGTCCTTCCAATGAACACCCAGGACTGAGCTCCTTTAGAATGGGTTGGTTGGATCTCCTTGCAGTCCAAGGGACTCTCAAGAGTCTTCTCCAACACCACAGTTCAAAAGCATCAATTCTTTGGCACTCAGCTTTCTTCACAGTCCAACTCCCACATCCATACATGACCACAAGAAAAACCATAGCCTTGACTAGACGAACCTTTGTTGGCAAAGTAATGTCTCTGTTTTTCAACATGCTATCTAGGTTGGTCATAACTTTCCTTCCAAGGAGTAAGCGTCTTTTCATTTCATGGCTGCAGTCACCATCTGCAGTGATTTGGAGCCCAGAAAAATAAAGTCTGACACTGTTTCCACTGTTTCCCCATCTATTTCCCATGAAGTGGTGGGACCGGATGCCATGATCTTCGTTTTCTGAATGTTAAGCTTTAAGCCAACTTTTTCACTCTCTACTTTCACTTCATCAAGAGGCTTTTGAGTTCCTCTTCACTTTCTGCCATAAGGTTAGTGGTTACGAAAAAGTGTGCAGCCACTGTGGCAAACAATATGATAGTTCCCCCCAAAATAAACACATAATTATCATACAATCCAGTCATTCCACTTTTAGGTATACATTCATAAGTATTAAAAGCAGGGATTCAAACTGATATTTTACACCAATGTTTATAGCAGCATTATTAAAGATGGCCAAAAGGTAGGAACAGCCCAAATGTCCATGCATGCATGAATGGATAATATATAAAATGTAGCATATGCATACAATGGGTTATTATTCAGACTGTAAGAAGAGGTATCTTTGAACCTTGAAAATACACTAAATGAAATACATCAGACATGAAAGGACAAATACTGTATGCTTCCAGTGAAATTCACAGAAACACAAAGTGTTTCTGGGTGATTACTATGGACTGGAGGGAAGGAGAAGGAATGAAGAGAATTGTTTAAAGGGTACAGTTTCAGTTCAGGATGAAGAGGTTCTGGGTATGAACAGTGGTAATGGTTACAACAACAACGTGACTGAACTAGATGCCACTGAGTTATACATTTGAAAATGCTTAACATAGTAAAATTTATGTTATGTATATTCTGCCATCATAAAAAAAAAGGCAGAAGAAAAAAAAAATCAATGCTATTTTTAAAAGAAAACGTAAGTGGGAGGAAACTAACAGACGTGTCTGTATCTAGGGTTTCGAATAGCTGTTCAGAAGAGTAGCCAATGAACCAAACAAAGTTTTGGCAGATGTCCTGGGAGGGAATGGAGCCAAATCACTTGGGAAGTTCTGGGTAATTTCCTTTTCCAAAGGGTCAGCAGACAGGAAATGTGAAGCCAATGTTAAGACTTCAATGTACTCTAAAAGACTGATGATCAAATCAAACTAGTCTGCTCTCAGTGGTTTTCAACAAGCTGCTATTGACATTTTGGTGGCTTCTCCCTCTGGGACATTTCTGCCCTGCCTGATACAGGGCACTGACATCCCTGACCTCTGAAGCCCTGGCAACAGGCACATTCCCCGACTTTGGACAAGCCGAAAGTAGCCCACTTCTGTTACACCCATGACACCAGTTCACTCAGATGAGAACCACAGATTCCAAACTGAAACACACATGCCTCTGCGTGTCTGTCAGACAAGACAGATTACAAAGCAGCAGCGAACGATCCCACGTCTGAATGATCTAAAGCAAGAAAGCCTTCTTTCTCGTGCACAGGACATGTCGGTCCTGGGCCAGCCATGTGGGCCACTGCACACGGTCCTCACACAGGATCCAGGCTGACAGTTTCCACCGTCAGGAGCATGGGCACAGGGAGCATAATGAGGTAGATGAGATTGTCACCTGGACGTGACACACTAGACTTCTGCTCACATTTCATTAGCCAGAGCACATCTAAGTCTTGCCTGTTTCGGGGGCCAGGAAAATGCATTCCTCCCATTTATCGAAAGGACAAGAATATCTGTATAGAGCTCTGATGGCTACCAAACTATGACTGGAAAGCGTTCCGTGAAGTAGAAGATGCTGTGTCAATGTTCATTATTAAAAGTGATTGCAGAGTGTAATTGTACCAACGTGTGCTAAAGGACCCACGAGCAATGAGTCACAGGGGCAGGGTGACATGGGCACTCTACAGTCAGTGTCAGTGAGGTGCAGTAAATGCAAACGGGGAGGTCAGCCCAGGAGGGCACCTGACCCAGTCACAGCGTGATTACCAAAGAATTCCAGGGGCCACGAGGTCAGCCACGTCCACACAGTCAGCCCAGAGGACGTGCAGGAAATCCACAGGTGGACGCAGGAGTCTGGAGTACACGCGGGCAGGGGGGCACTGTCTTGGTAAGCCACTGTCCCTGTGCTCAAGGCAGACAAGCACTGACCAGACCTGCACACCCCTGCACACCCCACAGCCCAGCCCTGCACACTTTATAGAGGGAGCCTCTTGACACACTTCTGCCCTGCTAGGGGAAAACACGCTGAACAATCCCTGGGATGCCGGCCTGTGCAGGCAGCTGACACCACTTGGCTCCTGGCTTTGTGCCACGGTGAATGTACACACTCCCTAAGAGTGCATCCTTTCTCAGCTCCCAATTACAGCTGGGAAAGAGGCTCACTTAGTACAGTAATGATCACAAGGACAACTAGATGCTCTTTTCAGTGAATTTTTGAAGCTATCAGTGTGGGAAAAGAGAACAAGGCAGTTTTATACTTTTTTTTTAAGTCAGGTAAGGAAAACCTTCTGTAAGAGGTCATGTGCATGTATGAGAAAGGCTGGATGAGGCCCCACCAGCTTTTAACTATTAAAAAAAAAACAAACTCCCCAAATAAATCGGTGTGTGTGCATGCTCAGTATGACTCTTTGTGACCCCATGAACTGTAGCCTGTTAGGTTCCTCTGTCCATGGGGATTCTCCAGGCAAGAATACCAGAGTGGGTTGCCATGCCTTCCTCCAGGGGATCTTCCCCACACAGGGATCGGACCCTGCATTGTCTGGTGAATTCTTTACCACTGCCCCACCTGGGAAGCCCCACCCTCCCCCAACTGGGACCAACTGTTAGTAAAAAAACAGAGAATTAAGAATAAACATGATTTTTAACAGTTTAGTATTGGCACAAAAACAGAAATATGGATCAGTGGAAAAGAACAGAGAGCCCAGAAATAAATTCACACACCTATGGCCAATTAATCTTCAGCAAAGGAAGCAAGAATATACAATGGAGAAAAGAGAGTCTCTTCAGCAAGTGGTACTGGGAGAGGTGGACAGCCACCTGTAAGCCAGTGAAGTTAGAACACACCATCATACCATACAAGAAACAAACTCAACGTGGCTTAAAGACTTAAGTTCAAGACACAAGACCATACAACTCCCAGAAGAGAAAACAGGCAAAACATTCTCTGACATAAATCACAGCGATGCTTTCTCATGTCAGTTTCCCAAACAACAGAAATAAAAGCAAAAATAAACAAATGGGACTTAATCGAACTTAAATGCTTTTGCACAGCAAATAAGCCATAAACAAAATGAAAAGGCAACTTACAAAATGGGAGAAAATATTTGCAAATGATGTTACCAAAGGTTTAATTCCCAAAATATACAACCCACCCACATTGCTCAATAAAAAAGAAAAAAACACAATTAAAAAATGTGCAGAAGACCTAAGTAGACATTTCTCCAAAGAAGGCATACAGACGGGCAACAGGCACATGAAAACATGCTCAACATGGCGAATTCTTAGAGAAATGCGAATCGAAACTATACAATGGGGCTGTTACCTCACACGAGTCAGAAGAGACACCTTTAAAAGTCTACAAATAATAAATCCTGGACAAAGTGTAGAGAAAAAGGAATCCCCCATACACTGTGGGTGGGAATGTAAATTGGTGCAGACATTTGGAAAACAGTATGGAAGTTTTCAAAAAACTGAAAATCCTGGCCATGTATCAGGAAAAGATGAAAATGCTAATTAAAAAACAATAGAACATTGCACCCCAATGTTCACAGAGCACTGTTTACAACTGCCAAGACATGGAAGCACCTAAATGCCCACTGACACATGAATGGATAAAGAAGATGCGCTGTGTACACACACACAAATATTAGCCATAAATAATACTAAAGCAATGCCATTTGCAGCAACATGGATAGACCCTGAGATTATCATATTAAGTGAGGTTAGAAAAATAAAGACAAATATCATATGATATCATTTATATGTGAAATCTAAAATATGATGTAAATACACTTATTTATAAAACGGAAACAGACTCACAGACATAGAAAACAAACTGATGGTTACCAAAGGGGAAGGAGGTGGGGGAGGGATAAATCAAGAGTTTGGGATTTGCAAATATTGTGATTTTACATATATATAATAGAATTTATATAAAATAAACAAGGTCCTACTGAACAACACAGGGGACTACATTCAACATCCTAAAATAAACCATAATCAAAAGGATATGAAAAGGAATATACATCTGTATAACTAAATCACTCTGCTACAGCAAAGAAGAAACAACACTGCAAATCAACTATATGCCAATAAAAAATAAAAATTAAAAAATTAATGATTCTTCAACGCACTTTTATTTTTAACTTTCTATTTTAAACCAATGTTACTGGAGAACAAAATAAAGGGCACTAGGCATTTTGCATTAAAAAAATATTCTGAGAGATTTCAATATCAATGATAGCCCCCCTTGCCCCGCTGCCCTCCACTTAACCACCCTCAGAGTCATGGAGCTTTAAGTAAAAGGATGGAGTAGGTTGGGGGAGTGGGCAGTAGATATGTATTTCAGGGCTTATTAAAGGTACAAGTTCTAAATTTTATACTTGGCAGTTCCGTGCTGCTTAAGCTGGGGAGCTCAGTGACAGCCAGAGGGCTTTCAGGACCACAGGAGTGAACGGGGAGGGGAAGTTTTTTTCCCCAGAAGAATATTTTAAAATAGCATTCTTGATACAAACAAATAAAAACATATCATGGAATAGGCATGACTTTTAAAGACAAAACAAGATTAATAGGAACATCTCCTGCACAGGCAGAGTGAGACTGCACACCTCCAGGCCACTGGGGCAGGCACAAACGCCTCCACCATGAATTAGGCCAACAAAAATTTCCAGAAGCTCTGCTCCAGCCTGTCATAACTCATGCCTGCACTCACCATACACTGACAATCCTAAACTAACTTTCTTTAAAAAAAATTCAACAAATATTTAACAGCTATGATTTGCCAGGGGCTTCCCAGGTGGCACCAGTGTTGAAGAATCCACCTGCCAATGAAGGAGACTCAGGAGACAGGTTCGATCCCTAGGTCAGGAAGATCCCCTGGAGTGCGAAATGGCAACCTGCTCCAATATTCTTGCCTGGAAAATTCCATGGACTTAAAAGGCTGGCAGTCCGCAGTCTGTGGGGCCCCAAAGAGTCAGATGTGACTGAGCACACATATGCCAGGCCCTTCACTCACTGGGTAAGTACCATTTTGGCCTGCCACATGATTTGGGGTGATCAGCCATCACCCTGGGGTAAATCCAGGGGGATGGATTTGGGTTCTCCAAGGGGAGGAGGTGTCCACCAGCGGGCAGCCAGGGGAGGGCCAGGTCTTGTGCCAAAAAGACGCAAAGGCACTTGCCAGGTACACAGGATCCTCAGAAGCAGAGCTTTAAACATGGGGGGGGGGGGGGCTGCCCACAAGCAGTGCTGCGGCTATGCAGGGTTTGGGGCAACAGGAGAGGGGGTCTCTGGGGAGGGATCCCTGGACTACGCCCAGCCCTGAGGATACCAGTTCAACTGGCAGGACAACCTGCGAAAGGTGTCACCACACACCTGATGGCCCATATTATACCATTTTATGTGCAACATGCAACCAGAAAATGTCTAGATCTTAAGCGTACAGAGTGGTGACACTTTACAAACTGCACCATCTATTATCACCAGCACATCAAGAAAAACCTTTGTTTTTTAAGCTCTCAGAAAGAGCTTTACAATGAGTGAACCTACTGTTTGATCTCTAGACATCCACAACATCAAGGAAAACACATTTTCGGGAATGCCACCTAGAAGACAATTTACAGCCAAAATAAGCAAGACCAAAGAAGGCTTAGCTTGGGGGCTCTAAGTTCAGGATGAAAACAGTCATTATTCCAGGCCAGTTATCATGAGCCCTGATTCTAACTTGAGCACAAAGTACTTTCTATCAGCTAATACAACGAAAGGAGAAATGCCTTAGGAAGACAGTATGTGAGAGGTTCTCATCTACCGGCAATCAGGCCTGTTCTACCAAACAGTAAGTACATGATTAGGACAGCAATTAAGAACAGCGTTGTCTTCAACACAGGGCATATAGTATGTACCACCCCAAGACAGTCATTGCAAAGTTTCTTAAATGTATTTGTTAATAAATAAACATTTTTCAACAGAAAATACATAAAACACTCATCTGAATGAAAATGAAAACCGTAAAGACCTCCAAGCTACTCAGAAAAATAGTATGGACAGTGCTAAAGAAAGCAGGATTCAAACAACAATCGTACTATAAAATTCAACAGCATACATAGAAGCTAAGCAAAAACGGTGACTGGACACAGGCAAACAGGGAAGGAAAAATAACGAGAAAATGATACCCAGGGAGAAGTGAGGTAGAGCAACAGTTCAGTTTCCTTTTCAGCTTCTGTGAACAGGGTGTTATTTGTACAACACAAAATTCATCTAAGTCAATCCTGTGTAAAAACTTTGTAGATCTTCTTCGTATTCCCAAGCCAACTTTTACAGCCAGCACCCAAGAAATCCTGCTCAAAGCATAACTTGCCCAGTTCCTTAAAAAGAACTAGATGAGCTGCTGTTAATACCACAGCTCTTCTCTTTAAAAGGAGGGACAAAGGTATGAGAAAACCCCACACCGCTGACACCTCCTTCTATTTACACAGTTTAAACTCCGTGTGTCCTTGATCATGTTAGCAGCAAGAGTCAGCCCCGTGCTCTGCAGACCGAGTTCTGATTCAGCTCTTTCACACTAGGCTCCTCCAAGCACATCAGTCTATTAGCCTTATCTTTAAAATGCAGATAATGCAACCTACTTCACATCACCACAGTGAGGATGAAATCTGTTAATGTTAAGTACCTAGCACAGCACGACTTTCCTTGGAGGGTGGGGAGAAAGATGACTCTTAAGGTCTTCTCCTACCCCCCAAACTGAAGGCTGCCAAGGTCTCCCAGCTCAGAGCAGGAGCCAGTTGAACTCTGTCCAAGAGCCAAGGAGCTCCAGAGTGATCTCTGACTGGGTCCTGGGAAAGAAGAGTGTTTTAGGCGTCTCTGTTTCTTCCACCAGAAGTGACGTAATGCTTAGCACCCAGCAGCCACTAAAAGAACTAAGCCAGTCAGGGGGACTTCGCTCATCCGCTGATGTTTATGATGGCAGAAAACCATCAACTACTTGAACCAAAATTCTGGCCTCTTTCACTGTGGGACTTCACAACCTACTTCTCTGCTCTCTACATAGGGCATTTACTACAATAGAAGAAAACTATCCTGGCATGTTAACTTCAGTTATATGCCAAGTATGCCTCTGAATGGTCCTATCTAAAAACTCCTACAGACCACTGCTTTTCAAAAAGAAAAAGAAAACGATCCCACAAATATTTTATCTCTATTCCTCCCCAGGGCTTCCCTGGTGGCTTGAATGGTAAAGAATCCACCTGCAAAGTGGGAGACTTGGGTTCAATCCCTGGGCAGGGAAGATCCCCTGGAGGAGGGCATGGCAACCCACTCTAGTATTCTTGCCTGGAGAATTCTTATGGACAGAGGAGCCTGGCGGGCTACAGTCCATGGAGTTGCAAAGAGTTGGACATGACCGAGCAACTAAGCACAGCACATTCTTCCCCGAGCAGCCTGTCTCAATTCCATTTTGATGCATAAAGCTATGTCCTTCACAAATCAAAACTGTATCTTGGAGGTAAAAATTCTATACTGTGGTTCACAGAGTAATAAGAGAATGCTTAAGGGCAGTTTAAAATCAGCATGCCTACGCGACTCTATCTGAATGACCTTTCCTTACTTTACTGCACTGTTCCTGAACTGTTTTAAGTCACACAAGTATCTTTCGGTCTTCTGTCCCATACACCTGACCGAATTGAAACTGCTGTGCTGAGGTTTCTCCCAACCACTGAGAATTCAGCTCTTTTGTTGAGGGGAGGTCAGCAGTACATCGAAAGGAAGAACAAGTGGCCTTTTAAACACGGGATTATTAAAATGACAGATCATTGTGCAGGTCTTCTAAGACGTCATAACTGACCGCCCTCTGTGACCAGTTTCCGGGGCTCTGGGCACATGTTTTAAGTCAGAGGATCAGATGAGTAAGTACACTTTGTGGCTGTGAGATCACCATCAGAAAAATTCCTGTGGGGAGGGAGGTGGGAGGGGACACATATGTCTATGGCCGATTCATACTGATGTATGGCAAAAAACCATTCAGATCAGATCAGATCAGTCGCTCAGTCGTGTCCGACTCTTTGCGACCCCATGAATCGCAGCACGCCAGGCTTCCCTGTCCATCACCAACTCCCAGAGTTCACTCAGACTCACGTCCATCGAGTCAGTGATGCCATCCAGCCATCTCATCCTCTGTCGTCCCCTTCTCCTCCTGCTCCCAATCCCTCCCAGCATCAGAGTCTTTTCCAATGAGTCAACTCTTCCCATGAGGTGGCCAAAGTACTGGAGTTTCAGCTTTAGCATCATTCCTTCCAAAGAAATCCCAGGGCTGATCTCCATGATAGTATAATTATCCTCCTTAAAATGAATACATAAATTTTTAAAAAAGATAAATTCCTTTCCTCATCCAGACAGCATGCTCATGCAATACATAAGAACATTTAGAATTATTTCCTTCTCTAAGGATCCCACAGGCACCCCAGTGCTAGAAGAAAGCAAAAAGATCACACCAACATTCAGGACCTCCCAGTCAGTCAGTTCAGTCACTCAGTCGTGTCCGACTCTTTGCGACCCCATGGACTGCAGCATGCCAGGCTTCCCTGTCCATCACCAACCCCCAGAGACTACTCAAACTCATGACCGTTGCGTCGGTGATGCCATCCAACCGTTTCATCCTCTGTTGTCCCCTTCTCCTCCTGCCTTCAATCTTACCCAGCATCAGGGTCTTTTCCAACGAGTCAGTTCTTTGACTCCCAGGCTCTCTGCAAGAAAGCCGAGGCGGTCCCACCCTCCAGCTCCTGCCAGCTTCTCTGCTGAGTGCTCTCAGTAAGGGACCATCCCCTAGGCTTTACTGGGCATCATTCCCATCACTCAATACAAAAGCACAAAGACACAGTGGTCAGCCCAACAAGGACTAGGTGTGATCACTGTCAAAGGACATCAAATCTGACACACTGGTGAAGTCGCAGAAAAGCAGAGGCTAGAAGGGGGTCCACAGACTTTAAACAAATGTCTTGTCTCCTCCCTGCCTACTTCCCTTTACTCAGAACACTGGGCCTAAGCTGCTTTCTTTACTGAAGCCCCTTCCAGCTCTGCACTTTGCAAGGGATGGAAATTATCTGCTGCACATGTGGGATTAAAACCCGCTGCACACTGGGCTGAGCCTCCCTTCAGGGTGTGCTGGAGTGCCCACCTTGCTCCTCTGTGCAAGAGGTGGGGGTACAGGGAAGAGCCACATGAATTCAACACCTTGCTGGGCCTGAAATGTCCATTAAGTGCTTTTATTCGCAGTCACCCGGCCACCCGGTAGAATCATTCTCCACTCAGATAAGACTATAATATGCTCACACTTAAACTATGATGAACACTTCCACTGAAAAATATCCTAACACATCTTAATTTGCACTGCCAATTAGGAGGTCTTCTGAGATGGAGGGGAAAAAAAAAACAAACTTGATCATATTACAAAAAGTAACTTGCCCTAATGGGTGCATAACAGCTCTGATATAATTGGTGGCTTACCTCCACCTGTACACGTGGTTAAATAGTATTAACACTATGGAAAATTAGCCTCATTATTTGACAGTAAAGTGTTCATTTCCAAGTACACATTCTGGGACATTTAAAATTTCCTAAGCAGGAATTGTTATGTTGCACCACCAGAACAACAGGTCTTAGGAAGGATACACCATCAAGATACATTTTCTGACGAAATTCACAAGGGGCTGGAAGCGCCTTACAGAAGGGCTTAAATCCTGGAGAAACCCAAACCTCCTAAAAGCCTAGGATACTAATTGTATAGTGAGGGCCAGCGGTAAACATAAAAACATTAACTAAGCCTGTCCCACCCCTTCTTGAGTTAGTTTTCCTTGTTTTTAATACCTCCCTTCATTGGAGAAGTTTAAAAATACTCCTCAAAAACGTTCACATCAGTAGATTTTTCTCAAGTGTCCACTTTCAGGAAGCCTTTCAGAAATCATCAAATGGCCATAGTGACCATCGGTGGCGGGACTGTGCGGCCAGACCCAGGCAGGTGGCAGCGTCAGGGCTCAGGTACCACCTTCCACGTCAGGTCTGCCAATTCTAGGAGAGGCCCAGTCCCCAGGTGGAGAAAGGAAGTGAACACCAGCCCAAGGTAAGGAGGAAGCAGTGAAAGAGGTGTTCACAAAGGCAAGAAAACCCCAAGCCTCACACAAAGCATCTTTCGGGATCTCAGGAGCCACTTCCTTCCCTTTCTAAGACTTTTATTTTTAGTACATTTGAAAAAATTTTTGCTGCTTACCTCTGAATAAAATCTGTGTATTCGTTACTAGAAAGTAGAGAGAAGCGTTTTTTACAAAGTCAAAAAGAAAACTGAAGCGAAGGCTACTTTGCCACCACCCATTGTAACACTTGGAACCTTGATAATGAAAATTTTAAGAAAGACCTAGTTAAAACCACGATGGGTAACTAGGGTGTTGCTGTATATATGATTTGGATCTTGGGGCTTTTTGTTTTTGAACCTGGACTAATGACGGTGCCAGTTCCCCCAAACAGTTAACAAGTTCCTTGAAAACAATTACAAAAATTCTAGAACAAATACAAAAGCCATTCGTTACAAACTCCATTATCCAAGTTGAACTGCCTAATCCTCGACTGCTTTTTTTGTTTTAGAAAATTACACTTAAACTTATTTAACTCCGTACCAATCCCAGAGAGTGGGGTGCGCGCACAGAAAAAGCTTCCCCCTCCCCGTCCCACGAGCACTGCAAATGCAGTCGCGGAGTCCCTGCGGCCTCGCAGCCGGCACTGCCCTCCAGTGCGTCCACTCCGGGGGCTCCCGGCCGCAGCAGCACGGCCTGCGACCCCGGAGGTCCCACCCGAGACGGCGGTGAGCGCCCGCGTGGGGCGCACCCGGCCTCTCCGTGCCCCGAGAACACCCGTCACCCACCGCACACACCTGCGGGGCACGCCCGCTCCACAACCTGGCAGCCGAGGGCCACGTTTCCAGCCCAAGGCGGGGAGCAGAGCCAGGCGCAAAGACAAGGCAGACGTGGGCGCGTCCGGACTGCGGCGGGCGGCCAGACCCTCACCTGCGAGCGAGTCGCCAACGCCATCCTTCCCCACGGGACTCCGGCCTCCTCCCAGCACGCGGCCACGGGAACCTGGCTCTCCAGGGGCCCGGCGCACGGAGAACGCCCGCGGCCGCGTTGCACGCTCGCCCCGCCCGGAGCTCCGGCGGGCCGGGGGAGGGGCGCACTCGGCGCCCGGGACAGGGGGAGCGCCCCGCGCCGCTCACTCGCCCCGCCGCGCCCGCCCGCGAGCTTCCGCTTACACAACCCAAACTTCGCGACGGACGGATTTCGCTTCTCAGGCGGCGCAAGAAGGGCTGCAGCCGGGGGCCACCCGAGGTGGCTGCCAATCTGGGGGCGCCGGGCTCCCCCCTGCAGCGGAGGGAGGGAGTGGAGCCGTCCGGCCGGGTTTCGCGCGGGAGAAATGAGAGGGGGCAGTCCCGGCGCAGCCTCCAGCTGGCACGCCCGACTGCGGCGCCCGCCAGATCTTTGCACGGTTTATTCCAGGTAGTACCCTGGAGCGCAGAGCCTCTGAAGCAACGAGTGTCTCAGAGCAGGGAAAGCATTTTAGGGCTGCCTCAGAACTTGTTTTGTTTCACAGTTGTAAAGGGGCGGGGTTCCGACGCCTCTCAAAACATTGGCTTCAGGGCTCACTTCACAAGACCGGTAACCCAGGCCCCTGAGGGTCGGCAACTGCAAGCCTCCCTGGAACTTCAGACGGCCCGTTCTATACCACTGTACCTGTAGGCCTTGCTGCCCCACTAGACACTTTTACAGGTCAGGAAGACTGACAGATATTGCCTGAGCAGTTACTACTGTGTGTCAGGCGCTGTGTACACAAGCTGGGACAAAAAACAGGCCCCTGCTCTGTTGGAGTTTACAGGCAGGGAGCCAGCCACTGACCGTGATATAAATGTAGTAATGATGTAATTATAATTTGATTAATAATGAATCCACTTTAGTGATTATTAACCTTTACTTAATAATAATGGTGATAATTTCAATAATAGTGATGCAAATAAATGTAAATGTGTTGTTACAATAGATGCCAGAAGTGAAAGGTAAGTGGTTCTATGGTCGTGTAAAATAGGGGGACTTAATTTGGCTAAGGTCAGGGAAGACTAGAGTTGAAGTATGGAGAGAGAAGAATTAAGCTGGTAGATGTTTTGGAAGCCTTGAAACAGGTATTAGGGAAGGTGGTGGATAAATTTTCCTGAAGTCATAGCAGGTTTTACCACAAAGCTTCTCTAAATAGTTGACTCTACAGATGTTTTGTTTTAATGTGTACTTTTTGACCTTCCTACACTGTTGGTGGGAATGTAAATTGGTGCAGTCACTACAAACGGTGGTATGAAGGTTCCTTTGAAAACTAAAAATAGAATAACTGTATGATCCAGCAGTCCCATTCCTGGACATATATCTGGAGAAAATTCTAATTCAAAGAGATACATGCTCCCCAGTGTTCACTGAAGCAGTATTTACAATAGTCAAGACATGTAAGTAACCTAAATGTTCCTTGACAGATGAATGGATAATGTAGTATTTATATACAATGGAACAATACTAAGCCATAAAAAGAACAAAATAATGCCATTTGCAGCAACATGGATGGACCTAGAAATGATCATACTAAGTGAAGTCAGACAGAGACAAACATCATGTTATCATTTATATGTGGAATCTTAAAAAATGATACAAATGAACTTATGTACAAAACAAACGGATTCACAGACAGAAAAACTTACAGTTACCAAAGGGGAAAGGGGGGATAAATTAGTAGGAATTTAACAGATACACACTCAGTTCAGTTCAGTTACTCAGTCGTGTCCAACTCTCTGTGACCCCATGAAGTGCAGCACGCCAGGCCTCCCTGTCCATCACCAACTCCCGGAGTTCACTCAGACTCACGTCCATCGAGTCAGTGATGCCATCCAGCCATCTCATCCTCTGTCGTCCCCTTCTCCTCCTGCCCCCAAGCCCTCCCAGCATCAGAGTCTTTTCCAATGAGTCAACTCTTCACATGAGATGGCCAAAGTACTGGAGTTTCAGCTTTAGCATCTTTCTGATCTTCAGAATGGCCAGGGTGGATCTCCTTGCAGTCCAAAGGACTCTCAAGAGTCTTCTCCAACACCACAGTTCAAAAGCATCCATTCTTCGGCGCTCAGCCTTCTTCACAGTCCAACTCTCACATCCATACATGACCACAGGAAAAACCATAGCCTTCACTAGACAGACCTTTGTTAGCAAAGTAATGTCTCTGCTTTCGAATATGCTGTCTAGGTTGGTCATAACTTTCCTTCCAAGGAGTAAGTGTCTTTTCATTTCATGGCTGCAATCACCATCTGCAGTGATTTTGGAGCCCCAAAAAATAAAGTTTGACACTGTTTCCACTGTTTCCCCATCTATTGCCCATGAAGTGATGGGACTGGATGCCATGATCTTTGTTTTCTGAATGTTGAGCTTTAAGCCAACTTTTTCACTCTCTACCTTCACTTTCATCAAGAGGCTTTTTAGTTCCTCTTCACTTTCTGCCATAAGGGTGGTGTCATCTGCATATCTGAGGTTACTGATATTTCTCCTGGCAATGATACACACTACTACATAAAAAATAGATAACCAACAAGGACCTACTGTATAGCACTGGGAACTGTATCCAATACCTTGTAATACCCTATAATGAAAAGATATGTAGACAGATTTATATATGGATATACCTGAATCATTTTGCCTACACCTGAGACTAACACATCATAAATCAACTATACTTCAATTTTTAATAAGGAAGGAAAAAATACTGTATTTGGAGGGGGAAAAAACCCCACAACTCCCCAGACTGTAGAAATCCCAAAGTTGTTACTTTGGGATTTATCCTTTTTTACTTGGAATAATCAAGTTTTTATATACTAGTGCTAAGACTAAATCACATTTGTGATAGCAGAAAATCTATGGACTTGAGGCAGCTACAGGTCTGTTGAGTCCATTAAGTTTCCAGGTGATTCTAATGAACAGGTATATTTGAGAACCATTGCTCTAGTCTAGCTTGGCCTTTGCACAGTGAGGTCTTAAGATCAACAGTATCAGTATCACCTCAGCTCTGGCAAAGAAATCCAAATTAGTGGGCCTCACCTCATTACTGTATTGCAAACTCTGGGGGTGGGGCCCAGCAATCTGAGTTATGCTCACGTTCAGTTGATTCTGATCCTTATTTAAAGAACCACAATGGTTATAATCTAAGTCAACTGCTGGGTGACTTTAGAACTAATCATTGAGCTTCCTTTTTTTTAATCTGTAAAATGGGGATACTGCATATCTGCCCAATCCATGCAACAGTATTTCTACAAAAATGAATACATGTAGTATCAGATGTGATCGTATTTTGAAAAGGCTAGGGTGGTGGACAGTTGTGAAGAGTATCAGTAGTGATAATCCTGCCATTTATTGAATACCACGTTCTAGGAACTATTTATGCCATATTTCACTCAGTCATCGCTACAAACATCTGATGTACATAATCCTATCCTCATTTTTCAAATGAGCAAACAGGCTTTGAGGGTTTAAAAAACCTTGCTCAAGGTGACCTAGCAGAGCCGAGTTAGAACTCGGATGAGCTTTATATGCCTCTCTTTGCCTTTATTCGGGTAGCCTGGTGCTCTGGAGAGGGTGAGTAATGGCAATAAAACAAATTTACATTTGAATTAAGGAAATAGGAATGAGGTTCCTTACGTACTATCATCCCAATCTACTGATTTACTGTGCCTGTGACTCTGGTTTATTCTCCCCATTTGTTTCTGAAATTTTTTTTTCATTGAAAAGTCACTTTTAGTAAGTTTTAGCAAAAATAATCAATGAGCAATCGCTAATAAGAATTGGAGTTTTATTTGAGTCAAACTGAAAGACTACAGCCTGGAAGCTCGTTTCCCAGATTACTCTGAGAAATTGCTCTGGAGAAGCAGGGGTTTTTTAGTCAGTTTTAAATTTTGTCAGAACAAAGAACAAACTTTAAGTCAATCAGGAATACACCTCTCCAAGGTTTCAAATAAACCAGACCAGCACGCACACATATACAGCACGCACAGAATGGCCTTGGCACCTAAGAAGGAAGTCTCTATCAAGTGAGTCCTAGCATTGGCATTCCAGGATGAAGGGCGTTTAATCCTTATTTTTAACATGGGTGTTCTTTACTTCAGGTCAAGGTATCCTTTTCATTGATAAGTTAAACAGTTACAATCTATGTTTGATAGGCCACAAACAGGCTATTTTAGTTAGCATAAAATTCAAGTTAACTCATTTATAAGCCAGAATGACTTCCCCATACCTCAATATGTGAAATTTTCTTTCATCACATATACTCCTGCACTCTTTACAAGAGTCTTCTTCCCCTCACCCCACCCCACCCCCTTGTCTCTCTGTTCCAAAGTCCACACATGGTCAGGACATTAACATGGCTAAATTGTCCCATGTGGTAACTCTCAGCTGATAATCTGATCACCTTGTCTTTCATGGCTTTTGACAGTGACCTACTTATCACATCTGGATTCTTCTACAACTGTTGAGTGCAAATGAGTTCCTGACCTTGCTAACTGGAGCCCAGCCCTGGAAAATTTCTGACACCATAAAATTCAAGGTCTCATCTTAAGACTTAAATAATGAAAACAATAACCACAAATTCCCAGTTGGGTTCAGGAGACAGACTACAGCACAACCTTTCTGACAGTTACTTCCAAAGTAAATCCCAACTGTCTATGAAATGGTCAAGAGGCCACCTACTCTGAAAGCAGGTTGAATACGGCTTGTTAACAGAATGTCATTTTGCAGGCATAGCCTTACCACACTCCTCTACTGAACACAAGATGCACTGTTTCAATCAGACTCTGACCAAAGAAGCTAAATGTTATATTTTGAGGCAAGTTTTTTGTTTGTTTTTTAAGAAAAGCAACATACCAGCCCCCTTGTCTCTTTTCTACAATTGTTCCCTCTCCATCCCTCCTCTCCACTTTCTTCCTAAACTCTCCAAATTGTCAGGCACTTTATCTACCAGAGCTTACAGTTCTCCACAGGGCTCAAGAAAGGCTGAGAGGATTTCTTACGTAAAGAGAAATCATTTTTGCAATTCCTTAGCAAAGTTCAAAGATGTGATGGCCAGAAGCTACTATACTTGATTCTCGAAATACACTTACCCCATTGTTGGAAGAAAAATGAAGCAATCAAACAGAAACCAAGATAACAATAATAATAAACTGTGGAGGTCTACTTTCTCAGAAACTGCTCATGTTCTATAGGCTATTAGTGCCTGAAATGTACTCATGGCCTAAAAACCATGTTCTAAGAAAAGGTAAAAAAGTGTCTATATTACACCAAAAAGGGAATTCAGCCACAAGGTAGAAACTGAAGAGGAAGGCAATCCAAGCAGACCATTTACTTGGTATCATAAATTTATCTTTTGCTTTCTACTACTCCCATTAAAGGGAAAAAAGGAATCTGCTGTATGACCCAGGGCTCAAACCGGGGTTGATAACAACCTAGAGGGGTGGAATGGTGAGGGAGGTGGGAGGGATGTTCAAGTGGGAGGGAACATGGGTAAAGTTATAGCTGATTCATGTTGATAGAAACCAATGCAGTACCGTAAAGCAATTATCCTTCACTTAAAAATCAAAAAGAAAAAAGGGCGGGACAAACTAAACTACTGAAATGCATTAGGCAAAAGTCACAGGCTAAAATCAGCAGTTCTGAAGTTTAACTTCTGAGTAAAACTGTAAGTGCTTGAAAGTGTTTAAGTGTCTTTAACCCTCATCAGATCTTTTAACTAAAACCCTGGAATTGAGCCAAGTCCTTTGTGGTAATAGCCCCTGCTCCAGCATCTTGATTGCCCAACATGGCTGCTGAGCAACCCCATTCCAGATCTCAGCAGGCATCTGGTCACTGGAGATCTCTAACAACCACTCCCTCTCCCACTTAGAGCTTCAAATAAACACTGAGATTATTATAGGCTCACATTGAAGGGGTTCACAACAGAACATCCCAAATATGTCACTTAGGCATATTGATTATTTTGAATTAAAGTTATTTGAGAAAAAGCCAGTCCAAGAAGAACAAGCTGACCCTCCTTTGTTCCCCTGAGAGCAGAAAACAAAACTCCCACAGGAAGGAGTCCTCCCCACTCAAAGGAGGGAGGTCGTCTTACACAGAGATAGGGAAAGGGCAGAGGAAGCTGTGTAAACAAACTCTTGTTACTTCTTCATTAGTCTGCTACTCTAAGCCCAAACCCTTTTGTCAAATCTTCATAACTGATTCTTCACCTAAAAAGGTATATAATAGCCTGCTTCAGTCACTTCTGCTGTGCCATACCCATGAGACCTACATACATAAAAAATTAAGTTTGGGTTTTTGTTGTCCTGTTAATTTGTCTTGTGTCAATTTAATGATTATACCAGCCAAAAGAACCAAAAGCAACAGAAGAGAAATTTCCCTTCCCTGCAACATGCAGTTGTAAGAAATAATTCAGAGAGATTCTATGTACCTTTTGCCCAATTTCTCCTAACAGTAACATTTTGAGAAACTATAGTACACTGTCCCATCCCGGATACAGTTCACTAATCCAACTCCGATTTCCCCAGCTTGACCTGCACCTGTGTGTGTGTGTTTAGACCTATACAGTTTTATAACACGTACAGATTTGTGCATCCGCCACCACCACAGTCAAAATACTGAGCACTTCTAACACCACAAAGATCTGTCATGTGGCCCTTTTATAACCAGGTCCTCCTCATATCCACCTATCCCCCACCCATACCCTGACTTCCTTCCCCTGATAACCACTAATCTATTCGCCATTTCTAAAATGTTATAATTTCAAAAATGTTACATAACCTTTTGGAGAACAGTATGTCAGCTTTTGCAATTAGCTTGTCAAATTCAGCACAATTCTCTGGGGATTAATCCAAACAGTCAGATCAGATCAGATCAGATCAGTCGCTCTGTCGTGTCCGACTCTTTGCAACCCCATGAATTGCAGCACGCCAGGCCTCCCTGTCCATCACCAACTCCCGGAGTTCACTCAGACTCACGTCCATCGAGTCAGTGATGCCATCCAGCCATCTCATCCTCTGTCATCCCCTTCTCCTCTTGCCCCCAATCCCTCCCAGCATCAGAGTCTTTTCCAATGAGTCAACTCTTCGCATGAGGTGGCCAAAGTACTGGAGTTTCAGCTTTAGCATCATTCCTTCCAAAGAAATCCCAGGGCTGATCTCCTTCAGAATGGACTGGTTGGATCTCCTTACAGTCCAAGGGACTCTCAAGAGTCTTCTCCAACACCACAGTTCAAAAGCATCAATACTTCGGCGCTCAGCCTTCTTCACAGTCCAACTCTCACATCCATACATGACCAGAGGAAAAACCATAGCCTTGACTAGACGGACCTTTGTTGGCAAAGTAATGTGTCTGCTTTTGAATATGCTATCTAGGTTGGTCATAACTTTCCTTCCAAGGAGTAAGCGTCTTTTAATTTCATGGCTGCAGTCACCATCTGCAGTGATTTTGGAGCCCAGAAAAATAAAGTCTGACACTCTTTCCACTGTTTCCCCATGTATTTCCCATGAAGTGATGGGACCGGATGCCATGATCTTCGTTTTCTGAATGTTGAGCTTTAAGCCAACATTTTCACTCTCCACCTTCACTTTCATCAAGAGGCTTTTGAGTTCCTTTTCACTTTCTGCCATAAGGGTGGTGTCATCTGCATATCTGAGGTTATTGATATTTCTCCCGGCAATCTTGAGTCCAGCTTGTGCTTCTTCCAGTCCAGCGTTTCTCATGATGTACTCTGCATATAAGTTAAATAAACAGGGTGACAATATACAGCCTTGACATACTCCTTTTCCTATTTGGAACCAGTCTGTTGTTCCATGTCCAGTTCTAACTGTTGCTTCCTGACCTGCATACAAATTTCTCAAGAGGCAGATCAGGTGGTCTGGTATTCCCATCTCTTTCAGAATTTTCCACAGTTTATTGTGATCCACACAGTCAAAGGCTTTGGCATAGTCAATAAAGCAGAAATAGATGTTTTTCTGGAACTCTCTTGCTTTTTCAATGATCCAGCAGATGTTGGCGATTTGATCTCTGGTTCCTCTGCCTTTTCTAAAACCAGCTTGAACATCAGGAAGTTCACGGTTCACATATTGCTGAAGCCTGGCTTGGAGAATTTTGAGCATTACTTTACTAGCGTGTGAGCTGAGTGTAATTGTGCGGTAGTTTGAGCATTCTTTGGCATTGCCTTTCTTCGGGATTGGAATGACAACTGACCTTTTCCAGTCCTGTGGCCACTGCTGAGTTTTCCAAATTTGCTGGCATATTGACTGCAGCACTTTCACAGCATCATCTTTCAGGATTTGGAATAGCTCAACTGGAATTCTATCACCTCCGCTAGCTTTGTTCATAGTGATGCTTTCTAAGGCCCACTTGACTTCACGTTCCAGGATGTCTGGCTCTAGATCAGTGATCACACCATCGTGATTATCTGGGTTGTGAAGCTATCAAACAGTCTGCTTCTTTTTATTTCTGAGTAGTAGTCCGTGGTATGTACATACCACAGGTTTTAACCATTCACCTGTGGAAAGACATCTGGGCTGACTTTAGTTTGGAGGTATTGCAGATAAGGCTGCTATGAACATTTATGTGAATGCAGTTTTCATTTCTCTGAAATAAATGCCCAGGAGTACTCTCACTGGGTCCTGTGGTACCTACAAGTTTAGTTCTATATGAAACTGACAGACATTTCCAGACCAGCTGTACCACTTCACACTCCTGCCAGGACTGGGTGAGTGATCCAATTTCCTCTCCAGGATCCGATACTCTGTTCCAAATGCATCTTCTGCATTTGGTGGTGTCATTTTTTTTTTTTTTAAACCATTCTGAGAGGTGTATAGTGATGTCTCAGTGTGGTTTTAATTTGCATTTCCCTGATGGCTAATGATATTGAACATGTTTTATGTACTTATTTGTCATCTTTATATCCTCTTTGATAGTGTCAGTTTGTGTCTTTTGCCCATTCTCTAGACTGTTTTTCTTACTGTTGCATTGTGAGATTCATTTTATGTTTTAGATACTAGTCTTTTATCAGATATGTGGTGTGCAAATATTTTCTGCCAGTCTTTATTTTTCCATTCTCTTCACATATGATTTCACAGAGCAAAAGTTTTTTGTTTTGATGAGGTTTATCACATTTTTTCTAAAACATTCATAATTCTTCATTTTGCATGTCAGTCTGCAATCCATTTTGCATTCATTTTTGTATAAGGTGTGGGATTTAGGTCAAGGTTCATCTTTATCCTCCTATAATACCCAATGGCTTAAGCACAAGTTGATAAAAAGGCTATCCCTCTTCCATTGAATAGCTTTTGCATCTTTGTCAAAAGTCAGTTGAGCATGCGTGTGTCAGTCTATTTCTGGGTCTTTATTCCATTGAGATCTCTCTACCAGTATCACACTATATACTCAAGCATATAGTAAAGGCCTTAGTATGAAGAGTGATTCCTCCCATTGTATTTATCTTTGTCAAGATTGTTTTAACTATTCTAAGGTCTGTGCCTTTCCATATAAATTTTAAAATAAGCTTACCTATATCAACATAAAGTGTTGCTAGAATTTTGATAGGAAATGCACTAAGCCTACAGATTCATTAGGGGAGAGTTGATATGGCGACCAAGCAGGCTGGCTTAAGAGTTAAGGATTAGGAAACATGAAGATGTAGAAACAAAGACTAACTGTTGAGCAGGGGAAATGGCAACAATTTATACTATAAACCAGTCACACAATGGAGTCACCACACTCCCAGTTCCCTGGAAGATAACGGATAAAGATCAGATACACATTCCTAAGCTGTTTTTACAGCAATCGGGAAGCAGACCTCCACAAATGAAAACTGCTGACCACATGCACAGAGACTGGTGATGCTCGAGACTTCACCTTGATGCCGGCCAATCTGAGGATTATGCATGAGGTCACTGCCTTTAAAATCTCCGTCTCCCAGTTGGCAACTTGGAGATGGTCTTGGACATTAGTCCACCATCTCCCCAGGTTGCTGGCCTCCTGAATACAGCAACTTCTCCTTTTCCACCAACACTTGTCTCTTGAGTATTGGCCTTGAGCAGTGAGCAGCTGAGCTTGGCTTCATTACCAGCCTCATCCAATTACAGCATCTTCAATATGTTGGCTCTTTCTGTCCATGATCAAGTTTCATCTCTCCATTTACTTGTCTTCTTTTGATTTCCTCCATCAGCATTTTGTAATTTTCAGCATATAGATCCTATACATATTTTTAAGTGTACACCTAAGTATTTTCTTTGCAGCAACTGTAAATAGTATTTATAAGTGGTTTTTAATTTCAGCTTCCATATGTTCACTTCTACCAATAGAAATGCAATTGATTTTTGTATGTTGCTCTGTTATTTCTGTTGTTTAAAACTACCCAGGCTATAGTATTTCACAATGGCAGCCTGAGCTGACTAACACTGGATATGTGCCAGGGACACTCTAGGAGGGACAGGCTTCTACTACACATGGCCAGCCCACACCACCATGAAAAATCAATGGTGGTACATCTTGTTCTAAGGACCAAAAAAAGAAATCAAAAGAAGTGTGATTCACTTTTTATACGCTCAAGATAGTACTATCAGCAGCTGGAGTGATTTCCAGCCAGGATTTCCATAACACGCCATGATAAGAAAGTGAGACAGTCTTCCTTGATCAGAGAATGCCACCCAATAGGAGGCAGTGTGAAGCCCAGAAGGAAAGAGGTTTACCTAGACCATCAGGCCTGGAGATACCCAGGGTGTTAATTTTCACGTTAGTGTGCCTAAGAACCACCTGAGACACTTATTCAAAAGGCAGACGTCAGCCCTGCCCTTTAAGATTTAGATTCAGTAGGTCTGGCGTTAGGCTGACCGACCACCCCCGATTTGTCCAGGACTATCCTGGTTTTAACATTAAAATCATACTATTTGGGACACCTCTCAGTTTTGGGTCTCCCTACTTGTGTAGACCAGGGATCTGCATATTTAACAAGAATTCTAGTAGCTTTCGTACAGAAAACCCACAGACTATACTTTGAGAAACTCTTGACCTAATTTTTACCAGGTAGGAGAAGATGTCGTTAAAGTGCACCTATGGCCATAAAATGATTGAAATAATGTCATCTGTAGAGATTATCCTATTAAGTGAAGTCTGTCAGAAAGAGAAAGACAAGTATCACATCACTTACACGTGGAATCTAAAAAATGTTACAAATGAACCTACCTACAAAACAGAAATAGACTCAGGAACATAGAACAGAAATGTATGATAGCCAAAGAGGAATAAATTAGGAGTTTGGGATTAACATACACACACCATTATATATAAAATAAACAACAAGGACCTACTACATAGGACAGGAAACTATACTCAATATCTAGTAGTATCTATAATGGAAAAGAATCTTTAAAAGAATGTATATTATATATGTGTGTGTATATAATATATACATAACTGAATTACTTTGTTTATACAACACCTGAAATCAACACAACACTGTAAATCAACTGTATTTCAATAATTCTTTTTTAAATTTTAAAAAATAAAGTGAACTGTGAAAAGAATTTGCTGGATTTTAAATACACTTTTGAGCCTAAACCGTGGAGAGTAAGATATCAAGTTAAACATTTAAGTATAAAAAATCCAGCAGACTTTAGTCCCCGATGCCCCTCTTTCTGCAGTGTTCCATCCCTCACGTTCACTGGTTACTTTCACTTCTGCCTTCTTTCACTTCTGGAGACCACTGCCTTGCTCTCCACCCTTATTCCTACCACCATTCTTGCTGACATCAACATCCAAGTATTCTGCTCCTTCACATCCCCACATCCTGTGTCAGTCAGAGTCTGGTCAGGAAATGGGAACCATGCCAGTTATTTGACAGAGAGAATTCAATATTTAGAGTTGTTAGCTAAGTGTAGAATTTTTAACAAGGAAACTGGAAAGGAGACAAGAGAATACTAAGGTATCACAGAGACCTCAATTGCAGGAGGCAGCTACCATCCCTAGGTCAGGGTGAAGACAAGGGAGGGGCTAGGACTGTAAGAGATTAGGCCCAAAGAGGAGGGCCTCAAGAGTTGAAGCCACATCTCTGAAGAGCAGTGTTGCTTGGCTGACGCTGGTATCTCTGAGATGCGCTCAATGAAGCCGGTTCTGCAAGTGCAGGAAACACTCAAACTGAACTCTACTACTATGGGAAGGAACTGCTGCCTGGGTGAAGAAACACTGTTGCCATAAGAGTGATGTAAACAGGAAGAAGCAAGCCTCTCATTCCTCCTCGAGCCTTACTCACTCTCTCTAGACTCCTCTCATGGCAGAATGTTCAGTTCAATTCAGTCACTCAGTCGTGTCTGACTCTTTGTACCCCCATGGACTGCAGCACGCCAGGCCTCCCTGTCCATCACCAACTCCCAGAGTTTACTCAAAGTCATGTCCATTGAGTTGGTGATACCATCCAGCCATCTCATCCTCCATCGTCCCCTTCTCCTCCCACCTTCAATCTTTCCCAGCATCAGGGTCTTTTCCAGTGAGTCAGTTCTTCGCATCAGGTGGCCAAAGTATTAAAGTTTCAGCTTCAGCATCAGTCCTTCCAATGAATATTCAGGACTGATCTCCTTTAGGATTGACTGATTGGATCTCCTTGCAGTCCAAGGGACTCTCAAAGAGTCTTCTCCAACACCACAGTTCAAAAGCATCCATTCTCAGCTTTCTTTATAGTCCAACTCTCACATCCATACATGACTACTGGAAAAACCATAGCCTTGACTAGATGGACCTTTGTTGGCAAAGTAATGTCTCTGCTTTTTAATATGCTGTCGAGGTTGGTCATAACTTTTCTTCCAAGAAGTGTCGTTTAATTTCATGGCTGCAGTCACCATCTGCAGTGATTCTGGAGCCCAAAAAAATAAAGTCTGTCACTGTTTCCACTGTTTCCCCATCCATTTGCCATGAAGTGATGGGACCAGATGCCTGATCTTAGTTTTCTGAATGTTGAGCTTTAAGCTAACTTTTTCACTCTACTCTTTCACTTTCATCAAGAGGCTCTTTAGTTCTTCTTCACTTTCTGCCTTAAGGGTGGTGTCATCTGCATATCAGAGAAGGAAATGGCAACCTACTCAAGTATACTGTCCTAGAGAATTCTGTGCAAAGAGGAGCCTGGTGGGCTGCTGTCTATAGGGTGGCATAGAGTTAGACACGACTGAAGTGACTTAGCATGCATGCATGCATGCATTGGAGAAGGAAGTGGCAACCCACTCCAGTATTCTTGCCTGGAGAATCCCAGGGATGGAGGAGCCTGGTGGGGTCGCACAGAGTCGGACACGACTGAAGCGACTTAGCAGCAGTAGCATCTGCATAGCTAAGGTTATTGATATTTGTCCTGGCAATCTTGATTACAGCTTGTGCTTCTTCCAGCCCAGCGTTTCTCATGATGTACTCTGCATATAAGTTAAATACGTAGGGTGACAATATACAGCCTTGACATACTCCTTTCCCTATTTGGAACCAGTCTGTTGTTCCATGTCCAGTTCTAACTGTTGGCAGCGTGTAACAGGGAGCTATTTGGCAAAGCAAAAAATGATTTGCAAAGTCCCAGCCCTAGCATCCCAGGGAAAGTATGTAAGGTGAGTCTGGAGCTAAGAGGCAGTGGCTTAATAACTGTGCATCTCCGTGACACTTCCTTCCACCTCACCTTGGTCACTCTTTCCCACAATCATACACTTGAGCTTGTCATCACAAATACCGGCATCACCTCTGAAGTAATAATTCCAAGCATTTCACCCTCTGACAGTTACCTCCAACACCTAGAGCTCACCAGCTCTAATACTCCTTTCTCAGCATCACTCTGGCCTCTTTCAACCTTCACTCTATTGGCCCTGATAGGGCTGTCACATCCATCTTCCTATGTGCTCATTTTCCTCCTTAGACAGCCTGGATTCCACGACACATTAGTCACCCCCTTAACTTTGACTTCCGGGATTTTCTCTCCTTGTGTCCCACTTGCCCATCAAAGTGTCATCTCTAATAATGTGCAAACATTCCACTATGTCATGCCTGCATGAAAGTAGCTGAATATTATCTAGTTTCACTTGAATTCCAAAACCATAGATTTCAAACAGGCTCTCAATATTCCTCAACCATCTGATCATATCTTCCGTGTGTGTTTACTTCCCTCCCTTCCCAAATACTAGTTCACACTTAGAACTTCTCTTTCTCCTGCAATCTCATTCACACTATGCCCCTATCACTGTCAGCTAATGACCTTTTTTCACATTTAATGGCAAAAAATAGATAAACAATCTTATGAGAGCTCCCACAAGATAGACCAGCCTAGTGTATCAGAGCCTAAAGTGTGAGACATGACCCTGATTCTATCAAAGATCAGCCCCTCTGCTTGGGCCCTGGCGTTCATCTCTTCTCTTCCTCCCCAGGACTCTATTTCTACGATTCTCCCCTCCTCATCTCCAATAATCAATTGCTCTCTAGAATCTAAGTGGACTGAAACAGCCACGTAACTGCAACAAAGAGGGAAGGAGGGAAAGACAGAAGGAAGGGAGGGAGGGGAAAAGAGAGAGGGAGAAAGGATGGATATAGGGAGGGAGGGAGAGAAAAAGAAAGGAAGGATGGCAGGCAGGCAGGAAAACCTTCCGTGAGCCCACAGTCCCCTACCAGACCCTATTCGTCCTTGACAACAAAACCTTCAGTCAGGGTTGCCTGGAGTAGCTAGACCTAGTCCTGCTCAGTCAGGAACCCAGACTAATTGGGCTTCAGTCAACATTAACAAGGTTATCCATGTTGTCAATAACATCGTCATTTCTTGCCTTTATCATTCACGGCCTCTCAAAAGCAGTGGGCTCAACTGGCCACATCTCCTCTCTCTTTTCTGAAATTCCCTCTTCTCTGGTTCTTTATCTACTTGGCAACTCCTGCTCAGTCTCCTTTGCTGTCTCTGCTTCTCCTGTTTGACCTCTAAACCCTGGATGCCCACAGTTGAACCCTGGGACCACTTTCCTGACTGATTTAATCTCTTTCTCTAATCAACCTTGTCCACTGGCTCCTAATTTATATATTCAATCATCTGGTTTTTCATCTCACCTTGGATTTTTTTCAAATTTCATTTCCCAATTGTCTCTTGCTAGTTATACAGAAGTGCAAATGATTTTTGTATATTGACTCTACCCTGAAATCTTGTTAAACACACTAGTTGTAGGAATTTTTGTAAAATGTTGTGAAGCTTTTCTATCTGTATAATCATGGCATCTATAGATGACCACACATTTGTTCTTTCTTACTAATCTTTATGATATACGTGATAAGTAATAACCAAATGGAAGCTGATGCTAAGTCGCTTCAGTCGTGTCCGACTCTGTGCGACCCCATGGACAACAGCCCACCAGGCTCCTCTGTCCACAGGATTCTCCAGGCAAGAATACTGGAGTGGGTTGCCATTTCCTTCTCCAATGGAAGCTAATATAGCATTATTATAAAGGATAAAAAGCACTGCATTAATTTGTGTCCACAACAAAATACAATAGACTGGGTGGCAAACAGCAGAAAGTCATTTCCTCACAGTTCTGGAGGCTAAAAGTCCATGACTAAGCTGTCCACGGAAAAGGCAACCCACTCCAGTACTCTTGCCTGGAAAATCCCATGTACGGAGAAGCCTGGTAGGCTACAGTCCATAGGGTCGCAAAGAGTCGGACACGACTGAGCGACTTCACTTACACTTTTCAAGCTGTCCACAGGCTGGGATTCTCCTGAGACCTCTCTCTCAGATTTGCAGATGACCGCCTGCTCGCTGCGTCTCACACGGTCTTCCTCTGTGCACGGACATGTCTGCCTCCCAAACTCCTCGTTTTATAAGGGTACCAGTCCTGGTAGATTAGGACCCACCTATATAACCACATTTTACCTCAATTAACTTTTTAAAGGCCCTACCTCCAGACGGTTATATTTTGAGGTACTGTGGATTCAGATTTCAATAGATGGGCACAATTCAGTGCATAACAAGTACTGCAGGGATTAAGAGAGATTGTATACTCTTGAGAATTTATAATAATCATGTGCTTTTGTGTATCTGTCAAAATAATCTTAAATATATACAAAAATGTTAAGAATTACAAAGATAAATTAACAAATCCTTACTGACACTGATAGGCAATAATGAAACGTGGCATTTGCAGGGTCAAAATCACATCTATCATCTTCTCTAATCTCAATGCAAAAACAAAGTAGAAATCAACAATAGAAAGATAAAGAAACCAAAAATAGAAAAATTTATATTGAACTTGTGAGTTCAAAAGAAAGAGAATATAAAGTATGAAATACCAATAAAAATATCCAGAGCACTGTCGATCACAACTCCAGGGATGCAACTAAAGACAAATTTGGTGAATGCGTACAGCCTAAAAATGCATTAGAATTCAAGACATATTGAACACAGATGAGCTAAGAATTCAAGTTTCAAAAAGAGAAAACGAGAGAGTGAATTCAAGAATTCAAATAGAAGGAAGGAAATAATAAACTAACGAATAAAGTGAACAACAAAGGCAATATAGAAACATCAATCTGATTCCCGGAAAAGATACATAACTTACACAAGCCTCCACAAGACTGATGCCAACAAGAGAGAAAAGGCACTAATGAACACTGCATACAAAAAAGAAATGGATTTTCCTGAGCCCGACATTTTAAAGTATTTCCTTAAATAGAAGCAGCAAACCGTGAATTTGAGCACGTTTTTCCTGAAGAGCACTGTGGAAAGGTCAGCAGAGAGGCACGAAATTAGACTTCTCGGTTGCCCTGGACTGTCATCAGTATCTCTCATCCTCCACAAATTCTTCCAGGAGCTCCAGGATTAGGGGAAGCTGCTCTAAGATTGACTGTATCTGCTCTTGTCCTATCTGATCACTTTCTTTTGGCTAGGATTTTGAAATTAAATTGATAAATTATTCTGTGTGTCTTTGTGTACGGTGTGTGTCTATGTGTGTGTATGATGTGTATCTGTGTGTACAGTTTGTCTCTGTGTGTATGGTGCGGGTGTCTGTGTATACAGTGTGTGTGTGTGGTACGTCTGTGTGTACTGGGTGTGTATCTGTGTGTATGGCGTGGGTCCGTGTGTGTGGTGTGTGTCTATGGGGTGTGTGTCTGTGTGTATGGTGTGCATGTCTGTGTGTACGGTGTGTGTGTGTGTGGTGTGTGTCTGTGTGTATGGTATGTGTGTGTGCTGTGTGTGTCTGTGTGTATGGTGTGCGTTGGTGTGTGTGATGTGTGTGTCTATGGTGTGTGTGATGTGTGTGTATGGTGTGTGTGCGGTGTGTGTCAGTGTGTACGGTGTGTGTCTGTGTGTATGGTGAGTGTGTGTACAGTGTGTGTCTGTGTGAAGGGTGTGTGTGTCTGTGTGAAGGGTGTGTGTGTTTGTGTATATGGTGTGTGTCTGTGTGTGCGGTGTGTGTCTATGGTGTGTGTGTCTGTGTGTATGGTGTCTGTGTGTGTGGTGTCTGTCGGTATGTACGGTGTGTGTGTCTGTGTGTATAGTGTGTGTGTATATGGTGTGTGTGTCTGTGTGTATGGTGTGTGTTCTGTGTGCGGTGTGTGTTAGTGTGTATGGTGTGTGTATGCTGAGTGTGTGTACAGTGTGTGTCTGTGTGAAGGGTGTGTGTGTGTGTGTGGTGTGTGTCTGTGTGTGCGGTGTGTCTTGGTATGTACGGTGTGTGTGTCTGTGTATGCTGAGTGTGTGTACAGTGTGTGTCTGTGTGAAGGGTGTGTGTCTGTGTTTTGGCTGTATGTTTCCCCTTGGTCTGCAGTTCAGGAAATCTGGTATCCTGCCTGGGACTGGTCTCACTCCCATCCCTCACTTCACCTCGGTTACATTTAGAACCAAAGCAGAGAATGCTGAGGACTCTTGAGAGACAGAACAGCCTTGGTGCCCACAGGGAGTGTTGTGTTAATGTTTTCCCCTAACTCCCAACTGTCTCTGCCCGGTGATTAAAGAGATCTGAGCTGAGGGCAAGGTGACCTCAGACGTGGTTCCCTGGTTTCTCAGAAACACACAGCTGAGGCGGTCTGGGTAACCAAGATCTCTGAAGTCAGTGAAGGACTAAAGTTTGGGCCGGGGACCAGGGGTCTTGACCAGTGTCCGACACCTGAAGCCAAACCAGAAAGAAAAACTGAGGGACCCAGGGCTCCTCAAGCCCCCCCAGACTTCTGATTGGAGACGGCCAGGCAGACACTGGATCATGCCTGATAGGTTTTTACAAGGTGAAAGTGAAAGTGAAGTCGCTCAGTCATGTCCCGACTCTTTGCGACCCCGTGGACCATAGCCTACCAGGATTCTCTATCCAAGGGATTCTCCAGGCAAGAGTACTGGAGGGGGTTGCCATTTCCTTCTCCAGGGGATCTTCCCGACCCAGGGATTGAACCCTGGTCTCTTGCATTGCAGGCAGATGCTTTAACCTCTGAGCCACGAGGGAAGCCCTACCTTTTACAAGGTAGGGAGTGCAAATGGATCTGAGAGATGTTTTAATACATGTACATACATACATAATCAATTTTAAATAACAGGGGTAGATTACAAAGAAAGAATAAAATTTTTTGACTACTGTATTTTTCCTTAAAAAATTAATCACATATATAATACACAAATACACTCTCCTGAAATACTCAAACTATACAGACATAAAGAGAGTCAAACCTTAGTGTTCCTCTTCAGTCCTGTTACCCCAGCACTTATCAACTCCCAAAGGGGATCTTGAGCCAGTGGTGTGTGTCTGCCTCATTCTTTTTAGTGCATTTACATATGTGGTACATGATTACTTTTAGGTAGAGTTCCTGTTTTAATGTTTGTGCCTCAACTTCCTGTCCTTTTCAGATTAGAACCTCTGTGCATGTGTGTTAGTTGCTCAGTCATTTCCAGCTCTTTGCCACCCCCAGGACTGAGCTCACCTGGCTCCTCTGTCCATGGGATTCGCCAGGGAAGAATCCTAGAGTGGGTTGGCATTCCCTTCTCCAGGAGATCTTCCCAACTCAGGGATCAAACCCAGGTCTTCAGCCCTGCAGACAGATTCTTGACCGTCTGAGCCACCAGGGAAGTGCCCAACCACCAGGGAAGACCCTAGCCATCTGTCCTCTTCAGATTAGAGCCACTAGCTTCAGAAAAAAGGGGAGCACCCTTGGAACTGTGTGACTTGGTGAAGCTGCTGGTGTTGTTCAGTTGCTAAGTCGTGTCTGACTCTTTGTGACCCCATGAACTGCGGCATGCCAGGCTTGCCTCTCCTTCGCTGTCTCCCAGAGCTTGCTCAAACTCAAGTCTACCGAGTCGGTGATGCCATCCAACCATCTCATCCTTTGTTGACCCCTTCTCATCCTGCCCTCAATTTTTCCCAGAATCAGGGTTTTTTCCAATGAGTCTATTCTTCCTTCAGGATGGACTGGTTGGATCTGCTTGCAGTCCAAGGTACTCTCAAGAGTCTTCTCCAGCACCACAGTTTGAAAGCATCAATTCTTTGGTGCTCAGCCTTTTTTATGATCCAACTCTCACATCTGTACGTGACTACTTGAAAAACTATAGCTCTGACTCTACGGACCTTTGTTGGCAAAGTGACATCTCTGCTTTTTAATATGTTGTCCAGGTTTGTCATAGCTTTTCTTCCAAGTTGTGTCCTTTAATTTCATGGCTACAGTGATTTTGGAGCCCAAGAAAAGAAAATCTGTCACTGTTTCCACTTTTTTCCCATCTATTTGCCATGAAGAGATGGGTCTGGATGCCATGATGGTGAAGCTGATTGAGACTTATAAACAGACCTCAAGGGGACAAAGTTTCTGAAGCACTTCTCTATTTGGAAGAGGTGCCTGCTTTCTCAGGGGAAGATTAAAAATTCAGTACTGTTTTGGCAACTTCCTGTGAGTCTTTACTTCAAATCATGAAAAATAATACTACTTTTTAAAAGCCAGCATGTGGTTCAACATATTTCCTTTTCCCTGGCTCTGCAATCATGGAAGTGCATGTGAAGATGGAATTTCCATCAGCCTTGTAACTGTGATGAGCAGAACTCTATGCCCACCCACAAGAGATCTGTAGCATATGTGAAAAATATGACTCACTGGGGTAAGCAAAACACAACAAAAGCAACAACAAACAAAGAGACTGTGGCTTCCCTCACGGCCTCTCTCTTCCGGATCACTCACTCTGAGGGGAGCTTCCTCACTTTCTGAGGACACTCAGGCAGCTTATGAAGAGGCACTATGGTGAAGTGTGTGGCCAACAGCCTGCGTGGGACAGAGACCCGCCAGCAGCCACAAGGGTGAGCCAGGAGCGGCTTCCCGGAGCTAAGCCTCCAGGTCCCGGCAGCCTTAGCAGAGTGCTAGGGCCTCAGCAACCTCCCAGCTGAGCCACTCCCAGCTTCCTGACCCTCAGAAATGGCATGAGGGAATACATGTTTGCTAAAGACACAAAAGTGGGAGTGACTTGGTATGCAGCAAAACGTAACTGACACAATAAAGCTCTTGGAGGAAAACACAGGCAGAACACTCTTGGACATAAATAACAGAAAGACCCTTTCTGACCCACCTCCTAGAGTAATGAAAATCAAAACAAAAATACACAAATGGAACCTAACTAAACTTAGAAGCTTTTGCACAGCAAAGGAAACCATGAACAAGACAAGCCCTCGCATGGGAGAAAATATTTGCAAACAAAGCAACGGATAGGGGTTTAATCTCCAAAATATACAGGCAGCTCAGGCAGCTCAATATATTTAAAAAAGTCCGATCAAAAAAAAAAAAAAAGGGCATAAGAGCTAAATAGACATTTCTCCAAAGAAGACATACAGATGGCCAAACACACACATGAAAAGAGGCTCAACATCATTACCTCAAACCCTCTTGCACTACCGATGGAAATGTAAATCTGTACAGCCGCTATAGAGAAGAGTATGGAGAATCCTAAAAAGCTAGAAACAACTAGCACGTGACTCAGCAATATATTGTGCATTTACCACTGCTGCACATATACCCTGAGAAAACCACCATTCAAAAAGATACACCCATCCCAACGTATATTGCAGTAATATTGTCAATAGCCAGGACATGGAAGCGACCTGAAATGTCTATGGACAGATGAATGGATAAAGAATTGGTACCTATAAACAATGGAGTATTACTCAGCCATAAAAAGGAATGAAATTGGGGCATTTACAGTGATGTGGATGAATCTAGAGTCTGTCATACAGGGTGAAGCAAGTCAGAAAGAGAAAAACAAATGTAATATATTAACGTATATATATGCAATCTAGAATAATGGTACAGATGAACCTATCTGCAGGGCAGGAATAGAGACTCAGACACAGAGAAGGGACATGTGGGCTCTGAGAGAGGAGAGGAGAGGGTGGGATGAGTCGGGAGGGTACCACTGACATACACACTGCCGTGTGTAAACAGCTAGTGGGAAGCTGCTGTAGAGCACGGGAGCTCAGCTCGGGGCTCTGTGATGACCTGGAGGGACGGGACGGGGGTCGGGAGGGGCTCAAGAGGGAGGAGATATACGTATATGTATAGCTGATTCACTTTGCTGTACAGAGAAACTAACAACACTGTAAAGCAATTATACTCTAATTTACAAAAAAAGTTTCACAACAAATCCAACCCCACTGCCCAAAAAGCATAATACACACAAGCCCCTAACCAATAAACACTAGGGCCCCTATGACTTTTTAAATTAAATTGTAATCTTTTGTAAGTTAATATTTATTGGTGTATAGCTGCTTTACAATGTTGTGCTAGTTTCTGTTGTACAGCAAACTGAATCACCTCTATGTATACTATAAGTCCCTTCTTTTTTGGATTTCCATCCCATTTAGGGGAGCCCCTATGACTTTGGACATAATGGTACTTTTGCCTTTTGAGGGGCCTTTCTCCGAATATTAAGAATTCTATTTGTGACTCAGTTCAGTTCAGTTCAGTCACTCAGTCGTGTCCAACTCTTTGAGACCCCATGAATCACAGCACGCCAGGCCTCCATGTCTATCACCAACTCCCAGAGTTCACTCAGACTCACGTCTATCGAGTCAGTGATGCCATCCAGCCATCTCATCCTCTGTCGTCCCCTTCTTCTCCTGCCCCCAATCCCTCCCAGCATCAGAGTCTTTGCCAATGAGTCAGCTCTTCACATGAGGTGGCCAAAGTACTGGACTTTCAGCTTCAGCATCATTCCTTCCAAAGAAATCCCAGGGCTGATCTCCTTCAGAATGGACTGGTTGGATCTCCTTGCAGTCCAAGGGACTCTCAAGAGTCTTCTCCAACACCACAGTTCAAAAGCATCCATTCTTCGGTGCTCAGCCTTCTTCACAGTCCAACTCTCAAACATCCATACATGACCACTGGAAAAACCATAGCCTTGACTAGACAGACCTTTGTTGACAAAGTAATATCTCTGCTTTTTAATATGCTATCTAGGTTGGTCATAACTTTCCTTCCAAGGAGTAAGCGTCTTTTAATTTCATGGCTGAAATCATGATCTGCAGTGATTCTGGAGCCCAGAAAAATAAAGTCAGCCACTGTTTCCCCATCTATTTACCATGAAGTGATGGGACCAGATGCCACGATCTTAGTTGATCAAGTAACGAGGCCAGTACCTGGTGGAACTATTCAGATTTGGGCAAAATCCTATACCACGTGTGTAGATCACATTAGATTCTACATTTCAAGAAACAAGGAAGAAGACCCACTGACTGAATGGGGCACAAGCCGCTCTAAGTTACTCTGAAAAGGCAATGACAGGAGCTGTGCGGTGGAGTCCAAACCACACAGGACCCCATGAAATTTGACAGGTCGACTGTGATCACTCAGACTAACAGTGGGCTGTGTGACACTGGGTTCTGGACCCAATGTCTTTCTTAAACTGTCTGATACTATTTGAATTAAATCTGGAGGCACTAAAGTGCTTTGATTCACAAACACAGGTGCCAGCTGGCTAGAGTTTGAATCCTATCTTTGCTACTTTCCGGCTGTGTTACTTTTGGAAAGTTTTTTAACCTCTCTGTGTCTCAATTTTATGACCTGTATAGTGAGAACAGTGAAAAAAACCTACCTCATAGGGTAGTTTCTGAGGATTATGTGATTTAACACATATAAAGCACACAATAGTACCTGGCATAGAACGAATAAGCTATCAATATTATTATTATTATTATTGTCACTATTATTATTGTTATTATTGAACTTCACTTGAGCTCACCTTAACTACCATGGCATTTTATTACTCTCCTCTCAGAGTCTGCAGTTATGTCTTAGGCATGTCAGAGCAATCTTTCCATAAAGCAGCTGCCCAGAAGTGTCCTTCATTAAGAGAAGGCAGTAGTCAGGGACGTGTCAAATGGGAGGTCCAGGTGGAGAGAACCAGGTTCTTGAATAAGACCAGCAGAGCACCAAGATAACTCTACTGCCCTCTGATGAACAATCTCCTCTGTGGCTCCATGGGCTCTACTTCTGAGATCCTCCCCAAATAGTGACAAGGCACAGCTTGGTTTACCAAAATTATACGACAATGGTTACTGGTAAACTGCTATTCTGTGGCCTAAGCTTCAAATAAGTAAGTGGGAAGAACAAAAAACAATCAGCCTATTATGTCAAAGCTTGGCAGACCATGACTGTGAATATCTGGCATATGCTCAGACCAGTTCCTGGCTAACTGCCAGAAGTCCAATGAGGCCAAGTACCATGGACAGCTGGATTGTGTAAGGCAGTCCAGGTTTGGGGCAGCAGCTGCTGAAAAAAAATTGGACCTACCAAGGTCAAGTTTGAGTGTTACATACTAAAAAGAGCTTTATTAAATAATCTATAGAACATCAGGGGGTACCCAGGTGGCACTAGTGGTAAGCAATCGGCCTGCCAATGCAAAAAACATAAGAGACACAGGTTCGATCCTTGAGTTGGGAAGATCCCCTAGAGGAGGGCATGGTCACCCACTCCAGTATTCTTGCCTGGAGAATCTCATGGACAGAGGAACCTGGAGGGTTACGTCCATGGGGCCACAAAGAGTCGGACAAGACTACTTACCACACACGCATAGAACAAGTGGGCTCACGGGGTGTAAGGGTGTGGGAGGCTGCAGTGGGTCTTACTGAGGGGGGCCTCTGTGTATACCAAAATGTTGTTGCAGAACGGAGACAAAGTGAATTCACCCAGGTACAATCTCGAGTGCACACACATTACCTGCTGTGGGCACAGGGACCACACAGGGCAAGAGGGGCCTGCTGTACACCGAAAGAAGTGACATTTGTACTTGGAATCTGTGTTCCTTACCCCAGAGACTTTGGCAGCTAGCACCATACCAAGGCAAAAACTTCACCAATTAGGACATTAAGCCTGAAGCTCCTCTGTCCAGGCTATACATTCTACCAGTCAACCATATAAAACATGGCTCAAAAGAATGGCAACCCACGATATCACACAGGCTACCTTCAAAGTCAAGAAAGTTGGAATGGGTGATGAGACTGTTCCACCTGGTGAAACAACTACAAATATATGACGTCTATCACTGGGAAGAAGAAAATTCTATCACTGAGAGATACAACACAAGGTCTGAATAAAGGACCAAATATATTGTGTTGTTGCATAACAACACCCTTCTCTATAATGTAATACATAAATTAGTCGTTATTAGAAGGTTAACAGAATTTTTGAACAATTGAGACACTTCAGCTTCTGAAATTGATATGTGAGAAGAGGCATCAAGAATATTAAAGACAAAGTGCAGCCAATACAAGAAACAGTATGGCTGTTCCTTAAAAAAACTAAAACTAAGAGTTGCCATGTGATCCAACAGTCCCATTCCTGGGCATATATCTGGGAAAAGAAACGATAATTCAAAACCTGTGAAGCCCTATATTCACAGAAGCACTATTCACAATAGTCAAAACACAGAAACAACCCAAGTGCCCCTCGATAAACAGTTGGCTTAAGAAGATGTGGAGATATATACATATAAAATAAATATACACATACACACAATGGAATATTACTCAGCCACAAATACAGAATGAAATAACGCCATTGACAGCGACATGGGTGGACCTAGAGATTATCGCACTAAGTGAGTAAGTCAGACAGACAAATATCATGATATTACAAATATGTGGGATCCAAAAAAATAACACAAATCAATCTATATACAAAACAAAAATGGACTCACAGACATAGAAAACAAATTTACAGTCTCCAAACATGAAAGGGCGTGGGGGAGCAATAAATTAGGGGTTTGGGATTAATAAATATAAATTACTATACATAAAATAGAGAAATAATACAGATTTATTGTATAACATAGGGAACTATACTTAATATTTTGCAATAATCTGAAAAAAATATATCACTGAATCACTTTGCTGTACATCTAAAACTAACACAATACTATAAATCGATACCTCACGTTAAAAAAAAAGAACAGTCAAGATAATTTTGTAAAAGAAGAAAGTAGGAGACATGCCTTACCGAATATCAAAACATATTGTGAAGTTACAATAATTACTGTGGTATTAGTACAGAAAAATAAAATTGAAGAGGAGAACCCTGTACTTAGAGGACTTCAGTGTATGACAAAATCAATACTTAAAAATAATGTGGAAACGAAAGACTATCTGTAAACATTATTGGGATAATTGGTGAATATTTAGAAGAAACTTTTTATATTTATATTAAACTGATAAGTTTAACGGAGAAGGCAATGGCACCCCACTCCAGTACTCTTGCCTGAAAATCCCATGGATGGAGGAGCCTGGTAGGCTGCAGTCCATGGGGTCGCTAAGAGTCAGACACGACTGAGCGACTTCACTTTCACTTTTCACTTTCATGCATTGGAGAAGGCAATGGCACCCCACTCCAGTGTTCTTGCCTGGAGAGTCCCAGGGACTCGGGAGCCTGGTGGGCTGCCGTCTATGGGATCGCACAGAGTTGGACATGACTGAAGAGACTTAGCAGCAGCAGCAGATAAGTTTAACTGCATCAAAAGTTTTTAAAGCTAGGTAATCATCATAGAAAGGCAGAAGATCAGCAGCCTTTCAGTTAAAGATGCAACATTTTGATCTTTTTCAATCTTTTTTTAATCTCTCCTCCTTCTCAAGGTTCTACTAAAATATGTGAGGAGCCACCATGAAATCTCATAATCTCACATGGGCACAGAGACTAGAACAGGAGATCACTGGATGAAAGATTTCTATCCACTTCGGGAACATGCACAGCAAATGGAGGCCAGGTAACTGATTTTAGAGATGCAGAGGAATTTGACACCAAGATCCACAGGAGACCAGGGAAGAAAAGGGATCCGACTTGCCTCAACAAACTGGGGAGGTTTATAATTCGGAGGGGCTAGTGTGGCCGAGGGCAAGGTGGGGTGTGACTCTGAAAACATGGAGACTGGTTCAGAGAATGCATGCAGTGTGGTTGGGTGGACCCCCACTTCTTCCCTTCCTCCTTGCACAACCTGGAGTCCAACCTGCAGGTAAAAAATCAGCAGTTTCTTCAGAGAGGCTGGGAACCCCAAGGCAAACGCCACATGCTGACACCATAGGGTCCCCAAGCAGACATGCCCTGCTCCGCTCTACTGTCCTAAAGTGAAGCCCACTGGCTGCCAAGTCAGGTCCCTGCTGCCAGAGCTTCCAGTCAGCATTGTTTGAGCTCCTCTTGGATGTAAACCATAAAACAAGAAATGCCAGACATTTCAGGAAATGCATCAACATAAAAGAAATTCAAATAAGCCAACAGGGAAAATCAACCTGCCAAAAAAAAGATAAATCATACTCTAGAGAAATTTTTTTTAAATCTTATTTTTGTATCCTCAAAGAGATACTAGAAGATATTATACTGATATACAAGAACAGGATGCCGAGACAGAGATCAAGAAATGTAGTGTTTATCGAGACTGAAAGGATTCATTGAGTAGCTAACATAAGAAGTGCTGAGATAGCTTCATCTTCACGAAATTCCAAACCATCATGAAATTTCAGAACACCAGGTATAAAAAGATCCTCAAAGTTTATAGAAAGAACACAGAACAACATCAAGCTTCTCTGGTATTCTGGATGTAGAAGAAGATGGAGAAACATTTCCAAAACACAGAGAGAACATGGTTTTAAGCTACAGTTAAATACTCAGTGAAGACGAGGCTTCCCTGGTGGCTCAGAGGGTGAAGCATCTGCCTGCAATGCGGGAGACCGGATTCGATCCCTAAGTCGGGAAGATCCCCTGGAGAAGGAAATGGCACCCCACTCCAGTACTCTGGCCTGGAAAATCCCATGGACAGAGGAGCCTGGCAGGCTACAGTCCATGGGGTCTCAAAGAGTCAGACACGACTGAGCGACTTCGCTTACTTAAACACCCAGCAAAATTAGCAATTTTGTGCAAGCATAAAATAACACCATTATTTTATTATTAGTATACATTATCATACAAGCAAAGCACACTTCTCAGATACTAGAGGATGAACTCTGAAAGCAGCGAGAAAAATTAGAGAGGGATGGAGGGAAATAGATCCAAGAAGGAGAGGGAAGTGCTGATCAATAACTGTACAGCAGGCTAAGAAATTAAAAATACTATCATCAGAGTAAAACATTCAATGAAAGGCTTTGAAGATAAGATCCAGGAAATTTCCCTAAGAGTAAAGAAAAAAGAAAAAGAGATGGAAAGTATCAGAGAGAAGCTAAGAGACACACAGAATTAATGCAAGAGTTCTAACATTTGATAAAGGTGAGCTACAGAATGAAATCGAAAACACAGCATAAAATATTAATGAGGGAGAGGGAGAGATTGGACCAGAGCAGAGAAAGTTAAAGGAAAAGAGCACCAGGAAAAAGAGGAAATTGAAAAAAAATGATCAGATGGAGCATTTGGGGAAAATAGAGAATACACATCATACAGGGAAGAGGCAATTTGAATTTCAACAAGAAACAAAGCTGTCCTGTAAAGAAATTATAATTACGGTACATGTCTTGGCCCTGAAATATATGATATTTGTGGAATTATGACATAGATACTGGCTATTTGTCTAAAAATAGTGATAAAAGTGCACTAATAAGGTAAAAGAAAAATAGTAAACCTAAAGAGGAGTACATTTTTATTTGTCAAGGTAGAAACCGTAAGATAATGTCTAAAATTGAATACAGCAAGTAGTACTTTAAGTATATTGTTTAGGAATATGAAAATTCCTAATAGAATCACAGTTGGGAAAAAAGCAAAGTATAATGACTCTGAGGATGGGGAAGAAAGGAAAACTAACAAAAGGAACTTCTTGTTTTTATCACAGTTTCTAAAAATATTGCCAGGGCAGATCTAAGTTGTGTGGCACTTGAAGTTCATATAATATGGTGCGAGTAGCCCCTTAAAACAAAAAAGTAAAATTTACAAATAAAAATTAGTCACAAAAGTGAATGCATGCTTAAAATTTCAAAAAACACAAAAATTACAAATTTAAGAAAAAATGAAAATACTGAAGACATCATAAAATATACAAAAAAATCACATTTTCATTAAATATTGCTGGATATAGCTCTTTAATAAACTTCCTGATATTTTGGGGTACTTCTTCATTTGAATATGAGACTAAGATAATGACGCTTCCTGTAGAGGGAGCAAAAGATAGTCTTTCTTCAGCACTGGTGATTGAAATTGCTCTTTATTATTGACAGTTTAGAAAATTTTCTTTAAGCTTCATGACTTGATATTAATAATGTCATTTAAATTGCTAGAACTTACGATAAGTTTAGGAAAAACTCTATTCACTCTCTTTCATAAATGAGCAGTAAAGTGCCAAGGCATTTAAAATTTTCTTGTGCAGTAACTAATCTTAAATACTTGAAAAAGTTGAAGATAGTCATAAACCAATTTGTCATCAATTCTTTTGATCACATCAATTCGTTACTACAGTTCTTATAGTGGTATGTTATATACTAATGTAGTGGTTTATTAAGGTAAATGAGAAATTCCAAGCATGACTGAGAATCTGACCCTCTGTTTATAATTTGTAGATCTGATCACCAGAACGACTTCCCACAGACTAGTTTCTGACTCTGTAAACTTCAAACCTTGTTTTTCCTCTCTCACATGTTTCCATTACTGGGAAAATATTCAACAGTATGTGAACTGAAGAACTTCCAGATGCACAAGTGGGATTTAGAAAAGGCAGAGGAACCAGAGATCAAATCGCCAACATCTATTGGATCATAGAAAAAGCTATAGAATTCCAGAGAAACATCTATTTCTGCTTCATTGACTATGCTAAAGCCTTTGACAGTGCAGATCACAACAAACTGTGGAAAATTCTTAATGAGATAGGAATACCAGACCACCTTACCTGCCTCCTGAGAAATCTGTATGTAGGTCAAGAAGCAACCGTTAGAACTGGACATGGAACAATGAACTGGTTCAAAACTGGGAAAGAAGTACGACATGGAGTATTGTCACCTGCTTATTTAACTTACATGCAGAGTATATCATGCGAAATGTTGGTTGAAGCACAAGCTGGAATCAAGATTGTGGGGAGAAATATCAATAACCTTGGATATGCAGATGACACCACCCTTATGGCAGAAAGTGAAGAATTAAAGAGCCTCTTGATGAAGGTGAAAGAGGAGAATAAAAAAGCTGGCTTAAAACTCAACATTCAAAAAACTAAGATCATGATATCCAGTCCCATCACTTCATGGCAAATAGATGGGGAAACAGTGGAGACAGTGACAGACTTTATTTTCCTGGGCTTCAACATCACTGTGGATGGTGACTGCAGCCATGAAATTAAAAGATGCTTGCTCCTTGGCAGAAAAGCAATGACAAACCTAGACAGCGTATTGAAAAGCAGAGACATTACTTTGCCTACAAAGTCTGTGTAGTCAAAGCTGTGGTTTTTCCAGTAGTCATGTATGGATGTGAGAGTTGGACAATAAAAAAGGCTGAGAATTGATGCCTTCAAACTGTGGTGCTGGAGAAGACTCTTGAGAGTCCCCTGGACAGCAAGAAAATCATACCAGTCAATCCTAAAGGAAATCAACCTTGAATATTCATTGGAAGGACTGATGCTGAAGCTCAAATACTGTGGCCACCGGATGTGAAGAGCATCATGAAACATGTCACATAACAGAGAATATTTGGATCATACATAACAACATTGGAAAAGACCCTGATGCTGGGAAAGACGACAGAGGATGAGATGGTTGGATGGCATCACCAACTCAATGGACATGAGTTTGAACAAACTCTGGGAGATGGTGAAGGACAAGGAAGCCTGGCATGCTCCAGTCCACAGGGTTGCAAAGAGTTGGACACAACTGAGCGACTGAATAATAATATTACAGTACGACCTCTAGCCCCAACCTTCATGTCATGATACACGGTGAGCTGGCCAACAAAGGTATTCCTAAAAGCAACTCCCATACCTTGACAGCCAACAATAACGTCACTGTGAAAGTGACTGCAAATCACATGAATATATCCCACTAAATAAAAAATGTCCACTTCGTAAGTTGCCAATAATTCCAGCATCCCCCAACACAATGAATAGAAGAGGCAGTGGTCTCAGCAGATTGTCATTAACTTATATAGCTTTGGTAAATTTTATGAAAATATGTGACTGTGTGAGGACTCTGCTAGCACATTTCCCAGGACTGTAGAACCATGCAAGTGAAGGCCCTGAACTTAATGCTTCATTACTTTCAAGAGAAATCCGCTTCTGGATATGAATTTATTATTTTTTAGCTCTTTGCAATATTATCTTGATAAAAACACAGAGTGGGAAGAAAAAAAAATATTACATAACAGAGAATACTTAGATCATACAAAACAACTAAAAGATTACTATCCAGAATATATTTTTAAAAGCTCTTGGCCATTAGAAAAAGACAGAGGAGCCAACATAAAAATGGTAGACGATACGACATGTGTGCCACAACAAAAAGGGATATAAGAAGAGATACACAAATGGCTAGAAAACGAAAGAAAAGAACGGTTTTAGTAACCAAGGAAATGCTAATTCACAAGAAACAGTAGTCCAGGAGGTGTCATCACACATCATGGGATCTTCTACAATATGAACAACAGGCCTAAGATGGCAAAGGCATAACATTAAAAATTAAGTCTCAAGAGTAATATGCTTTTAAAAATGTAAAATAAAACAAACTGACCCAGTAAAAATGTTACCACAGTCTTAAATATCTTAAATTCCTAATGTGCAAGTGGAAACGTAGGCCTTTGCCCGGGTAAGAGAAGTGAAGTTTGCTTGGTTGAAGTGGCTATGGTAGGATGTAGCTGCTAATAGAAACAATGGAGAAAAGATGTTTGAAGACAAACGTTGGGACACGAGAGGTAGACAGCTCAGTGTCCTCCTGATTTTCTTTCTTCCAATCTGGATTAAAAGAGAAATCTGCATTTGTTGCTGTTTTCAATTTCCTTTTTTCATAAAGCAGCAGCTTCTCTGGCTCCAAACAGGACCAGACTTCAGGAACTCCTGGCCTGCTGCACTTGGTATTAGTAGTCCTTATTTTTAATCCGCTGAAAAGTGTTTTCAACCCCACTTGAAGCACGTGAAAACCGTGTATGTTACGCTACTTTTTTTGCTAGGTTTGCAGCCATGTCTCTGAAGGTAAAATGCACGTTCCTTTAGGCCTGCTGCTCTTGTCATATCACATTTATTTTCCATCATTTCTTTCAAACACTATTGTTTCAAGACCCTCCTGTATAATTCTGGCTTTCTTTTTTTATTTATCATGTGGATTCTTAAAACCCGTAGGCTTATTCATGTTTGAGATTCTTTATTAAACACTTTTTAACTCTTAATTTCAAAATAATTATAGACTAACAAGACACTTCAAAAATAGTAGGCATACCTTCCCTCAGCTTCCCCCCATGATAGCATCTCACTCAACTATAGTACATTACCAAAAGCAGAAAATTGATATTGGACCATTCATTAAACATTTTCATCAAGAAAATTATTCAAACTTAGGACCACAGTTTGATATAGCCACAGAGAAAGTGTAAGGGTACGAGAAAGATGCGGGGGGGTGGGTGTCTGTTTGTGCTTGCGTGCGCTGTATATTCCTCAGGTCACTATTTTCAGTTAGATGCTGTTTTCTGTGTCATCTGGTGACACGAGCAAGCAGCACAGTCATTTTCTTATCGCTTCTTTTTTAAGGCACAAACAACAAAGCAAGCTCATTTCTAGGAGACATGGGAATCTGCCCGCAGGTGACACTGGCTGGAGGGCTCCCTGGTGCCATCACCAAAGCTTCCTAGGAACTGCACTGTGGTCCAAGACACTCCTGTCCACACATCTGCCCTTCTCTCCTGCACTTGGGGTTCACCCTGCATCAGGGTCTGATGATTCTCCCAGACTCTCCTTGCTCCCTCCCCATTTCCTCCTACAGATGTTCTTCCTAATACATTTCTTGCATGTACCATCCTGTCTTGGCCTCTCCTCGGGGCATTACTACTAACACACACATCTTGGCAGTTTAGTCTCCTACTTATCTACCATTTATGAACAAATTCAAAATTGCAGTCACTCCCTACAAGAGAACAGACGGTCCTTTTTGCATCCGCCTCAGAATTTTTGTAAACTCAGACCTTATTTCTCCCTATTCTCCTCTATCTCATAAATTAAGCCCTTATGGGCCATCTTGGTTCAGCCTTGAGCTGACAGGCATGCCCCACTGCCAGATCCTGTAGGAAACTCAACTACACTACAAATAGCATGAGTTTGGGGATCTTTCTGAATACTCGTGGGTCACAGGGCATGAAGTCAGATCACAGGGTGGCCGTCTCAGCCATTTCAGTGGTTTCAAGTCCATGGCCTCTTTCCCTGCGTAGGTCTCCTTAGCTCTTGGCAGGGGACCTCCACACACAGACTCTTGGAAAGTCTAGCCTATTCTTATCCTTTCATCCTCATCCTGTCCCAGTCTGATGGCCTTCTCTAAAAAATGCCAAAACCAAACACATGAATTAATAGATAATGAATGTTGTACAGGAGCAGCCGGTCTAGAAAAAGGAATGCCAGAAGTATTACAGGAATAATAGGATGCCTGGTTACCATGGCAATGCGTAACACTGTCAGTCCCCCACCTCTCCATCCCATCTCCTCTATATCAAAGCATCATGTCACTGATGGTATCTGCCAGAACTCGGAGAAGGAGAAGCGAGCTAGTATTGCTAGATGCCTCATTTATACACTAGCGAGTTTTGATTGTTAGCTACTTTAAACTCCATTTAACAGAGGAGGAAATGGCAACCCACTCCAGTATTCTTGCCTGGAGAATCCCATGGACAGAGGGGCCTGGGGGGCTACAGTCCACAGGGTCGCAAAGAGTTGGACACAACTGAACAACTTCACTCACTCACTCAACAGAGGAGGAACTGGGGTTTAGAAAGGGGAAGCAACTTGCCCAAGATCACACAACTCATAAGAGGTAGGGGCATGATTCGAACCCATGTTTACTGCACCTCAAAACCTTTATTCTTTGCACTGTATCACCACACTCCTTTCAGCATCAAATTTAACAGATGATGGCAAAGAGGAACCTAGAAATGGAGGGGTGAAGAAGAGGGTGTGGAGGGCTATGTCAGATGTCAGCCCTCACCCGGGATCCTTTCTGTTCCACCCCAAGCTCATTAGTAGAGTTTCTCTATGAGCCGGCAGCATCTTGTCTTTCTCAGCCAGGGGCACACTCAGGCTCTGGGAGAGCTTGGCTAGCATGTGGGAGGGCTGAACTGCTGGGCAGCTCAGATCCTGGGAATAGATCTTTTTTTTTTTTTTTTTCTTTTTTGCTAAATACACATCTCCCTCCCTGTCTCTTCAAGTGGGACGATCCTGAGTCATGGTCCACGTGATTCTCCCAAGTGCCCAGGGGACTGAGGCCCAGGTACCCACAGCAGTAACCCGCTCACTGCACACCCTTCAGTGACCTTCCTCCCTTCTGCTATCACTTTCCATTCCCTCAGTGCTTCCTGGGACCACCTCCCAGATAAACCAGTTGCATTTAAGTCCTCCCTCAGAGCCTTCCTGGAAGGGAATCCAAACAAAAGCAACCCAAATTACAGCTCTGAATGTCTTTTTTGTGGCAACATTAGCACAGCTCCCATTCTTTGGTGGCTCACCCCGGCTTACTGGGTACCCTCCAGGTTACTTAGCCTGGTACTCGGGCTAATGTAACCACAACCTCCCTTCTCACCACACTTAAGTCCAGAATCCTCCAGGGAACCTGCCCTCCAGCTACAGCAGGTTACTCTATTTTCAAACATAACGTGGCCATTCATTTGCTCAAGTGGCTCTGTAACCAAGTGGGGAGCTTCCAAGGTGGCTCAGTGGTAAATCATCTGCCTGTCAGGCAGAAGACCCAGGTTCAATCCCTGGGTTGGTAAGATCCCCTAGAGGAGGAAATGGCAACCCACTTCCAGTATTCTTACTTGGAGAATTTAACGGACACAGGGACCTGGTGGGCTACAGTCCATAGGGTCTGAGTCAGACATGACTGAAGTGGCTAACACAACCAAGCAGAACCCAATGGGGCCTTTCTAGAACAGACATACCTCCAAGCCCAGCCGTGTCCTCTGCCTGCCCCTCATTTATAGAAAAACTTTAGCCTCCTAGGCCTTCCCTGAGTGCCAAAGAATACATTTAATCAGAGGCATGCAGAAAGAAAGGGAACCATTCAAGAAAAACAAAATAATAATAGTTTAGCCATTAAACAAAGTCAAGGACCTTTAGTTCCTTCTCAAGGGCTACAGATACTACTCTGAGCCACATCCTTTGAGCTGTTTTGCAGATACTGAAGTGGCTTTCCTGATAGTTCAGTTGGTAAAGGATCCGCCTGCAATGCAGGAGACCCTGGTTCGATTCCGGGGTCAGGAAGATCCGCTGGGGAAGGGATAGGCTACCCACTCCAGTATTCTTGGGCTTCCCTTGTGGCTCAGTTGATAAAGAATCCACGTGCAATGTGGGAGGCCTGGGTTTGATCCCTGGGTTGGGAAGATCCTCTGGAGAAGGGAAAGGCTACCCACTCCAGTATTCTGATACTGAAACCCCCACCAGATGGAAGAAGTTAACAGGTGCCCATAAGCACGTAGACCTCAGAGTGGTCGGAACCAGAAGGTTAATGATGCTGACTCATCATTACCTCACCCCCAGCCAACCAGAAGAATGTCCAAAGGCTGATCACACATCCCACAAGTCCCTCTCCCTCACCCTGTCTTTAAAAACCTTTCCCTGAAAGCTTGCAGCGAGTTTGGGTCTTTTGAACACTAACTGCTTAGACTCCTTGCTTGATGCCCTGTGATCAACACTGCACTTTCCTTCATCACAGCCTGGTAGCGGCAGAGTGGCTTTACTGTGCATGAGTGAGCAGACCCAAGCTGGGTTCTATCCCCAGCAGTTCCCTTCTCAGGAGATCTAAATACTGCTGGACATTCACACCTCCACTCTGTGCCAGAAGCTGCTAACTGTTTGACGTGTTTTATTAGTCAGTGAATAATACTCACTAGCTGCTGTAACTGGTAAACCCCAAGTCTCGGTGGCTTACCACAACAGAAGTTTATTTCTCCTAAGAAGTTTGATGAGTGTTTGACACAGTTTCTTCTGTTAATATCTTGTGGGCCTATCAACTCCTAGTTCTTTGGAGAATCATATGGGAGGTCTTTATGAGCCAGGTTCAGCACAAGTCCCTTTTTCTCTGTACACTGTGGACCAGGACACCCATTAACATAGTCTTAAAATGCTGCAAGGGATACTGGGAAATGTAGTCTAGCTTTGGTTCCCAGGAAAAGGAGCAAATCCATACTGGTGAGCACATAATGTATTCATTATTTTCTGCCACAATATATTAATTCACTTATTTACCACAACAAATTTTAGGGTAGGCATGATTATTTATCCTGTTTTATAGACAGGTAAGCTGAGCACAGAACACTTGAGCAATTTGCCCAGAATTATACCGTCATTATGTGTCAGCCAGGATCTAAAGCTAGGTTGTCTGGCTGCATCTTTAAATGTCTGTATTAATGCTGCCTCTTTAAACACCCTTCCTCCAGTAACTGATGGCTTGAATGCATTAATAAACTAATCAACCAAAGCATTCCCTCTTTTTCAGAAGCAGCTTGTCCTAGCTTTCAAAACCAACTGAGAATCGCATAGCTTCACTTGGAAAAGACACCTTTGAAACAAACTGTCCTACCTATTAACTTAGAGATGAGGAAACTGAGAGAACTGACTTGTCCCGCAGTCCCAGGACTGGGAACACATTCTCCTAATTTCTATTCTAGTGCTTTCCCCAACACATCCTGCTTCCTCCCAAAGCCCAATTTGTGTTGTCATCATTTTCGGCACCAGGGGACAAGGTCATAGCCAGTTAAGCACTAAAGCAGTGAGCTCTGCCCTTTTCTCTCTTGCTACTACCAGCCAGAGAATTTTCCTGTCACTTTCCAAATCCCTCCTAAATGCCACATACTTCAGTTTTGACAGCTCATGCACCTGGTGGCCACAAATATTTCTTATTTGTGGTGAAGTAAGTTCATAAAGTGAAGGAGGTATTTCACTCCAGCCTCAGAAGTATTTCTGCATCAGCAAATTGCCAGTTTTTTCTGAAATTGGTAACAATTATTTTTATTTTGGGGTCCCGCTTTCTCATGTCTGACTTTCTAGATTCTAGTCCCTGAACCAGGGGTCATTTAGTTTCCGGTGTCTCTGAGTTGATCTACCAATGCTCAACGACCAGGCTTGCAAAATCTAATAGTTTTCTTTTGCATAACAAAAGGCTGACTGTAGGAAAAACAATGAAAAACAAATTAAGGACACTTTTTGACCTTACAATCTTGACCTTTCTCTAGATGGCAGACTTCACAGAGACAATAGTTTCAGGGATTCTCCTTTTATTTGATCACATTCTTTCTAGTTATTCTACAGAGTCTATTTTGAAAGCCTTTTCTCTTTCCATTGTTTGCTGTTTGAAAATCTTAAATGGCAATAAATCCATTTCACCTACAAAATAATTTTTTTCCCCAAAAGAACTTAGATTTGAGAAAATGTGGGGAGCACTCATAGGGAAGCAGAGAAGTATAGATTTTCTCCTTGAATGTCAACATTTCAGCTCAATTTCTCACTGGCCCATATTTTCTAAGATCTGATCCAGAATTAAAGGTATCTTAAAGAAACTTACAAGTCAAGACACAGCTTTCCATGGGATTTAATGAATCTAAAACTGAAAAATATTTTCTCTAATCTCACTATTTGGATAATTACCCAAGCCATGCTGAGTACTGCGATATTCATGTTTTCTCACTGCTGGTCTGGGCAGAAGTCTGTGGCAGATGCTGTCGGAACCTTGCCTACAGCCCTCCGACCTTGCCGTGTGCCCTTGCTCACTTCCAGTTGCTGATATCTGTCTGCCTCTCTGTGTCTAAGGATTACTTTTCCAGAACTGCAGAAGACACCCTGCCCACTGCATGGCTAGCCAGGGCACCAGGGAACTCCTCAACCAGTGACGCTTGGATAACTGGTGTAAATGCCCTGGTTTGCTTGCCCCTTGGGTAGCAATAATTCTGTGTGAGTTTTGTACCATTTTCTGTAAGGTTAGGCTCCAGTTCCCACTATGGCAGGAGACTTAACAATGGAACCTTTAATGCCCACCACCTTCCCATCTCTATATTCCCTGCTTCCCTCTGAGTGCTCCCCTCACTTTCTCAAATAAACTTGCATACAATTCTTTGTCTCAGGATCTGCTTCTGGGAAAACCGTGAAGTTGAGTCAGAAGAGGGTAAACTAAGCAGTTTTAGTCAATCATGTGAAGGACTATAATTCTTTATGTCTCGACATACACAGTCTAAAAAAGAACTGAATCTGCTGTTGCTTCCATATTTGGTAGGAGCATCATTCATACACTTCCCTCTGAGTGTATGTATCTTGAATGCTGGGACTCATTTAAAGAGCTTTTCCCAAGATAACTGTACTCATTTGTTTACTTCATGCAACAGCCAGAAGTGTAGATGCTGACTTCTAATCTTAGCTCTGCTGTAAACCATCTGGGAGATTTTGGGTTTTGCTCATTTGAAAAATGATGTGGTTAGACTGGATGCTCTAAGTTTCAAAAGCTCTAAGCATTTGATTCTACGGTTTTCCAAGATTTAAATGTTTTCGCTATTGAGGCTTCCCCATATTACATAAGTAAGACAAGAAATAACTCAAATGTCTACCAACAGAAAAATGGATAAACTGTGGTATAACCATACACCAGAACATTATTCACCATAAAAAGGAATGAAGTACTGATATGTGCTACAACATAGGTGAACCCTGAAAACATGCTGTGTGAAAGAAGTCAGACACAAAAGGCCGATACCGTATGGTTCCATTTACTTATAATAACCAGAACAGGTAAGTCAATAGAAATATTATAAAATGCAGGTTGGTGGTTGCCAGAGGCTTAATGGGTACAGGCTTTCCTTCTGGGGTAATGAAGATGTTCTGGAGCTAGAGCTGGTAGCTGTACAATATCTTGAATGTAGTATGTGCTACTGAATTTTACTTTTAAAATGGGTGATTTTACATTGCATGAATTTCACTTCAAAAAAATTTTCATCAACTATAGAATGCTATATGAACTATTTTCTTCAGAAAAGTTAGAGATCTTTATCATCAACATTAGTACAGTTAATGCAATGATGCTTCTGAATGTGAGTCACAATTTATCAGACTTCTACTTTGTGCCTTGTGCTTTATCTTCATTGGTTTTAATTCTCACAGTAGCACTTATCTCTACTGCACAGATAAGGACATTAGGACTCAGAAATATTAAGTTAATTACCCAAGATCGAGAAGGTAGGAACTGATAAAATTTATAACACTTAAGGCTGTGTCTGTCTGGAAATGTATCAGGACCGTAGAGTTAAATCCTACCATATCAATATCCATTAAACGTAAATGGACTAAATACTCCAAGTAAAAGCAGAAAATGTCAAGTTTATTAAGAACAAAACAAAACAAGACTCTCTATGCTATTCATAATAGACGTACCTTAGATACATAGGCAAAGAAAAACTGAATGGAAAAGAATGGAAAACAATATGCCATGTGAGCAGTAAGTCTAAGAAACCTGGCGTAGGAAAAAAAGAAATCTGATACGGTTATATTAATATCAAAGACAACCTCTGGACAAGGAGTATTATCAGAGATAAAGAGGGTTACTTCAGAATGATAAAATGAATAAAATTTGCATATTTGAAATTATTTACTCTCATCACAACTTTTAAAATCACTGACATCTTTGGTCACCACTCCTAATGTAAGCCCCTACCATGACCTGACTTCTCCCCATCCCTATTTTGCTCTTGGTTTGTTCACCCCTGATCCATACTTTCACAGCTCTGCACTATTTCCTCTGGAACCCTGGATTATGGGAGTAAATTCCTTTCAGTCTAAATTTCCTTATTGATCTTAGACCAACAGCCCACATTTGTGAAATACTGTGTCACTGGGTTGAGAATCATTCCCTCCATCACCCCTTTCAAGTCGTCTATCCTCCTTGGAGATATCAGTGGCCTTGTAGACCTTCGTTCTTCTCAACACAGTGAATTTTCCTACATACCACATCTTCTACTCATCCTCATAGCCGAATATCTATCCTTGCCATCACCTAGCAATACTACGCTCTGGATTCTTAAATTCAGACAATTTATTCTCTGGCCATTACCTCTTCTCATTTCATTCATTTATTCCACAAATGCTTACTGACTATCTACTATGTTCCAGGCACTATTGTAGGTATTGGGAATATATCAGTTAATAAAACAGGTACAATCCCTATATTTTTCAAAACTGTATCTCAGTTCTCCTCCAATGTTCTCTTCTTCCATATCACATCTCTTATTCTACCTCATTTAAAAAAAAAAAAAGGTTGTTTTGTACCAGCCCCCTCTTTCTTCATTACATTTCTTAGTCAGTCCAAACTCCATACCCATGGTTGCCTTCAATCATCTTGCTTCCTTCTTGCTTTGAAACATTCACTCTGTAATGCCCTCATACTAAATTTCTACTTTCAGACTAGATTGAGGTACAGAGGTCAGATTTATTCTCCCATCCTAAACAACTAAAAAAATATCAGACAAAACACAAGAAAAAGTTTTTAAACCCTGCCTACCAGGCAGTACCAGAGAGTGGTCCCTGAGAGAAGGGGTAATGATGAAGTGGCCCCTATGACTGTCCCAGCTCACTGCCTGGCAGTTACAATTCAATAAAGGAAAACTCGGGCAGAACCTGGAAGTCTTTCAGAACTGAGGAGATGTGGTTGGATGTCTGAGAGCCAAACTCTAGAGTCTGTAGGGCAGAGAGGACAGAGCTTCCCCAGAAATCTGCAGGGGGGAGTGCCCCTTTTCAGCTGAGTACTGATCAGTGCAGGGACTGTGGCCTGCAGGCTCCTCTGATCATGGAATTATCCGGGCAAGAATACTGGAGTGGGTTGCCATTTCCTCCTCCAGGGGATCTTCCCGACCCAAGGGTCGAACCTGCGTCTCTTGCATCTCCTGCAGTAGCAGGGGGACTCTTTACCACACACAGTTCAGTGCCAATCAGTGCATGCATGTGATGACAAATCCAAAGCCAGGAAAAGAACCAACTGAAATACGCAGGCAGAAGAGTCCTCGTAACTCACATAGAGCCAAGAATAATTTATAATACCACCAGTTGAAGCAGAAAAGCTTTTTAATATCTGGGCATTAGATAGAGTACTCTGATCAGTCTTTTCTCAATTGTGGTAAAAATTAGCCTTAAACTAAAGACTGCTATGATCCCACCTAAAAAAGTTTTAAATCAAGTCTCAGAAAAATTAAAGTGCTACCATGTAATTTAATTGCATCCAGAACAAGGAAGGTTTAACATTTTTCAAAAATACCTAGAACTTAATGAAGTAAAATCCGTCATGTCTGGGATCAAATATAAAATTGCCAGCCATGCTAAGAATCAGGAAAACACAGACCATGAGGAGGAAAAAAAACAGTTAACATAAACTGACCCAAATATGACGCTTACAGAAGAACCAGCAGACAAGGACACTCAAACATGTCAAGAGAGTAGACAAAAGTACGTGCACATTAAGCAGAGACATGCCAGATATTTTAGAAAAGGTCAAACTGAACTTCTGAAAAACAAAAATAATACAGCACTTGAGATGAAAACTCTCACATGAATTCAGTCCAACAGCTGACTTCAGTCTCTGTGAGAGACTGTATGATGACATCGCATGGTTGGTACCAGCCCAAGTTCAGACCCATGGTCCAAACGTGCTTTGCAGCTCTTCTAGTGTCTCCTCAGACATCTCCGTCTCCCATCCCCTCAGCAGTTTCTCCAAGCCTGCCAGTCTCCACCTTCCCTTCCTTACTCTCATTAAATGATGTGAGGGCTGCGTTACAGAGAAAACAGAAGCCATCTGACAGGACATCTTACATCCCTTCTTTTTTCTCGCCTCTGGATACCACTTGCCCAACAAAGCACACCTTTATGATGTCTGAGACCCTGATCTACCCATCATCCCCTTTCTTCTATGTTTCAAGCTCTATCTCAATTCCAGCATTTTCCTCTTAGCTTATAAACATGATACTTCTTGTTTATGTCAAAAGAGTCCTACCTTAGCTTCAGATTCTTCCTCCTTAAAGAACAGTGTATATGAAACTATAAGACTCTTACAAGACACCATGGGGGAAAACATCATTACATTGGATGCAACAAGGATTTTCTGGTTAGGACAGCCAAAGCATAACACATGTAAAAACAAACAAATCGGACTATGTCTAAACTGAAAAATTCTGTGCTCAAAGGACACATTCAACCTGGAATAAGAGAAAATATTTACAAATCATACATCTGTTAAGGAGTTAATATCTAGAATGAATAAAGAACTTCTACAACTTGACACCAAGAAAATAACCTGATTAAAAATGCATTCGTTAAAAGAATGAAATGCCATTTGAAGCAACATGGATGGACTTAGAGAGTGTCATACTAAGTGAAGTTAGAGAAGGAGAAATATCGTATGGCATCCCTTGTATGTGGAATCTAAAAAGAAATGATACAAATGAACTTACGTAAAAAACAGCAAGAGACTCACAGACTTAGAAAATGAACTTATGGTTGCCGGTGGGAAAGGGACAGTTAGGGGCTTTGGGAAAGTCATGTACACACTGCTGTAAAATGGATAACCAACAAGGACCCACTGCAGAGCACATGAACTCTGCTCAGTGTCATGGCCAGCCTGGATGGGAGCAGGGATGGAGAGAATGGGTTCGTGTGTATGTACGGCTGAGCCCCTTCGCAGTTCACCTGAAACTATCACAACACTGTTAGCAGGCGATACCCCCATACAAAATAAACAGTTTAAAGCTTGGGGAAAAAAGAGAGCATAGGCGTTATTAGTTCTATATTGATTTAGAACTAAAATCTTCAGTATTCACTGATGAAAAAAGGAAAAAAAATTGATTCAAACAGCTCTCCAAAGATGATATACAAATGGCCAACAAGCATGTGAAAGGGTGCTCAGTACTAGCCATTAGAAAAATGTAAATGAAAATCAAATGACATATCACTTCATATATATTAGGATGGTAACTATAAAAATGTTTCATCAAGAATATGGAGATATTATTTATTTCTAATTTCTGTTACACTGCTGATGTGAGTATATAGTGGTGGACCCACCATTGAGCATAGCATGATAATTCCTCAAAATATTAAAATAGAAGAACCATATGATCCAGACAAGAAAGCCCTCCTCAGTGATCAATGCAAAGAAATAGAGGAAAACAACAGAATGGGAAAGACTAGAGATCTCTTCAAGAAAATTAGAGATACCAAGGAAACATTTAATGCAATAAAGGACAAAAATAATATGGACCTAACAGAAGCAGAAGATATTGAGAAAGGTGTAAGAATACACAGAAGAACTATACAAAAAAGATCTTCATGACCCAGACAACCACAATGATGTGATCACTCACCTAGAGCCAGAAATCCTGGAATGCGAAGTCAAGTGGGCCTTAGGAAGCATCACTACAAACAAAGCTAGTAGACGTGATGGAATTCCAGTTGAGCTATTTCATATCCTAAGAGATGATGCTGTAAAAGTGCTGCACTCAATATGCCAGCAAATTTGGAAAACTCAGCAATGACCACAGGACTGGAAAAGATCAGTTTTCACTCCAATCCCAAAGAAAGGTGATGCCAAAAAATGTTCAAACTACTGCACAACTGCACTCATCTCCCACGCTAGCAAAGTAATGCTCAAAATTCTCCAAGCCAGGCTTCAAAAGTATGTCAACAGTGAACTTCCAGATGTTCAAGCTGGATTTAGAAAAGGCAGAGGAACCAGAGATCAAATTGTCAATATTTGCTAGATCACAGAAAAAGCAAGAAAGTTCCAGAAGAACATCTACTTTTGCTTTACTGACTATACCAAAGCCTTTATGTGGATCACAACAAACAGCGGAAAATTCTGAAAGAGATGGGAATACCAGACCACCTCACCTACCCTCCTGAGAAATCTGTATGCAGGTCAAGAAGCAACAGTTAGAACCGGACATGGAACAATGTACTGGTTCCAAACTGGGAAAGGAGTATGTCAAGACTGTATATTGTCATCCTGCTTATTTAACTTATATGCAGAGTACATCATGAGAAACACTGGGCTGGATGAAGCATAAGCTAGAATCAAGATTGCCGGGACAAATATCAATAACCTCAGATACGCAGATGACACCACCCTTATGGCAGAAAGTGAAGAAGAATTAAAGAGCCTCTTGATCAAAGTGAAAGAGGAGAATGAAAAAGTTGGCTTAAAGCTCAACATTAAAAAAAAAACTAAGATCATGTCATCTGGTCCCATCACTTCATGTCAAATAGATGGGGAAACAATGGAAACAGTGACAGACTTTATTTTGGGGGGCTCCAAAATCACTGAAGATGGTGACTGCAGTCATGAAATTAAAAGATGCTTGCTTCTTTGAAGAAAAGTTATGACCAGCCTAGACAGCATATTAAAAAGCAGAGACATCACTTTGCCAACAAAGGTCCTTCTAGTCAAAGCTATGGTTTTTGCAGTAGTCATGTATGGATGTGAGAGTTAGACCATAAAGAAAGCTGAGCACTGAAGAATTGATGCTTTTGAACTGTGGTGTTGGAGAAGACTCTTGAAAGTCCCTTGGACCGCAAAGAGATCCAACCAGTCCATCCTAAAGGAAATCAGTCCTGAATATCCATTGGAAGGACTGATGCTGGAGTTGAAACTCCAATATTTTGGCCACCTGATACAAAGAACTGACTCATTGGAAAAGACCCTGATGCTGAGAAAGATTAAAGGCAGGAGGAGAAGGGAACAACACAGGATGAGATTTTTGGATGGCATCATCAACTTGATGGACATAAGTTTGAGCAAGCTCTGCCAGTTGGTGATAGACAGGAAAGCCTGGAATGCTGCAGCCCATGGGGTTGCAAAGAGTCGGACACATTTGAGCGACTGAACTGAACTGACTGATATGACCCAGCACCCCCACTCTGGGTATTTATGCAAAAGAATTGAAAGCAGGGTCTCTAAGTGATGACTGCACATCAGTATCAGAGCATCACTATTCACAACAGCCCAAAAGTAGAAGCAACACAATTATCTACGGAGGGATGGATCGACAAGCAAAATGTTGTATAATGTACACACACAGTAGACTATTACTCAGCTTTAAAAAGGGAAGAAATTGTGATACATATTAATACCACAATACAGATGAACCTTGAGGACTGTGTCAATTGTTTAGAGCTGCCATAATGAAATATCACAGTCTAAGTGGCTTAAATGACAGAAATTTGTTTTTTGACAGTTCTGGAGACTGCAAGTTCAAGGTCAAGGTGCTGGTAGGTTTGGTTTCTCCTGCGGCCTCCATCATTGACTGGCAGATGGTTGCTTTTGTGTTTATGCTTTTCTCTGCGTCAGAATGTCCCTTTCTTAAAAGGACACCAGTCAGACTGGATTATGGCCTATCCTAATGGCCCCATTTTAATATAATCACCTCTTTATAAGCCCCATCTCTAAACAGAGTCACATTCATAGGTGCTAGGGATTAGGACTTCAATATGTGAGTGTGAACATATGAACTGGATGGCTGCTGCTGCTGCTAAGTCGCTTCAGTCGTGTCCGACTCTGTGCGACCCCATAGACGGCAGCCCACTAGGCTCCTCTGTCCCTGGGATTCTCCAGGCAAGAACACTGGAGTGGCTTGCCATTTCCTTCTCCAATGCATGAAAGTGAAAAGGGAAAGTGAAGTCGCTCAGTCATGTCCGACTCTTAGCGACCCCACGGACTGCAGCCTACCAGGCTCCTCCATCCATGGGATTTTCCAGGCAAGAGTACTGGAGTGGGGTGCCATTGCCTTCTCCAATGAACTGGGTGGGGAGAGACACAATTCAGCACATAAAGAACATTATGCTGAGCTAAACAAGCCAGTCACAAAAGACAAACGCTGTAGGACTCCACCTGCATGAGGCATCTAGAGCAGTCACATGCAGACAGAAGGAAGCAGAAAGGAGAATGGCAATTGCTGGGATGGGGGAGCGGGTGGATGAGGAGCTATTGTTTAATGGGTCAAGTGCTTCAGTTTTGTGAGATGAAAAAGTTCTGGTGTCTGGCTGCAGAACAGTGTGAATACACAACACAACTGAGCTGTGCACCTGGAAATGGCTAAGATAACAAATTTTCTGTTACACATTTTTTGCCACAATGAAAAATAAGAATTAAAGAAAAAAAGAATAATGTGACTGCTCCATGAATCTCCCTTTCGTGGGGCTGGCATTCACCATCCTATCACCTTCATTATTATCATACAAGGGATCCAATTACCTCCAGGATATCTCCTTTGAAAGTGTAGGAAGTGATGCTCAACACGCATGAGAACACTTGCCTGGTTTTCCCAAATCTACTTCTTCTTCTACTCAGCATGTCTTAGTGACATTTGTATCACTCCCTTCCTAAGGGTTCAAGCAAAAAACCTCACAGTCATCCTAACCCCTCTGTCCTGCCCCCTCGCTGCCCTTCACGTCATTTAACAAGCCACTTCTCCAGCATCTCTGGGTTCTGACCCGTCTCTGCTGCCACTCTCATGGTCTCACCCTGTCCTTGCCTGGACAACTCAGCACTTGTCTCTCCACCACCAGTTTTCTGCCCTGTGCCCCAACTTCCCTAATCCACTGTCTCACTCCATTCACGCTGCTCTTGTCCCTTGGACTGCAAGGAAATCAAACCAGTCAGTCCTAAAGGAAATCAGTCCTAAATATTCATTGGAAGGACTGATGGGGAAGCTCCAATACTTTGGCCACTTGATGTGAAGAACTAACTCATTGGAAAAGAGTTGGGAAAGACTGAAGGCAGAGGAGATGCGGCCGACAGAGGATGAGATGGTTGGATGGCATCACCAACTCGATAGACATGAGTTTGAGCAAGCTCCAGGAGTTGGTGATGGACAGGGAAGCCGGGTGTGCTGCAGTCCATGGGTTCACAAAGAGTCGGACATGACCGAGCAACTGAACTGAACAGATACCCACTCACTGGGTGGCTCATGAGCAGAAGTTTCCTTCTGACAGTTCTGGAGGTTGTGAAGCCCATAATCAGGGTGCTAGCAGATCTGGTGTCTGCTATCCCCACTTTCTGGTTCCTAGATGATCATCTTTTTGCTGTAACCTCACATGAGGGCAAGGGGTCTCTCTGGGTCTCTTTCATAAGAACACAATCCTTACGGCTCCCAAAGCCACCCTCCTCCTAATACCATCCCACTGGGCATGAATACATATTCTGGGGGAACACAAACATTTAGCTCAGCCCCCTTCGGAACTGCTGACAGCTCCAAATCTGATCATTCAGCCCCTATTTAAATGACTTCAAATCTTCCCCGGGACAAATCAAAAGTTTGATTCTGAAGTCTGTGAATCTATGTTTTTGCTATTTGCAGCAACACTGATGCACCTAGAGATTGTCTTACTAAGTGAAATAATTTGGAGAAAGACAAGTATCATATGACATCACTTATATGCTAAACCTAAAAAGGTGATACAAATGAACTTATTTACAAAAAACAGCCTCACAGACTTCAAAAACAAACTTACGATTACCAAAGGGGAAATATGGGAAATAAATTAGAGGAGATTAACATATACACACAACTACATAAAAAACAGATAATCAATAAAGACCTACTGCATAGCACAGGGAACTCTACTTGATATTCTGTAATAACCTATATGAGAAAAGAATCTGAAAAGAAGGGAATGGATAAATGTATATGTATAACTGAACTGTTCTGCTGTAAACCTGAAGCTAACACAACACTGTAAAATAATTATACAATATAAAAATTTAAAAATAATAAAAGTAGACGTCTCAGTTGTCTACATTTTTCCTCAGAGGTTGAGCCCCTTGAGAGCAAACACTATGCCCTCCTTCTTGCTGTGCAGATTTACTGAGCTGGTATTTGTTGTACATCCCCATGCCAGACCTTTCTGCCTTCATCACCAGTGTTTAGAAGAGTATCAGGCACGCAGTAGAAACCTGAGAAACGTTTGCTGAATTAAATGTCAATTCTTTTCAGTTTAATCAGCATTAATTAATTAACAAGCTTCAGAGTGCCTGTGGAGTATGAGACAAGATGCCACTGCTCATGGGGGACTGTAACCTAACGAGGAGAAAAGATAAAGTCAACCATTCAGGTTTCCCAGTAATGCCTCAGGGGAAGGAGACTAGCTGAGCAGTGGCCTTGGAGAAAGGGAAGCAGGAGTCAAAGAGCCTGGCCCATAGTTAACCCAGCAAAACTTGCTCATTCTTGCTACATGTCTGCCTGGCGCAAGTCAGCCAGTTTGCTGACAATTGCTCATAGTAATCACTGAGGACTCAGGATGATGGGAGACCCTCTCAACAATTACCTCCTTAATTATCGAAGCAGGGAAAAGGAAGTATGATAAGTTATATGCTATCTCTTAAAGGATAGTCTTGGACGTGTCACATCATTTCTGCCCAAATTCCACTGGCCAAAGCATGTCACTTCTCCATGTCTAATTTAAAGGGACAAAAAAATACAATCTTATCATGTGCCTGGAAGGAAAAATGTTCATGAACAGCCTCAATGACAATCACACTCATACAGTGTGAGTGCTAACACAGTAAGTGCTGTTATCACTACGCACATAGTAGGCATCCAACAAATTTTTAGGAAGCAAACAAGATGTCACAAACATTGAGATCAGAGGTCCTCAACGTTAACTGCACATGAGACTCGCTTGAGAAGCTTTTTAAAAATCCAGAAAGCGAGACTGAACTCCAGACTATTCAAATTGCCATATCTGGACATACCACAGGGGCCACGGGATTTTTATTAAGTTCCCAGGTGGTTTCAATGTGGAGCCAGGGTTGACAACCACTGGTTTAGACTCTACACCAAACATCATTCCACAGACCAGCCTGGCCACACAGGAGTGCTCAGGCTCGGCTTCTTTATTAAACATGATGTTTTGATTCCTGAGTGAAAATGGTCAGTGAAAGGAGGAATCTTAAGCTCCCCAAACTAGTTATATTTCTAGCAAGATAACTGTGTCCCACACTAGAATACCTTGGCGTTTGATTTTATTCTCTACTGTTTCTCATTGCTTCATGTTCATTCAAGAGCTGCTTTCCCAACCGGACAGGAAGGTTCCTGAGGGCGGAGACCACACACCACCCACTTGTGGCTGCTCAGAGGGACACTGAGCAGACCCCAGGGCAGGACACTCGGTGCTTGCCAGACTTACTGGCGGATATCCAGGGCACTGCCCCATGGTTTTCCTGATAAAGTTCTCTCTGCCAAGCAGCTTCACTCTGGAGAAAGATCCTAGGCTGTCAGGGTAGAATGTTTGCTTCTCTGTTTATATTTTGCCTTCTCCCAGAAAGGATTTGAGGCGGTATTTGTGGCTCACAGGCTCTACAGAGTGTGCTCAGTCATTGTGGTGCAAGGGATTAATTGCTCCGCGGCATGTGGAATCTTCCCCGACCAGGGATCGGACCTGTGACCCCTGCATTGACAGGTGGATTCTTATCCACTGTACCACCAGGAAAGTCCAAGCGACAGCTTTACCAGTAGTACCAGTGGGTCATTACCTACTGATTCATCTTAATATGTGTCCACGATCCCTGTCCCCTCTGATTTTTCAAGCAGCTTGTTCAAATATGAGAACCTTCAAAGATATATGTGTACTTAATACCCAATAACTTACTTTTCCGAGAATATTCTTGAATAACCATTTCTAAGCCTTATTTCAAAAGCAGAGACATTACTTTGCCAACAAAGGTTCATCTAGTCAAGGCTATGGTTTTTCCTGTGGTCATGTATGGATGTGAGAGTTAGACTGTGAAGAAGGCTGAGCGCCGAAGAATTGATGCTTTTGAACTGTGGTGTTGGAGAAGACTCTTGAGAGTCCCTTGGACTGCAAGGAGATCCAACCAGTCCATTCTGAAGGACATCAGCCCTGGGATTTCTTTGGAAGGAATGATGCTAAAGCTGAAACTCCAGTACTTTGGCCACCTCATGTGAAGAGTTGACTCATTGGAAAAGACTCTGATGCTGGGAGGGATTGGGAGCAGGAGGAGAAGGGGACGACAGAGGATGAGATGGCTGGATGGCATTACTGGCTCGATGGACGTGAGTCTGAGTGAACTCCGGGAGTTGGTGATGGACAGGGAGGCCTGGTGTGCTGGATTCATGGGGTCGCAAAGAGTCGGACACGACTGAGCGACTGATCTGATCTCTGAAGCCTTATTCTCTCTCCCTGGGAACTTCTGCCATGACTTTGGTTTATCTATTATCTAATTATATGATCAATATTATCTAATAACAGATAATGTAAAGAATACTCTGGTTCAAAGGGTCCACACATTCAAATTTCCTACTTTAAAAAGTGCCAGGACCTTTTGATGAATACACAAGGCACTCAGAGACAGAAATGCACAAGGGCTCACACATCTATGGTAAAGTGTGTGCTCACAAGTCTCCCAAATGCCATTTTGTAGAATTCCTCTTTTCCTTTTGATCTCAGTTGCTTTCTCCTGATATCTATTATACTTTTCTTGGCCTTGTTTTCATTAAGCTTTAACAAGTCTGATTTAGAGGAGAGCATAATTTATCAAGAGTAACAGTGTATGATCAAGTTTTTACCCACATACCTTACTGAGAGTACAACTTAGTTGAATTCATCTTTGTTTCTCCCTTCAACCCTTTCAGTGACATCTTACCCATAGCAAGTACTCAATAAATGTTGAAGAAATGAATGAATGCATAATACATGAGTTGAAGCTCCTGGTACTTTCCAGCCAATTAGGTTTTTAATTACTCTTTGAAACATCAAGAGGAAGCGGCATTATTCACAATAACCAAAACGTAGAAGCAACCCAGGTGTATACTGACAGACGAGTGGATACATAAAATGTGGTTTACACACATAACAGGCTATTACTCAGCCTTAAAAAAGAAAGAATTTCTAACACATGCTACAACATAGATGAACCTTGAGAACATTATGGTAAGTGAAACAAGCCAGTCATGAAAATACAAATACTACATGATTCTATCTATGTGAGGTATATAGAGTAGTCAAATATATAGAACAAGAAAGTGAAATGGTGGTTGCCAGGGGTTGGGAGGGGGAAATGGGAGTTATTATTTAATGGGTTAAGAGCTTTGCAAGATGAAAACATTTTGGAGACTGATTACACAACAATATGAATAGGAACTTAATATGAACTCTACACTTTAAAATGATTATGAAGGTAAGTTATATGTTATGTGTATTTTACCACAATTAAGTTTTTTAAAAATGAAAATCCATCTAAGCCCCAAATCACACATTATTTGAAGTGTTGGCCAAACAAATAAAAACACTTAATTCAGTTTCTACTTTGTCTGGAGGAGCACATGGGATGGTACCAGCCACACTTGGAAGAATATACAGTCCAAACAGACTATAATCGGAGCAAGTGCAACTGGGTGAGCACCATGGCATAGAGGAACTGGGAAAGAAACTGAAGATGGCTAATCTAGACAGAGATGTGGTTTGGAGTTACCCAAGTGCAGGTGACAGAATTCCAGCTGAGCTATTTCAAATCCTAAAAGATGATGCTGTGAAAGTGCTGCACTCATTATGCCAGCAAATTTGGAAAACTCAGCAGTGGCCACAGAACTGGAAAAGGTCAGTCTTCATTCCAATTCCAAAGAAGGCCAATGGCAAAGAATGTTCAAAATTGCATTCATTTCACATGCTGGCAAGGTAAATTCAAGCTAGGCTTCACCAGTACATGAACTGAGAACTTCCAGATGTACAAGCAGGATTTAGAAAAGGCAAAGGAACCAGAGATCAAATTGCTAACATCCGTTGGATCATAGAAGAGCAAGAGAATTCCAAAAATAACATCTACTTCTGCTTCATTGACTATACTAAAGCCTTTGACTGTGTGAATCACAAGAAATTGTGGAAAATTCTTAAAGAGATGGGAATACCAGACCACCTTAACTGTTTTTTGAGAAACCTGTGTGCAGGTCAAGAAGCAACAGTTAGAATTGGACATGGAACAACAGACTGGTTTCAAATCAGGTGAGGAGTACATCAACTCTGTATATCATCACCCTGATTATTTAACTTATATGCAGAATACATCATGCGAAATGCTGGGCTGGATGAAGCACAAGCTGGAATCAAGACTGCCAGGACAAACATCAACAACCTCAAATATGTAGATGACACCACTCTAACAGCAGAAAGTGAAGAGGAATTAAAGAGCCTCTTGATGAGGGTGAAATAGGAGAGTGAAAAGGCTGGCTTAAAACTCAACATTCAAATAAAGATCATGCCATCTGGTCCCATCACTTTATGGCAAACAGATGGGGGAAAACTGGAAACAGTAACATATTTTATTTTCATGGGCTCCAAAATCACTGTGGATGGTGACTGCAGCCAGAAAATAAAAAATGCTTGCTCCTTGGCATAAAAGCTATGTCAAACCTAGACAACATATTAAAAAGCAGAGACATCACTTTGCCAACAAAGGTCCATATTGTCAAAGCTATGGTTTTTCCAGGAGTCATATACAGATGTGAGAGTTGTACCATAAAAAAGGCTAAGCGCCCAAGAATTGATGCTTTTGAACTCTGGTGCTGGAGAAGACTCTTGATAGTACCTTTGACAGCAAGGAGATCAAACCAGTCAATCCTAAGGAAATCAACCCTGAATATTCATTGGACTGACTGATGCTAAAGTTGAACCTCCAAATCTTTGGCTAAGAACCATCTCATTGGAAAGGACCCTGATGCTAGGAAAGACTGAGGACAGGAGGAGGAGGAGGTGACAGAGGATGAGATGGTTGGATGACATCACCGACTCAATGGACTTGAGTATGAGCAAACTCCAGGAGAGTGGAGGACAGAGAAGCCTGGTGCGCTACAGTCATGGAGTTGCAAAGAGTCAGACGCAACTTGGCATTTGAACAACAGCAACAACAATTTTCTCATATTTGAAGAGCTAAGCCATGTGAAGGAGAGTTATTAGATCTGGACTAGTTTCCTCCAGAAAAGAGAATTTGAGCGAGGTGGAAGCTCTAGAGATACAGATTTCAATGCAAACTTCCTATAAACATGCTGCTTCAATGTGGCATGAGCTGTCCCAAAGGGAAGTTTCCTTTCAAAACACCAAAACTACACCAAGATATTACCTCACACCAATCAGAATGCCCATCATCAAAAAATCTACAAACAATAATGCTGGAGAGGGTGTGAAGAAATGGAACTCTCCTACACTCTCGGTGGGAATATAAATTGGTAACAGCCAGTATGGAGAACAGTATGGAGGTTGCTTAAAAAAAGAAAAATATAGCTAGCATATGATCCAGCAATCCCAGTAATGGGTATATATCCAGAGAAAAACATGGCTGAGAAGGATACATGCACCCCAGTGTTCACTGCAGCACTGTTACAATAGCGAAGACATGGAAGCAACCTAAATATCCATCAACAGATGAATGGGTAAAGAAGATGCGAAACAAATTGCCATGCCACTCAGCCATGAAAAGAATGAAATAATGCCCTTTGCAGCAACACAAATGGACCTGGAGATTATTATACTAAGTGAAGTCAGTCAGAGAAAGACACATATATCATGATATTGCTTATAATCAGAATCTTTAAAAATGAGGGTTTCCCTGGTGGCTCAGTGGCAGAGTCCGCCTGCCAGTGCAGGAGACATGGGTTCAATCGCTCGCCTGGGAGGATCCCACATGCCTTGCTGGAACTAGGCCCCTGCACCACAGCTACTGAGTCTATGCTCTACAGCTTGTGCTCTGCAACAAGAGAAGCCACTGCAAGGAGAAGCTTGCACCGAACAACTAAAGAATAGCCTACGAAGAAAATAGTTTCTTTTAAAAATGATACAAATGAATTTATTTATGAAATAGACTCACAAACTTAGAGAATGAACTTATGGTTGCCAAGGGGGATAGATGGTGGGAGTTTGGGATTGATACACACACGCTGCTGTATTAAAATAGATAACTAATAAGAATATATTGTAAAAAAATAATAAAATTTCAGCTCCAAAAAAAGGACTAATCTGCAAAATTAAAATAAGTGGGACCTAATTAAATATAAATGCTTTTGCAGGAGCAAAGAAAACAATGAATAAAACAAAGGACAACCTGCTAAATGGGAGAAAATATTTGCAAATCATATGACTGGTAAGGGGTTGATATCCAACATATATAAACAGCTCTTACAACTCAACATTAAAAATCAAACAGCCAGATTAAAAAATGGACAGAAGACCTGAATACACATTTCTCCAAAGAGGAGAAATGTGCCTATTGGCCATCCACATGTCCAATATGCACATGAAAAGATGCTCAATATCACTAATCATCAGAGAAATGCAACTCAAAACCACAATAAGATATTACCTCACACCTGTCATAATGGGTATATAGGCCAGATGGCCAATAGGCACATGAAAAGATGCTCAGTATCACTAATTGTCAGAGAAATGCAACTCAAAACCACAATAAGATATTACCTAACACCTGTCATAATGGCTATAAGCAAAGAACACAAATACAAATTTAGAGAAAAGGGGACCATCGTACATTGGTGATAGAAATGTTAATTGGTGCAGCCACTGTGGAAAACAGTATGGAGTTTTCTCAAAAAACTAAAAATAGAACTACCATATAATCCAGCAATTCCATGGATTGCTGGGGTCTATATCTGAAAAAAAAAAAAAACACTAATTTTGAAAAAGATACATGCAACCCTATGTTTATAGCAACATTATTAACTGCTAAGAAATGAAAGTAATCTAAGTGTCCATTAACAGGCAAATGAATAAAGAAGCAGTGTATATACATACAATGGAATACAAATCAACCATAAAAAAGAAAATCTTGTCATTTGCAACAACATGGATGAACTTGGAGGCTATTATGCTAAGTGAAATAAGTCAGACAGAGAAAGACATATACTATATGATATCACTTGTATACGTGGACTCTAAAAAATACAACCAACTAGTGATTAACTAAAGAGAAACAGACTCACAGGTATAGAGAACAAATTAGTGGTTACCAGCGGGGAAAGGGAACGGAGAGCAGCAAATAGGGGTAGAAAATCAAGAGGTACAAACCATTATGTATAAAATAAGCTACAAGGATACACGATACAACACAGGGAATATAACCAACATTTTATAATACTTATAAATGCAGTATCACCTTTAAAAATTGTGAACCATCACATTATACACCTGTAGGTTATATAATATTGTATATCAACTATACTTCAATTAAAAAAAAGAATAGTCTGCAAAGTCATTTATCTGGATGTTACCAAAGGAAATCTTCAGAAAAGAACTTACTTCCATATACAAGCAAATGTAACTTGCTTTCCCAACCCCTTTTCTTTGAGGTGTTTCATATTAATGAAGTTTCTCCCCAAAGCTGTCACCTAAATAGAACATCTCTGTGCTCTGTCCCTACGGGTGATCTAGGGACTCGGTGCTGAGCCCAACTCCTAGTCTTGTACTGCAAACTCGACCATTGGTAACATGGCAAAGATTTGATTTATTTGGAATCTGAGTGTTTGCTGCATTTCTGGTGCCTGCTTCTCTAGGTTTTATGGTCTAACCATTTGGTGATCCCTGCAAATGGAGTGATGGTTCCTAGAGATCTTATGTCTGTTGAGTGAAAGATGAGAGACAGTCTGATTGGTTAATCTCCCTTCCTGGTTTGTCTATTTGTCTGGTTTGAGCTCACATCACTTAAGAAGTCATATCCACTATGAAGAGAACAGTTCTTTGATACGGTTTAGTGAATTTTGTAATTCTGTCTTTACATTTCACTCATGGCTGAAATTTTAGGATTGAAGCCAGAAGCTCTGTGTGTCGGTATGTTTTTATGTAACTCAGAAAGGTCTTTACCTCTCATTGGTTCAATATAATATTTTCTCTGAATGTTTTTACCAAATTAGATTACAAAATCCTGGCCCCTCCATTCTCTTTAAGATGTTCTTCTTAATCTGTATTCTTTCTATTTTAACAGTCTGACTAAAAGCATCTTTTCAATGCCTGGTATATTTTGTGTTTTACAGGTGAGATGATCCTTAAGTATAGAATCGCGTATTTTACCACTCAGGAACTTTTGAGTATGAAAGATGATATTACAAAATAAACATATAGGTTTAAAGAATATTTACTTACTGATCAGGAAACTTTTTATTAAATTGGTGGATATTTTAATAATTTAATTCAAATTTTATTTACAAATAAAATTATTTCTAAAAATAAAATAGCATATATCTATGTATATTGAAATAAGAAATCTTTTTATACTGTTTATCAAAATAATCCTTCAGGTTGTATCCAGAATGATATTAAAAATAGCATAAGCATTAAAAAATCATTCTGGGGGAAGTAAAGAATCATTCTGGATACACATTCTTTTATTTTAATTCATTTCTTAACTGTATTAGTCTCTAGACAGTCATTAGTATCTTTCCAAAGACTGTATGTGGTCCTATTTTTAAACTTTTTCTTCAAAGTGTTATCAGTGTTCTTCACATTTACATTTTATTGTTGATGTATTTGAAACCGACCTTTCTCTGTAAGTCACAGTATTTTTCATTGAGAAAATATTTTCTCTACAAGTGTTGACATACCTGGTAAGGTCAGAGCAAGTGCTGATAAATGAAAGCTATCTGCAATTCTAATTTTTTATATTAAATTGTGAAACTGTCTCAGCTCAAAGAGCCTCATGGGTCCACTTGCATCTCTGCTCATAATACCTTTCTTAAACAAATATTTTTACATGACATTTATCAAATAACTTGTCTCTATTTATAATTCTATTGAATATTCAAATTAAGATGCTACTAAATGTTCTGTTCTAGCAGAGAATATAAATTTATCCAACTGAAATTAGGAGCACCATCAAAATATTCTTTCTGCAAGTAGAGATAGTCCAAAAACAATTCAAAAATTTTAATATTGTATTTGTATACCATTTGAGTGCTTATTAATCTTATCAGCATTAGTTCAGGTTCTCCCTTGCTTTCTTTAAAGGAACATTTTCATCTGCAAATGTTCCCAAGTTTTATTTTCAATAATTTAAACATGCTAAATGTTTCAAAAGCTGAAGTTTTTTGATGCTGTTTTTGTATAAAGATGGTGCCTTAAAGATTTCCAATATAATCCAACTAAAATGTACAGGGTTAACTTACAAAAAAGTTCTATACTGTCACTGAACATTTAAGTTGATTTACAAAGTAGTTCTTCGACAGTTAAAAGTTTCTAAAAGCTAACTGAAGGCTGGGAGGAGATTGATTACTGCTATGCTGCAATTTTTTTTCCCCTGTAAATCAATAGCTTCATTAAAAAAAATCTGCATTTCAGTTACTGTGTACATACAAAAAAACTATATATTTGTCTTACAAAATATATAAGCACAAACTTATGGACTTTAGGTGTAAAACAATGAAACAATACAAACTCAAGTACACTTACAAACTCGTCTCTAACCTCAGTGTAAGGAAAAGCTCTTTAACTATGAGTCAAAACAGAGAGACAAATAGGAAAATAATCAATAAATGTTACTGCATCAAAAATATATGCGTGGCAAAAGCATTACAAAGTCAAGACCATAGGCAAATGGGAAGAAAATACTTGCTAATGCACACTATAGGTGGAGGACTAACAGCCTTATGTGTGTACATGTGTAGGTGTAAATATGTACTTTTTAACTCTAAAAACTGCACAGTAAAGGACAAAAAATTCACTAGAAAAATGAGGAAAAGATACGAAGAGACAAATCCCCCAACAGGATGTAAAAACAGCTCTCAACTACATTAAAATATATCTAAATTCAGTAGAAGTAGAGACATGCATATTATAACAACACAGATACCATTTTTCACCGAGCAAGTCACAGGAACTGAAGAGTACAGTAACACATATTGGTGAGGCTGTTGGGAAACAGGCACCCTCATTCATTAACTGAGAGGACTGAAAACAGATCCAATCCTGCTGGGGGACTTTGGCAATACTTAAAAATTGCGTGTACTTATTTTTTAAAGTTTATTTGGTGATAAAATACACATGACGAAACACCACTTCAGCCATTTTTAAATGTACAGTTCAGTGCTGCAAGTACATCCTCACTGTGGAACCGTCACCGATTCTGTGTCATCCAATAGAAACTCTGTACCCTTTAAACATGAACTCCCCAATCCCTTTCTCTCGAGCCCCTTATAACTTTTACTCTATTTCCTGTCTCTATGAATCTGACGAATACAAGTACCTTCAGTTCAGTCACACAGTCATGTCTGACTCTTTGCGACCCTATGGACTGCAGCACGCCAGGACTCCCTGCCCATCGCCAGCTCCCAGAGTTTACTCAAACTCATATCTCATCCTCTGTCGGCCCCTTCTCCTCCCACCTTCAATCTTTCCCAGCATCAGGGTCTTCTCAAATGAGTCAGCTCTTCACATCAGGTGGCCAAAGTATTGGAGTTTCAGCTTTAACATCAGTCCTTGCAATGAACATTCAGGACTGATCTACTTTAGGATGGACTGGTTGGATATCCTTGCAGTCCAAGGGGCTCTCAAGAATCTTCTTCAACACCACAGTTCAAAAGCACCAATTCTTCAGCACTCAACTTTCTTTATAGTCCAACTCTCACATCCATACACGACTACTGGAAAAACCATAACCTTGACTAGACGGACCTTTGTAGGAAAAATAATGTCTCTGCTTTTTAATATGTCGTCTAGGTTGGTCATAACTTTTCTTTCAACAAGTAAGCGTCTTTTTATTTCATGGCTGCAGTCACCATCTGCAGTGATTTTGGAGCCCAGAAAAATAATGTCTGCCACTGTTTCTCCATCTATTTGCCATGAAGTGATGGGACCAGAGGCCATGATCTTTGTTTTCTGAATGTTGAGCTTTAAGCCAACATTTTCACTCTCCTCTTTCACTTTCATTAAGAGGCTCTTTAGTTCTTCTTCACTTTCTGCCATAACGGTGGTGTCATCTGCATATCTGAAGTTATTGATGCTGGTGCTTCATCCAGACCAGCGTTTCTCCTGGCAATCTTGATTCCATCTGGTGCTTCTTCCAGTCCAGCATTTCTCATGATGCACTCTGTATATAAGTTAAATAAGCAGGGTGACAATATACAGCCTTGACATACTCCTTTTCCTATTTGGAACCAGTCTGTTGTTCCATGTCCAGTTCTAACTATTGCTTCCTGACCTGCATATAGATTTCTCAAGAGGCAGGTCAGGTGGTCTGGTATTCCCATCTCTTGAAGAATTTTCCACAGTTCATTGTGATCCACACCGTCAAAGGCTTTGGCATAGTCAATAAAGGAGAAATAGATGTTTTTCTGGAACTCTCTTGCTTTTTCCATGATCCAGCAGATGTTGGCAATTTGATCTATGGTTCCTCTGCCTTTTCTAAATCCAGCTTGAACATCTGGAAGTTCACAGTTCACGTACTGTTGAAGCCTTGCTTGGAGAATTTTGAGCATTACTTTGCTAGCATGTGAGATGAGTGCAATTATGCGGTAGTTTGAGCATTTTTTGGCACTGCCTTTCTTTTAGTTTCATTTGGGACTGGAATGAAAACTCACCTCTTCCAGTCCTGTGGCCACTGCTGAGTTTTCCAAATTTGCTGGCATATTGAGTGCAGCACTTTCACTGCATCGTCTTTCAGGATTGGAAACAGCTCAACTGGAATTTCATCACCTCCAGTAGCTTTGTTTGTAGTGATGCTTTCTCAGGCCCACTTGACTTCACATTCCACGATGTCTGGCTCTAGGTGAGTGATCACACCATCATGATTATCTGGGTTGTGAAGATCTTTTTTGTACAGTTCTTCTGTGTATTCTTGCCACCTCTTCTTAATATCTTCTGCTTCTGTTAGGTCCATACCATTTCTGTCCTTTATTGAGCCCATCTTTGCATGAAATGTTGCCTTGATATCTCTAATTTTCTTGAAGAGATCTCTAGTCTTTCCCATTCTATTGTTTTCCTCTATCTCTTTGCACTGATCACTGAGGAAGGCTTTCTTATTTCTCCTTGCTGTTCTTCGGAACTCTGCATTCAGATGTTTTTATCTTTCCTTTTCTCCTTTGCTTTTCGTTTCTCTTCTTTCACAGCTATTTGTAAGCCTTCCTCAGACAGCCATTTTGCTTTTTTGCAGTTCTTTTCCATGGGGATGGTCTTGACCCTGCCTCCTGTACAATGTCATGAACCTCTGTCCATAGTTCATCAGGCACTCTGTCTATCAGATCTAGTCCCTTAAATCTATTTCTCACTTCCACTGTATGATCATTAGGGATTTGATTTAGGTCATACCTGAATGGTACCTTATGGTACAAGTACCTTACTGTAAGTGAAATCATATAATATATTCCCTTTCATGTCTGGTTTATTTCAATAAGCATAATGTGTCAAGATCGTGTTCATTTTTACTGACTCCTATCCTGTTGTATGTGCAGTCCGCATTCCGTTTCTCCATTTTTCTGTTGATGAACATTTGGGTTGCTCCTCAGATCAGATCAGATCACTCAGTCGTGTTCGACTCTTTGCGACCCCACGAATCGCAGCACTCCAGGCCTCCCTGTCCATCACCAACTCCCGGAGTTCACTCAGACTCACATCCATTGAGTCAGTGATGCCATCCAGCCATCTCATCCTCTGTCGTCCCCTTCTCCTCCTGCCCCCAATCCCTCCAAGCATCAGAGTCTTCTCCAGTGAGTCAACTCTTCGCATGAGGTGGCCAAAGTACTGGAGTTTCAGCTTTAGCATCATTCCTTCCAAAGAAACCCCAGGGCTGACCTCCTTCAGAATGGACTGGTTGGATCTCCTTGCAGTCTAAGGGACTCTCACGAGTCTTCTCCAACACCACAGTTCAAAAGCATCAATTCTTTGGCGCTCAGCCTTCTTCACAGTCCAACTCTCACATCCATACATGACCACAGGAAAAACCATAGCCTTGACTAGATGGACCTTTGTTGGCAAAGTAATGTCTCTGCTTTTGAATATGCTATCTAGATTGGTCATAACCTTCCTTCCAAGGAGTAAGTAAGTGTCTTTTAATTTCATGGCTGCAGTCACCATCTGCAGTGATTTTGGAACCCAGAAAAATAAAGTCTGACACTGTTTCCCCATCTATTTCCCATGAAGTGATGGGACCAGATGCCATGATCTTCGTTTTCTGAATGTTGAGCTTTAAGCCAACTTTTTCACTCTCCACCTTCACTTTCATCAAGAGGCTTTTTAGTTCCTCTTCACTTTCTCCCATAAGGCTGGTGTCATCTGCATATCTGAGGTTATTGATATTTCTCCCGGCAATCTTGATTCCAGCTTGTGTTTCTTCCAGCCCAGCGTTTCTCATGATGTACTCTGCATATAAGTTAAATAAACAGGGTGACGATATACAGCCTTGACATACTCCTTTTCCTATTTGGAACCAGTCTGTTGTTCCATGTCCAGTTCTAACTGTTGCTTCCTGACCTGCATATCTTTTGGCTATTGTGAATAATGTTGCTACGAAAACAGGTGTGCACAAATCTGTTTGGTTTCTGCTTTGAACTCCTTTGGAGTGGACTTGATACGTCTACGTCTAGGGTAGTTGCGTATTCAAATTTTCAAGCTATTTTCCACACCTCTACTGATCTTTTGACCCAGCAATTCTACTCTTAGGAATCTACCTTGAAGACGCACATTCAACAACACAAAAATATATGTGCACAAGGTTGTCTGCAGCATTCCTGTTTGTAATTGACAGTATGAGAAACAACTTCAGTGCTAACATGTAGGAGAATGGGTTGAATAAACCAGAGTACATTTACCCAGTGGAATAGAACAGAACTGTAAAAAAAAAAAAAAAGAAAGAGGACAATCTCTGTGAATTGATACTGTGTAACTTCCAGGATATATTAATTATAAAAAACACAGTTCAAAAGTCTACTTACAGTATGCTGCCTTTCACTTGAGAAAGAAGGATATAGAAAAATACATATGTATCTGTTTACTTGTGAAAGAGAAACATAGTTACTAATGAAATCAGAAATTAAAGTCTGTAGGTTACTGCAGAGAATGGGTGGGGATGGAATGGGAAAAAAATGGGGGAATGGAAGTGAGATAGCAGGAATACTTTTCTCTGAGTATATGTGGTGTTTTTTTTTTTTTTTTTTAACAGCTCTGACTCTTAGAACCAGAGTAATATTTCACAAACCTTAGTGAAGTGAAGTCGATCAGTCGTGTCCGACTATTAGCAACCCCATGGACTGTAGCCCACCAGGCTCCTCCATCCATGGGATTTTCCAGGCAAGAGTGCTGCAGTGGATTGCCATTTCCTTCTCCAAGGGATCTTCCCGACCCAGGAATCAAACCCGGGTGTCCTGCATTGCAGGCAGACGCTTTACTGTCTGAGCCATCAGGGAAGCTAATTAAAAGCAATCAGAACAGGGAGGGAACCTGAAATGGAACTCAAACATAACATGAACTGAAGTATGTAACAAACCGTAAGGGGTGGGGAAAAAAGGAACTAACCTACAGAAATCTGGAAAAATGATTTAGACTTCATACTGTAAGGCTAAAAGCTAAAGATACGGTATACAGATGCCCTTGCATGTAAACTTGTTTCTAACAGGGATGTGGACTATCTGAAACTATTTTGTGTATATACTAGAACTGAACAAATAAGCACACATACAGATAAAATGAGCCGGGTTTCTCATTGTCAGAAATAAAGTTATAAATAAGGAAAGGGGAAAGACAATTTCAAAAAGAGTAAAACCTATGGTATTGGATTAGTGTCAAAATTATCATTATAAACTTATTTTTGTGTGTGCATGTGTGTAGACAGATAAATACAGATACATATGTATCGGATTAGTATACATACACTAAGTTCCTTGTCTGCTGGGACAGTCTAGAAACAATGATACTCTGGTAGCCATGAGCGACTTCACTTTCACTTTTCACTTTCATGCATTGGAGAAGGAAATGGCAACCCACTCCAGTTCTTGCCTGGAGAATCCCAGGAACGGGGGAGCCTGGTGGGCTGCCGTCTATAGGGTCTCACAGAGTCGGACACGACTGAAGCGACTTAGCAGCAGCAGCCATGAGCACATGTAGTGCTGATTCTGTTTCCTAAATTCCATTCTCCAATAAAAGAACAATGCTCCTTAGCAAAGTGGTTGATTCCAGGACCAGAGCAGGCAAAATACAAGATAAGCCTGCACATGTTGGTATGCTAGAATACAGAGAAATGCTCACAAAAAGGCGGGGTTATGTCAAAAGAAGATGGGAAGGCATCCAATGGCCAAAACTGGAATAATTTTGATCAAGAAAGGAAATAGAGTTAGCACTGGATTATAACCTATAGAATAAATAAGTATCAATGAGTCTACACTGATATAAAGAAACAATTTACTAAGTAAATAAACAGGATAGAAGAGACAACTCTACAGAAGAAATCCAATTAATAAATCTAAAAGGAATGAGGAAATAAGAAGAAACTCCACAGTAATAACAATTGTTGTAGGTATTAATGGATGTTAAAATTAGTAGGTGAAAGTTTAAGAAGAAACAGGATTTGTACATAGTCTTATAATTTCTCCCCAAAGATATTTATTAATGACAAAAAGGAAAATAGTAATTTAACTGTGGAGCATGTAGTAGGTATCACCTTAGCCAGCAATTAAAATTAACATCTCCAGTAATAAGACTATAACATCACATATTCTCTGATACGACGCACAGAAAGGGCCCAATATCACTTTCATAGTATTCCTGCTAAATACGCCCAACCTTATCTAAGCATGAGAAATCATCAGACAAACCCACATTTGTGGAATGAGGCATACTCTACAAAATAACTAGTTAGTACTCTTCAAAAGTGACAAGGTCTCAAAAGTCAAGGGAAGATTGAGAAACTGTTCTAGACTAGAGGAGATTAAAGAGATGCAATAGTAACTAAATCCAATGCAGGATCCTAGACTGGTCCCAGAACTGAAATGGACGTCAGTAAAAATTCAAATAAGGTGAGTAGATTTACAGTATTGTACTAATGTTTAATTTCCTTACATGACCTACTGTGGTTATGGAAGAGGTTCACATTCTAGAGGCGGAGTGAAGGATATACAGGAATTCTCTGTATAATTCTGCAATTTTTCTACAAGTTTAAAACTATTTCAAAAGAAAAAGGGTTTTTGTATCTTTTTAAAAAGCTTTGTTGGACTTAAGCTTCCTTATCCAAAAAATGAGTGGCTTGCACTTTCCATTTTATAAGCTCTATTTTAGATGTGAAATCACGAGTCACCAATCATCACACTAAACAAACATCACCTCTCTTCCATCAACACGTGCTTGAGCCATAATGATCACCTTGCTTTACTAAAACAGTATTTTGTTTCTGATGAAGGTAGCACTCTGGTGTACACACATCACTTTGAAGTAGTTGCTGGGGTCAGTATTTCCTTAAGAAATGCACCAGGTCTCTCCTAAGGCTGGCAGTTTTCTTACCTCAGCGTAAGTCAAGGTTGGAAAATTGAGCAAGACCAGAAATTAATCACTGAGCAATGTAATCAATCTCTTACATCGAACCGCAACACCACTTTTCATATCTACAGCCACCATTTATTGAGAATCTGCCCTGTGCAGGGTACACTGCCAGGCTGCGTAAAAGGGACCTCTAGTCTCTTAAAGCTGCACAGTTGGGACTTGTTACCGCTTCCATTCCATTTCTTCCAGACAGGAAACGCAGAGCTCAGAGGGATCAAGCATGATCAAGTAACAAATTCAGGATGTGGACTCTTTAGGGTACAAAGCACATGATCTTTCCACTCCACTATTCCAGACATAAACAAGCTGAGGAAAAGAGCAGCAACAACCCCAAAACGCGTCAACTTCTCACTCCACATCTTTATCATGCGGAGAGAAATAATGAGAGCACAGCTCGGGTTTTTCACCTCTCGTTTTTGAAACCAAAAGAGTTTGTTAAACTTGGGCATGGAGAGAGAACGAGCAAGGAGAGGGAGGGAGGGAGGAAGCGGTAACCTTCCAAACTCAGTAGAAAGCATGGATAAAATTATCAAATACATACATATTCAAATAAAGAAAACCATTTTCCCACGAGCACCATCCATACTGTACCACAGAAGGAAATAATCTCTTCATTATTCACTTTTTCCCCTGTTTGTCCATTGGAGGAGGGAGGGTTCTTTGAGAAAAAGATCTTTTCAGTCCCTAAGCCCTAACTGATGGGTTGTTTTTATACAACAGTGCCATCTACTGGACTGACTCAGAATTACAGGGCACTCTAGAAATTGTTTTCGCTTCACATTTTAAAACGAGCTTAAACAATTAAATTCTTCACATATAAGGGAAATGATACACATGAACTTACTTACAAAGCAGAAAGAGACTCACAGACTTAGAAAATGAACTTATGGTTGCGGAGGGGAAGGGATACTTAGGGACTTTGGGAAGTTCATGTACATACTGCTATATTTAAAATGGGTAACCAACAAGGACCTATTGCGTAGCACATGAACTCTAAATGTTATGTGCCTGCCAGGATGGAAGAGGTGTTTGAGGGGGAAATGGATACACGTATTTGCATGGCTGAGTCTCTTCTCTTCTGAAACTATCACAACATTGTTAATCAGCTATACCCCAATACAAAATAAAAAGTTAAAAAAAAGTTAAGGTCACCATTCTCCATTACTGTTACCAACAGCTTTGTTTTATTAATAAATAGGTCTGCAGGGGGCAAAGACCTAATCAAATGCTGGGTATGCACTAAAACCACACAACAGGCTACATACAAATGCTGCCCAAGGATTTCATACGGGAACAAACAGAAACAGTTGCACATCTGGGAGTCTAACTTCTGAAATTGAAAAAATAAAAATACTGCCAAGAAGTTGTCCTTTGTAGAAAGATAACATTTCCAGAGGCCAAAGAGCTACATAACCACCATGATTCTTCTGGTAAATAACAGCTCTCCTTTAGATTTATGTTTCTATTACTCACAATTGTGGAATCATGCTTTATGTTGCCTGTAAATGCTTTATTGCATTAGTAATAATAATACTATAAATAATCATCATTGTTCCAAATATTTCATTATATATATATATATAGTCATCACTGTTCCAAAAATATTAATCCTCATGGTCTAGGCCACTGCACATCACCATTTCATTTCAGTTCATTTGGACAACAGGGTCTCAGGACATCTTTAAGTGAGGACTATCCCATGGGTGTTTTCTGCTTAATCAGCTCTAAAACATCCTCTATCAATAAGACGGCAAAGGAACAAGAAACTAAATACTTCTTCTCTAGGGCCCCCCGGTTTCAGTCTGTACTTCACAGGGAAAAAGGGAAGTGGGGAGGTTGAATCACAAAACAGAAAATAAATGAAAAGACGAGATTCAAAAAGTTTTTGAACCATGAGTTCTCAGGCGTCCCTTAAATATTTAGAAGCTATAAGGAGTACACTGTAGTAGACTAATTCCAACCTTAAGAGGAACTCAGAAGTCACTGGGATTACCCTGACTGCCTCTGCTTTTCATAAGGAAATACATAAACCACAAGGCGTTGAAGGATTTCCTCCAACATTATCCTACGTTCTAAAAAGAGTAGAATATTATCAGTTAGGGGCTATTACAGCAAGGATCCTCAGTGCCTATGGGTTCAATTTGTTAGCAGCACCCTTTCCTCTTCACGTCTTCTTGATCTGGGTATGGAGCATATGTGCCTATTTTGTAGAACTTGGATGATTAATTTATTTTAAAAAGCATGTTATAGGTTTATGGTTGTTCTATAGCTACTTCTTTGACACATTTTGGTCCATATTAATGATTTACTTGATTCTGAGGCCTTGTTCAGGAATACAATCCCCAACTAGCACATCATTCCTATGGGAAAATATACAACACATAGCAACGATTCACTTCTCAAAGTAGTTTCCAGACCATTGTGGAAATAAAAAGCAGTGTGTCCGTAACTTGATTTTGGAGGTACCAACTAAAAATTGGCACTTGCCATCTGTTTCTCCAAGGATGAAGTCATCAGCCACTGCAGTCGCTGACCTTCAACACCCCCTGAAAGGAGATCAGGAAAGAGGCACTCCGTTCTCTGGGAGAAACTGGCAGAACAGGCCTTCAGAGAGTTAGACATTTTCAGGAGAAACTTTGATGAATCCAATTTCTTGCATCTTCTCAGACCTAGAAAAGCACTAAAATCATTAGCAGAGACATCTGTTCATGTGACTAGCAGCAGACCTCTGCCAAAACGTGTGCCTGACAGCAGGTACCCCCTTCACCAGATCACATGCCTACTGCCCTCCTCCACTGCCTGCCTCTTCGGAGCAGTGCTCAGAGCTATCTGAGAAGCTGTCTCCTGGGCTCTAGACCTCATCTGCCCCAAACAAAGCTTAACTCCCAACCACGATGTTTTTTTCAGTGACTAAAGTCCTGTGAGGATAAACACAACTCCTCATATATTACAGGAGGGAAATGCAGTCTCCGAGTACGAGGGACTTTGTCCCGTAGGAGGCAGAGCAGAGGCCTCCATCTTCCCTCCGCAGTGCACTGGTCTTTATACCCTGGACCTGCCCTTCAGTGGGTAACGGTCAAGGGCAGGGACCTGGGTTTACGTCTAGGCTCTGTGCATTAGGCAAGCTGATCTCTATACTCAGGGTTGTTATCTGTAAGATGGGATGATGACAATAATGGTACATAATCTCACAGAACTGTTATGATTAAATAAACTAGTATGGTATTAATATTTAGAACAGTGCCTGGCAGGTAAAAAACAATCCCTCAATAAATGTTAGCTACCATTATTTACATGATCAATAAAATCATATACTAACCGTTATTCCAAGTACTCAAAAACATCAACAAAGCTATTAACACAACTTAAATAATTAATAAATCAGCAATTTCCATTTGATGGGTTCCTACTATATGCCAGGCTTCCCTGGTGGCTCAGAGGTTAAAGCGTCTGCCTCCAATGTGGGAGACCCAGGTTGGATCCCTGCCTGGGTCGGGAAGATCCCCTGGAGAAGGAAATGGTAACCCAGTCCAGTACTCTTGCCTGGAGAATCCCATGGACAGAGAAGCCTGGTAGGCTACAGTCCACGGGGTCACAAAGAATTGGAGACGACTGAGCGACTTCACTTTCACTTACTAGATGCCAGGCAAATTACATCTATTTTCTCTTATTTGCCCTTTTATTTCCATTTTAGAGATGGCAAACTGGAGTCCTGGAAAAACTAAGTAACTTTCCTAAGACCACACAGAAACAGGTGACAGAGCCTGGCTTAAACTCCAGGCTCCTCCACTGCCAAGGCCTGTAGACAGTCCAGCCTTTAAGCCAGATGACAACACAGGGAACAGAAGTTAACTGGGCACTGTTTATCTCATAGAGTAACAACATTTTAGCTCAAAGTTCACAAGATGCACTTCTGGTTGCGATGTACCACAAGTTTCTTTTGAAACTATAGGTCATTTTAAGATATGTCACCCTCTGAGTATTTACATGTAAGTGGACCCAGGACCAGACCTTGTGCCCGGGCCAAGAGAATCCACGTTAAACAAGACACAGCCTCCAAGTTCAAGCAGCTCACAGGCTCGGGGAAGAGGGAGTCAGACCACTAATGGGAAATCATAGTTCATAATGCAAAGTGTTTGCAAGGACTGTAGACTTAAGATGCTATGGGAATGTATTTCTTAGGAAGGGCAGCAGTCCAGCCTTGTGAAGTAAATGGTGGATGGGAATATCAACAATTTTTCCTGGAGGAAAGATATGTGCAAACACCTTGCTCTTCCTATCAGGTTTAAAACAACATCAGCAAGCACGTGCAAGTGACCTGATCAACATCAGGCATGCACCTAAGACCCAGTGTCTCATTTAATGCTCGGTACAATTCTCTAGAAGTAGTAGTACTATCGTTCCCATTTTGCAGATGAGAAAACTGATGCTTTGAGAAACCAAGCAAGTTGTCTAAGGTCACATAGCTTGTCCAGGCCATTAACCACTCCATCAGACTGCCTCCACACTTACTCTTTTATCTTGTTTGGTGTAGATGAATCTGAATTATAACTTTGCTTTCATACATATCTGCAGTTTGCTGTTTCACTTGTTTCAACAAATATCCCACAAATGAACAACTTTTATTTAAAAAGAAAAGTTCTTACTCTTAACTGTTATGTTATTAATAAAAGGCTGAAACCATTGCACTGCCTTCTCCTAACGCTTGCAGAGGTACATAGTTCTCGCATAGCTTCAAAGCAGAACCACAGGCTGGTAAACTTGGGTAAGAACCCTCCAGTTTGGAGTTGACCTGGTGGTTCCAGATCCCTAGTTTTCTATTCTAGACCTTGTTTGACAGATGTGCAGTTTTTTGGTTGAAAGGTTGTATAAGGCAACACAGGGTTATGCAAAAACAGACTGACCTAATCTTGGTCTTATCCTTGAGAAATCTGCAAGAGGAGGAAAGTTACTTAAGGCCTTCATCATGTCCTGTCATATCGGCTTGAACCAAGACCAAACAGGTGAACAGCCATCCAAAAAGGAGGACTCTAGAATATTGAGCAAGATGTATTTGGCTGGAAGGGAGAATAGGAGCAAAGCATGTTAGAACAACATTCAGTTGCTCTGGCCACATTCTCTTCTGGGGCATGACAGTAGACATGGTCTGGCTCCTGACTCCCTACCTCCTGTCATCTCCTGTAACTTCCTCCCAAATCTCTCCCCTCCCTCATCTAAAAACACCACCACCACTCGAGATCTATGTACAACAAACTTCTTGAAGCTCCCCATGCACAAGTCAGGCTCTTTCTGACCTCCCAGCTCCTACACATGTATTTGCCTCTCACTCTGTCTGGGGCAAGTCGTTTCCCAAATGTCCTTGACCTCTGGCTTCTTACTCTATCTTCAAGGTTAAAACCCATTCAGATCCTCTGCAGAGATGCCCTTGAGTCCTCATTTAAAGAAATCAGGAGCTTTATCTTAGGACTTTCCACTGAGCCCTCAGCAAGCCTTTATTCTTTCTCTGATACCATTGCTCTAATTCCTTGTTGCATGTCTGCTTCCCTGATAAACCATACAGACTGGATGGCAAGAATCATGTTTTATTCATTTTGAACTCACTGCATTTTTAACAGTACTTATTACAGGTTCGGTACTAAACAATCTATATGGATAGATGGATGGATGTTACTAACCTGAACCAAGGATTCACTACACACTCTCAAATCAATTCAGCAAGAAAATTCCTCAGTAAAAACATCATCAATTATTCAAGCATTAAGGATAAGGGAATTCCCAGCTTCACGAAGAAAACAGTTAAGATAGAGTCTATAGAAGGTTCATATAGTCAAAGCTATGGCATTTGGTATTTCTAGTAGTCATGTACAGATGTGAGAGTTGGACCATAAAGAAGGCTGAGCACCCAAGAATTGATGCTTTTGAACTGTGGTGCTAGAGAAGACTCTTGAGAGTCTCTTGGACTGCAAGGAGATCCAATCAGTCCATCCTAAAGGAAATCAGTCCTGAATATTCATTAGAAGGACTGATGCTGAAGCTGAAACTCCAATACTGTGACCACCTAATGTGAAGAGCAGGCTGATCGGAAAAGATCTTGATGCTGGGAAAGATTGAGGGCAGGAGGTGAAGGGGATAACAGAGGATGAGACGGTTGGACGGCATCACTGACTCAATGGACATGAGTCTGAGCAAGTCCTGGGAGATGGTGAAGGACAGGGAAGCCTGGCGTGCTACAGTCCATGGGGTTGCAAAGCATTGAACATGACTGAGCGACTGAACAATAACAACAACTATATTTATAGGAACCTCTGGCTCAGTGATTTCCCCCTAGCTTAGGTTCACTGATGTAGAATAAAAATGGAAAAAAATTATGAGGAGCATTTAAATACCATTTGCAGATTTCCTAGAAGTAACAAGGCCTTAACCTTAAATAAGCTAAAACAACAACAAAACAAGAAAATGGGAGATCAAGATTAAAAATGGTGGCAGGCTCTGAGTATGGTGGGCTTCCCTAGTGGCTCAGATGGTAAAGTGTCTGCCTGCAATGCAGGAGACCTGGGCTTGATCCTTGGGTCAGGAAGATCCTCTGGAGAAGGGAATGGTAACCCACTGCAGCATTCTTGCCTGGAGAATTTCATAGACAGAGGAATCTGGTGAGCTACAGTCCATGGGGAATGTATATGGCCAAAGAAAAACTGATCATTCTACTCCATTGTCAGTTTCTGAATTCTAATTCTTCAGAACATCCTCTCAGATGGACAAAAGCTGAGAGGCCAAAGAGGCTTCCATGCTCTACATCTGTGTTGCTGGTGAAATTCCATAAATAAGAAAAAAGAAAGAGCATTTCGCTCCCTGCTTAAGATCTTCAGCAAGCCTGCATTTAAGACTGTGGGGGAGTAAAGCCATCTATTCCTGCAACTTCCTTCCTGTTTGCACACTGTTTGTGAAGCAGTGCTCAGGCTACAGAAAAAAACCGACCAGGACAGTGTCTATCAGGTAGACGCCATGACAGCTGCCCCCACTTCTTGCAACTCTCGTTCACGTACCAGGCTTTGTGTCTTTAAACTCTACCAGTCTCTGCTGGTGGCACCTTTACCGCTTGCCTCTGGGGAAGTGATTACTGCAAATGTGCATGATTTTATCCACAATATACAGTATCGTGTGAAGCTTGCTTTTATTGCCTTCAGCCTTTTCTTTCTTACAATTTATTTTAATACATTTGGAATTATTATCCCAAACATTAGCCAGCTGGCCCGCTGGGGTTTCCTTTGCTGGACTCCACGTCTCTCTTTTTCTAATCCTCTCCTCGTGGATAATCCATTCTAATGCTTCTTGGCTGCGGAGGGGGTTCTGCTATTACTACCTGTTGATTAGAAATTCACTTTGTCCTGTGTAGGTGGCTCTAATCGTTCGGTAATGAACACCTTATTTGAGTTAGCTGAGGTCAGAGTTATATTCATAAGATTTTCTTTCTTCTTTCCAGATTTCTAGATGCTTATCTTTTTTTTTCTCCTGAGCGACAAATCAGCTGGTCTTTGAAAAAAAAAAACAGCCTCTAAGACCCGCCCCCCACTGCCCGCTCCTCAGGAAAAAAAAAAAGGGAATAGTAAGAAAGGAAAAGAAAACTGTATGGTAAGATATGAGAAAGAGAGAGGCTTTTATTTCAGCTGTTCAGACACCGTGTAGATTTTGCTTTCCTCTTTCCCAACCACTGGGCCTTCAGGGTCCTTGCTGAGGGCAGCCTTGGGAGAGTACGGGGAGTCCAGGACAACAGGCCACAATGCTTTCAATCGTCAGAGGCCACCAGGATGCAAAGGGTCAGGAGAACCAAGCAGGGTCCTGATGCCTTGCTGAACCCCCTTGAGTCCCCGCTGTGGGCTCAGTCAAGTTGGGCGTGTGATGTGGCGAAAGCCCCAAAGCTAAGTGTTCTGGTGGGGGTCACCCACCCCTGCTGAGGCTTTGGTGCAGGGGACTTTCTCCAGGATCCTCTGGGAAGAGGCCAAAATGAATCGTGCTTCCCAACGCCCATCTCGGGAAGAGGTGCCAGGACTTCTAGTCAGGGCATTTCTGTATCGAAGAATCTATACTCTGCATTTGTCCTAAGGTGTCTGAAGTCACAGTAAGATAACCAGTGGCTACATTTCACTTGAAACCCTAAGGAGGTTTTTAAAATAATTATGTTTTGGAATGGACTTTGCTGGTGGCTCAGTGATAAAGAATCTGCTGGCAATGCAGGAGATTCGAGTTTGATCCCTGGGTGAGCAAGATCCCCTGGAGGAGGGCATGCAACCCACACTAATATTCTTGCCTGGAGAATTCCATGGACAGAGGAGTCTGGTGGGCTACAGTCCATAGGATTGCAAAGAGTTGGACACAATGGAAGCGACTTAGCACACACACACAAATGTTTCCGAATAACACTCTCTGATCTCATTTTTGATTACCCTACCTTTCAACCCGTCTATAGCTATATTTCAAGTTTTAAGGCTTGAGTGGATAGTTCCTCAAGGGACTCATATTTACATCTGGCTATTTGCGGAATCTGGCATAGTGCTTGGCACTTTTTAATTAAAAAGAAGGAAAATGTGAAGGAAAGAGGAAGGAGGAGTAGGAAGGGAAGGAGAAGACAGAGGAGAAGGGGAAGAGAGAGAGAGGGAGGGAGGGAATAACATGTGGCCATTAGAGACTCAGAAAATGTAAAAAAAAAAAAAACAAAGATCAATACAGCTCCTCAAGATCCCATTGAGAAGCATCCTCTGTTAATAGTTTGTTCTCTTTACTCTTTCAGCCACTTTCTGCATTTACTTTTTTGCTTCATTTACAAAGTTCAGATTACACTGCCATGTATTCAACTTTGTATCCTACCATTTCAATTCACACTCTACTGCCAGCCTTTTCACAAGTTCAAACTGTTTAAAGTAATATTTTTAGTGACTAGACAATATTTTACTCTTTGAATATACCATTACCTCTTGAACCATTTTCCTACTGTAAGTTCCTGGCTGTTGTCCTATACCTGTTTGAAATGTATATTCTTCCCTTCTGAGGTATTACTCTTTCAGTGATTCTTTCAAAAAGTGGTAATACATATGGAACATATTTATTATTTTTGAACATTCAATATTGTATTGGTTATTGATCATTTGGTGCCACATCTTTTGTTCTGCTGTCTCACGTATGATACTTGTGACTATGACTATAACTTTGATAGAACTTATCAAAAATAGGTGTACTGTATATTGTCCATAAATAATTATCCTAAATAATTTCAAATCCTAAATAATTTCAAATCCTAAAAGGTGATGCTGTTAAAGTGTTGCACTCAATATGCCAGCAAATTTGGAAAACTCCTCAGTGGCCACAGGACTGGAAAAGGTCAATTTTCATTCTAATCTCAAAGAAAGGTAATGCCAAAGAATGCTCAAACTACCACACAATTGCACTCATTTCACACACTAGTAAAGTAATGCTCAAAATTCTCCAAGCAGTTAAAAAATATGTGAAAAATTCAACAATACATGAATTGTGAACTTCTAGATGTTCAAGCTGGTTTTAGAAAAGGCAGAGGAACCAGAGATCCAATTGCCAACATCCACTGGATCATAGAAAAAGCAAGAGAATTCCAGAAAAGCATCTACTTCTGCTTTATTGACTATGCCAAAGCCTTTGACTGTGCAGATCACAATACACTGTGGAAAATTCTGAAAGAGATGGAAATACCAGACCACCTGACCTGCTTCCTGAGAAATCTGTATGCAGGTCAGGAAGCAACAGTTAGAACTGGACATGGAACAACAGACTGGTTCCAAATCGGGAAAGGAGTACATCAAGACTGTATATTGTCACCCTGCTTATTTAACTTATACATAGAGTACATAATGCAAAATGCTAGGTTGGATGAATCACAAGATGGAATCAAGATTGCTGGGGGAAATATCAACAACCTCAGATATGCAGATGACACCACCCTTATGGCAGAAAGTGAAGAGGAATTAAAGAGCCTCCTGATGAAGGTGAAAGAGGAGAGTTTAAAAAGCTGGCTTATAACTCAACATACAAAAGACTAAGATCATGGCATCTGGTCCCATCACTTCATGTCAAATAGATGGGGAAACAATGCAAACAGTGACAGACTATTGTCTTGGGCTCCAAAATTACTGTGGACAGTAACTGCAGCTATGAAATTAAAAGACCCTTGCTCCTTGGAAGAAAAGCTAAGACAAATCTAGACAGCATATTAAAAAACAGAGACGTTACTTCATCTACAAATGTCCATACAGTCAAAGCTATGTTTTTTCCAGTAGTTGTGTACGGATGTGAGATCTGGACAATAAAAAAGGTTGAGCACCAAAGAATTGCTATCTTCGAATTATGGTGCTGGAGAAGACTCTTGGGAGTCCCTGGACAGCAAGAAGATCAAACCAGTCAATCCTAAAGGAAATCAACACTGAATACTCATTGGACTGACTGATGCTGAAGCTCCAATACTTTGGCCACCTGATGCAAAGGGCCAACTTATTGGAAAAGATTCTGATGCTGGGAAAGACTGAAGGCAGGAAGAGAAGGGGATCACAGACAATGAGATGGTTGGATGGCATCACCGACTCAATGGACATGAGTTTGAGATGAAGGGCAGGGAAGCCTGTCATGCTGCAATCCACAGGGTTGCAAAGATTTGGACACGACTGAGTGACTGACCAACAACAATAAATAATTATATTGCCAGAAATCTTTACTGATGCTATGACTCTCCAAATACAGATCTCTTATCTTTATTACTTCAATTGTTTTTGGTGGTTTGGCCACGTAACTGCTTTAGCAAACTTTCTACATTTAGAAAGTTAAAACTTAAAATCATTTTGAAAACATTTTATTCAATATTGATTTTGTAGAGTTGCCTCCTCTTTCTTAATGAGGCTTTTAACAATGACTAGACGGCAATGGCACCCCACTCCAGTACTCTTGCCTGGAAAATCCCATGGATGGAGGAGCCTGGAAGGCTGCAGTCCATGGGGTTGCTGAGGGTTGGACATGACTGAGCAACTTCACTTTCACTTTTCACTCTCATGCATTGGAGAAGGAAATGGCAAGCCACTCCAGTGTTCTTGCCTGGAGAATCCCAGGGACGGGCGAGCCTGGTGGGCTGCCATCCACGGGGTTGCAGAGAGTCGGACATGACTGAAGTGACTTAGCAGCAGCAAATATCAGGTAGACATATTTAATAAAGATCAGCAACACAATACTCAAAGCTAGTTCTGAAACTGTATACAAGCCCCTATGTCCTTGTGTTTTGAAGTAAAATTCTGACTCAAGAGTTAATGGTTGGGAAATGTGAAGATGCAGAAACAAAAAATAGCTGTTGGGTGGGGGAACTGGTAACAATTTAGATTGTAAATCTGCTACAGAACAGAATCACTGAATTCACAGTTCTCTGAAAGATACAGATAAAGGCCTGACACACATTCCTAAATTGTTTTTACATGAAGCAGACGCTCTCCCTCCAGATGAAAATTACTGACCACAAGAATATAGACCCTCAGTTCAGTTCAGGAGCTAGACTGGTTGAAACCAGAAGGTTGATGATGCTTGAAATTTCATCTTGATGCCAACCAATCCACCAACTGTCCACAGCTGATCATGCCCTGCTCCCTGAACTCTGCAAGACACCTCTCTACTCCTTCAGGAGGGCGGTAGAGGGACGGACACACACACACACACACACACCCCTGCTGTGGCCCCCTTTGCCTGGCCAGCAATAAAGCTATTCTTTTCTACTTCATCCAAACCTCTGTCTCTGCATTTCTGTTCAGCATCAGGAAACAGAGGCCGAGTTTCAACAAATAGTCCTAAAATTAAATAAGCAAATTATCTTTTCTAAAAACTACCAAGGTAACTGAGCTTTGAAGATTTTTTCTTAGGAAACTGAGTAAGTTCATCTCTTCTACAAGGGTAAGCCAACAACAGTTCAGAATAAAGAGAGAATGACCAAGGGGCCTACATTTAAATTTTAAATTTCTTGGCACAAATACTCATTGTTATGATGTGTCTGATGCTTTTGAACTGGGGTGTTGGAGAAGACTCTTGAGAGTCCGTTGGACTGCAAGGAGACCAAATCAGTCAATCCCAAAGGAAATCAGTCCTGAATATTCACTGGAAGGACTGATGTGAAGCTGAAGCTCCAATACTTTGGCCACCTGAAGAACTGACTCCTTAGAAAAGACCCTGATGCTGGGAAAGATTGAAGGCAGGAGAAGGGGATGATAGAGGATGAGATGGTTGGATGGCATCACCGACTAGATGGACATGCGTTTGAGTAGGCTCCATGAGTTGGTGATGGACAGGGAAGCCTGCTATGCTGCAGTCCATGGGGTCGCAGAGAGTCAGACACGACTGAGTGACTGAACAGAAGTGATTGATGTGTTTGATAAGGAACATTGCCTTGCAGTTGGCTCTCTCTCCAAGTGTTCTCTCCTGAGAGACTGGTGGGAATGGAACAGAGAACAGTCGGATAAGGGGAGGAGGAGAGAAGACGGCACTGCCCTGAAGACCCCACTGCTCTGGGGAAGACCAAGAAGAGCTCCCGAGTGTGGTTGCTCTTTACCTCCATGACTCTGCCTCTCACATTTTACTGTGATTCTCTATTGACAGGAATGAGTGTTTACCACTCTAATGAACCCCTCTGGGTTAAGACTCTGCTGTCTTCACCCCTTTGTCCCCAAAGCCTAGCAGAATGCCAGGTGTGCTGAGTGCTTCATTTTAATATTAGTTCTAAGAAGCAATGAACAAAGAGGACTCTAACTCAGCATCTTAAAGTTATTTGAAAAAAATCAAAGCACTTTAAATATGGGAGTTTTTTCAGGATAATCACTAACTAAAATGATTTGGTTAAGATGTACTGGAGGCTTGTTAAAATGATCGGAGTTGATGGATGTGGTGGCTGTGATGAGATTTAATGACACAGTTGAACAAAAGCTTTCAAGCACGGGTTGCTCAAGATGCCTGAGTTTTTCCATAGGAAGTTGTAAATTGAAGCATTATTTGTGCTACAAGTTAATGATCTGATGACTTTTTTAATATTTGATGTCCTGAATAATTCCTCTTCATCTTGTATGTAAATATTGGAAAATCAAATAAGTGTACTTAAAAATCCTTCTGAAGTATATAATCTTAATTTCTTCCCAGTTTGCAACCATGATACCTAAGATATGAAAATTGCTGTTTCATCAATCTGACTCACTCATAGGGTTGACTTGTCCAGTATAATGTGCTGAATTCAAACAGAATAGAGTTTGAATCCTAGGTGTGCCACTTTCTAGCTCTGGTAATTTGCGCAAATTTTTAAAACACTTATGCCTTGTTTTACTTATTTGTAAATACAGAGATTATAGTACCTACCACTAGTCTTTAATGCACTTGACACGTGTATGAGTTAGTCGCTCAGTCATGTCCGACTCTTTGCAACCCCCTGGACTGTATAGCCCGCCAGGCTCCTCTGTCCACAGGATTCTGCAGGCAAGAATACTGGAGTGGGTAGCCATTTCCTTCTCCAGGGGATCTTCCCGACCTACGAGTTGAACATTGCACTGGATCCCGCACTGCAGGATCCCGCATGGCAAAGTGGATTCTTCTTTTTTTTTTTTAATTTTATTTTTAAACTTTACATAATTGTATTAGTTTTGCCAAATATCAAAATGAATCCATCACAGGTATACATGTGTTCCCCATCCTGAACCCTCCTCCCTCCCCATACCATCCCTCTGGGTCGTCCCAGTGCACTAGCCCCAAGCATCCAGTATTGTGCATCGAACCTGGACTGGCATCTCGTTTCATACATGATATTGAGACATAATGATTGTTTACTAATGATGATTACTGATCAAAAAATCTACAAACAATAAACTCTGTATAGGGGATGGAGAAAAGGGAACCCTCCTACATTGCTGGTGGGAATGTAAATCGGTACAACCATCGTGGAGAACAGTATGGAGACTCCTTAAAAAAACTAAATATAGAACTACCATATGATCAAGTAATCCTATTCCTGGGCATACGATCTAGAGAAAACCATAAGTTGCAAAGATACATGCACCCCAATGTTCACTGCAGCACTATCTACAATAGTCAAGACATGGAAGTAACTTGCATGTCCATCGCCAGGCATATGCATAAATGGAATATTACTCAGCCATAAAAGAGAATGAAATAATGTCATTTGTAACAACATGGATGGACCTAAAGATTGCCATGCTGCATGAAATCAGGCAGAGAAAGACAAATATCATGATACTGCTTATCTGTGGAATCTAAAAACATTGGTATAAATGAACTTATTTACAAAATAGAAAGTCACAGACGTAGAAAACAAACCTGGTTACCAAAGCAGAAATGTTGGGGAGGGAGGGATAAATTAGGAGGTTGAGACTGATATATACACATTGCTATATATATAAAATAACTAATAAGGACCTCCTGTATACTACAGGGAATTCTGCTCAGTACCATGTAATAACCTATATGAGAAAAGAATCTAAAAAAGAGTAGATAATATATAATTTCCCACTTTGCTGTACACCTGAAACACAACATTGTAAATCAACTATACTCCAATAAAAATTTTAAAAAGAACAATGGCAGCTGCAATTGTTTTTCCCTTTTAACTTGTCCCTGAGCATTCTTCCCCTTAGCACTTTGATATTCCATTTTCACCATTTTATTTGGATTTACAGTACTGGCTGGACTTACTGTAGATGTTTCCAGTGGAAAGTCCCCCAATGAGATGAATGGAAGCAAATGGCCCGAAGATTTGATGACTGTCCTCCAAGAGAAACTGATTATGGTACCCAATTAGTTAAGATACAATTTCTTTTGCTGTAGCAATGCCCCAACTAAATGATGATAGCTCAAACAGCATAAAAGTTAATTACTGCTATGCAGTCACTGAGATTAAAAAGCACAGGGATAAACTGACTCCACAGTGTTGGGGATCTGAGTTCCTGAATTCACCCTTCTTTAGGACATTTTCATCTCATTTTAGGCGGAAAGTCCACCTTCCAGAAAGTGGGGAGGAGAAAAGGACAGCACAGGGAACACAGGCATATTCTTTCCTTTTTAAGACATGACCTAGAACTTGGATACATCACTTCTACCTATAGTTATTTCGCCAGAACTCAGCCGTATAGGCACAAGGTACAGGGAAGCTGAAAATACGGTATTTTGTGAGGCCATGGAGCTAAAATTCAGGACTTCTGTTACTAACAGAAGGGAAATTCAGTTTTAGAAAAGAAATAACAAATCCCTGCCCTAGATACAGTTTGGCATCAGCTGTAAAAGTTCAGAGGGCTCTGATCCTTTCTGTGTCCCATGGCTGATCATGCTCCGGGAAGCTAACTCACATTGAAAAGCTCACAAGAGCCTGACGTGTAAGTCAGAAAGCAATAAAACAAAATCACTACAAAAATATTACTTTTAAAGAGACAGGATGGATGGGTCGTCTTAAACCATTGCTATCCTAAACAATTGCTTCGTGTACAGAAGCTGCAGGTCACTGCAGGGTCAGGTGACAGAATTGACAGAAACTTTTCAGTCCTTGGTGATCAAGGACTCGCTCAGAACCTCCAACACTCTGTCCACGTGTTCTTCCGTCCTCACACTGGATGGGCTCCACATACTGGCCGTTTCCAGTGGACCCTGCCAGCCGTTACCTCTTGGGCCATGTCCTCTTAGTTAACCTCCCTCCTTTCTGACCAAAAGCTTACTTCTTTAGATATGTTAATAATCCATCAGGGATAATGCCCTCATACTCAACCCTGGAGTCTTTTCTTCCTCTCCTTCTCTCTGCTCTGATCCGTAGGTGTTGGTTTATGGTTTTGATCCCATTTACCACTCTAATTCTACAATACTTTGAGCTCTTAATATTTTATGTACACATTTACCATTTTACATATTGATAGCTCCTTTAGGGCAAGGCCCCCACCTCATACCCCTTGGCATGCACACTCTTCAATATCGTCCACCGTGGCACTCTTGAGAGTACGAGGCATTGACGATGGCTGCAGGACAAGTGCCTCTGTTGGCACAAGGCTCATGGTGTTGCTGTCACCTGAGCATGAGGTTGTTAAAGGTATGGAAGTAAGTTGGTGCCAGCAATAAACGGTTAATGGAAATTTAGTGACACAGATAGTCTGTACATTTTAAATATAGAAGTGGTAGCTTTCTCACTTGGCAGTTATAGAAGGAAAAATGAAAACATACCTTTTTCTTCTAAACATAAAACATTTTTAGAAACTTTAATATGTCCTTGCTGCATGTCCTTCATATTGCATTAAGACTTCCAATCTGAGGAGGTCAGCTTCCCAGAGTGGCCATGTGTGTGTTCACACACATTCATGCTTACTCTGCTCCTGGCTTCAGTGAATGATGTGGGGATGCATGACTGGCTTGAGGAAATTGGATACTTAGCAATACTAAGGCCAGATGCCCACTAAAGAGAATGACAAAGAAAAACGTTGGCATCTTGTTCTTTTGGAGAGGTGACTGAGACTGATGATTTTGTGATAAGCTGGTCTGAGTCTGGGTGAAGTCACAGTCCATAAGAATTCTGAACCTAGCAGACCAGGCAGGGCTAATATATATGAAGAGTTAGAATTTGCAGACCAGCCATTTCAGTACCAAGGAAATCTGGGATATCTGGATGAGGAGGAGAGACGGGAAACTTTTCAGTCATGGGCACTGGAAGTGTTCACGGGGGGAGGAAAAGGGGATGACTAAAGGCCAAGAGCCTAGTGGAAGGGGTGCCCTGGGGATCAGACAAAGAGGCAACTGGGAAAACTGCACAATCAGAAGGGTGCCAGAGCATGGCCAGGCAGACAAGGAGAGGGTAGTGATAGTTCGACCAGAACCAATAATGAGATAATGGGACCACATAGAGAAATGCATCACAAAATATAAGAGAAACAGAAAGGCAGGTGGGAGAAGCAGTCAGATGAGGTGAAGGACTCCCCCACCCCCAATCATCCTCCTTTGGCATCCAGCTCTGTGGGATGGGGGTCTTTTAGCAACATCACGTATCCACACAATGCCATGAGAAATGAGCCATGTTAGCAATGGAGAGGCCTGTTGGGGCTGAAAGTGCTGAATATGAGAATTGGGGATAACTGGCAATTGTTAGCTTAGATCCAAGAAGCACAAGAAAAAGGATGCTTGTTATAACCAGATGGGCAATAAAGGGATGATGGAGAGACTCCAGGAAAGGGGCCTTTTCTGGGCTGAAACTTTCAGCTAAGGAAGATGAACACTCTGCTTGGGACCTGGGTAAATACACACTCGACCACCAGTAGGGCTGGCCTATTTTGTGATACAGTGAGTTTACCTAGCTTTAAGGGGATCAAGAGACTTAATGGCAAGATGACAAGGTTTTTGGTTTATTTTGTAGGCTGGTTGGCTTGCGTTGTTGCTGATGTTGCTTTGTGGTTGTTTTGCAAGTCAATTTCTTCTTGGCAACATGTTTGGAAGCTAAAAGAAAGCAGTTAGGAGAGAACAGGAGAGATGCTATGGAAGACGCAAGGTCTCCCTGGAACCAGAACAGGATGTGATTGAGGGTGGAGCATTAAGGGAAGTCTAGGTGTGGAAAGATTTATATTAGGGTAGCTTGTCTCTCCAGAGGTATCTATTAAGCGCCCAATAGCTGCTGGGTCTGTGCGTGGCAGCCATCAATTAAATAGGGGCCTAGAGGTCAGGTTCAGTGAGAGGTTTAAAGAAAGATGCAACATTTAAAATAGCTTCGGGGGTTAAGGCTTGACTTGGAACAATGAACCAAGGGACAGACAGATCAGTGATTACCTAGTGGAGACTGCCCTGCAGGGATTTGTGGAGGGACTTTAATGTCTGCAGAGTTAGCTGGTCCATATTAAGAAATGCAGAAAAAGAAAAAACAAAATGAAACAAACCCAGAGAAACTTTATAAAAATAGCAGAATCTTGGCAAAAGGGCAAAGCACTCAGAGAGATGAGACATTACACACTTTCAGGATCCTCTTTGCTCTGGTGTTTCCCCATTGTTGTTAATAAGAATGCAGTTTCTGAATTCCCAGGAGAAGTGGAAAAGAAAAACCAAATTTGCAGTTGAGTGAAACCACAATGTACCAGTACAATACAGGGGCCTATTTCTAGCAATAAAGGCTGATGCATATTAATTCATTCAGCCAGCTCCATTGTTTATAATTCTTGCTTACATTTGCTGTCATGCATTGGAGTTAAAATTTACACCCTTTTGTGGATGCAAGAAGTTATTTTTATTTATCCTTCTTTGTTAGCTGTTTCACTTCACAATAATTAATCAAATCACCAAAGCAGCATCAAATTGGGGAGTGATGATCTATTTGCATTATTTGGCTTTTCTAACAGATATCTCAGAGGGTGAGGACTCTGCTATAATATGGCCCTCTTATTTTATGACAGGTTGCAATTTTCTTGTAATGTTAGATGTGGTTCATCTTGATAATTATGCTAAATTAAGTAGTCCTACACACTATAGAAATGTATGTGAAGATACATTAATTCACATTAAGAATTTTAATTAGGTTCTACATATCATGGGATTCATATTAAACAAGAATTCATCTAAAATTCAGGTTTTGAACATATAACTATACAGCTCAAACAAATCATTAATGGAGAACAGGGGTACCCTCAACCTCCCAGCCTTTTCCTTGATAGGAAATTTTGTAATTGGATATTAAGGCTATGCCTCAAAGTGGAAAGCCGGTCCCATCAGAAATTCATCTCAATTTTCTCCTTCAGCTAGTCTCTCCCACTCCATGTCTTCTCTCTTGCTACTCAAGTATCAGTAACTTGATAAACTGGTCAAAAAAGCAACTTGACAGTATCTACAAAATCTGAGTGTTAAATGCTGAAGGAGGAACACACAGAAGCCAAGAGCCATGGCCTGAGCCGGCAGCCGGAATCACTCTGCCTCGACAGACAGGGCTTTGTATCCACAACAGTTCTGTGACCACAGCTACCTCATGGGACTGGGGATCCCCATGATAGGAGAAGAGGGGCCCTGGCAGACCACAACCCGGCCCTTACCTGGAGGCCCTGGCTTGTCCAGGTGCAGGGTTGGTGCTGAAGGGGCTGATGCCAAACCAGATCTGGTTCCTGCCAGCAGGAGTGGACTGTTAGGAACCGTGGTGCTGAGTTTATAGGAGCCACAATCAAAGTGAAATGATTAAAGAGTCTGCAACATGTTGATCCTCTGTTCTAGTTTTTCAGTTTCACTTGGATTTTTGCAAGCAGCTGACCTCCTGCCATGGCCATACTGTGTCTCCTCAAAACTCGCATGTTGAAGTCCTAAACCCCAATACTCAGAATGTTGCAGCACTGGGAGAGGGGCCTTCAAGGAGGTAATTCAGGTCCATGAGGTCATATGGGTGGCCCCCACTGCAACAGGACTGACTGGTCTGTTTATACAGAGAGGGGACTAGGACACAGACACACACAGAGAAAAGCCCATGGATAGATGGAGAAGATGCCCATCTATCAGCCAAGGAGAGAGGCCCTACGCGAGATAGACTGCTGACACTTTGATCTTAGACTTCTAGCCTCCGTAACTGTAGGGAGGTCCCCTCCTCCCAGGATTCTGGGACCTCAGCTGCAGGACGGAGTTTGTGGATTTCCTCCCTCAAGACCTGAAATGAATGAGACTTGGCTTCAAACACTCTAGCTCCTAAGTGTCTCAGATGATGCCCACATTCCAAGCTCAGCTGTGGCCCACTCCTCCGCTGGTCAGTTGTGACCAAGTGGCCCAGCAAAGGCTGGTGACAGGCCCCCTCTCAGAGCTACAGTGTGTTGGAGCCTCCCAGGGGAGGGCTGATCCCTGGAGCCGAGCACCCACCTCACTGGCATCCTCCCTAACATCGCCCTATCCTGCGCTCCACTCCTGAACTCTCTCTTGACCCCAGGACTCTCCACGAGGCAACACGTGATCCAAGATCAAGAGCAGGGGGAGGCCAGCCCAGATTGCTTCTTCTACGTCTCTTGCTCCCAACCTGTGCTCTCACTGATTTGAAGATACATTTAGAGCTATTTGTCCTGGGTCTAAAACTGTTGCTATGGCATTACCATCATTGTCATGGAAATGAACATCTCACTGTCTGACAGCTACGCTTGACCACAGAGTCTTTGCTGCTTTGTCTTCGAAAATCTTTATTAGGGTTGGGGGAGGGATGGATTGAGAGTTTGGGATTAGCAGATGCAAATGATTATATATAGAATGGATAAACAAGGTACTCAATATCCTGAGATAAATCATAATGGAAAACAGTATGGAAAAAAATGTGTGTTTATATATATATATATCTCTCTCTGAATCACTTTGCTGTACAGTAGAAATCAACACAACATTGTAATTCAACTATACTTGAATAAAATTAAAAAAAAATTTTTTAAACCAAATGAATTTAAACAAAATCAGTATGAGTGTTTTACTACTTTTCTCCCCTCCTTTAGTGGTTTCCTACTGCCTTCAGAAAAAAATCCACACTTCTTCACAATGCTTATGAGCACTTAATTGTCTGACCATTTCCTTTGTATTAGGTCTTGCCTCGTGCCATAGGTCCACCTAACACTGAGCTTCTCATCATTTCCCAAATTTGACTGCTCTTTTACACCTCTCTGTGTTCACATGATTTCCTCTGCCTGGTATTCTGTCTTTCCCCTTCCACCCAGGTAAACACTGGGTTTGCATTTGTAAGGTTTGATATAAGAGTAGTCTCTGGTGGAAAACTTCCTTGACTTTGCCTTGATCCTCATCAACAATTTATTACTTCCTTCTCTATACAACCACTGGAGCAGCAGCATCAAGGCCCAGCCAGCAATGTGAAGCTAAGAGAGCACATTACAGATCAGAGATGGTGTAGACACAAGCTTTGCCCTTGGGGAGCCCATAGTCTCAAAGAGGAGATGGATTTTGAAAATATCTATTCAGTGGTTGAACTGTTTATAGTCACTAAGTTTTGTCTGATTCTTTTGTGACCCCGTGGACTGTAGCATGCTAAGCTCTTCTGTTCATGGGATGTCTCAGGCAAGAATACTGGAGTGAGTTGCCATTTCCTTCTCCAGGGGATCTTCCTGACCCAGGGATCAAACCCATGTTCCCTGCATCAGCAGACAGATTCATTACCACTGAGACACCTAGGAAGCCCAACCACTTGATATTTTCAAAATCCATCTCCCCTTTGAGACTATGGGCTCCCCAAGGGCAGTGGTTGTGTCTGTACCATCTCTAATCTGTAATGTTCTCACTTAGGTTCACATTGCTGGCTGGGCATTGATGATGCTGCAGGCTACACAAAGCAGCTCCTTCTGCCTATCACGCTTGGTAGGACCAGTCTTCCCTAGATCAGCTCATCTCCACAAACTCCATGTACACCATCATGTGAGAGGCTCCCAAACCGACAAAAGGCAACACTCTGTGGTTCTGTTATGTCTCAAGGCAGCACAGACTATGTATGTGAAAGTGAAAGTTTCTCAGTCATGTCTGACTCTTTGCGACCCCATGAACTTATACAGCCCATGGAATTCTCCAGGGCAGGATACTGGAGTGGGTAGCCTTTCCCTTCTCCAGGGGATCTTCCCAATCCAGGGATTGAACCCAGGTCTCCCGCACGGCAGGCAGATTTTTCACCAGCTGAGCCACAAGGGAAGCCCTAGACTATGTATGTGTAGTATGGTTCAGTAGCTAAGTTGTGTCCGACTCTTAGAACCCCATGGACTGCAACCTGCCAGGTTCCTCTGTCCATGGGATTCTCTGAGCAAGAATATTGGAGTGGGTTGCCATTTCCTTCTCCAGGGGATCTTCCTGACCCAGGGATTGCACCTGGGTCTCCTGTGTTGCAGGCAGATTCTTTACCAACTGAGCTAGGATACATAGCTATTAAATAGCATGACTCTTGATCCATAGAGTCACATGCACAAGCATATCACCTTCTGTGTCTCATCTAAGCTGACTTGATTTCTAAACTTCATCATCAGTCCAGCCAGCTGGGGAATTCAACCTCCTCCTCCTGCTCCTCTGAGGCCATTTATTATGTGCAGCACAGTGGGAAAGATATATAAAATTGAAAACTATCTTGATATAGATATGATTTCACACTTACAGCATCATATTCCATAGGATTTGAGGCAGCACAAAGTTGAATCAGAGAAGGCTCTCTTTCATATACATAAGAAATATGACGTGATATATTTAATTGCAGAAAACTATGCCCTCTATCATTTGTGACAAGACATGATAGCTTAGGAGGAAAGTCTGTTTTAAGAAACTTCCAAGAAACAAAGCTACAGGCTCTTTATGAATTGCTTATTTTGTTAATAAAGGTCCATACGGTCAAAGGTATGTTTTTTCCAGTAGTCATGTACAGATGTCAGAGTTGGACAATAAAGAATGCCGAGTGCCCAAGAATTCATGCTTTCGAACTGTATTGCTGGAGAAGACTCTTGAGAATCCCTTGGACAGCAAGGAGATCAAACCTAAAGGAAATCAACCCTGAATATTCATTGGAAGGACTGGTGCTGTCGGTGAAGTTCCAATACTTTGGCTACCTGATGTGAAGAGCTGACTCATTGGAAGCAACCCTGATGCTGGGAGAGACTGACGGCAAGAGGAAAACAGGGGCGATAGACGATGAGATGGTTGGATGGCATCACTGACTCAATGGACATGAGTTCGAACAAACTCCGGGAAATAGTGAAGACCAGGGAAGCCTGGTGTGCTGCAGTCCATGGGGCTGCAAAGATCGGACACTATTCAGTGACTGAACAACAACTTCTAAAGACATTTGTTGTTAAATTTTTGGAATTTTTTAATTTTTCTGCTTAACAAGGGGTAGTCCTTTCTCACTCTTCTAACCCCATTCCTCCTGGTTCACTCTGACCCACACAGAAGAGCCCAAAACATAGATCTAGAAATTATGCAGCTTTTAAATTGACTCTCTTTCTCTCTTATCTTTAGATATAATTTAGAACTTATTAAATTAATAAACTTAAACTATTAACTTGACTCTTTTTTTTTTTTCTCCTATGAGACTCACTTGGGCTTACAAACATATTTTGGCTGAATCTTAAGAAGAGATATTATCAGACTAAGTCACCTTGCAGCAAGTTTAAAATGCCTTTATCTTTTTGCCAATAGTTTTAGAATTATCATATTGCCTTTTGTTTCTGATTAACTATCTAAAGTTCAGAACAATTTTTACAAGGAAGAAGGGAAAAAATGATCTCTATCACTGTCATAAGTATCATTTTAACCAAAGTAGTCATTTATTACACAAATGGAAAAATAACAACACAATATATTAGGAGAATTAAGAATGAGTTTTCCATGACAGAGCTGATCAGTCAGTCTTTTTTTGTTGTTTAACTCAATGGTTTTCAACCAGAAGTGATTTTTGCCCCATGGGCTTCTGGGGAATCTGACAATGTCTGGAGACTTACGTGTTATGACTAAGAATGCTGCTCCTGATCTAGGGTGGGTGTTGCCAAACACTCTACAGCACACGAGGCAGCCTCCACAACAGAGAAGTGTCCTGCCACCGGCATCAGCAGACTGGGGTTGAGAAATGCTGGTTTAACTCCACAAAACCTTCCTCTATGGTTAAAGGTCTCCCTCATGATTTTATTCTTAAAAACACCCCGAGGAGGCGTCACAGAGGACAGTCATCACAGCCCACAAAGGTGGGCTCACGGTTGACTCGGGCACACCCCCTTCTGAGTTTGCTGAAAGAGAACTGAAAGACCAATCACTTTCTGTAAGTCAATTCTTACAAAATGAATTGATAGAAAATCATTTACTCAGCCCATCAGGTAGACTGCTTGCGTTTTATTTTAATTGAAGTATAGCTGACTTATAGTATTTCAGCTGTACAGCAAAGTGACTCAGTTATATGTATACATATATATACACACACACACACATTTTTCAGATTCTTTTCCATTATATTGAGATTACAAGACACTGAGTAAAGTTCTCTGTGCTATACAATAATAGGTCCTTGTGGTTTATCTATTTTATCTATGGTAGTCTGTATCTGTTTATCTCAAACTCCTAATTTATTCCTAGCTTGCTATTTTTCATTGAAAATATTGCTGTTCCTTTAGTGACGTAAAAGTGCCTGATATAAAATAACTAATGAGAACCTATTGTATATAGCACAGGGAACTCTATTCAATGCTCTGTGGTGACCTAAATGGAAAGGAAATTCAAAAAGGAGAGTATATATGTAGATGTATAGCTGATTCATTTCGCTGCATGTAGAAACTAACACAACACTGATTAGCAACTATACTTCAATAACAAAAAATATAAGGGTATTTGGGGGCTTCTCTGGTGACTCAGATGGTAAAGACTCTGCCTGCAATGCAGGAGACCCAGCTTCAATCCCTGTGTCAGGAAGATCCCCTGGAGAAGGGAATGGCCACCCACTCCAGTACTCTTGCCTGGAGAATTCCACGGACAGAGGAGCCTGGCGGGCTACAGTCCACTGGGTCACAGAGAGTTGGACACAACTGAGCAACTAACACTTTGGCTTTCAAAGGGTATTTAGGGGAGATAATTTTTTTTACTGGTGAGGTCAGAAGATGGTAACCATACCTCTTCAGGAGTGCCCCTGGAGAAGGTAGGAATTTCGATTTTCCTGCTGGTTCAGTTAAGTCTCGGCTAAGACAGGCAGAGCATTCTGTGCCTACTTAGTGCTGGCAGTAGAAGCAGATAGAGAAACCAGAAAGAGAAGAGGCAGATGGAGGGTGGGCTGCATCCACCCCACAGGAGCAGAATGAATGACTTCTCATTTTCTCCTTTATGTGTTTCATAACTTAGAAAAGTTGCTTTAGATTAGACTTTAGTTTGCAAAAAAAAAAATATTCAAGGTATATTTAAAGGGATGATAAACTATAAGCCATGCTTTGGGTACTGTTGTGTACTGAATGTTATCCTCCAAAAATTCAAATGTAGGAGTCCCCAGTACCTTTGAATATGACCTTATTAGGAGATAAGTTTATTGCAGATATAATTAGTTATGGTAGGATGAGGCACTGGAGTAGGGCAGTCCCCTAGCCTAATATGGCTGGTGTCCGTATAAAAAGGAGAAATTTGGACACAGACACTCACAGGAAAAACACATATGAACATGAATATGGCCACAGACAAGTCAAGGAATGGGGCCTGGAAGAGACCCCACCCTTGCAGGTCTCAGAAAGAAAGAACCCTACCACTTCCTTGATTTGTTCTTTTCTAGCCTCCAGAACTGTGAGACAATACATTTCTGTTGTTTAAGCCACCCAGTTTGTGGAACTTTGTTGTAACAGCAAACTAAACACCCATGTATTCTGAGCCAGTCCTTGGTGAATATTCTACGAAGTCTCTGACTTTTGGATTAACTAGAGTCTTGTTCTCAAATGTTAATGTTCAGTGTTCAACATGAGTCACCCAGGGATCTTGCTGAAACACAATGCTGACCGAGGGGGCCCGGGTGAGACCCAAGATTCTGCATTTCCACCTAGATCCTAGTGAGGCTGATGCTGTGGTCCATGGGCCACACTCTGAATAGCAAGACTGTAGCCTTCTTGAGCAGTGAAGAGTAGCTGCCTCTCAATTCTCGCTTCACACAAGAATCACTGGGGATAATTTTGCAAAGTGAATGTGACAATCTTTTTTGAGTGGGGCCTGAGCATTGATGTTTTTTTAAAGCTCTCCAGTGATTCCAATCTCCAGCCAGGTTTGAGAACCACTGAGCTGAGTTGTGATAAACTGGAGGTTTACACTCCATCATTAGGCTACTGACTTGATGAAATTAGAAATGTGGAACAACAGAGGCTAGTCCTGTGTTAAACTTCTGGGAGAAAATATTTTAAACGGTGACTCTTTATGTATTTGTCTAAAACAGCTCAATGTGATCAACAGTTCTGTTCTCATCATCAGAAGAAACCAGGAAACCTCTATTTTATAGGGCCTAAAGGACAGGGAGGCCTGGCGTGCTGCAGCCCATGGGTGGCACAGAGTCGAACACGACTGACTGGGCAACTGAAAAACAACAAAATTAAATACAGCCCCCCACCCCCAGGCGGCTTTCGGACTCCTCTTCTTCCTTGGGAAGCCTGGCTGCAGTCCCTCATCCTCAGAACACACCTCTCTCCACCTTGGTCTCCCCTTTAGTCCCCTGGTGCTTCATGGGGCCCCCTCATCTTGGGCTCTGCCCACTGACCTACTCCTGCAGCGAAGGCCTCCACAGCCCAAGTCCTGCCTCGGCTTAGCTCCAGAGAGCTCAGGCCAAGCAGAGCCCTGGGTCTTCAGGTACAAGGGAGAGTCAGAACAGATAAATCTACCCACCATCTAACTCCCCGCTCATCTACTCATCCATCCCATCACCCATACACTCATTCATCCTTCCATCCACTCATTTTTCTATCTATCTACCCATTCACATATCCAGACATCCAACAACAACATCCACTGTGTTGAGTATTTGGGAATAAAATGGCAGACACAACAGCCACCATCCCTTCTTCATCATCAAATCCACAGTACAACAGCACAAATGAGCCATTCTGCTGTACGCCCGAAACTAGCACAGCACTGTGGGGCTTCCCTGGTGGCCAGGCGGGTAGGAATCCACCTGCCAATTCAGGGGATACAGGTTGGATTTCTGGTTCAGGAAGACTCCATGTGCCTCAGAGCAACTAATTCCATGTGCCTCAACTACTGAGCCACACTCTAGAGCCCACGAACCTCAACTGCTAAAGTCTGTGTGCCTAGAGCCTGTGCTCTGTGACAAGAGAAGTCAATGCACTGAGAAGCCCACTTACTGCAACAAAGAGTAGCTCCTACTTCCCACAACTAAGACCCAGCGCAGCCAAAAATAAATAAACAAAACTATTTTTTAAATCCCACAACATTGTAAATCAACTATTCAGTTCAGTTCAGTCGCTCAGTTGTGTCTGACTCTTTGTGACCCCATGAGTCGCAGCACGCCAGGCCTCCCTGTCTATCACAAACTCCCGGAGTTCACTCAGACTCACATCCATCGAGTCGGTGATGCCATCCAGCCATCTCATCCTCTGTCGTCCCCTTCTCCTCCTGCCCCCAATCCCTCCCAGCATAAGAGTCTTTTCCAATGAGTCAACTGTTCACATGAGGTTGCCAAAGTACTGGAGTTTCAGCTTTGGCATCATTCCTTCCAAAGAAATCCCAGGGCTGATCTCCTTCAGAATGGATTGGTTGGATCTCCTTGCAGTCCAAGGGACTCTCAAGAGTCTTCTCCAACACCACACTTCAAAAGCATCAATTCTTCAGCGCTCAGCCTTCTTCACAGTCCAACTCTCACATCTATACATGACCACGGGAAAAACCATAGCCTTGACTAGACGGACCTTTGTTGGCAAAGTAATGTCTCTGCTTTTGAATATGCTATCTAGGTTGGACATAACTTTCCTTCCAAGGAGTAAGCGTCTTTTAATTTCATGGCTGCAGTCACCATCTGTAGTGATTTTGGAGCCCAGAAAAATAAAGTCTGACACTGTTTCCACTGTTTCCCCATCTATTTGCCATGAAGTGATGGGACCAGATGCCATGATCTTCATTTTCTGAATGCTGAGCTTTAAGCCAACTTTTTCACTCTACTCTTTCACTTTCATCAAGAGGCTTTTTATTTCCTCTTCACTTTCTGCCATAAGGGTGGTGTCATCTGCATATCTGAGGTTATTGATATTTCTCCCGGCAATCTTGATTCCAGCTTGTGCTTCTTCCAGTCCAGCGCTTCTCATGATGTACTCTGCATATAAGTTAAATAAGCAGGATGACAATATACAGCCTTGATGTACTCCTTTTCCTATTTGAAACCAGTTTGTTGTTCCATGTCCAGTTCTAACTCTTGCTTCCTGACCTGCATTCAGATTTCTCAAAAGGCAGGTCAGGTGGTCTGGTATTCCCATCTCTTTTAGAATTTTCCACAGTTTATTGTGATCCACACAGTCAAAGGCTTTGGCATAGTCAATAAAGCAGAAATAGATGTTTTTCTGGAACTCTCTTGCTTTTTCCATGATCCAGTGGATGTTGGCAATTGGATCTCTGGTTCCTCTGCCTTTTCTAAAACCAGCTTGAACATCAGGAAGTTCACGGTTCACATATTGCTGAAGCTTGGCTTGGAGAATTTTGAGCATTACTTTACTAGCATGTGAGATGAGTGCAATTGTGTGGTAGTTTGAGCATTCTTTGGCATTGCCTTTCTTTGGGATTGGAATGAAAACTGACCTTTTCCAGTCCTGTGGCCACTGCTGAGTTTTCCAAATTTGCTGGCATATTGAGTGCAGCATTTTCACAGCATCATCTTTCAGGATTTGGAATAGCTCAACTGGAATTCCATCACCTCCACTAGCTTTGTTCATAGTGATGCTTTCTAAGGCCCACTTGACTTCACATTCCAGGATGTCTGGCTATAGGTGAGTGATCATACCATCGTGATTATCTGGGACGTGAAGATCTTTTTTGTACAGTTCTTCTGTGTATTCTTGCCACCTCTTCTTGATATCTTCTGCTTCTGTTAGGTCCATACCTTTTCTGTCCTTTATTGAGCCCATCTTTGCATGAAATGTTCCCTTGGTATCTCTAATTTTCTTGAAGAGATCTCTAGTCTTTCCCATTCTGTTGTTTTCCTCTATTTCTTTGCATTGATCACTGGATGAAGGCTTTCTTATCTCTCCTTGCTATTCTTTGGAACTCTGCATTCAGATGCTTATATCTTTCCTTTTCGCTTCTCTTCTTTTCACAGCTATTTGTAAGGCCTCCCCAGACAGCCATTTTGCTTTTTAGCATTTCTTTTCCATGGGGATGGTCTTGACCCTCTCTCCTGTACAATGTCACGAAATCAACTATAGCTCAATATAAAATTAAACATTTTTTAAAGTACATCAATAAGAACAGTTGTTGAACAGTACATATGTTCTGTTCTGAGATGAGGATGACAAAGGAGGAAAGTGGATGGCTCTGGGAAAATACAAAAGAATTTAACCCCTCCCTGAGAAAGCAATGAAGGCTTCCAGAGAAGAGAAATTTCAAGCTGAGACATGACGAATACTTGGAAGTTGTTCGTCAGTTAGTGTGACAAAGATAAAATGCATGAGGGAAGAAAAGATGTAGTATCAGGAAAGCACATGATAATTTTTGGAAAAAAGCTCAGTGTGATGAGAACAGAAAGCAGAGGGGGAAAGAGTGGGAAAGGGGGTTCTGCTGATGCTGGCAGAAGCCTGTGGGGCATACCCTGCAGCTGGTTCTTTACTCCAAATATCCAGGATGCTCTAGTGCCCTGAGTCCTCAGCTTCTTCAGGATCTCACTTTCCTTGGCTATATTCAAGGAGTGTTTTCTGCACAGCCCCACTGTGTTACACTCAGCACTGCACTAGACGCTGTGGGACCAGGGAAGTAAGGCAAGAGCAAGGAAAGGTCTGCAGTCGGCCTTTGGGGAGCTTGTGATCACACAGAGATGGCAGTGTCTACTGAGGGTGTTGGAACCAAGAGCGTGCCTAGGTGGGCAAGACCACGGGGGGAGGGCAGAAAAGGAGGGCTCCGACATAAATCAATACTCACCCATCCATTCACTCATATGTTCTGTTTAGATTATGTTAACATAATTCATACAAATAAAGAGTGCTTGGCTGTAAAAAGCATCCCTAAATAGAAGCCAGGCATTTTGCGAAGTCTGGGGCTCTGATCTGGGGAGAAGCATTGGTCCTGCCTCAAGAGCTGAGCAGGCGGTCCTGTGTCCCTTTGCTCCTGGACACTCCCACTCTCTGCTTCAAACCACTCAGGGTAGAAGAGCAACTCTTCAACTCTTGAGTGGTCAGTTTTGCCAGCGTTTAAAAAAAAAAAAACACACACAGATGACAGTTCCTGAAGAAAATGGAAATAATGGTATACGAAGGAAAGTTTAGCATCCAGGTCCTTCCATCAGCAATGAAGGGATTGCTAGGGCTAAGTTACAGTGAAGGCCTACATTTTGCTTTTTATTTATTGTTCCTGCCAGGCCCTATATAGTAAAAAAAAAAAAAGAATTTGTTTTTATCCCTTAAAATGTTAGTGTACAAATTTAGGCAGCTCTATAGGGGTGCGGCCGCAGTGTTGAGGGGGGTTAATGCAACGTAGTCTGGCTGAGCAGCAAGAAGTGAGAGGTGGGTTCTTGAACTCTATTTCCGGTGAGGCATTCTCCTTACTGGGATGACTCAGGCCCACGGAGATCCACGGGAGGGGGACCCACCCGGGACAATTACACTGAATCATGTGCCTTCCTTGAACAATTCACTCTGTGGGGAAGTCCCCAACCTGTGCCTGCCGTCCTTCGCAGAAGCCTTATTTTATTTTCTTTGCCTCAGTGGGAGAGGAAATGGATGCTATCACTACTGGATCCAGAAAGAACAATATATGCTAGATGCATGCATTTTCTAAACATCTTTTAAAGCAGGATTTTTTTTTTTCTCTTTTGAAAGTCAGAAGACTGCTTGGAATGTGTATATTGCTATATTGCTGCCAAAAAGAAATAAACAAACTGGGATGAAGTAACTCAATGAGAATTAAGTGAGGGCCAAGGCTTTTCCTGGGGGTGGGTGTAGAAGAGAGAGGGGTAGGCAGAGGTGGGTGAGTGCTGCCTCCAAGATGAAGACTTTGATATATAATGGATCGCTGTCTATCTTGTGACCAGAAATTAACTGATGTACATGCAGCATTCATTTAATTTGCCTAATTACAATTTGTTCACACGCACACCACAGGGCTCTGTTACAAATGATTGCTCAGCCCCGTCCACTGGGGGAGGCTGGAAAGGCATGCTGCAGTGGTTTGGGGGGAAATCTGCATATAACATCTCCCCCACCAAATTATTAATTGGCTCCTGGGGAGGCACTGGTTACCGAGGCTCTGCTTAATTACTGCTCATGTCAAGGTTAAACATCTGCCCGCTCTAAGTGTGGGTACCTGCTAGCCGTCTGCTCCGGCTGCTGTCAGCATCTTCGTGTTTATATTCACAGCTAGGTAGCGCGTGTCAACACATCCTTTCCATGAAAACAACAGAGAATGCTGCCATGACACTGTTTAGCTGATCACGGAGGGCTGTGTGAGTAGAATGTAAACAAGGGGAGGCACTGTTCTATGCAGAGCCGCCCACACTCCGTTGGAGATGGGGGGAACCCCACAGAGCCCCTTCCCTCCCAAGGGTACAATGCTGGTGCCCAAGGTTGGAAAATATTCCCAACTCATCTCCAGGTGTCTCCTAAAATTCCTAAAGCACTCTGGATTTCTTGCAAATGAAATGATGCCTTCTCCCAGCCCCACCAACCTACCAGATTAAAAGATCCTGTCTGGGAACATTAAGCTAAAGTATGTTTTGTTACTTTGTGTAGCTAATTTGTTACCCAGTCTTCAATTCAAAGGCACTGACCTCATTTAAAGACCAATCTCTGAGGGCAGAATGCTGCTACTGCTAAGTCATTTCAGTTGTGTCCAACTCTGTGCGACCCCATAGATGGCAGTCCACCAGGCCTCACCGTCCCTGGGATTCTCCAGGCAAGAACACTGGAGTGGGTTGCCATTTCCTCCTCCAATATAATTCCTGTTACACTGCCTGCCAGCACTGTGAGCATCTGGATGCTGGTGCTTTTGATGTAATTTTTAGGGTTTCCCTTGTGGCTCAGCTGGTAAAAAATCTGCCTGCAATGGGGGAGACCTGGGTTCGATCCATGGGTTGGGACGATCCCCTGGAGAAGGGAACAGCTACCCACTCTAGTATTCTGGCCTAGAGAATTCCATGGACTATACAGTCCATGGGATTGCAAAGAGTCCAACACAACTGAGCAACTTTCACTTCACTTCAGGTTCATTTCGCTATTCCTATGTCCCTTGGGACCTCACATGTAACTTGCTTGGATGGGAAAGGTAAGCCAATTAGGCTAAGGGGTAACCCCACTTTGGGGCCTTCTCCACTTCTCTCCAAGGCTAACCAATATACATTGCACACACTAAGCTATCTTCGTAATTGGAAAACATTTCATTTTTCATGCCCATGTTCCATGTAGCTTGCTAGTGAAAAGGAGGGGAAGATGCAGGGTACAACTTTTGAAAGAATGATACAGCCCAAGGATAAACATAAACTGATTAGAATCAAATGGGTCCATGCTAGCAGACAAGTCAGCTTTAACTAGACCTTGATCCTCAATCAGCAAGCTAAATGACACAACCAGAGGCACCGTAACAGTTCCAAGGCAGCATCAAAAGACCAAAATGTGGGCAGTGGCCCAACTCCCGGAAATCTCCACCCCTTCCCCAAAATAGCTGCAATAATCCTCCCACTCACTATTGTTCACTGTTCAGTCACTCAGTCGTGTCCAACTCTTTATGACCCCGTGGACTGCAGTACACCAGGTTTCCCTGTCCTTTACCATCTCCTGGAGCTGGCTCAAACTCATGTCCTTTGCGTCGGTGAAGCCATCCAACCATGTCATCCTCTGTCATCGCCTTCTCCTGCCTTCAATCTTCCCCAGCATCAGGGTCTTTTCTAATGAGTCGGCTCTTCACATCAGGTGGCCAAAGTATTGGAGCTTCAGCACCAGTCCTCCCAATGAATATTGAGAACTGATTTCCTTTGGAATTGACTAGTTTGATCTCCTTGCAGTCCAAGGGACTCTCAAGAGTCTTCTCCAACACCACAGTTCAAAAGCATCAATTCTATGGCGCTCAGCCTTCTTTACGGTCCAGCTCTCACATCCATACATGACTACTCATAGCTTTAACTATATGGACTTTGTCAGCAAAGTGATGTCTCTGCTTTTTAATACGCTGTCTAGGTTTTTCATAGCTTTTCTTCCAAGGAGCAAACGTTTTAATTTCATGGCTTACCCAGCCCATAAAAGCTAACCACGCCACATTTTCGAGGCTGCCAGACTTGCCCTCTAGGATAGCCCACACTCTGTCTGTGGGGTGTGTTTCTCTCTAAACCTGCTTATTACCTATCACTTTGTCTCTCAGTGAATTCTTTCTGTGATGAGACATCAAGAGCCTGAGCTTCATTAGGTCCTGAAACCAGGTACCATGGGTTTTGACTGGGTTTGAGACCCAGTCACGTGGGTTCAAGTCCCAAGCAGGGTTTTTTGCCAGGTTACAGTCCTGGACACATGGGTGAGAGTCATAAACTAAGTCCTAATCTAAGGTAAACAGTTTCACTAGGAAGATGCCAATTTTAACAGCCAGAAGAGGCAGAAAGAAAGAAATTAACCTAAAAGTACAGTTTCAAAATAAATCAAGAAATGATCTAGAACAGGGGTCAGCAAAATACAGCATCCAAAGCAAACCTAGCCTGCTGTCTATTTTTGTAAATAAGGTGTTTTTTTTTGGAATATGATCACAGTCAATCATTTATGCATTGTCTGCTATGGACTGAATTGTATTTCCCCATGGTCACTCCCTCTCTCCTCAAATCACATGTTGAAGTCCTAACCGCTGGTGTGACTCTACTGGAGACAGGGCTTTGAGAAGGTAAGTAAGGTTAAATGAAGTCCTAAGGGTAGAGTCCTAATCTGATAGGATGGGTGGCTTTACAAGAAGAGGAAGACATTTCTCTTTTCAGTACATGCACAGGGGAGGGTCATGTGAAGGCACAGCCGTCTACAAGCGAGGAAGGGAGGTCACGCCAGAAGCTGACCACACCAGCACCCCGATTTCAGACTGTTGTTGTTGACTTGGTAAGTCGTGTCCAACTCTTCTGTGACCCCATGGACTGTAGCACACCAGGCTCCTCTGACCATGGGATTTGCCAGCAAGAATACTGGAGTGGGTTGCCATTTCCTTCTCCGAGGGATCTTCCCAACCCAGCAACTGAAACTGCATCTCTTGCATCGGCAGGTTAGCTCTTTACCATAGAGCCACTGGGGAGGTCTAATCTCAGAATACCAGCCTCCGAACTTGTAAGAAAATAAACTGGGAGGCTTGTTGGTTAAGCCTCCCAGTCTCTGCTATTTTTGTTATGACAGCCAGAGCAGACTTAGACCTTGTCTATGGCTGTTTGGGGGCTATGGCAGAATTGAGTGGTTGGATAGAAACTGTATGATGTACAAAGCCCCCAAATTTTACTGTCTGGTGCTTTACAGAAAAGGTTGCTGATGCTGGAGTAGTCTGACCACCTTTCCAAACCGTATTTAGAGACTAAAACCATTACAAAAGTAAAGAAGAAAAGCCCTCAAGACATATTAGAAGTAGGCAGTTAAACAGGTGATTAATATAATGTAACACATAAAGGTTTAGATTAGAAAAAAGTTGATGCACAGCAAAATATACATAAAACTAAAATTACTGACAGAGGTTAATTGAAGGAAGTGAAAGAGTACAAGGAACGTGAAATTTGGCTAAGAATTTTGTATCAGTGGTTAATTTTAAATGATTACTTTTAGAGTTACAAACTGAAATGTCTATCTCAGACAGGCAGGTAGTGTGTGGGCACCAGACTCCAAGGAGCACATCCTTTGAGGAAACGAGCAGACATAGCTCAGCACTAGCTGATTTTCAGTCCTGATTCTATTAAGAAAAGAAAAAACTCCTTCTTGTAGGAAATCTTCCAATTTAAAAAAATAAAAAGCACTCAGTCCTACAGAGCAATGTGAGTAAAATCCTTGACTGATGAGTGACTAGTTCATAATCTTTCTGTTGTAATATATATTATATAAAAGGTGTTTAAGAAGAAGCAAAAGAAAATATTTCTTTTGCTGATTTCCTTAATAATCAGGAAAACTGAGGTATAGCTTCTAGAGATGCTAGCATTTCAGATAGATTCAGTGGCAATACTTTCCCTATGCTTCCAAATTTAGCCAATGGATTAACCATTGGGGTGTCACATAAGCCCCATTAATCCCTCATTTCTGGCAAATGTAATGTGGTATGATGTATGAAATGCTAACTGACATGCTTTAATTGCACATAATTGCTTTCAGTGGACAAATAGTATATATATTCATGTGTATACACACATATACATACATATGCGTGTATATATATGCACATTTTTTTAAAAAGTGAGAGCAAATAAGGTAGCAAGATCACATTCTAGGGAATCGTTAGCTCCCAACATCAATATGCCTGCAGAAAATCCTAAATGATATGAAATGAAGACATCCCTTACGGTCTGATTAGAGCAAGAGCTTGTTTAATTAAAGCAAAATTGTCACTGTCTCTGGCATATCAAACTTTTTAATGTGGTTGACTTGCTTTAAAATCACCATTTTTCAAGAGAAATAATGGGTAGAGAGCAAAAAAAAGTTGTCTGAGCCTAAACTGATAATGAAAGACCACGCAGAGGATCCTAGGCTTTCTGAGGATTTCAGGTTCTGTTCTTTGCGGCCACCCTGTTTCTTTAGGCACTCAAGCTATAGACAATATCTGCCAGAGATGCCATATGTACTAGAAACCCTCTCATCAGAGGGATCAGGACCGGTACTGGTTACTTAATTAAAAAAAAAAAAAAAAGTTGGCTAAATCGAGGAAACATTTTTTTTAAAGATTCATACATCAAACCCTGAAAATTCATTGCATTGCAAGGACTGATGCTGAAACTGTAATACTTTAGCTACCTGATGTGAAGACCCAATTCATTGGGAAAGACCCCGAAGCTGGGAAAGACTGAGGATGAGATGGTTGGATGGCATCACTGACTCAATGGACATGCTGCTATTGCTGAGTTGCCTCAGTCATGTCCGACTCTGTGTGACCCCATAGATGGCAGCCCACCAGGCTCCCCCGTCCCTGGGATTCTCCAGGCAAGAACACTGGAGTGGGTTGCCATTTCCTTCTCCAATAATGGACAGGAGTCTGAGCAAACTCCAGGAGATGGTGAAGGACAGGGAAGCCTGGCGTGCTGCAGTCGCAAAGAGTAGGACAGGACCTAGCAACTGAATGTCAATACACATAGCTTACACATTTCATTTTTAATGTAAAATTATAAATGAATTAACTTGTCAATTCAGTTTTTTGATGGAGGGTCAAAACTTTGCCTTTGAAAATGCATCCTCTGATTAGAATTCCTCAATATCTTTCTTGCATTAATCATAGACACCCAATCCTTATGCAGTTCCTGCCTGCTTTCCACAAAGTGGAGTGAAAAATTAATACACAGGCAAAGCCAGTGAACACTTGAGCACCTCCAGAATATGACTATTTCCCCTAACCTATCATACTTGTCTCATCACTAATTTTACAGTAATTCTTAAAGAGAATGTATTTTTATTAAGTCTTCTCAAAGTTTCAGCTTTTGTCCTCATAGAAACCACAACTTTCTTTATTCTCACATTGATATTTCATTGCTCTACATAAGATTTAATTAAATTATATAATTAAAATGGCAACCATGACTGGGATATACAGGTTTGGGAACAAATAGAGCTAATTCTTGGTAGGGATTCAACTCAACTGGTGAGAGAGGATGTGGGAGGTTATATCTGAAAGAAACCTATTTCAGGCAGACAGAGATATTATGGTCAGTTCTAAGATACCCCAATAAAGCGAATATGGCAACAGAGTGAGTCAAATGAATTTTTTTGTTTCCCAGTGCATATAAAAGTTATGCTTACACTATACTATGGTCTATTAAGTGTTCAACAGCAGTATATCTTTTAAAAAATGTATATACCCCAGTTGAAAAATACTTTATTGCTAAAAGATGCAGACTATCATTTGAGCCTTTGGCAAGGCATAATTTTTTTTTGCCATAGTAACATCAAAGATCACTGATAACAGAACACCATAACAAACATAATCATAATGAAATACTGTGAGAATTACCAAAATGTGACACAGACATAAAGTGAACAATTGCTGCTGGAAAAATGGCACCAACAAACTTGCTCGACAAGGCAGGGTTGTTACAAATCTCTAATTTGTAAAACAAAACAAAAACAAAACCAACAACTTAGTATCTGCAAAGTGAAATAAACTGCAGCCCAATAAAACGAGGTGTGCCTGCACCTCGGAGTGTTCGGTGAGATCAGGGTTCATAGTTTACAAGAGAAAATACAGTTCTGCTTAACTCTGTTTATTGTTTAAAGGGAGGTGCTCACAGAAGAAAATGGTATACAGAGGGCAGAACGCCCCTTACCAGCATGTGATAGCTGAGATGGTTGTACACGAGAATTAGAATGATTCCTGGTTGCACACACAGTGGACACTCCGTAAATAACTGGGCACCTCTCCTTTGGGCCCTAGGCCAGCTGTTTACCTCCAGTGGGGAAGGCACAGACTCTTCAGACTCAACCTGCTCCCAACAGTGTGTCTTCTCACCTCCCAAACCGGCTCCTCCTATTTGACACCATCACTCACCCAGGACCTCCGCCAGCTCAGCTCGGAGGAGTCATCCTGGAGTCTCTTCTGCATCCCTGAGACTCAACAGGGCATGAAGCCATGTCTGTTTTGCCTTTCACGTTTCTGATTTTGTCTTCTCCCCAGTATGATCCCTGCTCTGGCCTGTAGACTCGTTCAGTGTGGCCCCCTTGTCTCAGTTCTGTCCTTCACTTATCTGCCAGGTGTTCCTTCCAAAGTGCACTTCTGACCATCTCACTCCCTTTAGGAAATCCTCTGATGGCTGGCCACTGCCACCAACGTAACACTGAAACTCTTCAGCCTGGCCTTCACAACCCAGCCTTTCTGCCAACATTTTCAATGACATGTCCGAACACACACACATAACTTCATTCCAACCAGACTGAAGCAATCCCCAGACACATAAGGCTATTTCACATGCTCACTTGTTTCACCTCCTCGGTCTGTAAGTCCCCTCCTCCCCACATCCCCGGGCTAACTCTGCTCATCCATTAGGACGGGGGTTATCTGAGCCCTCCTCAGTTGTGATGCTCTTTGTTGTACCCCTTAAAATGCTGTTAAACTACTTATTGAATCTAGTTATGACTGCTGACTTTCTTGTCTGCCTTTCTATTAGACTGATGTTTCTCAAAGACATCGAACATATTTTGTTATCCTCTGTAAGAGGACAAAGGCCGAAACACATTGAACTCGATAGTAATTTGTTCAATGAATGAATGGATGGATGGATGGATGAGGGAAAAAGTCATAAGAAGAGATTATACTATGTCTTACCCACTGGAGGACTCTAATAGTGAAGCCATATACAACTGAGCAATGTTATTAAAAAGCAATTAATTCTAAAGTAGCACAGCTGCTAATGATTCTTAAAAGAAACACTGCTAATGTTTCTTAGAAGGTAGAGGAAAGAGAAGCATAGCTCTAGGGAATTTTACCTATATGTTAAGCAAGAGCACCTAAATTACTATTAAATTAATGATAAAATAGTGTTGTAGTTTATTATGGAGAATTTGAGGTTTAGCTTAATATATGTATGTGTAAATATATATAGTAGAGATATTAACAGATAAAGATGCTGTCAATTGGTAGCTATTGTATGGTTATTAGTATCTCTTTTAATTAGTCACAAAGATTCTGCATAGATACATGTGGTATACATACATATAATTCTGTGTCATTATTATTAAAAATAATTATATATATTCTGTAGTATACAGAATAATTTCATGTACATAAAGAAAATTATACATAACATATATAGCTATTCAGTTCAGTTCAATCGCTCAGTCGTATCTGACTCTTTGTGACCCCATGAATTGCAGAACGCCAGACCTCCCTGTCCATCACCAACTCCCAGAGTTCACTTAGACTCACGTCCATCGAGTCGGTGATGCCATCCAGCCATCTCATCCTCTGTCGTCCCCTTCTCCTCCTGCCCCCAATCCCTCCCAGCATCAGAGTCTTTTCCAATGAGTCAACTCTTCGCATGAGGTGGCCAAGGTACTGGAGTTTCAACTTTAGCATCATTCCTTCCAAAGAAATCCCAGGGCTGATCTCCTTCAGAATGGACTGGTTGGATCTCCTTGCAGTCCAAGGGACTCTCAAAAATCTTCTCCAACACCACACTTCAAAAGCATCAACTATTCGGCACTCAGCTTTCTTCACAGTCCAACTCTCACATCCATACATGACCAATGGAAAAACCATAGCCTTGACTAGACGGACCTTTGTTAGCAAAGTAATGTCTCTGCTTTTGAATACGTTGTGTGTGTGTGTGTAAAAGCCATCATTATAAGGCTTAATAACCTTGAGACATAAACACCAGGTATGAAAAAAAGTTGGTTTATCTTCCTGTGGATAGTTTTGTTGAAATGACAGAATTTATATGAGAATGCTGTAAGTAATCACATAACTAATAATTTCAGTGCAAACTGTAATGGTTGAGAATAATTTAAGAAATGGAACAAAAGTGCCACCGTGTGTCACTACCTATTTCTACATCTTAATGTGCATAAGAATCAAATGAAGATCTGGTTAAAATGCAGATTCTGATTCAGGAGGGCCAGGATGGAGCCTGAGACTCTGCATTTTAACACGCGAAAGGTGATACAGATGCAGCTAGACCACAGACCACACTTGAGAAGGAACAGCATATTCCAATCATGACTAATCATAAGGACTCCCTGGGGTATTTTTTAAGATGTGGATTCCTGGAGGGTGTGGAGAAAAAGGACTCCTCTTACATTGTTGGTAGAAATGTAAATTGGTATAGTCACTATGGAGAACAATATGGAGGTTCCTCAAAAGACAAAAGAGGACTTTCCCGGTGGTCCAGTGGATAGGAGTCTGCCTGCCAACGCAGGGGACCTGTGTTCGGTGCCTGGTCCAGGAAGATCCCACATGCTGTGCAGTAACAGAGCCCATAGCTCTAGAGCCGGTGCTCTACAACAAGAGAAGCCACCGCGATGAGAAGCCCGTGCAGCGCAACTAGAGGGAGCCCACGTGCAGCAGAGAAGGCTCGGCACAGCCAGAAGGAAATAAATGAACTAAAAATAGTGTCATCATATGATCCAGAAATCCCACTCGTAAGCATATATCAGGCCAGAAGTATAATTCAGAAAGATAGATGCACCCTCTGTGTTCATAACGGTCAAGACTTGGAAGCAACCTAAATGTCCACTGACAGATGAATGGATAAAGAAGACGCGGCACTTGGATACAGTGGAACACTATTCAGCCATAAGAATGAATAATACCATTTGCAGCCTCATGGATGGGCCTATGGAATATCATATTAAGTGAAATAAGTCAGAATGAGAGAAGACAAATACCATATGATATCACCTATCTGCAGAATCTAAAATACGACACCAATGAACTTACCTAGGAAACAGACTCACAGCCACAGAGAACAAACTTGTAGTTGCCAAAGGGGAGGGAGGTAGGGAAGGGGTGGATTGGGAGTTTGGGATTAGCGGATGCTAATAACAATATTATATACAGAAAGGATAAACAGCAAGGTCCTACAGTACAGCACAGGGAACTACACTCTATAGTCTGTGATAAGCCTAACAGAACAGGATATGGAAAAGAGTGTATATATAAATATATGTATAACTGAATCACTTTGCTCTCAGGAGAAATTGACACAACACTGTAAATCAACTATACTTCAGTAAGATAATTTAAAAAAATCCAAAAGCATTAAAAAATAGATTTATCTTTTAAAAAAGACATGGATTCCTGAACTCTCACCAGTTATAAACAGACACATGCACATGTTCATGCAACAGAACTTTGAGGGGAGGGGACTGGGAAGGTAACTAATATGTAACATGTAAATACATATTCAACATATTTTCTATGGAAACTCACTGATATTCACTACAAATCCCTTAATTTCTGAGAGATTTACTCAGAGGCATCTTAAAAACTTCAGATTTGTGAATAAAATATCCAAACCAAAGTCACTGAATAACTCCTGCTTTTCATCTTTTAGTTCTATGTATGTTTGTTAACCGGAGAAGGCAATGGCACCCCACTCCAGTACTCTTGCCTGGAAAATCCCATGGACGGAGGAGCCTGGTGGGCTGCAGTCCATGGGGTCGCTAAGAGTCGGACACGACTGAGCGACTTCGCTTTCACTTTTCACTTTCATGCATTGGAGAAGGAAATGGCAACCCACTCCAGTGTTCTTGCCTGGAGAATCCCAGGGACGGGGGAGCCTGGTGGGCTGCCGTCTATGGGGTCACAGAGTCAGACACACAGACTTAGCATAGCATAGCATGTTTGTTAACATTGTGCCATCCCTGATTATTTGATGAAACAGAGGAGGTCTGTAAATTTTGAAGATTTTAGATAAATTCCTGGTTAAAATTGTATTTTAGAAACATTCAAAATTTTCTTTTTCGTCCCAAACATTTAGCTTGGATATGAAGATGATACAGTATGATTATTCTGGCTTTAAAAGAAATCGCTCCCCCTTTTTCAACAGTGTACCCAATGAGTTGGATTCTTCCTTCTACCAGCAATGATGAGGACAGTGATGGTGATGAAAACAGCAAATACTTAAGCAGCATTTCCTAGATGCCAGCCACCTTCTAAGTGCTCTACATCAATGAATTCTTTCCACAAGTTGGTGCATGGTATCATTATTATCCCCATTTTATAGATGAGAAGACTGAGACATGAAGGACTTTGCCTAAAATCACAAAACTCATTAACAATGAGGACGGAATTTCATTTCAGACAGACTAACTCTGTGGTCTGAGCTTTTGAAGCTTACAATTTATTGTCATCATCAATACCTGAGGCTAAGATTTCTGGTGTCTAAACTCTATTGCACTGTCACCACAAGAGTCTACCAATATCCCAGCCCTTACTACCTTCCCTACTGTGCTCATAAACACGAAATCGGGGAGGACAACCATTTTCAACTTGTATATGTGCTTTGCATGACTCTAGGAGACATCATTCCTATTGGCAGTCCTGATAGATCTGTGTAGTTATTACAATTTTTTAGAAGACAGCAGTAAAGTATGTTGAGCTGTTTTTTGCATAACCTGCAGAGCTAGTAGTGGGGACTGAATTTTGGCATCTCTGATTATAGAGCTGTGGGAGCCTGGGAAACATGGCTCCCAGAATACTTTACTCCAATCAAGAGAGATGGAGTCTATCTCTCTATCGCTTGAATTTGGACCATTCTGGGACTCGGTTTGACCGACAGATTGTGGTAGAAGTGATGTCCAAGTTCAAGAGTGTAGGTTTCTGCTTTTGCCCTTTTGGAGTCCTTCTTTAAAAGTGGTTCAGTTCAACCTACTGAGGGATAAGAGGCCCTGTGAAGGAGAAGTGAAATGTCCCAGGTGACATCTCCAGGGGACTGGAAAGAATGGCCCTCCATCCTGTCACAGCCAGTTCCAAGCTGCCCCACCAGCTGAATGCAGCCGAATGAGTGACCTCAGAGGGCCTGGTAGAATAATTTCCCACCCAACCTACAGAATCAAGGGAATTAATCAACTATGATTTCAAGCTACTAAATTTTGGGGTTGGTTGTTAGATTAGCAATACATACATTATATGATCCTTTGAAAGATAAACAAAATTTAAGGCTATATTACTATCTTTTCTAACTAATGATATTTGGAGAATTGTTCAATGTAATAGAGGTCTTTTGAGGCAATAATTTTGTATAAAAGTTGACCAAATTGGAGATTTAAAGGGACACATTTACTGTTAGTGATTTCCAAAATCACATATTTTCATAACTAGTAATAACTAAGAACACAATTAACTAAGTGCATTGCTACAAATTCTGAGTTGTTATCATTGATTTTATAATCTAAGATTTACAGCCAACGGATAGAAAAATTACTTCTTACAGCAAATTTGATAGTGTGTTAAAAATAATATAAATCCCTTCTTTTAGAAAAGATAATACAATATCAGAAATATGAATCTCCACTTAAGGAATTCTACTTCTAATTAAAGGAAACTATGAAGCAATCTCCATGGTCTAAAAATTACTTTTTTTCCCCCAGTTACTGTGTTATAAATCCCTTCTCTGTGTTGGTAAGGAAACCTGTCAAATTGTTTTACCACAAAGCTTGTCTGTACCACCTAAATTGTAGATCTTTATATTTTTTTCACCATCAAAAGTCTGTAAAGTACGTTTCAGATTAATTGTAGAAAACCATAAAACCTGCCTGGGGTAGGAAATAGTAATAGTTCACAAATTATATTTACTGTTAATCCGTTCAGACATAACTGAACTGCAAATGAACTTCCTTTTATTTTTTTTTTCCTGCCTCAAACTAAGCCTCATGTTATCCAACACGTTATGATTTCCCATAATGGAACCACAGGCTTTCTTTCTTCTTCTCTCTGCAGTGGTCACAAAAATAAGAGCTTCTGAGGGCTTCAAGATCTTACACACAGCAGAGCACTGTTTACTAGCCTGAGATAAGTGGTAATCCAACTCCATCTGTAAACAGACTGATGCCTGCAGGACGCCACCGAACATGACGACTCCATGGGACTATCATGTTATGCCAGTTACACACTGCCAGTAGCTCCACAGAAGAGCAAGAAGACTGGTGGAAAGGGCATACGTCTCCTTTATTCTTGGGGGAAACTCTTTGGAAATTCCAAAGGTATAGAATCATTTACTGTTTTGTGTGCTGTAGGTCTCATTGCCAAGTATTAGTTGTTTGGAAGTTTTCTTGACATCACAGATTTTAAAAGTAATTGGCCCCATAAGCAATCAACAATCTTCTTCTAGCTTTTATTATTGGCCTTTACCATAAAGCATTAGCAATTATCAAAAATTAGTAAAATTTACTGGTAGCGCATTAAAATTCTTTCATTAGTTCCCAAGAGCCTGTTCGTGCTAAATTTTTGGTTTGGATGCATAGGCAGTATCTTCTTTAATTACCATAATATAAATATTTTAATTAGGCTTCTAATGGGTTTATAAGATTTTGGGAGGCTTCTGTCAGATTTGTAAACTAATAGGATCCGAGCGTCTACCCATATATATAAGGATTTTCTCACGTGCTAAAAAAAAAAAAAATAGTATTAAAGAATTCCAATGAGTGAGTGAGTCTCAAATATTGCCTGGAATCTTAAGGAAAACTTTTGAACCCAGCTTAATCCTTTATTTTATTATCCATAAGACTGATAATACTTCCTGCTGGCTGTTCTCTAAACTGATTATTGCTAATCTTCTGCTAGGTCTGCTATATTTTAATAGTTTATGGTAAAATAATATTATTCTTTTAATTTTAATTTAATTGAGTATTTGTAAAATTGGATTGTAAATGTTTAGGTTTACTAGGTTTTATGAATTTGTTCTTTTATAGTTCAGTTTTCTTATCCTGTATTAAAGTTGTATGTATCAATGGAATACTGCTGGTGCTGCCAAGTCGCCTCAGTCGTGTCTGACTCTGTGCGACCCCAGAGACGGCAGCCCACCAGGCTCCCCCGTCCCTGGGATTCTCCAGGCAAGAACACTGGAGTGGGTTGCCATTGCCTTCTCCAATGCATGAAAGTGAAAAGTGAAAGTGAAGTCGCCCAGTCGAATCCGACTCTTAGCAACCCCATGGACTGCAGCCCACCAGGCTCCTCTGCCCATGGGATTTTCCAGGCAAGAGTACTGGAGTGGGTTGCCATTGCCTTCTCCACAATGGAATACTACTCAGCTATAAAAAGGAACATATATATATAAAAGGAACATTTGAGTCAGTTCTAATGTGATAGATGAACCTAGAGCCTATTATGCAGAGTGAAGTAAGTCAGAAAAAGACAAATACTGTAAATTAATGTATATATATAGAATCCAGAAGGATGGTACCGACAATCCTACATACACAAAGGAGACACAGACGTAAATAACGGACTTCTGGACTCAGTGGGAGATGGTGAGGGTGGGATGATTTGAGAGAGCAGCATTGAAACATGGAGCAGCATTGAAACATGTACATCGCCATATGTAGAATGGAAGACCACCACGAGTTCAGTGCCCGAAGCAGAACACCGAGGCCAGTGCCCTGTGACCACCTGGAGGGGTGGGGTGGGGGGAGGAGAGGAGGGGCTTAGGACTGGGGGGACACATGTATACCTATGGCCAATTCGTGCTGATGGATAGAAAAAGCCATCACAATACTGTAAAGTTTTTATCCTCCAATTAAATAAAATTTAAAAAATAAAATTGTGTGTGTGTGTGTGTGTGTGTGTGTATGCTGCTGCTGCTAAGCCACTTCAGTCGTGTCCAACTCTGTGCGACCCCATAGACGGCAGCCCACCAGGCTCCGCCATCCCTGGGATTCTCCAGGCAAGAACACTGGAGTGGGTTGCCATTTCCTTCTCCAGTGTGTGTGTACAGTTTGTGTATTAAAGTAGGATGTACACATATTCTACTTCCAGGCTACAGTCTTATGACAGTTCAGTTACTGTGTTTTCAATTCCCTGTGTAGGCTGAGGATGAGCAGAATTAACTTTCTGTGCAGAACAACTACTAATACCCATTCCTCATATGCATACAGCGTTTTCTCTTATTCCAATTTCCAGATTGGCTTAACAAAGAAATAATTATGTTGGAGTGAGAATTAACAGACAAGGGGAAGAGAACAGGATGACTCATACAATAATGAGTTAGAACTGAAGACATCGGTATGAACTCATGTTTAGCTTAATGCAGATACAAATGGTTATATACAGACAATATTTAAAGATATATGTTTATACCTTGCTCTGACTACCGAGAGGGCCTAGAAGCACCAACATCCCAGCAGCACTGAGCATACCCAGCACCCACACCTTGGTTTATAATAACCACTAATCAGTAAAAGTAGCCCAGGTTCCGTGGAGAAATGATTGCTTCTAGGACCCAGGTACGAAGTACACAAGGTGAGTCTGGAGCACCTTATAGTACCAGAAGGTAAGGAAATGCTTTTTTAAACAAGTACACAACCCAACACAATCATAGGAGCCAAGTGAAAGTATTTCCAATGCCAAAACTGGAAAAATTTTAGTAACAAAATAAAGTAACATTGGATTATAACTGAAAATATCTGTGAGGGCATACTGATATAAATATGTTTTGAGGAAATAAGTAGACAGTAACATACTACTTCTTACATGGGGGCTACATACAGTGAAGGCCCTTGAGTAAAGCCTTAATATCTGAAAGAGAAATGGGGGAGGGATTTAGGGGAGAGATTTTTATTCTTCCTTCCAAAGAGGAAAGTATTTAAAAAAAAAAAAAAGGAGGGGCGAGGTACCTTTACACTGGAGAAATGTGACAGACACTATGCCAGCCAGGTGATCAAGGTCAATGTTAATAGTGAGAAGTTAGGTACTATTTATATGATGTGACATGCATGGCACTTCACTTCTTCCTCCAAAAACACATAATCTTAGTCTAATCATAAGACAAACATCAGACAAATCTCAATAGAGGGACGTTCTATACAATACCTGATCAATACCCTCAAAACCCTCTAAGTTACACAAAAAAAGAAAGTATGAGAAACAATCATAGCTAAGAGGAGCCTAAGGAAATATGATGACTAATTGTAACATGGTATCCTGGATGGGATCCTAGTACAGAAAAGTGCATTAGGTAAAAACTAAGGAAATCAGCTTAAAATACTGAACCAACACTAGTTCATCAATTAAAAGTAAAGTACCACATTAATGTAAGATGTTAAACAGAAGGAACTGGGTATGTTTGGATATAGGGGAACTCTCTACTTTCTTTGCAATTTTTCTGTAAGTCAAAATTTAAAGATAACTTATTCAAAAAATACATGATAAAGCATTTATGAGAGGGTAAAATGTTAAAAATCAAATTAGTGCCATGTACCCCTTTCCTAGCTCAAGAAATGATGCTAACCAAGAGTTTAAGTTCACTGTGTATCCCTCCTTACTTACATTTCCAACTCTCTACTCCCAGAGATAACCATTATCTTGCATTTGGTATTTATTATTCCCATGCATTTATCAGTCAGTCAGTCAGTCCAGTCACTTAGTCATGTCCGACTCTTTGAGACCCCATGGACTGCAGCATGCCAGGCCTCCCTGTCAATCATCAACTCCTGGAGTTTACTCAAACTCATGTCCATTCAGTCGGTGATGCCATCCAACCATCTCATCCTCTGTCATCCCATTCTCCTCCTGCCTTCCATCTTTCCCATCATCAGGGTCTTTTCCAATAAGTCAGTTCTTCACATAAGGCCAACAAAGTATTGGAGCTTCAGCATCAGTCCTTCCAATGAATATTCAGGATTGATTTCCTTTAGGATGGACTGGTTGGATCTCCATGCTGTCCAAGGGACTCTAAAGAGTCTTCTCCAACACCACAGTTCAAAAGCATCAATTCTTCGGCGCTCAGCTTTCTTTATAGTCCAACTCTCACATCCATGCATGACTACTGGAAAAATCAGAGCTTTGACCAGATGGGCCTTTGTTGGCAAAGTGATGTCTCTGCTTTTTAATATGCTGTCTACGTTGGTCATAACTTTTCTTCCAAGGACCAAGCGTCTTTTAATTTCATGGCTGCAGTCACCATCTGCAGTGATTTTGGAGCCCAGAAAAATAAAGTCTGTCACTGTTTCCATTGTTTCCCCATCTATTTGCCACGAAGTGATGGGACTGGATGCCATGATCTTAGTCTTCTGAATGTTGAGTTTTAAGCCAACTTTTTCCACTCTCCTCTTTCACTTTCATCAAGACGCTCTTCAGTTCTTCTCCTCTTTCTGCCATAAGGGTGGTGTCATCTGTGTATCTGATGTTATTGATATTTCTCCCGGCAATCTTGATTCCAGCTTGTGCTTCATCCAGCTCAGCATTTCTCATGATGTACTCTGCATATAAGTTAAATAAGCAGGGTGACAGCATCAGCCTCGACCTATTCCTTTCCCTATTTGGAACCAGGCTGTTGTTCCATGTCTAGTTCTAACTGTTGCTTCCTGACCTGCATACAGATTTCTCAGGAGGAAGATCAGGTGGTCTGGTATTCCCATATCTTTCAGAGTTTTCCACAGTTTGTGGTGATCCACACAGTGAAAGGCTTTGGCATAGTCAATAAAGCAGATGTTTTTCTGGAATTCTCTTGATTTTTCTGTGATCCAACAGATGTTGGCAGTTTGATCTCTGATTCCTCTGCCTTTTCTAAAACCAGATTGAACATCTGGAAGTCCACGGTTCATGTACTGTTGAAGCCTTGCTTGGAGAATTTTGAGCATTACTTTGCTAGCGTGTGAGATGAGTGCAATTGTGTGGTAGTTTGAGCTTGCTTTGGCATTACCTTTCTTAGGGATTGGAATGAAAACTGACCTTTTACAGTCCTGTGGCCACTGATGAGCTTTCCAAATTTGCTGGCATATTGAGTGCAACACTTTCACAGCATCATCTTTTAGGATTTAAAAAAGCTCAACTGGAATTCCATCACCTCCACTAGCTTTGTACATAGTGATGCTTCCTAAGGCCCATGCATTTATGGATATCTTTAAAGGACATAATTGTTTGCAAGTTTAAAATTTTTGTATAGATTGCATCATATGACACCTGCTTTTGCAGAGGCTTCACTCAATATCAAGCTTACATGATTCATATTAACTTATGTAGCTCTAATTCATTTTTTCTGCAATGGATGCCTCCATTACATGAATATGCCCAAATATGCTGATCTCTTTGATGGGCTCTCAGAGTGTTCAATCATTCATGCTGTTGAAAGCCTTTCCATTCACCTTTCATTTGACACCAGGGATTTCTCTTGGCTGATCCATTCCACATAGCACTTCACATTTCAGGCTAGCTGCCCAGCTCCTCTCTCCCTGCCCAGATGCTTCCTCATCCCCTTCCCCTCAGACCAGCCTTCTGCAGCCTCAATGTCTTTTCTCCTTATTAAGCACAGCTGTTTAGCAATTCTGTCCCTTCTCCCAAACACAAGTCCCAACTTGACTTTGTACAGTTACAAATCATCCAAGACCTCAGATGAACCAAAGTGTTAGGGGAAGCATACTGATTGAAACCGCCCACCCTGGCCAGGCACCATAGTAACCATTTGTATGAGTTGTTTTATGACAGGAGATCCTGATAAGGAATACAGAGTAAAGGGTCGAAAGGAGACACCGCCTGTAGGTCCACTTCCCAGAATCCCTCTGGCTAGCATCCATCTTGACTGAGCGATGCATGCACCACCAGGAAAGACTCTGAATTAGAATGATTGGCCTAAGACCACCCGGAAACTAATCCCATCACCATAAAACTCGACATTGCGAGCCACACAGCAGAAAAGTTCTCCTGGGTTCCCTTACTCTACTGCTCTGCACCGGGTGCCCTTTCCCAGTAAAATCTCTTCCTTTGTCAGCATATGTGTCTCCTTGGACAACTCATTTCTGAATGTTAGACAAGAGCCCAGTTTCGGGCCCTGGAAGGGGTCCGCCTTCCTGCAACAAAAGGACCTGCTACTACTTCCCTAGACCCCTGCATCCCATGTAAAACTATGAAGAAAAATCAGTTTCAAAATTCCTCTGCTCAAATGTGTTTTAAAATAATCAGCTGTCCTTTTGTAAGAACAAATCATGTGGGTGTTAGTAAAACCGCTTTACTTAAGCTTGTCCTAAGTAAAAAGAAACATATACCAATGTTTAGGTAATTTCTGTATGCTCTATGTTTCTCTTCTTTCCTTTGAAAACTACACGGATAAAAGTTTATCTTTGAAGGGATTCAGAAAGAATTAAGTGTGGACAAAAACATTTTTCAGATAAACAAAGTTGGAGTTTGGAGATCCTTGAATTCTAAAGAGAGAGGTGATTTTCAAACCTATAGATAGTTTTCTTAGTTGCATTCCCAAACTATAGAAAGTAATACTCTTGGTATTAAGGTACAAAAAAAATTGTCACACTTAGGTTTATATTGAGAGATAGTAGTAGAGTTACAAAAAATCTATGCTGTTCTCTCAATTAGGAAACTATTTTTATCTGTTAAGGAGGCAAATTTAATGGAAATGAGGTTTTTCCACTAATTAACCTGACAACTGCAAGTCAGATACATGAGAAGGTGAAGGTGTGTGTGTACATGTTTGTGAGGAGTAGTGTTGGTGATAAGAACAGCCTCAGCTAAAACAGCACTTCAGATATAAAGCCAAATTTCTAAATTGAGATAGTGACAGTAAAAATGGAGGAAAAATGGAAAAGATTTTTACAGTGATATGACAATATCACTTGGCCAGACTGATGAGTTGATGGGGGAAAAGGTGTGAGAGAAGTCCAGGTAATTACATAATCACACATGCAGGGCACCGGGATGAGGGTGGCACCACTGACAGCAACAGAGAGCACGGAGCTGCACCGAGCAGACCAGGAAGACAGCACCCAGAAGGAGCCAGCCCAGAAAGGCAGAGAACACCAGACCTCCAAATGAGAGGCGAGGCTGCTCTGATAGTCAGCAGAGCGCCACTGAAGGGGACTGAAGAGGAGAAAAGTACAGAGGTTCCTTAAAAAACCATCATTGGAAAAGATGTACCCCAATGCTCACTATTTACAACAGCCAAAACATTAAGCAACCTAAATATCCACTGACAGAAGAATGGATAAAGAAGATGTGGCATATATGAAATGGACCACTACTCAGCCATAAAAAAGAATGAAATGATGCCACTCGCTGCAACATGGATGGACCTAGAGATTATCACACTAAGTGAAGTTAGACTCAGAGAGACAAATAGCATTTTATAGCACATACTTTTTAAAAAATGGCACAAAGGAACTCATTTACAAAACAGAAACAGATGTGCAGATATCAAAAACAAACCTATGGTTACCAAAGAGGAAATATGGGGGGAGGGATAAATCAGAAGTTTGGGATTAATAACACACAATACAATATACAAGACAGATAATCAACAAGGACCTAGTGTATAGCACAGGGAACTCCATGTTCTGTGATAACCTATGTGAGAAGAGACTCTGAAGAAGAATGCATATGTGCATGTGTGTGTATGTGTGTGTGTATATATATAACTGCTGGTTTTGCTGAAACTAACACCATTGTAAATCAACTATAGTCCACTAATTTAAAAAAAAAGACTGGTATTTTTAAAATGAGACCAGTGAAGAGGATGGGACAAAAAAAAAAAAATTGAGTTTCATATTGTGGAAGCTAGAGAAAAAGAATAACTAATGGTCAAACATCGTCAAAATGGGGCTCAGAGGAGGCTCTGGATCACATTACATAGAATAGTTCTCTCTGTGTTTCTATATCCCCCGCTCCTTTTCCTGCTCTACACTGTTTAATTTCTTCGGTGACAGGGCAGAATTTTCTGTTGTCCTGCCTCATTTCCCTCTGTGAAGAGGAATGTAGCAGCCTAGGGGCATAGCGTACCTAGTGAGTGAAGACAAAAAATAAAAGAAAAACAGAAAGAAGGAAACATCCCCTGACTCAGTAGGGGATCCTGAAATGAAAAGGGAAGCCTGATCCTGAAATGCCTCACTTTCAGATGCTAAAATCAGTTTTCTTCCTCTCTCCTCTAAAGAGGATGGATGGACATTTAGCTCAGCTGATTGCTTAACATCCCTGTTTCCTACTTCCGTATCTATCATTTATTTCATCTATAACATAAGACTACACCTGAACATTCTCTTTCATATCCCCTTGTATCAATCTTTAACTTTATATTTTCATACTCCCGCAACAAAAGTTCACTTCTCACCAGAAAGATCTACCCTATCCTTTTATAAATTTAGGATTTTACTGATTGCCTTGAGTGAACTGAGTTGAGAGTATCCATTGAAAATGAGGAAGAAATAAATGGCCCCCACACCATACCCTTCATCCATTTACTCAGACACCCACGTACTGAGCACCTACAATGTGCCAATCACCAGCACAGGTCCTTGGTTTATAGATTCTAAATAAGACACAATCACTGTTGGCAGGAAATCTTCAGGGAGGGGTGGTGAGTCAGCCTTTCTTCGTTTGCCCTGAAGGAAGGGTGATAAAAAGGAAGATCCCCCAGCTCACGGCCTTTTATTTTATTGCTAGTCCTAAAGGGTGTTCTTTGAAAGATACAGATTTAATAAAGGAACAGTTTGGCGGGGGGGGCAGTGGCTGGTTGATGGTTTTATAAAAATACATTGCTATCTGGAGTCTGTTATAAATGTCACTCTCAACTCAGTTTGTGGGAGTTGGTTTAAGTCTGGGCTGAGTATAAAAATAGGTTCACTGTGGGATTTGGTAAATGATGAAAGACATGAAAGCTTTCACATGCATATTTAGGAAGTTGTTGCTGGACTTACTGAATATGGAGATACTATCCTTGGTCCAGATCTGTGGATTCTATTTAGAATCTGTAATTACTTAATAAAAGTTAAACAGCGACTGGAGTGGAATTCTTTTCAAATGCTCTGTTTTGCATGCCCTTTAGGAAGACCAAACAGGACCAAGAACCCTAAAATGAAAAAAGAAATAGATGCTTTATCCACTGCTTTGTTTTGCAGTGTAGAATCCTACATAAGGCAACACACTAGCTTCCTCTCTGGGCTTTTCATGAAGCTCCTTGCTGTCTGGCTTTCCCGAAGGAGGGGCCGGCCTGCCGGTGGCCATCACCACCCTCTCCCCACACCACAGCAACCTTACTTTGTAATTCAAATCAGCCTCTCTTGAAAAACAAATGCTGCGGCAGGCAGTTAAGCAAATTTTGCATTTTATGAGCGAGGATAATCCTTTCACATTTTCAGAAATCGGTTTACAAGCCTGAGCGCCTGGTGAGCAACGGAAGCCGCGTGACAAATGGGACAAGGAGCATCCTCCGGGCAATCTGGGTGACAGGCAGTAAATCCTCCTGCTTTGGCAGGTCTGCAAGTGTGTGGAGAAAACAAGATCAATCCCCCCTCCACCTCACAAAGGCTCCTTCACTGCTGATGGCTGTTCAACCGGGGGGAGGAGAAGCTTAATGAAGTAGATGCTGCAAGCTGACAGGAGTATTGGAAAATGTATATAGAGAAAATGAAAATATTATGCACCAAATTGGCAGAACAGGAGACTGAGTGACTATTAGTGGACATGAAAATAGAGTGCGGCTGAGTGTCTTCTCAGGCCAGCTGCGAGGAAGTAGCAAGATGAAAATCCACACCTGGGATTCGGAGGGCCTGATTACCCAAGTTCTACCACGGAAAGCAGTGCAGAAATTGGAAATGTAGGCTTGCCAGCACTTCAAATAACACACACAGCTATGGTGAAAGGGAATGCGATATCTGAGCTGGAGAGGAAGGTGAAAGCCTGAAGACAGTGTAATGAAAGATAAACACCAAACAGCATTTGAGGGTGGAAAGCCTTTTATCCCCTCTCTCTGGTTGTTCTTTCTCCTCTGGCTACTAATCTGATGCTTGTTTGGTTTGTGATTGCTCACCACGTTCATGCTCTCTATTTTTTTCTCTTGCATTTTCCTTCTGCTAGTTCACACAAATGTACCTGAAAAACAACATTACGATTCAAGTGGAAAATTATTACAAAATGGGGAAACATAATGTTTTACAGTTTTAACTGGTGCTGTGAGCAGGTATGCCCGTAGAAACGTCAGAGTGACAGAACAGGAAAATAAATGACTTGCAATTAATAGAGAGAAGAAAAGTGGCAAGGGGGTTCTCCTGCTTTTAGGTAAAGCAGGGCTGGCTGCTGCGAAGAATAAAAAGTACATATACCATTGAAGAGTCCCTCCTTCGACAGAATCTCCGTGCTCTATGTAGCTGAAGCAGCAGGACTACTGTTCACAGACCCCTTGTCTGTTGAACACCCCTCTGTTACCACCCTTACCAACACTGCTGATAAAACACGCTACTCCACTGGCCTGAGATCCCGGAGGAAGCAGAACATACTACCACATCTCTAAAGAAATCTCCTGAGGGGAACTCTGTTGCTCAGGAATAACTTGACTGAAATGAGTCAACTCAGATGACACTGCTGTGACAGGAAAATAGAAAAGAATGAAACACGAAGGGCTTACACTACTGGGATGAAATCCTGTGGGCTAGACTTATCAGTGGACATAGATTTGGGCAGCTTTATCTACCATCACCTTGACTGACATAGCAAAAGGTAACACGCATACGATATACTATGTATTAGAGCTACCTAACCGGTGAAGAGATTGGGCATCTTCATCTATTAACAATATCACCTTGACTGGCACGGCAAGGGATAAAAGGACCAGAATACGCTATGTTAGATCTAGCCATTGGACCCCCATCAAATGGGAGACTGGCAGTTGCTTTATAGAACGTCGGGGTTTTCTTGTCTGCCTCAAACAGCAGACTCTCGAGTGAAGCCAAAATCTTTTTATTACCCTACCAATAGAACTTGGAACTGTGGTTCCAAATGAAATTCAGTCTTTTCACGGGGAAGTATCTATCTGCTTTGGAGAGACTGCTTTCCCGGAGGTGGACAGGTTTGTATCATGGAGTTTTGGTCTTTCATTTCCCCAAAGGTGAGTCTCAGGAGCCTCAGGTCCTGAGTGGAGGAATCTAGTCCCCCCACCTTCCCTCTGTTACCCGTTTCAAAGATTATGCTGAAGAACAGGGCAGAGAAGCTAGCAGAAGGGACCCGGGGAGGGATGGGGGGAACGAGTGAAACAAAATGGATTATGAATTTGAAAATTGCCAATTATCTTGTATCATACAGCTCAGAGCCCTGGCACAATGATCAGCCACAATCCAGATTTTTCAGCTTAAATGGCTTTACATTCAAGCAAGCAAATTAACCATAAAATAGAGGGGGGGAAAAAAAACAAAATATCCCAAGAAAGAATAAACTGCAGATAATAAGCACCAATCTGGTGTTGAATGCAGCCCAAGATACCAATTGTTTTAAGTCACGACAAAGACAGCTGAAAGCTCATCTTGCGGACGCAGAGCGAGGATGATTGCCTGCCATGAGTATCTTCTCTCACAAATAACAGTTTTTTCGCTCTTAATTTTCTGCTAAATTGGAAGCTAACTGCTTCCCACATTGTCATCGGAACACCTGCAGCTGTGCTGGATTTCTGCACACCATTTCTTTTAGGTAAAACAGCACTCCACTTCCTTCAGCGCCTCATTATGCCGAGGTCTTCCTTTCACTGCGCCGCAGCACTAATGATTCAGGCAGGCTGGTCAGTCATTAAGTGACAAGCAAATGATACCGTGTGCAACGTGTGAGTAATCGGTCTGAACAAATGAAATCACAGACTTGCCTTTCCCATCATTCATTTCACAAACAGTAGCAATGTGCCGCACAGCAGGTAGTTCAGTTAAAACCAGCCTTGTAAAACAAATTTCCTGCAGCCGTTTAAGTGAGCTGCGATGGGCTGGATGCCTCAGCTAGCGGATCGGCCCGAAGAGTTAAGAGAGGTTGGGGAGGAAGGAGGTGCTGTGAGAGAGCTTCGTACATACATTAGAGTAATTAAGGGTTTCGTATCTTACCGCTATGTTTTTCCTTTGTATGGATCTCAGAAATTACTTTTGTATGAGCAAACCCAAAACAGACAGCATCCACTTTAAGAGACTTAAGTTCCCAGATAAATATTCTAAATTCGGAGTCATGAAGACGTCATAGTAAATCAGATGGATTGCTAGGAAGCAAGTGACGCAAATCACAGTGATAAAAAAAAAAAAACATGGCTTTTATTTTTGCAGTAGAACCCCTTTTGATTCATCAATTATTTTGTGAACAGTTCAACTGGCTTCTACTAATAGAAACCCAACTTCCATGCTAAAGCTTAAAACGGATTTTAGTAGCTCCCCACCACCAAAAAAAGATGTAAAATTATAGAGGATGAAAGAAAATCTGTGTATCCCCAAATTTAGTAGGTACTGGACCGTACATCCCACCGGCTAGGACAGGGAAAGGGGCTGCTCTCCTCGTTGGACGGGGGTCTCCACTCAGGTTTCGCTCCCAGTGTCAAGCCCACTGGCTCTCTCTGGGCCAAGGGTCTGGCAGGTAAGGAGCCAGTCGTGGTGTGCTTTAAGGCGTGTTCTGAGTCTGTCGCAGGAGCACTTGGTGGGCTGCGGGAGGACAGCCTGGCATTATGAGTGCCCTTCGGTGCCCTGTGTTCTTCCCACACCATCACAGAAAAAGCTAGCAGGGCCTCAGAGCTGGCATCTCTATTTTTCCTCCCTTGCATAATCTTGATTTTGGCTTCAAATTTCCTCATCATGTCCTTGTAGGCAACTGGTAAAAGTTCCTTGAAGAGGGCTTAGGCAAGTAGGCCTGACAGGAACCCCCACAGCCTGTGCACCCCAAGAACCTGTGCAGGGAGGGGAAGACCAAGGGCTCGACTTGGGCACAGCCCCCAACCCAGGACCAGGCTTGTGTAGGCCTTCCTGGACACGGAAACAAAATTTTGTCCACAGCCTCCCTCTGGTCCTGACACACTATGGAACACAGAGTGTGCTGTAAAGAGTGAAAGGAAGAACATTCCTCAGTCAAGAAATCTGAACTCTGTGAAGTCCCTCTGGGGTTAGGTGACTGTTCTCAGTCTGAGACACCTTTGCAAATGGCTTCAACTCACTAACTAAAGTTACTGCAAGAAGTCTATATAAGAAAGCAATTTTGTAAATGGATAAGGCATCTTTGCAAAAAGACAGTATTAAATCCCTCAACCCCACCTCCTTCTATGCCCAGCTGTGAGTTTACCAAACCAAGACTGATTTCAGATCGTCTTTGATTTGCAAGAAGGGTGCCCAGATTTTAAAAGTTTTCAATAGCATATCACTGATTTCATACATGCTTATTGTAGATAAGTCAAACGGCTCAGAAGACTGTATTAAGCACTCCTCTGTGTTCACCTTCCCTGGGGTATGACCCTGCTATGAGGGATGTGCATGATCCCAGACACATTCTGTGCTTACACCAACATTCACACAGGACAGAATCACCCTCCACACTTTATTCTGCAACTGATCCAGGCACAGTGAACCCCTTTCCACATCAGCGCATGCAGATTTATCTCATTCCTTCTAACATCCACAGAATACTCTGGCCTGGGGGTGCATTTTCATTTATTTAACCATCTGCCACTGAAGGACAGTTAGGTTGCTTCCAATACTTAATCTATTCAAAACAATGTGGCTGTGAAAATTCTTGTACGTATATCTTCATGCATTTGTGTGAGAATTTGCAGGGTGGTCCTAAAACAGTCACCAAATAGAATGAACCTTGCTAGTCTGACAACTGACTGCTTTTCACAGTCTTATTTAATGGAATATGAGGTGGAGAATCATGTCACGTTTCAAGGACATTTGTAATTCTTTTTGTCTGGTGCTTGCTTATGTGCTCATTTTTTTAGTTAGGTTGATGGCCTTATCAATTTATAAACACACTTTTTATGCATGTGTATCTAGCATGTGTTGCTGCTGCTGCTGCTAAGTCACTTCAGTCATGTCCGACTCTGTGCAACCCCATAGACAGCAGCCCACCAGGCTCCCCCATCCCTGGGATTCTCCAGGCAAGAACACTGGAGTGGGTTGCCGTTTCCTTCTCCAATGCGTGAAAGTGAAAAGTGAAAGTTAAGTCGCTCAGTCGTGTCTGACTCTGAGAGACACCATGGACTGCAGCCCACCAGGCTCCTCTGTCCATGGGATTTTCCAGGCAAGAGTACTGGAGTGGGGTGCCATTGCCTTCTCCCTAGCATGTGTTACAAATCCTTTTTGGGGTCACTTTTGGCTTTTTTATAATGATTTTGCCCTAAAGAAATCATTGATATTTATGCAAATATTACAGCTCTTACAACTTTGGGGATTTTTCATTATGTTTGAAAACTCCTCTCCACTCTGGCATTGTAAAAATAGTCACTCTTATTTTTTGAATGCTTATGGCTCAGTCCATCTGGGATGAGTCGCACTGGGTTGGTCAAAAAGTTTGCGTTTTTCCGTAACGTTGTATGGAAAAACCTGACTGAACTTTTTGGCCCACCCAACACTTAAGAAGAGAGTGGGGGTTCTAGCTTCATTCCATTTCCACATGGTTCGCCACTGTCCCAACATCATTTGTTTAGGGGCAATGTGATCTTTCCAGACTGTCATCTCACTGAAAAATATGGTTGAAGCCTGCCTGCTTTAATTACAGATCTAGGCACTAACACTCAAAGCTACATATTCATAAGCTCTGTCCTTAAATGCCAACCATCTAAACTTAATATAAACAAGATGTTTTAAATTTGTTTTAAGATCCTGGGGCTTTTCAGTCCTGCTGGGGCTGGTTTGCCTCCTGGTTCGAGAATGGAATACTGCCCACAATCTTGCATTCAGTATGCTGAAACGCAAAAAGCTCCGGAGGCCCACAGGGTTTTTGTTTGCTTGGTTTTCAATTCGTAAAACCTAAACCAAGGGGCTTCCTGAGGGGCTTCCCAGGTGGCTCAGTGATAAAGAACCCACCTGCCAATACAGGGTTCAATCCCTGGGTTGGGAAGATCCCCTGGAGAAGGAAATGGCAACCCACTCTAGTGTTCCTGCATGGGAAATCCCATGGACAGAGGAGCCTGGTGGGCTACAGTCCACGGGGTTGCAAAAGAGTGGAACACGACTTAGCGACTAAACAACAACAAAACCATCCTGATGTTAATATACAGTCTCTAATCTCTATAGTCTGAATATCTACACCGTTTGCTTCAGACCTTAATATACAGTATGCACACTACTTTACTCCTTTAAAATTGACGAGTATGAACTTCAAAAAACATAGCTGGTCCTAAGCATTTCAGAAAGGGGATTGTGGTTTCGTAAGAGTCATTTGTTTAAAAGGAAGAACAACGTAGTGTAGGGAGGGTTGATGGAAAGGAGGAGGGAGAGGATGGAAACTGTGAGAAACCTGAGTTGAGAGGAGGGAATGTGTTCATGGACAATGCTTCCTAGAGTTCTAAGACGGCATATCAATCAAACTTCAAGTTCAATGACATGGAGTCTGAGATTTTATTAGGTGAATAGCAGTCATGAAGTCATTCAGAGTCACTGCAAACAAAACAACCCTAAAAGATCTTGAGATTTTGAACACTGTCAACGTAAAAAAAAAGTCACAATTAACACTATTGTGCCTGATAAACAATGTTGTGCTTTTGCATTTCTTCAAGGATCTTGCAGTACTTCTTGGTACTCTGATGATTTTTATTCTCTGTCAAAGGGATAGGTCCAGGAGATAAGACACATTTTAGACTGAGCTTTTTAGAGCCAAGGCATATAAAACCAGAACTCTCTTGGCTATGACTGATCTAAAGGATCAGAAACCAAACAGGCAGTTGGCTTTTGCATAATTGAAATCAAACAGAAGTAAATACAACTTCCCTCTGTATCTATGGGAGATCCTGTGGATACGAAAACCTGAGGAGCTCAAGTCCCTTATACAAAATGTCATAGCACAATGAATACAATTGGAAGGAAATACTAAAATTTTCAAACCTGACTGCACATTGCAGTCACCTAGAGTTATATTTTAAAAATATGAACTGCAGAGGTATTTCCCCTCAAACCTGAATCAGATCAGAACCACTGGGAGTGCTTATTAAATCACAGATCCTGGGCCCCACGTGTCGAGCGTGTCTGATTCAGCTGGTCTGGGACCAGGACCGGGACCCACAGTTCTGACAAGTTCCCGGGTGCTGCCAGTCCAGAGACTTCACCTTGTGCTCTTGATTGAATTAATTTTTCAGAGTCTCTGCAGTAACTCAACGTGTGCCCAGGCTAGAGAACCACTGAGCAGGGCAAGGAGCCTTTCCATATGCACATCTGACCAGACAGCCTGCATTCTTCTCCCACACAGAAAGGAGATGGTCCTTACTTTTTATCTAAGGGGCTAAGCTTCTCTATACAGTTCTAGAGAAAGCAGCGAAACTACTCTGTTGAAGAGAAGTATTTTCCAAGTACACAGATAACTAGGTGATCAGGATATGACTGGGAACAGATTTGGAAATGTTAGATAAAATTTACTTTAATACATCTTTTTTTTTCCCCCTGAGTGAGGTTGGTCAGAGGAGAAACTTTCACATGACACACCTTATATGCGGTATCTAAAAACAAATTGATTCACAAAACAGACTCACAGACATACAGAATGAATTTATAGCCGCCACGGGGGAAGAATAGGGAGGAGGGATTGGGATCGACATGTACACACTGCTATATTTTAAAGTGGATAACCAACAAGTACCTACTGCATAGCACAGGAAACTCTGCCTAATGTTATATGGTAGCCTGGGTGACAGCAGAGTTTGGGGGAGAATGGATACATGTATATGTATGGCTGAGTCCCTTTGCTGTCCACCTGAAACTATCACAATATTGTTAAACTGTTATACTCCAATATAAAATAGTTTTTTTTTTTTTTTAAAAAGAAGCATAAGTAAATTGGAAACATAAGAGAAAGGTGGGTCCCTTATAATATGGATATTGATAAATCATAATGAAAAATATGAAAAAGAATGTATGTGTGTATATATAACTGAGTCAATTTGATGTACATCAGAAACTGACACACTATAAATTAACTATACTTCAATAAAGTAAATTAAAAAATAAAGCAAAACAAGTGGGAGAAGTGGCTGTAGAGAACTTACAACTGCTATTATTTAAGAGCCCATGATAATTTGGAGCACAGCCCTCGTGAAAGAAAATTTTGCTTAAAGTCTCAAGAAAGGAGAAACTCCAGAGACTGAACAAATGATACCCTTAGAAAGAAATTACGTCGTGATGACTGTCAGTTCATTTCTGGAAACCCAATAATCTACTCTTATGAAAAACCTTTTAATAGAATTGTAAAGATGAATGTCAAGGGTGAGGGAGGCATTTGCTTTGTTTGAAATTTCATGTTAACCCATGATTTTGTTTGTCTGTTATTCCTTAGTTGGAAGGGGCAGGAGACGTCCCCTGGCATGCTAATTCACTCCCTGGCAGGCTGTGACACTAGACGGTTTGATTCTCCCTCATCTGTTGATTTATTTTAAAAAATAGTCTCTGGCAACATTGCTTGGCTCTGGGATAATAGCCACTTGATGCTGCCAAAAAGAAAACTTGGAATTTTCTAATCTGCTTTCATTTTCTAAATCTGCTTCAAGGACACGTGGAGTTGGTTCCAATGGACCATGAAGGCGAAAGTTAGAGAACAGAGACTTTGCTGAATGAAACGGAACTAAAGGAAGTAAGTCTCCAGAATCCATCAGTACTGCAGGACTAGTCTACTTACTTCTGTCTAGCATCCTTATTTACATGTTCACAGCAAGCCTTACCAAGTCTGGTGCCCGATATATTTCACTGCTGGGCAGTCTACACTCAGATGAGACCACCAACCCTCATGTGTATTAGCAAGAAGACCAAAAACAACCACAAAGATTAGTGTCTGGCTTTACAAGGAAAGGCTACACTGAACTTAAGCAGTCAGGACAGGAGTATCCCTGAATTCCTTCTCTAAGGTAGCTAATTGTGCCCTAGACCCTGGGGTTGATTCAGTTCCCTCACTTGGTTGATTTATGAGACACTGGTTCACCACCCAAGCGAAAATAGGCTTACCAAGCAGCTTTATCTCTTTGGACCTGACATAGCTAGAAACCAAGAGATGGGGGAATTAAGCATTTAATTGCTTTTCAGCCTTTCCCTACCTTCCTGGGTGATAACACACAGGTCCATGCACGCAGGGAGGATGACAGGGCAGTCATCACCAATTCCTCGTCCAGCAGCCAGCCAGACACACACACAGGATTTCTTTTTGCCTGCCGCCACCGGCTGGAGGGTTGTTTTGCCACTCATCCTACCTCTATTAACGTGGACAGGAAGGGAAAGCAAAGAAGGTAAAATGCAAATCACGTGACTTTGTAATTTGCTGGTTGGAAGTTGGAGGCGGCATAAAATAAACCGTGACTATCAGAAGTCAAGTTACAATTTGGTGACAGATCAGAGCTCCAGTTTCCTGCCCCTCCTTCATTTTCATACTCTGCAGTGTAGCCTGGCCCCGGGTCCCTCCACCCTTGCTGGCTGATCATTGTAAAGCCCTTCAGGGCTCTGACAGTAGGGAAGGGCAGCTGCCTAAGAGGGTTTTCTTCTTGAATTCCTGTTGATTTCTCTCCTATGTCACCCACCCATGTTGGCATGCGGTGAACTGGGCTGCCAGTCAGCACTTAGGATGCCCCCTTTCTCTGAGTTCCATAGCCATGGCATGGCCTCCTACCAAGGAGGCACCCTCCCCATCACAGAGCCCACAGCACCCCCTACCACTTACCTTCTCGTAGAAACCGCTCTGCTTCTGCCCTTCTGTCAGTTTCCAGGCTTCTCCCGGCTATATGAGCGTTGACCCCCTCTCCAACAGGTTCTTAATTTCCTGCTCTTAGGTCTTCCCAAGCTTTCTCCCCAATAACTCAGGCCCTCATCCCCAAAGGGCTGTGACTAGCTTTACTATTATATTCATCAGGACAGATCTGCTTCTTCCTGTTGACTAAGCCTGGAGTCAACCTGGAATAATGTGTCATTTACAATAGGTATAAGGTGATGCTTGCTGCTTATAGAATCTGAAACTTTCCACCAAGACAGTTATCTGATACATAGTAACTGCCTAAGGATGCAACTCAGACATTAAAACCCCATACAAGTTAGTTTGGAAAAGACAAAAAAATCAGGGAAAAAAAAGGGGCAAGAGGAAATGAATGGATTATTGAAAAAGATTACTTGAAGTACCAATAAACATCTGAGAGAAAACTCAACCTCACTAGTAATCAGGATAATGAAAATAAAACCACTATGATAGTAACATTTTAAAAGTTTGATTATATAAAATATAAGATGGGGCAGGAGAAAATGAAAATTGTCAGGTCCTGCATTAAGCACGCATATTGTCCAGCCACTCAGGAGAGGATACGGCAATGGTCAGGGAGGGTGACCACTGACATACGGTGTACTTGACATATAGCCCAACATTTTTTCCCCAAGTCTACATCCTTGAGAAAGTCTTGCAGATGTACACAAGACACTATTTACAAGAATGCTCATCAAATGTTGTTTGTAATGGTAGAAAGGCAAACATTCTAAATACTTATCAATAGGAAAAAGAGAAATAAACCACAGAATATACTCATATAATGAAAGAGTCCACAGCATTTAAATGAATGATGTACCGGTACCTGTGTCAATAAAGTTAATTCCTGAAAACATAAGGAAACACAATTTATTTAGATTTTAAAAGCACACAAATAGCACGACTATGTACACTATTTCTAAACCCATGCCTATGTAGTCAAAGCATGAAAACAGGGGAGGAAAATGTTGATGTTGACACTGTGGTCACCTCTGGAGACAGTGGGAGAGACCGGGAGGCTCAAGACTGCAGTGGAAGCTTCAGCTGCATCCAAAGGCTTTACTTTCAAAAATGAAACAACATAGCAAGATATTTATGTTTATTAAACATAGGTGGGCATAGGTGGGCGCTTTTTGTGTATCTAAAATTTTTCTCTTTTTAAAAATCATTATTACAAAAACTTCCATTTAAATCGTTAAATTATTTCATTCCATTAAATAATTCTTCCACTTAAAGAATAAACCTTTAACTTCTTGATATGGTGAATAAAGGGCTTCCCAGGTGGTGCTAATCGTAAAGAATCTGCCTGCCAATACAGGAGACACAAGAGACTTGGGTTCGATCCCTGAGTTTGGAAGATCCCTGGAGGAGGAAATGGCAACCCACTGCAGTATTCTTTCCTGGGGAATCCCATGGACAGAGAAGCCTGGCAGGCTACAGTCCATGGGGGCACAAAGAGTCAGACACGACTGAGTGACTGAGCGCATGATGGATAAACCTAACAACTAAACTGAGTTTCTTCTTTTGATTCTTGGGCCCTTCTCCAGGGCTTTTCCATGAAGCACAGGAATAGAACCCAAAGTCATACAACGGACAAGCTGGATGCAGAGGGGACCAGCCAACTCCTGAGGCTGGGGCTACAAGTTAGTGCTGAGGAACACTTCCACAAAGCTCTTTTTGTTTCCTTTTCCTTTAAATGCTACATAGGAAGAAACAAAAGGAGATGCCCCCCATAGCTTTAAGTCAAACCCTTAATTTTATTTGAATATAGTTTTTGTCATTTAATTACTGCCATTTTCCTTTTCTTTTCTTTTTTTTAAGCTTCTAGATTGCTGTGTAATTTTTGTATCGATGCCGATTAGACTGAGAGTCCAGGAAGACCCAGCCACATAATTAGGGCCAGAACGGAATCTTTCACTTTATATCCATCTTCCCCAATTTAAAAAATGACATTTTCTGTTCTCTAATCACGCACTGTTGGCTTCCAGTTTTACACTGTAGACAAATATTTTCTGCTCAAGCCTGCTGTAATAAATTTGCAGCCTCTCAAGTAAACATGAATTTGCATTGACAGATCTCAAGAATTCACCAATATTTTTGCTTGGGGTCCAATTCTAGGAAGTAACAATGGGACCACACAAGAAACTTCTCCCTCAGTCAGAGTCCTTCCTTGAGAACTTTTGTAGACCCTCAAATTAGAACTTGTCCTGGATTTGGAAAGATGTCCTTGCTACACCTGGAGAAGGAAATGGCAACCCACTCCAGTATTCTTGCCTGGAAAATCCCATGGACAGAGGAGCCTAGCGGGATATATATAGTCCATGGGGTTGCAAAGAGTCAGAAATGACGAGGCGACTTCACTTTCTTTCTTTCTTTCATTGCTACACCTGATGCCTTCTGTTGTCTCATAGGCCTTAGAGGCTAAATTACTTTTAGAGATGTAGATACAGCAACAGTGGATTATCAGTCAATATCTAGAAAAGAGGTGGCATACCTAAATTGGGGGATTTTAGGAAACTCTGATAGAGGGACTATTACAAAGATGTCATCAAGGTAAAGGAGACCATAAGACTAGTGATCCTAGGGCTGTTACCACTCCCAGGCTTCAACACACGAGGAGGAGGGAGAGGTTATCTACAGCCAGAGAGGTGTGCAGAAAGGACACCGCACACCCGACAGGAGCTGTGACAAAGCCACCACTGCAGAAAAGAGGCCAGAAAGCGATACCCCAAATCGCTTCCCTCCCCCACTCCCTCCCTGGATTCTCTCACTGGTGCTACTCATTGGCCAAATACAACTAGAACCAGAAGGTAAAGAAACTTGCTGATTCAGGTCAGCCTTCCTGAGCGGAGAGTAAGGCGAACAGCTAAAGTGGACATCCGGCACACCAGCCAATCCAGAAAAGGTCTATAAATATACCTAGGGGTCCACATGCTGAACATTCCCCATAGGCTTAAATGCGTTCAAAATGATTCCAAGGATAAGGCATTCTCCATTGCGGTGGTGGGGGTAGCCAAATTCCTTGGGCAATTCACACATCCTTTGGAGATGCTCTGATTTCCACACTGCTTCACTAGTGGCACTCAAGAACCCACCACCTCATTATGATGCTTTGCGTATATAAAGACGATTCATCACAGGAAGGGAGGACATGTTTTGCACAGACCAACAGTGTAATAAGAACAAATGCAAATAGATATACTAAAGGCTAATTTCTGACATCAAGAAGAGTCCTTGTTTTGTACTTTTGTGTTTTGGAAAGCGTTGACGGTGCCCTTCCTGTTGACAGAGAACATGTTTCAATCAAAGAAAACGTGTATCATGCTGTCTCTAATGCTAAGACTCAGTAAAACTTATATATGAGTTTTATGGGCTTCATGGCAAACCACTCCAGTACTCTTGCCTGGAGAATCCCATGGATGCAGGAGCCTGGTGGGCTGCCGTCTACGAGGTCGCACAGAGTTGGACACAACTGAAGCGACTTAGCAGCAGCAGCTGGTGGCTCAGACAGTAAAGAATCTGCCTGTAATCAGGAGACCTGGGTTCCATCCCTAGGCTGAGAAGATCTGGAGAAAGGAATGGCAACCCACTCCAGTATTCTTGCCTACAGAATTCCAGGGACAGAGAAGCTTGGCAAGCTACAGTCCATAGTGTCACAAAGAGTCAGACACAACTGAGTGACTAACACATACACATACATACAGGTTTTTAATTAGATTTCAAATTATTAAATTTGAAAAAAAATTGGCTTAAAAATTTATTATTTCCATACTAGAAGTATTACTAAAATGAGGAAAGGCACAATTCCTATGAAGACAAAAACAAATGGTCCTATTCTGCTATCTAGGAAAATAATATCCTAGACACAGGTAGAGACATAACCACAGCCATATCCTACCCCCTTGCTGACCCTGTCCGAATCCTTCGCCACTTAAACCTTCTTCTTGCTACAGTTAAATAACTTAATCCATGTGTTTTGTGGTTATCAGCATCTTGGCACATAGTAAGTGCTCAATAAAGGCCAGTAGCAATAGCAGTAGTAAAAGTTATTTTTTTTTATATCAATAAAATTCACACAGCATTCAGAAGAAGAAAGCTCATTTGTAGTTAGAAAATCCAAAAAATATATTAAGAAATTAAAATTTGAGATGGCCTTAAACAATGGGTAGATTCTCACAAATGAAAAGAGAGTAAGACTACAAAGAGTATAGGGCCGTATGCCGTTTACCTGAATAGCATTTGCAAAGGTACTCATGTTGGTCATAAATGAGATTCAGGTACATCTGTCATAGTCTTGGGGAACAGATTTTGAACTTAATTAGGTTAAAATTGGAGAACTATTGAGAATTTGGAGGGGATGGCACTAATGATAATAAAAATGACTGCTGCTGCTGCTGAGTCGCTTCAGTCGTGTCCGACTCTGTGCGACCCCACAGACGGCAGCCCACCAGGGTCCCCCGTCCCTGGGATTCTCCAGGCAAGAACACTGGAGTGGGTTGCCATTTCCTTCTCCAATGCATGAAAGGGAAAAGGGAAAGTGACACGACTCTTAGCGACCCCATGGACTGCAGCCTACTAGACTCCTCCGTCCATGGGATTTTCCAGGCAAGAGTACTGCATCGGGGTGCCCGTGCCTTCTCCATAAAAATGACTAACACTTATTAAATAAGTACTTCCTATATATCAGACCCTAAGTACCACACATGTGTTCATTCATTCATCCTTACAAACATCCTATGAAACAGCTGGTTTTAACCACTACACTGGGTTAGGTGCTACAGGTGATTTTAAGATTACAGATGATCTCCGAACTCATTTACACACTTGCTTAGAGGGGAGGGAAGAGGGAGTGTGTTCACAGAATTTCAGAATGTTAGTTTGGGAATTGCCTTAAAGTTATCAGTTCACTTACTCTTTAAAAAATCTTTATTGAATGTTACAATATCGCCTCTATTTTATGTCTTGGTTTTTTGGCCCCAAGACATGTGGGATCTCAGCTCACCAACCAGGGACCAAACCCACACCCACTGCATTGGAAGGCCAAGTCCTAACCACTAGACCACCAGGGAAGTCCCAATTCACTTACTCTTCACAATAGCCCCATGGGGTACATCTTACTCCATCAACTTACAGACAGAAAACTGGCAGAGGGCCAAGTAACTTGCCTGGATTCACACAACCAGCAGTAGTACTGAAGTACTGATTTCAGGGAGATTAGCTCCGGAGGCCATACTCGTGACCCCCACTATGGTACTCTCTCACACTTAAACATCTGGTTATACTTTATATAGCTGTTAGGTATCCTTAACTGAGTTAAAAACTGGGGCTACAGAGATAGATAGAAGTGGCTCTTGTGATCAAGGAATCTGGCATTTCATGGAAAGGAGTCATAGCCACAGAAGATTACAGTGATCAGGACCAAAGCTATGGTGGAGGCCCTCACCAGGGACACAGGAACTCAGAATTGGGAGCTCTGTCTCTGGAAGGTTAGAGGAGGTTTCCCATGGGAGGTGAACAATAGCTAGGTCAGGAAGACCGTGCAATGCTCTGACAAGAATCAGAACTCATCTGGCAGAGAGGCAACACTTGCAAAGATAGGGAGACATGGGAGGACATGGGGGGAGTCAGAAAAAGGTGGGGTTGATTATGGAGACAAGGAACAGCTCAGAGAGGAGGTTTAGAAGGTCTCAGAATTGGGCTGGTTGGAAAGGTGAGTGAGCAGCAGGACGGCAGGATTCCGGTCTGATGCAGTGGGGGAGAAAGTTGGGTGAGCCAGAGGGATAAGGGTGGGAAACGTAAAGGTTTGAAGAAAGAAATGGGAGGGCAGGCCAGTGAGGAGAGTTTCAGACAGGTTTATCTGAGTACACGTGGAGGAGGTGTAGGCAGTAGGCAATTGGAACTAAGGATCAAAAGGTAAGAAAATTGACACCTATTATGATTGCTGGGGTCTGTAATAGTCACCTGGAAGATATCATATAATATAATCATCATGAAAAGTAAATAGTTCCACACCTAGAAGATGGTTTGGGATGTCAAAGTGAAAAAAAAAAAAAAGCCTCTAGAACTCCATGATGGCATTTTTCTCAGAAATAGAACAAGAATTTTCAAACTCAAGGAGGAACTTGCATTAGGGAATGGGGAAGCAAATTACTCAGGGTAAAATTTTTTTTTTTTAAAGCAACTGTACCTCTAAAGGGAAGAAAATAGTTTAATTATGGCTTGGTGCTGGCTCTGAAGACAGTTTAGAAAGACATCTCTTGTTTCCTTAAAGTGGTATTTGCTAAATAGGATTGCCAAAAGGGGGCGATGACAGGGAGGCTTAGATGGAGAAGACAGAAAATACGTCAATGGTTTCATATCCAGGGCAATCAAATGCAAGTTTCTCTGAAGAGCAAATGATCTCAGGCCCAGGATGAGGGTGAGGCAAGAAAGGTACGAAGGACCTGTGCTCCAGAGGCCTCACTCCCACCAACCTGGTCCTGACCCTGGTGATACGGTTGAATCATCCAGAGGCCAGTGAAGCAGTGGGTAGCATTGAGTTCAGCCGGGGGGTGGGGAGGAGAGAGGGTGGGCCAAGCCGGCCCCCTCACAGGTACTCCCAAGCCCAGGGGTCACAGGACGAGGACCGCGCCAGTGGTTCTCAACACTGCCTGAACACTGGAGAACTCATGAAGGGACCAGTGTCTGGTTGTCCCCCTCCACAGGTTCTGATTTCACCAGAGTGGGACCAGACACAGGGTATTTTTCAACTTTCCCAGAAGATTTTAATGTTCAGATAGGGTTGTGAAAGGCTTACCTAGAAACGATGACAACCACAGGCAGGGGGATAAAGGAAAACATCAGCTCCAGAAAAATGCCAAGTATATGGCTGGAACCATCCAAATCTTTAGTTACTGATAGTCTTTGTAACGTATTAGTAACATCCCAGTAATCCCCTCATAAGGCAATAATACCTGCCTTGTCCACCAACGTAACTGTCCAGGATGAGGGGGCTTGCTTAAATACAAAAGTTATGTGCATGAAAAACATAAAGCTACAAATTGCCCCTAGGAAGATAGGGAGTGCTGGATTAAATAAAACCAATTTCACAAAACTGAAGAATCTTGGTGAAGACTCTTGAATATGCATTCTGTCAGCAGTGGCTTGGACAGGAAGGGATTAACACCACTGAAGTATAGATTAAAGCAGATTGGAAAATGCTTATTAGGAACATGTGGGCAACCTTCAAAAAATAATCCAACTATTTCCATGAATCCAGCTCTTGGGTAAATTACAGAACATGGGAGAGAGTTCAAAAGCAGAGAATTCCTACCCAAAACAAAAAGGAGAAACCCACCCTTCCTTTACTTTCCATCTTCAATGAAAGTTTTGTTTTGTGGGGTTTTTTGCCCCATTCTTTCTCTCCTTGTCTCTTGACACCCTGTAATTAGCGCTCTCATCTCTGCCTCTGGCACCCGGGCTTGCTGTAGGTGGCTGGCATGACATCGGATGCCTGCCCCTGCAGTGCGATTAGGCACCCTGCGGCGCACAAACAAAAACCCCAGAAAGCCTGACCCAACTATTTTCCTATGAATAGAACGTGCTTTCTTTATCAAGATAAAAGGTGTTTGTGTGTGTCTGTTTGTATAGAGATGTGCTACACATATAAGCATAAATATAGAGGCCTCTGTGGATGTATATTGCATGTGAGTTTCTTAATCTATTTAAAAGGTTCAGGGTCAGAAATATTTTGGTGTGTCCTCAAATAGGACTGGAAATTCCTGAAAGGTTAAACATTTGTCCTTCATGTAGGAAAAATGAAGAGAGTCAAAGTTTCTAAGAAGCAAGCCAGAGTTGAAACTTTTTTAATTTATTTTTTAATTGAAAGATAATTGCTTTACAGAATTTCGTTGTTTTCTGTCAAACCTCAACATGATTCAGCCATAGGTGTACATATATCCCCTCCCTTTTGAAGCTCCCTTCCATCTCCCTCTCCATCCCACCCCTCTAGGTTGATACAGAGCCCGTTTGAGTTTCCCAAGCCAAATAGCAAATTCCCATTGGCTATCTATTTTACACATGGAAATATAAGTTTTCATGTTACTCTCAACATGCATCTCACCCTCTCCTCCCCTCTCCCCATGTCCGTAAGTCTATTCTCTATTTCTGTTTCTCTATTGCTGCCCTGTAAATATATTCTTCGGTACCATTTTTCTATACGTGTTAGTATACAATGCTTATCCTTGTCTTTCTGACTTACTTCACCCTGTATAATAGGCTCTCAGTTTATCCACCTCATTAGAACTGACTCAAATGTGTTCCTTTTTATGGCTGAGTAATACTCCATTGTGTATTTTGTACCACAAATTTATCCATTCATCTGTTGATGGACATCTAGGTTGCTTCCATGTTCTAGCTATTGTAAACAGTGCTGCAATGAGCAATGGGATACATGTGTCTTTTTCAATTTTGGTTTCCTCAGGATATATGCCTAGGAGTGGGATTGCTGGGTCATTTGGTGGTTTTATTCCCAGTTTTTTAAGGAATCCATACCATCGTTCATAGTGGCTGTATCCATTTACATACCGACCAACAGTGCAAGAGCATTCTCTTTTCTCCACACCCTCTCCAGCATTTACTGTTTGTAGACTTTTTGATGATGGCCATTCTGACTGGTGTGAGATGATATCTCATTGTAGTTTTGATTTGCATTTCTCTAATAATGAGCAATGTTGAGCATCTTTTCATGTGTTTTTAGCCATCTGTATGTCTTCTTTGGAGAAATGTCTATTTAGGTCCTTTTCCCACTTTTTGATTGGGTTGTTTGTTTTTCTGGTATTGAGTTCTATGAGCTGCTTGTATATTTTGGAAGTTAATCCTTTGTCAGTTGTTACATTTGCTATTATTTTCTCCCATTCTGAGGGCTGTCTTTTCACCTTGCTTATAGTTTCCTTGCTGTGCAAAACTTTTAAGTTTAATCAGGTTCCACTTGTTTACTTTTGTTTTTACTTCCATTACTCTAGAAGGAGGGTCATAGAGGATCTTGCTTGGATTTATGTCATCATGTGTTTTGCTTATGTTTTCCTCTAAGAGTTTTACAGTTTCAGGCCTTACATTTAGGTCTTTAATCCATTCTGAGTTTATCTTTGTGTATGGTGTTAGGAGGTGTTCTAATTTCATTCTTTCTCACGCAGCTGTCCAGTTTTTCCAGCAACATTTATTGAAGAGGCTGTCTTTGCCCTCTTTGTATATTCTTGCCTCCTTTGTCAAAAATAAGGTACCCATAGGTGCATGGGTTTATTTCTGGGGTTTCTCCTTTGTTCCACTGGTCTATATTTCTGTTTTTGTGCCAGGACCATACTGCTGTGATGACTGGACCTTTGTAGTATAATCTGAAGTCAGGAAGGTTGAATCCTCCACAGCTCCATTTTTCTTTCTCAAGACTGCTTTGGCTATTTGGAGTCTTTTGTGTTTCCATATGAATTGTGAAATTTTTTGTTCCAGTTCTGTGAAAAATGCCATTGGTAATCTGATAGGGATACACTGATTCTGTAGATTGCATTTGGTAGTATAGTCATTTTCAGAATGTTGATTCTTTCTAGCCAGGATCATGGAATATCTCTCTATATGTTTATGTCATTTTTGATTTCTTTCCTCCATGTCTTATAATTTTCTCTGTACAATTCTTTTTTCTCCTTTAGTTCAGTTCAGTCGCTCAGTCGTGTCTGACTCTTTGCGACCCCATGAATCACAGCACAGCAGGCCTCCTTGTCCATCACCAGCTCTTGGAGTTTTTTTCTCCTTAGGTAAGTTTATTCCTAGATATTTATTTTTTGTTGCAATGGTAAATGGGATTGATTCCTTAATTTCTGATTTTTCATTGTTAGTATATAGAAATGCAACTGATTTCTGTGTATTGATCTTGCATCCTGCAACTTTGCTAAGTTCACTGATTAGCTCTAGTAATTTTCTGATACTATCTTTAGGATTTTTCTATGTACAGTATTATGTCATCTGCAAACAGTAAGAGCTTTACTTCTTTTCTGATCTGGATTCCTTTTATTTCTTTTTCTTCTCTGATTGCTGTAGCTAGGACTTCCAAAACTATGCTGAATAACAGTGGCGAAAGTGGACACCCTTGTCTTGTTCCTGATCTTAGGGGGAAGACTTTCAGTTTTTCACCATTGAGAATAATGTTTGCAGTAGGCTTATCATACATGGCCTTTACTATGTTGAGGTAGGTTCCTTCTATGCCCATTTTTGAAGAGTTTTAATCATAAATGGGTGCTGAATTTTGTCAAAGGCTTTTTCTGCATCTATTGAGATTATCATATGGCTTTTATCTTTCAACTTGTTAATATGGTGTATCACATTGATTGATTTGCGTATATTGAAGAATCCTTGCATCCCTGGAATAAACCCAACTTGATCATGGTGTATGAGCTTTCTAATGTGTTGCTGAATTCTGTTTCCTAAAATTTTGTTGAGATTTTTGCATCTATGTTCATCAGTGATATTGGCCTGTAGTTTTCTTTTTTTGTGTTGTCTTTGTCTGGTTTTGGTATCAGGGTGATGGTGGCCTTGTAGAATGAGTTTGGAAGTGTTCCTTCCTCTGCAATTTTTTGAAAGAGTTTTAGAAGGATAGGCATTAGCTCTCCTCTAAACTCTACATAGAAGTTAAACAAGCAAGGTGACAATATACAGCCTTGATGTACTCCTTTTCCTATTTGGAACCAGTCTGTTGTTCCATGTCCAGTTCTAACTGTTGCTTCCTGAGCTGCATACAGATTTCTCAAGAGGCAGGTCAGGTGGTCTGGTATTCCCATCTCTTGAAGAATTTTCCACAGTTTATTGTGATCCACACAGTCAAAGGCTTTGGCATAGTCAATAAAGCAGAAATAGATGTTTTTCTGGAACTCTCTTGCTTTTTCCATGATCCAGCAGATGTTGGCAATTTGATCTCTGGTTCCTCTGTCTTTTCTAAAACCAGCTTGAACATCAGGAAGTTCATGGTTCACATATTGCTGAAGCCTGGCTTGGAGAATTTTGAGCATTACTTTACTAGCATGTGAGATGAGTGAAATTGTGCAGCAGTATGAGCATTCTTTGGCATTGCCGTTCTTTGGGATTGGAATGAAAACCACCACCTTTAGAGTTTGGATTTCAACAAATGAATTTTGGGGGCACACAAACATTCAGACGGAGAAGGCAATGGCACCCCACTCCAGTACTCCTGCCTGGAAAATCCCATGGATGGAGGAGCCTGGTAGGCTGCAGTCCATGGGGTCACTGAGGGTCAGACACGACTGAGCGACTTCACTTTCAGTTTTCACTTTCATGCATTGAAGAAGGAAATGGCAACCCACTCCAGTGTTCTTGCCTGGAGAATCCCAGGGACGGGGGAGCCTGGTGGGCTGCCGTCTATGGAGTCACACAGAGTCGGACACGACTGAAGTGACTTAGCAGTAGCAGCAAACATTAAGACTATAGCAGGAGGTATCAGCTCTAGTGCCTGGAGCAGAGAAGAGTAGTCAATTAATAAATGCTGAGCAAGTAAATGAGTGGGTGTATCAACTACCCTAAGTGTGTTCAGAGCAGGGGAAATTGACAAGAAATAGAATAGAATAAATTGCTTTAAGGAGGATATGGAAACCTTCATGGAAGAATGAGTTGGACTGACTAGACAGGATTTACAGGGTGAGGCTGGGGAAAAGCATACCATTTGAAAAGGACACTATGAGTGTAGTAGTCCAGATAGTGCAACAAGCTGACAGTTGTAAGGAATAAGAGCTTACTAAAAAACAGATGCACAGACTCATTTCCCCTGTAACCACCATATACAATTTTGCCAACAGAAAAAAGACCAACTTTACTTTCCAATGTAAGGGAATGGAGTGGCACCGTGAGTTTTAGGAACATCTCCGCTATTGTTAGCTATGTAAGCCGCTGCCATTTTGAACTCACAATCTCATGTGAGCTGACTTCCCATGAAAGGCCTGACATTTTAGATAGAGTTCTGAACACATACAAAGCATCCGAATTCTTTCAGGTAAGAGAAGAGAGTTTATTCAGACAATTCTAGATGAATAGGAGGTACCAATGCCAAACACAGACATGCTAAAAGCCAGGGCACACTAACTCCAATGCCTTCTGGGGCCAGGCAGGTAAGGTGTGAGTGCAGCTGATGAAGTGGGAACAGTAAGAAATGGTGCAGGCATGTGTCCTTTGGAGGGTACACAGCTTTTAAAGTACTCAAACTAACTTAAAAAAAAATCCACTTAGCTAACCTCAGAAATTATCTGTGAGCTGAACAGAACCTCTGGTTACCAATTTGCAACTCACAGACCAACAAAATACCTATATGGTATTGATACATCCAAACAGCCTAGCATGCTTGGAAGTTTAACAGAATAAAAAGACCTGTGAGACAAGGGATCTCTGTTCCCTGATGTATCCCAACTGCCTGGACCAGATGCTGGTATATGACAGATATTGAATAAATGTTTGTTGAGTGAATGATGAGTCAATGTCCCAGAGACATTTCATGTCTATCAACAGAAAATCATCCAGTGATCATTAAGTTAGGTGCCTGGATAGATAAAAGGAATGTTGTTTCGTTTTTCTCATGCTTCAGATTTAGCTGGGGCATTTTTGGTTGAGAACCTTAGAAACTTTGGTTATTAAACAGATTCCAGGCTTCTGTTTCAGTGAGGAGAAACTGCCCAGGACCTGTACACTTGGACAGCCTCCCTTTGAGCTATGCTCATAGTGTATGTATATGCTAAGTTGCTTCAGTTGTGGCCAACTCTGTGACTTAATGACTGTAGTCAGCAAGGCTCCTCTGTCAATGGGATTCTCCGGGCAAGAATACTGCAGTGGATTGCCATGCCCTTCTCCAGTGGATCTTCCTGACACAGGGATCAAAGCTGTGTCTCGTACGTTTCCTGAATTGGCAGACGGGTTCTTTACCACTAGCGCCATCTGGGAAGCCCAGTGGTGTCTGACTCTTTGTGACCCCATGGACTATTCAGTCCATGGAATTCTCTAGGCCAGAATACCAGAGTGGGTGGCCTTTCCTTTTCCAGGGGATCTTCCCAACCCAGGGATTGAACCCAGGACTCCTGCATTGCAGGTGGATTCTTTACCAGCTGAGCCAAAAGGGAAGGCCACATTCACAGAAGATGTTCTCAAAACAAATCAGACTATGCAGGGAGATATAAAGAGCCTTTAAAACCACACCAACTCAAAAATCCATGCTTTTATAACCCAAAAGGTGAGATCAAACACTTAAAACCAAGGCTTACTAAATCTTTTAAATATAATTTCTACGTAAGAATTATTGTGGTTCACAGGAAGCTGGTATATGGCAATTATTTCCATATATTCTTAAACACACTGACATCACAGTAAGAATGGTGGGTAGCATATAGACTTAGGTCTATATCCCAGACCTAAGTCACGTTGTTTGCATGTGATTAAAAGACTGAACAATCAACTAAGGATTCTAATCCTACGTCCACTACCAATTCTATGTCCAAACCTTGAGCAAATTGGTTTATCTTCAAAGAAAGGTAAAGACCACACCCTCAGACTGGTCTCCGAAACACAGCTTACATATAAGAATGAATCAATTTGCAAATTACTCCACCTTAGATGTAAAAAATGCTAAGACTTCGAACAATAGAAATCAGTACAGTTATACTGTTTCATTAATGAAATGAACAAGGAAAAACATGTATATTGAGGCATTTACTGGGAATACTATCAACATCACAAAAAGAATCTGTAAGACTTTGCATGAAAAGATCGACTACTAGCTCCCCTATCAAAACTGCATTCCACTCCACTCTTCTGTGTTTTAACAATGTCCTTTCTATCATTTTCAGTGTTACTTCTAGGCTATGCATTTGATAATTTTTTAGTCTAATGCAACTCAACTTTATGGACCTCATCAAAAGAAAGAAAATGAAGTAAAGAAAGTGAGGTGTGCTCTAATAAAAATTATTTATTTACTAAAAGAAACATTCTCCTGAAGCTAAAAAGTTCTCAATAAACGTGTGTGTAGTTCAGGATAATACAGGGAAGCACCAAGCCCTGTACCTGGAACATGAAAGTAATCCCGTGGTAGCCATGGGACACCATCATGTTAGAAAAAAAACATTGTGTATGGCTTCGTTTCTTTTCAAGACAGGTCAAATATACTGCACCGGACAGTTATCAAATGCAACAAGCCATGAAAAGGATCTGGTGAGCATGTTTAAAATACAGATCCTCATGTCCCACTAAGTCAGATTATCTGGGGGAACTACAACCCCTGAATCTATATTTTTTAAAAACCTTCCCAGGTTATTCTCAGAGATGGTCCATGGACTCCCACAAGGGAAGCGCTGCTCTAGATTCTTACTAAAGATTTGAAATTTTAAGAATCCATTACATTTCATCAGAAAGAAAAAATATATATAAGTATATATAGATACGTATACCTGTGCGTATTTGTGTATAGATACATATGTGTGTGTATGTATTAACAAAAAATGCTTTTGCTTGACCAAACTTTAGTCAGGCTCCTGAATCTCCTAGGCTCATCTATGAACTTTCTTATAAAATCCAATTCCAAGAAAAACTAAGTCAGTTCAGTGAGTCTTTCCTCCTCCATATCTGAGCAGATTCCTCAGCTCCCACCCTCTCCCAGGTGACATCTGATCCTCCTGGCCTGTCTTCAGCAAGAATCTTGTTTGGCCAAAAATCCCCATTCCCCTGATATTTTCTCTTAGTAATTTCCATCCACTGACCCCCATCCTGCTCCTTGGCTATAAATCTCCACTTGCCCACACTATATTTGAATTGAGCCTTGGTTCTATACTGAGATCTCTTTCCTCCTCTTGCAATAGTCCTGAATAAAATCTGTTTTTTCCTCTTCAACTACTGTCCAGCTTGGTTTTTCTTTGCCATCTACTTGTGTATGTATGTGTTTATGCATGTATGTACCCATAGAGCCACACTTAATTTCTAATGACTGTTTCTCAGGGAAAAAGACCTTTGCCTTATGAGCATTTAAAAATCACCATCCTGAACTAAAATGAGTGACAGAAGCCAATAAACCTCTCAAAAAATTTAGCAGGAATCATCTAAACCTGGAAAATTTTAATTTCAACACTTAAATGCATTCACTGACTTCTGTTATGAAAAATATCTGATATAATTCATTTTTGAAAAACTGATCTGAAAATGTCCCTTTGTGCTGAAAGAGAGCGAGAGAAAAACTTAGAAAATATTACTGAAAAGTGAGAAAGTTTTTGAAATTTCCCAGGATGAATCACAAAGTCTTTATATGCCTCCTACTTCCTTCCTTTGGAGCCTTCCCCACTGGGAACATAGTAGGCACTCAGAGCTTGACTGTATACAAATGCTTAGACCATTTCATTAAGGGTTGGAGAGAGGCCTGGGCACAAAGAAAAACAGGGAGATCCCCTCTGTGGCTGGGGAGGCCACATGAGTCAGTGGGAAGTCAACTGACTTTTGACTGAGGCTGGGGGTACTTGCTACATCATGGGAGAGACATTTCTATTGATGCTGCAGTTTGATCTGTACAACTATTCTTAAATAATTGTGAGGAAAAATACTTCTCTTTCATTCTCTCCTGAGTCCCCATCTGCAGGGATGTTCTAATAGGAAAGCTGATACCTCAAAACCTCAGAGACTTTTGGTGCTGAGGAGATGCTGAAACAATTCCAGTCCATGTGAGCAAGGATAAAAATGGTGACATTCATTCATTCTCTCTCTCTTTCAACCATAAAAAGAGATGAACCAGCTGGGCCTGCTAACATTTTCCTGGACTCACAGCTTTAAAGGACAAGCCCCAAAGTCTATTCCTAAGTTTATGACAGAATCAAGGGATACTTGCTTCTTTTTAAAATCTGATAGGTGAAGGCGATGGTAATTGTCAGAATTCATGGGTGTCTTCCACCACTGATGAGCTACATAAGGATGACTGTAGTTTTATTGTAAGTAGCAAATGGACAGCGATTCTCACATGACTTAGAGAATAACATGATTGTGAGTTAACAACCCACAGCAGAAAACAACTGAACGCAATTTTACAGACAAGATGGGTAAAGAAAACACATCTTGGAGGAGTTCTGTGACAAGTGAAGCAAGCAGATATAAAATTGGGTAAGACTATCCTGTTCCAAGAAAGTGCCTGCCCCAGCATGGTGGCCTGGCATATAGGTGCCACAGAAATTGACCAAACGATGCGAGCGACAGAAAATGCACTGGGGAAAAAACACTGCAAGGAAAGTGCCTGTGTGTTAACAGTGTTTTCCTATCTCTTTTGACTTTTCTGTATTCTTTGTACAATTTTTTTACACTAAGTATGGATTACTTTTATAATTGGAAAAAAACAAATGCAAAAACAAACCAAGTTTTTTTGTTCACTAATTCCTCAGTTTCTCCCATTTGAAAGCTCTGTTGGGAATTACTTTTTTATTGATCCCAAAAAGGAAGACTTTTTCCAATATTGAAAATACAATTCTAGGGAAGAAAAGATGCCCTTTTGCTAGGAAAGCTTAAGACCAACTAAGCAAATTAAGATAGAATGTAACAGAAAACTACAACTGGGCTTGATAACAACCTAGTAGGAAGAAGGAAGTAACCCAGGAAAAATCTATCCACAGGGTAGGACATGATAATATTTCATCAGGTTAGTGCACTCCTCTGCTATTTACTTCATTAGCGTTGCAGATTAAAAGCTGAGAGAACTGATGAAAACTTTACAGGCTGGCTGAGGTTTTCTGAGCGTTACCTCCATCACTGATGTTATTGCCACATGCTTGTCAATCACAGCGCCTCTGTATGAGCTGGTTGAGGTTCAGGTCAATCTTGTGACAAATACAAGACTCCTGATGTTCTTTCATTGTTAAAAGACTTTGCAAATTTTACTTTTACTTATGTGAAAGAATCTACTCAATGACAAAACCTAAGTCATTCAACACCAGGGCTCAGAATGAGCTGAAATGCCCGTGGGGAGACCATAGATTCAGTGGGGTCTGGGGACAGAGACCCCAGTAATGAGAGGTGCTGGGGGAAAGACTCTTTCATTTGTAGAATATGCTCTATTTACATTTGTACAGAACATTTCAAAATCCTTTCTCAGCACTAACCACAATCTCTGTAACTGCCCTTTTGAGTAAATACAGCAGCGCACCCTCCTCCTTTCACTGGCAGGTGGGTTGAGGATCCCAGGGAGGGAGTCGCTTAAGACTGTTTGCTGGGAGGCTAGAAGCAGGCCTGGAACTGGGTTCAACTCCCCTTCAACACGCCTCACTGCCTTTATGTGCCCTGTAGGAACTGGAAGAGTGGAAATGCTCACACCTATGGCACTGAGATACTCTTAATGTCATTGGCATCAGGCGAATAGTCTCCAGTAACCGATCCAATTTGATGTGTACACGCGCAAGTAATTTTCTGTTAGACATCATCATCATTAGCATTCAACAATTAAAATTCTCATCCCTTTAGCCTAGAAAAGCCGGCAGAGAAGCTGTTCAGGTAGTTCTGATCCAAATTTCCCAGGTCCAAGAGGCTTGGTTTTCCCCCATCTCAGGTTCAGTAAAGCATGCAAGTAATTGGCCGTGGAGTGGCACTGAACGGCTGACCCTTTTGAGGCCTGCCGGCCACTACGAGTTGCTCTGTTCTGACTGTCATCTGGCGGCCACAGCTTTCAAGCAATTACCCGTGGCCACTTAGTGACAGTATTAGGAAAGTTAAGTTGGGACTGTTCCCAGCTCCTAATTTACCACTCGGTAAAAATGGAAAGTTAAAAAGAAAACTAGCTTGGCTGCAGCCTCTAACTGTTTCTGAAAAACCTAGCCGGGGCAGAGGGTTGTGAAGGAAGGCAACTGACAGAGAACTTGGCTTAGCTGGAGATGCTGGGGGAGGACTTGGAGAGTCCCAGGAGCTTTTTTCAGGGGGCAAAGGAGCTGGGAGTTTTGCGAGGAGAAAGTGGACAATTTGTGCTCATCTGGCAGGCGCTTCTCTTTTATGGATGCTCAGACAAGACCCTATGATCTCTGCCCTTTTCAAGCCTATTTTCTTTCGTCTTCTTTGATAGTGCATCTTAGATCTGCTGCCATCGATGTAAACATGTAGGACTCTAGTCTGTAATGTCAAGGAATTGTTACTGTTATATATAACCATTTCAGACCCCTAACTATAAGAAAGTCAACTTTATCTTAATTTTGAATCCTGTAAGTTTCTTATTTGTTTGAAAAATTATCTTCTGATATATATAATTATATATACTATAATTAAAAGGAAGTGGGGGGAGAAACCACCCAGCGGGCTACCACCCTACTTTTCCTCTAATACATTCATTTCAGGGAATTTTTTAAAAGAAGTTTCCCACTAAAGATGCTGCACATCTCATGGGGCCTGGGCTTCAGCACCACCACTGTGATAAAGTGCGGGCTTTGGGAGGGTGACTATCATTTTAAACAGGGGTGAATCCCAGGAGGATCCCGGAAGTCCTCAGCTGGCACACGTGTAGCCACATCCCCACCTGACAGCACTGTATGTTCTTCCACCTCCCATGGCTCTGTTCCAAGAATTCCTGACATTGGAAATTAGCTTAGCTCCTTATAATTTAAGCAAGACTTAAACAAATGGTTCAGTTACCATCTGGGAAAGGCCTGGCAGAGAGCTGGGGAAAAAAAATTTGTAAAATGTTTAGTCTCCTTTACTCTACATTCTCCTAATATTTTGCTTTATGTATCTCTTTCTAGTTAGCAGCTATTACTGGGTCTTCATCTTTCTCCTTCCCACTTTCACCTGTTTGGCTTGAATTTCTATGCATCTTCCTTCTCTCTCCAGTTTAGCCCGTTTTGATTTTGTTCTTCCCTCCCTTTCTGATGGGCGGCAAGTGGAGCATACAGCAGCGGCACATCCTCACAGGCTTATTTAGAAAGATTCCTGCAGGAAGTGTTGCTTCTGTTTTTGTCCATTCTGGGCAGAAGCATCCTAACTGGTAGGCAGGAGAGGGACAAAAGCGATGGCTTTGGTTGTGATTTCATTTCCTGTCCTATTTCTAATTTTTAAAAGCTGGCAGACACCAAAAGCAATGGCAAAAGAAGCAAAAATAAACAACTGAGAGTACTACAAACTACAAAGCTCTGCACGACAAAGAAAATCATCAACAAAATGAAAAGGCAACCTACCATGTGGGAGAAAATACTTGGAAATCATACATCTGATAAGGGGTTAATAGTCAAAATATATGAATAACTCATACAACTCAACAGCCAAAAAACCCACACAATTTGATTAAAAAAACCGGCAGAGGATGTGAATAGACATTTTTCCAGAGAAGACATGCAGACGGCTGGCAGGTATATGAAAAGGTCCTCACCACCACTCACCTCCAGTGACAGGGCAAATCTAAACCATGATGAGGTGTCACTTCACATCTGTCAGAATGGCTTTCATCAAAGAGACAGAAACAGTAAATGTTGGGGAGAATATAGAGAAAAAGAACCCCTGTGTTCTGTTGGTGGGAACATAAATTGGTACAGCCACTAAGGAAAAGCATAAAGAGGAGCCTCAAAAAATTAAAAATAAAACTATTATAGGATCCGGCAATCCCACTTCTGGGTATTTTTTTTTAAAGAAAATAAACTAACCGAAAAAGATATTTGCGTTCACACGTTCACTGCAGCATTATTGACAAGAGCCAAGACAGAGAAACAAGCTATGTGTCCACTGATGGATGAACGGATAAACAGATGCATACAATGGAATACTATTCAGCCATAAAAAGGGGAATCTTGCCATTTGATACATCACAGATGGACCCTGAGGGCACTATGCTAAGTGAAATAAGTCAGAGAAAAACAATACCATATGATCTCACTCAGAGCTAGAATCTAATAAAGAACGAATTCACAGATACAAAGAAGAGATTGATGGCTGCCAGCTGAAGGGCTTGGGGATGGGTGAAATAGGTAAAGGGGGTCAAAATTTCAGTTATAAGACAAATAGGTCCTGGTATGAAATGTACAGCTGGTGACTGTAGTTAACAATACTGTACTGTTTATTTGAAAGTTGCTGAGAGAGTAGATCGTAAAAGTTCTCATCACAAGGAAATGTGTAATTATGTGTGGTGATGAATGTTAACTAGGTGTGTTGAGGTGATCATCTCACAATATATACAAATATCAAATCATTATGTTGTAAACTTGAAACCAATATAATGCTATTTGTCAGTTATATCTCAATAAAAAACAAAAGCTCACAACTATCACAAAATTCAGAGACACAGCATTACATAATGCTTTACATTATGTAAATAATGTAATAATTTATAATAACAAATATAATTATAATATAAATAATAATATAATGTTTAAATAAATATATTAAATAAATATTTATATCAGATCAGATCAGAACAGTCGCTCAGTCGTGTCCGACTCTTTGCGACCCCATGAATCGCAGCACGCCAGGCCTCCCTGTCCATCACCAACTCCCGGAGTTCACTCAGACTCACGTCCATCGAGTCAGTGATGCCATCCAGCCATCTCATCCTCTGTCGTCCCCTTCTCCTCCTGCCCCCAATCCCTCCCAGCATCACAGTCTTTTCCAATGAGTCAACTCTTCGCATGAGGTGGCCAAAGTACTGGAGTTTCAGCTTTAGCATCATTCCTTCCAAAGAAATCCCAGGGCTGATCTCCTTCAGAATGGACTGGTTGGATCTCCTTGCAGTCTAAGGGACTCTCAAGAGTCTTCTCCAACACCACAGTTTAAAAGCATCAATTCTTTGGCGCTCAGCCTTCTTCACAGTCCAACTCTCACATCCATACATGACCACAGGAAAAACCATAGCCTTGACTAGACGGACCTTTGTTGGCAAAGTAATGTCTCTACTTTTGAATATGCTATCTAGGTTGGTCATAACTTTCCTTCCAAGGAGTAAGCGTCTTTTAATTTCATGGCTGCAGTCACCATCTGTAGTGATTTTGGAGCCCAGAAAAATAAAGTCTGACACTGTTTCCACTGTTTCCCCATCTATTTCCCATGAAGTGGTGGGACCGGATGCCATATATTAGTTGACTCACCATTATTTTTTCCTACATTTTTGGTGGTGCACTTTTAACATAAAAATGATTCTTGTAGTATCAAATAGAAGCAAGCAACTCACTATCCATAATGCCATAAGTTCAGGATTATTGTCAAATTCAGGGAAACATCTATTAAGTTTTTGTCTCAGGAGTAACTCGAGATTTTAAGGTAATGCTGCTGCTGCTGCTAAGTCGCTTCAGTCGTGTCCGACTCTGTGTGACGCCATAGATGGCAGCCTACTGGGCTCCCCCGTCCCTGGGATTCTCCAGGCAAGAACGCTGGAGTGGGTTGCCATTTCCTTCTCCAATGAATGAAAGTGAAAAGTGAAAGTGAAGTTGCTCAGTCGTGTCCAACTCTTCTTGAACCCATGGACTGCAGCCCACCAGGCTCCTCTGTCCCTGAGAATTTCCAGGCAAGAGTACAGGAGTGGGGTGCCATCGCCTTCTCTGTTTAGGATAATAATTACTTTAAATACTATAAAGTGAAGTAAGTTGTGAATCAGTCTATCATAGATGTCCCTGTTGTGGTGGCCCACTGTGATTTTTAATTTGACTCTGGCGGGATGGAGCCTCCACTCTGGCCCAGCATCAATAAGAACTAAACTTTCTCGTGCTCATGCTCAGTTGCTCCGTCGTGTCTGACTCTCTGCAACCCCAGGGACTGCAGCCCACCAGGCTCCTCTGTCCACGGGATTCTTCAGGCAAGAATCCTGGAGTGGGTTGCCATTTCCTACTCCAGGTGATCTTCCTGATCCAGGGATCGAACCCAAGTCTCCTGTGTCTCCTGCACTGGCAGGCAGATTCTTTACCACTGCTCCACCTGCAACTCCTCCTAAATCTTCTACTTACAATATTAAAGATCTGATGATTGTACAAATTGTACACAGACTAGCTTCTGGCTTTGTACGTTTCAAACCTGTTTCTCCTCCTCTGCAGATTTTGGTGTTAGGCCCTTCTGTTTTACAATGTCAGGTGAAGAAGCATGGTAGACCATAGTGATAGTCATAAAAGCCACAGTGGACAATTAATGTAACTTAGCATGACTTATTTCTACAGGAAAAAATTGGAATCCCGTGAAAAACTATCCCACGTATGTGCAATTCAATTCTCCCTTTGTTGGATCCCAAAATGACGGTTTCCACCTCTAACGCCACCAGGTATGAGAAGTCAATAGAGGGCAATAGAGCTGAGGTGGAAAAAGCGTTTTTGATGGATTTCTTCCCTGGTGGCTCAGATGCTAAAGAATCTGCCTGCAATGCAGGAGACCCAGGTTCAATCCCTGGGTTGGGAAGATCCCCTGGAGAAGGGAATGGCAACCCACTCCCGTATTCTTGCCTGACGAATACCATGGACAAAGGAGCCTGGTGGGCTACAGTCCTTGGGGTCACAGAGAGTTGGACACAACTGAGCCACTAACACTTTCACTTTTCATGTTCACAGTTAATATACCTTATTTTCTCCAATTTTACAAGAACATGTGACATGTGAACATATTCCTGGTCACGCCCAGGACGTTGGAAGAAGCCAGACAAAGACATAACTGAATCTGCAGCTTTACAGGCTGACCATGAATCTGCCTCTGTGACAGAAAAAGTTCAACTTAGGCTTTTTTAAAGATAGAAAGTAGCTCCAAGGACAATGGAAAACTTATTCTCTAACGAGAACTAAATTCAGCTGCTTTTATATGTTTCAACAGATAAACATCCTAACTTTTGTACAGAGGCCGTCTGTACAGATGCAGCTACTGAGTAAAATTTCAGACCCACAGACTATGAGGCACATGGTGACAGTGAAGGGAAGGGTGGCTTGTTGGATCAAGGAATCCATGAAGTGGAGCAGAGCAAGTGGGAGTCACTTCAATTCAGACTCCAGGCAATTCTGGCCTTGCTCTGGAATCCCAAATTACTCAAGATGTTGAGATGATCACCGTTGCATCTTTGGCAAGCAACCTCTTTCAAAACCAAAGCAAACCACAATGAAAACATCAACCTTTCTCCCGGCTCTGCCTCACCCAAAAACCTTATCCTTTCCTTGCCAAATCCTTAACCTAGCTGACAGGAAAAAGAATTACTTTTGTTGCTGTTTGCTGGATGGGAGAGCACCTTAACTCCTGCTTTGGGACTCACTTTTGTGAGACACTTCCCTCTACAGTGGGCTCTGATGTCCATCTTCTGAGTTTCCACACTAAGAAACCAGTGAAAACTCTTCCCCAGCAGGTTGGCGATGCTAGGCTGATCCAAGATGGATCTTCACAGATGGTATGAACAGTGGTAGAGGGGATCTGTGTTCCTTTCCTCAATGGGTATGCACTTTCCTTTTAGAAACTGTGCTCTTTGTATGTCCCTAGAGTGAAGAAGGGAGAGCCTCAAAACCTAGTGATGTGGAGGAGTGGAATACAACATCACCGAGCTGTTTCCCCACAGCTATCTCCCACTCTAATTTCCCTAATGCAACAATGTTCAAGAATTAAAAAACCATAATTCACCAACAAAAATTCATTCAGTTATGTGTCAAATGCCAGCACTGAGGATATAACAGGTGACAGGGCAAAGCTGTTGTCCTCATGGTCATGACAGTCTAATGAGTGAGGCCCTAGCTGGGAACGAGAGAAGAGATAGCTAAGTGGGGTGTGTGTGTGTGTGTGTGTGTTGGGGGGTTGTTGCAAGATGAGGGAGAGGTACCCTAGGTCACAGCCACTGGAGCTTCAAGGGCCACAGTTAGGGCTTTGGGTTTTATTCTCATCTATTGGAAAGTTTGTGATACCATCTGGTTATTTTAAAAGGCTTACTTTGGCTGTATTGAGAACAGACTGTAGGGGTGCACTGAGGCAGGAAACTCTATATACAGGTGGTTGGAATAAATACAAGTGACCGCTGAAGGGGGCTTGGTCTAGCAAAGTCACCACAAATCTGCTTTTGCGCACTGGATGAAGAACCGAGAGCTCAGTAGTACACAGCATTGACCGATGTTTGACCAAATCTGGACCCAAAACCCATGCTGTATTTGCAAAGGCCTCCAGGTTGAATCTCCCACACATCTGCAGTCTGCAGAACCTTCGTATCATCATATTAAGGGTCAGACTGACAGACCAAGTACCCACAGTTGCCTTATTCACTTGTACAAACTGCACAAAAGATGACAAAGCTTTTGGGACCAGACAGACCTAGGGTGGAGTCCATACTCCATGGAAAGCAGAGCCAACTTTGGGCAAGTTCTTAACCTCAGCGCCTCCGTTTACCAGTGGGTAGAAATGGAGAGTCTCCCATCAAGTTGTGGGAGAACAAATTAGAATTATGTAAGTAACAGTTTAGCAGATCACAGGCATTTGGTAGAAATCAGATCCAAAATACAGCCACATCAGTGTGAAAACGGCCACTTTCTGCCCTTTGGAAGTAAAATTACTTCTGCAATTTTCTAATTACCCCGTATAACATCTTTTGAAATAGTACCCAGATTCCTGGCAAGTCTCCAGGAAATTGATTTAATCTGATTCTCTTAACTATCGTATTTCCAAGTAGGGCCTGCACTAATTGTGACACCAGAGGTGCTTGCAAAGAAGTGCAGATTCCAGGGCAGCATTCCATTAGTTTCAAACAAGAGCTCCAGGGTCCGGGCCAGGAGTGCACTGAAATATCCTCAACAGGTTGTGCTGCCTTTTGAGAAGCATCCTCCTAATTCAGCTCCAGGGAGAAGGGGCTCCAGGACTAACTTCACCAGTCAAGGAAGAGTTGGAGACAGGTCTCAGTACTCCTTTGCAAAAAAAAAAAAAAAAAGCCCGTCTGTCTCCTCTGTGGCGGCTGCAGGAGGCGCAGCCGCTAAAAGAAACAATTTTTCATACTGAGGAACATTTCAGTCCCTTTTGGAATGGCGGTAATTTACCTCTCGTTTTAGTACCCCCCTCCGCAACACCCCACCTCCTATCAAGCCGGGCAGCGCACAGCCTTCGCGTCTCCTGCAAGATTTCTTTCCTGACCACAGCGACACCCGCGAGGAAACGCGGTATGTGCACGTGCGACGCGGAGATAGTGCCGCAGGCGAAGCATCCCGGCGGCCGCGCGGGGCAGGGAGACCACGCCGGGCGAGGGACGCAGGCCAGTCGCCTGGCTGAGGATCGCCCCGGCTGCTGCCCAAGAGGGCCCTGGAGGAATTTCGGAGTGGCACCCCGCTAGCCGAGGTGATCTTTTTGGAAGACCAGCTGTCTCTTAGGAAATAGAGGAACCAGCGCCCTCCAGTGGCTGCGAGGCAATTAGCACTTCCGTTAGTTATTAACGAGCCTCCCAGAAAGAAAGATAAGAGCCTATGGTCCAAGAAGGAAAAAAGAAAACAAAAACGCTGCAATCCTCCTGCCAGCCAGGCCCTGAGGCCACGGCTCCTGCTACCCCTCGGCCTTGTTCATGTGTAACTCTGTGCCCATCTCATCACCATTCCCCAAGCCGTAACTCCACAGGAGAACGTAAAAAATTTAAAATGGGAAGTTTCCCAGGGAACAACTGCTGGGAGGCAGATATAACAGGGAACAGAGAGAAAAGGGAGAGAAATCAAGAGAGCTTTCCCAGAAAGATGTAATCAGACAGGAGGAAGGCAGCAGCGGTACATGGGATTTTAGCCCAACCTCCTTTCCTCCGAACCTGCCTCAGCCACTTCATCCTTCTCTCCTTGTTCCTAAGGGGTGCCCCGTGAGACGCTGTCTGCACAGGACTTGCTTTTGAAGTCTCCCTCGTTTCGGTATCTTAGCTTGGGCTGTTGTATTACAGCAGTCACTGGGTGACTGAGACACGTCTCTCACAGTTCTGGGGGCTGAGAGGTCAGAGATGAAGGTGCCCATGTGATCAAGTTCTGGTTCAGACCCTCTTCCTGGTTTGCAGACTGAGGTCTTCTCACAGGGTCCTCACATGGTAGACAGCAGAGGGAAGAAGCAAGCTCTCACTAAAGTTTTAAAAAAGATTTTTTTTTTTTTTTTGATGCAGACCACTTCTAAAGTCTTTCTTTAAATTTGTTACAATGTTGCTTCTGTTTTATGTTTTGGTTTTCTGGCCATGAGACATGTAGGATCTCAGCACCCTCTGCACTAGAAGGCAAAGCCTTAATCACTGGACCACCAGGGAAGTCCCTCTTATCTCTTCTTATGAAGAGACCTAATCTCATTCACAGGACTTCACCCTCATGATCTAACTGCCTTCCAAAGGCCAAATACTCTCACTTTGGGGATTAGGATTTCTGAAATTTGGTGGTGGGAAAAAGCATTTCATTGAAAAGGGTCCCTGAGGACATTTTGGGGATTTGGAGACAATAAGAGTTTAGTACCGTCACATTAGATAGTATCGGCTTCTGCTCCTTCCATTACCAACTCTGAGATACAGGACTCTGTGGTCCCTGCTGTACCCCTGTGCTGGCATATGGTAGCTGCTTAATGCATCCCTGTTCAGAGAAAAATTCGAAAACACTAATTTGGAATTTACTCTGTGACAGGCAGCGTTATAAGATCTTCACCCACAGTAACCCTTTACTCCTCACTACAACTATAGGAGGTAAGGTTTTCAGATAAGCAAAGCTGGCCACCCCATAAATACATACAGGTTCACACTTTCAGCAAGTGCAGAAGCTAGAATCAGGCCTGGGCTTCCTGGCTTTCTCACTCCCCAGGGCACCACACTGCCTCTTATAAATGAATGCAGGGAGAACGACGTTGGTTCTTTGGGAAAAGATACAGGCTTTCCGGCTGCAAAACGCTTGAATAATGAGGAAGACCCTTCTGACTTAATGCTGAGGGAGAATGGAGCCCCCGGGTCTCCAGGATCTCAGATGAATGTCTGGAACCTCAGTCATAGTAACCAACCCCTAGGGGATCTTTTCCATGCTTTCAGCTATGGCTATGGTTCTCAACCTGGACTGCGCTATTAGAGTCACCTGCAAGCGAGTTTTTTAAAACCCAGTGTTTTTTAAAAAAAAAAAAAACAAACAAACACTGAATTTTAAAAATTTAGGCCATCCCCCAATACTAACTGCATAAGAATCTTTAAGGGTGAGTCCCAGCCATGGATTCAGAGAAGGCAATGGCACCCCACTCCAGTACTCTTGCCTGGAAAATCCCATGGATGGAGGAGCCTGGTGGGCTGCAGTCCATGGGGTCGCTATGAGTCAGATACGACTGAGCGACTTCACTTTCACGCATTGGAGAAGGAAATGGCAACCCACTCCAGTGTTCTTGCCTGGAGAATCCCAGGGACGGGGGAGCCTGGTGGGCTGCTGTCTCTGGGGTCGCACAGAGTCGGACACGACTGAAGCGACTTAGCAGCAGCAGCAGCAGCCATGGATTCAGCGCTTCTGAAAGTTTCCCAGGCGACTCCAATGTGCAGGCGAAGTGGAAGGACCCTGGCAGTCAACCGGGAAACACAAAGCTGGAGCTTTCTCAAAGGGTGGCCACTGAGCACCGATTCAGAGTCACTAGGTTCACTTGTCACCAGTACAGATTTCTGGGCCCCATCCAGGTTTATCCCATCAAAATCTTCTGGAGTGGGTCACAGGAACTGCTCAGAAGAAGAAACAGACGCTCCCAGTGATGTGTATGCAAAATGGGGTCTGAGAGCTGCCACCAGGGCAGTTGTTTTTAAAGACGGTCCCAGGCAAGTGGCGCGTGACCTGGCACCCGTTAGAAACGCAAGGCAGCAGCCCCGCGTGAGGCCTCCAGCACCAGACACTGCAGGGTCAGGCCCAGCAGTCTGAGCCCAGTGAGGCTCCGGGTGGCCTTGGTGCCGCCAGCCTGCAAACCGCTTCTCCGAATAAAGGGCTTCCAGGTCAAATCCCAGCTTGGTCATTCATCAGCCAGGTGGCTTTGAGGTGGTGGTGGCCGTTTAGTCGCTAAGTTGTGTCTGACTCCTGCAACCCCATGAACTGTAGCCCACCAGGCTCCTCTGTCCAGGGGATTCTCCAGGCAAGAATACTGGAGCAGGCTGCCGTTTCCTTCTCCATGTGACCCTGAGAAGCTTATTTAACTCCTCTATGCTTCAGTTTCTTCATTTGTCAGTTGGGTGGGAGTGGGCATGTTATTGGTTGAATTATGTCCCTCCAAATGCATATGTTGAAGTCCTCACTCTCAATACCTCAAAAATGTGACCTTTTTCAGAAAAAGGGTCATTGCCAATGGAATGAAGATGAGGTCCTACTGGAGTAGGATGAACCCTGATCTGATATGACTGGTCCCCTTATGAAATGAGGAAACGTGGAGACAGACAGGCCCACAGGGAGAATGTCCTGTGGAGAATGGGAGATGCCCCACAAGTCAAGGAGCTACCAGAAGCTAGAGAGAGACGTGAAGCAACTCTTTACCTGGTGCTGTAGAGGGAGCAGGGCTCTGCCCACACCTGGACCTGGGACTCCCGGGAAACGACACACTTCTGTGTGAGCTCCTGTCTGTGGTGTGGCGTGATGGCAGCGCCAGCAAACCAACCTGGGGACGGTCGGTATGAGCCGTAGCACAACACCTGCTGACGGTGGCTTCCCAATAAATGTTAGATTTTGTTATTTAAAAAGGGAGGAAAAGTGTTCCTGTATGCTGTTTCCTTAAGTAGGCGTTAAACCTGAGGAGGAGGAAAAGGAACCAAGCAGGAAATTCCATCCAGTGGACGGAGGCTGGGGTGGGCAGCGGCCACGGTGTGCGCCAAGCCGCCCTGGCCCTGGCTGGAGGCTAAGAAACAGTGGACAGATGGTCAGCATTTCTGGTCACTCCTGACCTGGAAAAGAGCCAAATGAGAGATCCAGAGGCAATGGTGTGTTCAGCTCTGATGTAGCTCTCATCTCCAAAGCTCTCTGGGGAGGCCTTCCATGAACTGTCCCGGCCCTTCCCGGTCAAAAGCATCCCTGCCTGGGGACCAGAACCTATAACCAGCTCCTGTTCTACTCAGACCCTCCAGAAGTGTGTGTGTGTGGGAAGGTGGGGGGTGGGGAGGGAGGGAGCCAGGGAGGTGGGGGGAGAGCGAGAGAGGGGTTCACTGAATCACCTGAAATGAGTATTAATGAAGCAAAATACAAGTTCCCTTCACCACCCTCAACAGCACAGTGACCTGGCTGCTTGTTAGACAGTGCCCAGCCTCTCTGTAAGGGCTTCCCAGGTGGCTCAGTGGTGAAGAATCTGCCTGCAATGCAGGAGATACAGGAGACGAGGGTTCAATCCCTGGGTCATGTAGATCCCCTGGAGGAGGAAATGGCAACCCACTCCAGTATTCTTGCCTGGAAAATCCCATGGACAGAGGAACGTGGTGGGCTGCAGTCCACAGGGTCACAAAGAATCAGACACGACTGAGCGACGAACACTCATTTTTTCACCAACATCCCACCCAGTTCTGGAATACCCTCCTCCCCCCCAGGCAGTAAAGGAAGCAAGGGGGCACTAGTTTTGGAGAAAAAGACTCTGCTGTGTGAGCCTGTGCAACCATGCAACCCCTCTGGATTTCAGGGGTTCCGTTTTTCTCCTTTAAAATGGAGTTATTAATATTTCTTTGGCTTTTCTCATTTGGTTGTTAAAATTCAAGGAGATTGCCTGTGTTCAACATAAAGAGTGATGCAGGTGTAAGCACTGCACAGCAGGGAAACTGATCATGGCGTTGTAAACATATCCTGCTTGTAGGCGGGGTTCACTGACCTTGGTATGAGGGCTTTGCATAAGTCCTTAATGAATGCAGGTGAAATTCAACAGAAAAGGAGTACACTAAATAAGGGCAAAGTGAAGAGAACTAACACCTATGGCATTATCTCATTTAATTCATTCAAAAATCAGGTGAAAGAGCAGTTGTAACTGAGTAGAACCTTTTGGGGCCTTTCCAGGACACACGCCCTCATGTCCTCCACCTGCCTCTTGTTTGCAGAAAAACTTGAGCCTCCTAGGCATTCCCCAAGTTCTAAAGAGTAAATGTAATCAGAGAACTGAGAAAATGCAGAAAGAAAAGAAATCAGTCAAGCAAAATAATAGTTTAGCCATTAAACAAAGTCAAGGACCTTTAGTTCCTCTTCAAGGGCTACAGATAATATTCTGAGCCACATCCTTTGAGCTGTTTTGCAGATACCGAAACCTCCACCAGGTGGAAGAAGTTAACTGCATGCTGCCCACAAGCACGCAGTGCCCAGACCGGTTGGAACCGGAAAGTTGATTAACTTCCAATTACTTCACCACGAGACAATCAGGCACTGCACAACCCTCCTCCCTCATCACGTCTTTAAAAACCTTTCCCTGAGAGCCAGTGGGGAGTTTGGTCTTTTAAGCACTAGCTGCCTGGACTCTTTGCTTGGTGCCCTGCGATAAACCTGCACTTACCTGCACACAACGCAGTGCCAGAAGACTGGCTTCACTTCGCACGGGGTGACCGGACCTGACTGGTTTGGTTACAAAACAATTAACCAAATGTTAAGCCAGAGGTTCCCAAACGTTCTCAGTTCAGGGTCCTTCTAGTGTGTCAGCAGCCCAGGAGAGGAAATGCCTAACACTTATTATGTAGTCAGGTTCAAACAATCTAATCCACATCGACAGCCTCAGGTTCAAACAATCTAATCCACACTGATAGTCTAACAGCTTAGCACCTGTTGGGCTCTGAACACTTCTCAGAGTTTGCATTCAGATACAACTGCCAACTCGTTTCTCATTCCCCATTGCCTTTCACACAGGTCTAGTATCTGATCACAGCTGAAGTTTTTCCTAGTCGTCCATAAGACAGCAACAGAAGGAACACAGTGATCTAAGGCGGGAAATAAACTAAAGTTAGAGGCACACCTGACACTGGACAGAGGTTCCTGTGTTTCCCAAGATATGTGTTAAGTAAAGATGTCTCAGAGAGCTCCCCGTGAGTTCACTGTGGTGCCGCTGGGCACCTCAGTGAACAGTTTGGGAACGAAGGTAACAAACTCATGTTCGAAAGTGTGTCGTAACTTGTAGTCAGAACTTTGCAAACGCTAACCTGCACAGGGATCCCCTGGGGGGGTCTCCTTACATTGTGGGTTCTGATTCGGCGGGTCTGGAATGGGGCCCCCGAGAGGCTGCTTTTTATAAGCTCCGAGTTCGGGGTACACAGCCAGTTCACAGCACTCAGGGCAGTGAGGCGTCAGATGAAGCAGCCAGGAGAGGTGGGGCGGCTGGTGCCCAGTCCAGGCCTCAAAGCCTCCCCGCCTCTTTCCCACAGCCTTACTGCCTGCCACATCATTACAACTGTAGGAGCATTTAAACAGTATTTGAGTTCGTTCGAGTTTCTAGCTCTGCCCGTAAGGAAGTTTAGAAGTTCTCTCTCCCACCCACATAGAGACCAAAAGAAAGCTGAACAAACCGAAAAATCAACAACTCTCTCAGATCCATCAGAGAACTGAAGCCATAGGGCAAGCCACTGCCCCACAGACTGGAGAGACCTACAGGCAGATGCAGAGTCGCAACTCACCAGAGCAGCAACCAGTCTGTGGGAACCGGCGCCTGGGAGGGAAGAGCTGAAGTGTGATGGGTGAGGTGCGGGAGGCCAGGTGGGTTAACCTCCAGGGAGGCTCCCACACTTCCGGGAGTGCAGCCTGCTGGAGTCCTGCAGGTTCTCACAGGGAAGATGGAGAAGCAGCCCTTCCTACGTCTGTGCGGGGGAGGGGAAACGGCCTTTCTTAAACACACCCAGACATTTCCATTCTTCCTAACAAGGCCTGCCCTCAAGAGAAAGTAATTTACTAGAGCCTAACCTGCTGAGGTTTTACCAGACCCTAACCAACCTGGGGGAATGGATATACCCATCTCCACCTTCCCCAGCCTCCCTGTCTCACCAATGAGGGACAAACAAAGAAAATGGAGATGCAATTATGAAGGTCAGCTCACTAAAAGACTGTCAATTGTAGGACCACAGACGCTTTCCCTCCACATCACCTTCCAGATCACTGGGGCTCCGGTATGACAACTGGGGAATACACCTCCGAGAACTGTGCCTCTCGGAAGATTCAAGAAGCCTCTGGGGAAATCCAAGGCCCACAGGGGAGGCAAAAACAGGGACACGGAGCAAGTTTAGCCTCTAACGCCTTATAGCTACAGCAAACAGAAAACACAGCCCAAGCCCGTGCCAGATAAACACAAAACCTTTCACTAATGGCCTGTTTCCCTCAGTTCCTTGAACTCTATTCCACATCTGTCTCGAAACAAAGAAGCATAAGACACTTTGAAGAGCCTCCAAATACCTGGCCCATGCTTCACTGTCCCAGCAGACTTCACTAACAAAACACAAATTCAAAACACAAATTATTCAGAATTTCAGGACGGAAGCCACAGAGCATCACAGGCCAAGCAGACCACGCATCTGTGAAGCCAGCCTGCACGTCAGCCACAGTCTGACCAGCACGCGTGACTCTGGTCATTAACGGCTGAGCTCTCTGTGCTTCAGATCCGTCCAGGAACTAAGTTCTGGAAAGGACGGAGTTCTGAGCAGTTGGTCTTAGTCCAGCAGCTCTGTTTTCCTTCAAATCACAGCACATGCAGACCTCAGAGATACGGTGGGTTCAGTTTCAGACCACCCCACAGAGTCAATGTCATAACAAAGCAAGTCACAAATCTTCTGGTTTCCCAGTGCACATAAAAGTTATGCTTACACTACACTGGACTGGTTCAAAATTGAGAAAGGAGTACGACAAGGCTGCATATTATCACCCTGCTTATTTAACTTAGACGCAGACTGCCTGTTTGCTAAGTTTCTTCTGTCACGTCTGACTCTTTGTGACCCAGTGGACCATCACTTGCCAGGTTCCTCTGTCTATGGGATTCTCCAGGCAAGAATACCGGAGTGGGTTGCCATTTCCTTCACCAGGGGATCTTCCTGATCCAGGGATCGAACCCATGTCTCTTATGTCTCCTGACTGGGAGGCAGATTCTTTACCACTAGGCCCACCTGGAAAGCCCAGGTATGTAGAGTACATTGTGTGAGATGCTGGGCTGGATGGATCACAAGCTGGAATGAAGATTTCTGGGAGAAATATCAACAACCTCAGATATGCACATGATACCACTCTAATGGCAAAAAGTGAAGAGGAACTAAAGAGCCTCCTGATAAGGGTGAAAGAGAGGAGCGAAAAAGCTAGATTAAAACTCAACATTCAAAAACATTCACGGCATCCTGTCCCATCACTTCATAGCAAATAGATGGGGGAAAAGTGGAAACAGTGACAGATTTTATTTTCTTGGGCTCCAAAATCATTGTGGACAGTGACCGCAGCCATGAAATTAAAAGATGCTTGCTCCTTGGAAAGAAAGCTAAGATATACCTAGACAGCATATTAAAAAGCAGAGACATCACTCTGCCGACAAAGGTCCGTATAGTCAAAGCTATGGTTCTTCCAGTAGTCATGTATGGATGTGAGAGCTGGACCATAAAGAAGGTTGAGCACCAAAGAATTGATGCTTTTGAATTGTGCTGTTGGAGAAGACTCTTGAGAGTCCCTTGGACTGAAAGGAGATCAAACCAGTCAATCTTAAAGGAAATCAACCCTGAATATTCATTGGAAAGATGGACACTGGAGCTTAAGCTCCAATACTTTGGCCACCTGATGTGAAGAGCCAACTCACTGGAAAAGACCCGATGCTCAGAAAGATTGAGAGTAGGAGGAGAAGAGGGCAACAGAGGAAGAGATGTCTGGATGGCATCATCGACACAATGGACATGAATTTGAGAAAACTCCAGGAGATGGTGAAGGACAGGGAAGCCTGGCATGCTGCACTTCATGGGGTTGCAAAGTCAGACAGGACTGAGTGACTGAACAAGTGGGAGGAGGTGTTGGAAAAAAGGTTCATATTGATGCCATACCATTTGAGATGCCTTCACACAAATGTTCTTTCTGCAAAGGACAGTCATTTTCAACCCAGACTGCACTTTAGAATCACCTAAGGCACATGGGCCTTATCTCCAGGGATTCTGTTTTAATTAGGGTGGTCTAGACTTAGCAGCAGCAGCAGCAGAGGCTTGACATTACTATTAAAAAAAAATTAGCTCTATTGAGAAATAGTTTACAAATAATAAAATTACCAATTTTAAATGTACAATTTGTTGTGCTTTAAGAAATATATATATTAAAAACTCCACCATAATTATGATGTAGAATATTTCAATCTCCCCAAAATGTATCTTTTTTGTCCACTTAGGCTGCTGTAACAAAATACCACAGGTTGGGTAGCTTTTAAAGGACATATGTTAAGTTCCCCCAGTTCTGGAGGCTGGCAAGCTGAAGATCATAGTGCCAGTATGGTCACGTTCTGATGAAGCCCTGTGTCCAGGTCCACAGTTGGCACCTTCCCTCTGTAAACTTGCAGAGACGAAGGGGCTAGGGATCTCTCTAGAGCTTCTTTTATAAAACATGAATCCCACTCCTAAGGGCTCTGCCCTCATGACCTAATCACCTCCCAAAGACCCTGTCTCCTATGACCATCAACTTTGGGGGTCAGGATTCAGCCTATTCAGGATATTTTCTAATGTATGTAGACACTGTAATGTGTCTATCCGTTTACCAGTTGGTAAGTAGTGGGTGGTTTCAGTTTTTGGCTCTTATGACTAAGTCGGTTATAAACTTTTAAGGACATGTCTTTGTCTCGACATATCTTTTTACTTCTCTTAAGTAAATATCTATGAGTGGCAGTGCTGAATTGAATGGTAAGGATCCATGACAGTTTATAGGAAACTACCAAACTGTTTTCCAAACTGGCTGTATCGTGTTGAATTCCCACCAACAATGTATGGAGTTCCAGTTACTCCACATCCTTGCCAGCACTGGTTTTATCTTGTATCAAGAGGTCCTATTTTATCAGAGTGTGATGATTCTTCACTGTAAACTTTCCCTGTTTACCTCCTGTGTGGCCTAAGCTCCAGACTGGATGCAGGCAAATTGATATAGACTTTAAACTATGAATTCAGTTGCTTCATTTGATATACAAGTATTGGGCTGCTGGTAAAGAATTCGCCCACAATGCTGAGACCCTGGTTTGATTCCTGGGTTGGGAAGATCTGCTGAAGAAGGGATAAGCTACCTACTCCAGTATTCTTGGGTTTCCCTTGTGGCTCAGCTGGTAAAGAATCCGCCTGTAATGTGGGAGACCTTGGTTTGATCCCTGGGTTGGGAAGATCCCCTGGAGAAGGGAAAGGCTACCCACTCCAGTATTCTGGCCTCGAGAATCCCATGGACTGTAGAGTCGAGGAGGTCACAAAGAGTCGGACATGACTGAGCGACTTTCATACTATTTATTATTATTTATTTCTTGAGTAAACTTTATGAGTTTATATCTTTAAAGATATCTGTTGGACAGTGACATCATCAAAATGGCAAAAATAGAAGCTTTCTATCATCTTCCCCTACAAGAATCACCAATTAGACAATCACCCACAGATCAGAGAGACTCTGTGGAAGTCCAAGAATCCAGCAGAGGTTCCAGCATGTGACTGGAGCAACAAGGACAAAAATCTGCAACTGAACGCATCAGAGAGGGTAAGAGGAACATCTGACTTTACCTACACCACGCCTCTCCTGGGTAGCTCAGCTTAAGGGACAAGAGAAATTTTCTCAGCCTGTGATGTCTCCTATGCGGGAAGGTGGGAGTGTGAGAGGAAGTGCCTGGATTCTCCAGCTGTGTGAACACTGCCAAAGAGGCTTGTTTCTCTCTTGCCCCATGCAGAGTTCTAAGTCAGGAGCCGCACACATGGACAAACCTTTGGCTGGCTAACTAAGGATAAAAAGAGAAGACTCAAATAAAATCAGAAACGAAAGAGGAGATATTACAATTTGCCACAGAAATACAAAAGATCATGAGATAGTAGTGAATAATTATATGCCAACAAGTTTGATAACCTAGAAGAAATGAGTCAATTCCTAGAAATTTACAACCTATCCAGACTCACTCCAGTACTCTTGCCTGGAAACTCCCATGGACGGAGGAGCCTGGTGGGCTGCAGTCCATGGGGTCGCTAAGAGTCGGACACGACTGAACGACTTCACTTTCACTTTTCACTTTCATGCATTGGAGAAGGAAACGGCAACCCACTCCAGTGTTCTTGCCTGGAGAATCCCAGGGATGGGGGAGCCTAGTGGGCTGCCGTCTATGGGGTCTCACAGAGTCGGACACGACTAACGTGATTTAGCAGTAGCAGCAGACTGAATTACGAAGTAGAAGATATGAACAGACCAATAATGAGTAAGGAGACTGAATCAGTAATCAAAAACTTCCAAACAAAGAAAAGTTTAGGACAAGGTGATTTCACTAGTGAACTCTACCAAATGTTTAAAGAAGAATTAACAGTACTCAAACTCTTTCAAAAAACTGAAAAGAGGGAACATTTCCAGGTTCATTTTACAAGGCCAGTAATACTCTGGCCAGATAAGGACACTACAATTTAAGAAAATTATAGGCCAATATCCCTGATGAATATAGATGTAAATTTTTCAATAAGAGAAACCCAATAAGATATTAGCAAGCCTAATTCAAAAGCAAATTTAAAAGATCATATAGGAATTTCCCTGGAGGCTCAATGGTTAAGACTCCAGGTTTTCACTGCCATGGGCCTGGGTTCAGTCCTTGGTCAGGGAATCTAAGATACTCCAAGGAATGCAACATGGCCACGAAAAAAAAAAAAAGTCTGGCCTCTTATCAAATACTGGATAACTGCCTTGCAGATACAGAAGGAATCCTAGTGGAGAAGAAAATAGGAAATACTGAGAGAACACTGCAAAACCGATTTTTTTTGTTTTTTAAAACTTGCTTTCCTAAACTGGAGTCCACTTATAGCCCCATTCAGTGTATTGCCTCAAGCCCCAAAATGCTGAAAACTACTACTGCATTAAATAACTTGTTAGATGAAAAGATTAAACTTTGGCTCTTAGCTGATTTGGGGGCTCTCCTGTGCCCTTGTTGCACTCTTGAGGTTTCGTTTTGTCTGCCTGCCAATCAGTCTCAAAACCCAGCATCCAGGGCTGTCTGGAGATGAGTCAAGCAGCCATAAGACAGATTGGGTCTGATCTGGGATGCTGAGTCCAAGTTTTACAGAGAAGCAGCTCGGCTGCCTTGCAAACATGTGAGCCACTAGATGGCGCTCCATGCTCACACTGAACCTGCCAGAATGCCACATCCCCAGTCTGACAGGCTGCCAGGACTGACTTAGCCTTTGGGCACCACAGGCACGGTGCCTAAGGTGCACCATACCTTTAGAAACCCATGCGAGTATTTTACTTTCTTCTAAAATCAAGATAAAAATGGAATATAATATTAATACTACTTTATTATATTCCTCTCTATACAATTCATTCAGATGCTTTCATACATATATACTTACTTATATATAAATATATTTTATTATTATTATTTTTAATGGAGAAAGGGGCTCATTGAAGGCAAAGCGTCTAAGGCCCATGAAAGTCATAATACAGCTCTGACTTCCCTTGCATCACATCTGGAGTGTGGATCAAAAATGTCATTGAAATTGAATGTAGTTCCAGGGAGCACCTCTGTGTGAGGACATCTTTCAAGAGGCCTGCATGCATGCACTTATTTAACTCAACAGACCCACTCTTAGTCACGTGTCCTCTTGCTTTCACCTCCTAAATCCCTCCCCAGTCTGGTGTCTTCCCTGCACACCTATGCTGCCACCTGAGTGTGGGCCACTGATACCTTCTCTTGGACTCTGACAAGTCTCCTACTGGCTGGTTTGCCTCCATGCCCTGCTTTAAGCACCCAGGGTCACTTGCTGAAAATCAAACCTGATGAGGTGAAGTTTTTTTGCTTTAAAGCCTGCCATGATTCTCCACCACCAAGAGAAGTGATCTCTCAAATGGGGTGTGAATACTTGAGGAAGCAGACAAAATAAATCACTGGAGAACAGAAAGAAAACAGAACTTCTACTTATATTTGCCTTTCATCTGCTTCTTTAAACATTTCTGGGTTTTTTGGTATGCTTTATTTCCTTACACATGTGCATTATTTATACATAAATATACATGTATTTGGAAGGGTGTCAGTTTTCACCTTTTTTCACCAGAAGGATGCATCATCAAAAGTGTTTGGAAACTTTCAAAATGACAGCCAAGTCTTTTAGAATCATACATAGGGCCTTTACAATATGAATCAAACCTACCTTTAGGATCTTCCCTGCTTGTTCTAACCACACAGAACACCCCTTAAGAGCCCGAAGCTGTTAAACTTTCAAGCATTTACAAATATTTCAGGCACAGACTGCATCTCCCTAATCAGGACCCTCACTTAACCCGCCTCTCCCCCACGCCAGGCTCCCGCCCTCTGCAGCCTCTCCTGGCTTCTCAGCAGTCCTTCTCTCCCATAGCTGCCTTAGCTATAGCATATTTGTTTGTTTACATTTTTTCTTTTCCCTTTATCCTGTGATGAGGTGTGTGGGTGGGGGTGTCTGGCTGTGTGGGCATATACCCAAAGAAGGGCTATATTGACAAAGCAGCTAGCAGATGCCGGGCACTGGGCTTGAAAAGTGAAAATGAAGTCGCTCAGTCGTGTCTGACTCTTTGCGACCCCATGGACTGCAGCCTACCAGGTTCCACCGTCCATGGGATTTTCCAGGCAAGAATACTGGAGGGGGTTGCCATTCCCTTCTCCAGGAGATCTCCCCAACCGAGGGATTGAACCCAGGTCTCCCGCATTATAGGCAGAGGCTTTACTGTCTGAGCCACCAGGGAAGTCCCTGGGCTTAGTCTCTATCTATGTGTCATTTCAATTCATCTCTCAGATAGGTGACCAACTCCTACCAGTTTGTCTGGAACCTTCTAGGTTTTAGTTCCAAGAGTCCTGGGTCCTAAGAAACTCTTCAGTCTCAGACAAATCAGATGGTTGGTCACCCTATGCAATAACCCCATCACACCAGCAAGCGGACTAGAGCTCAGAGAAGTCATCAAAACTTAGCTGAGCTCTCACAGCTAATCAGCGCTGGGACCTGGCCGCGTCCCTCAGAAAATCAGCACTCTTTCCACCATGCCTGTTCATCAGTGGGGACCATGTCTTTGTCATCTTTGCATCTTCATGTCTGTCATGATCTCTACATATATTAAATAGTTGATGAACAAATGAATGAATGAATGAACTCTCCGAGAGAATCAAAACAGCTGTTACATGGTGACATAGTGAACTAACCAAACCCTCCTCCCTCCCTGTGATTCCACATCATCTCAGAATGTCAGAGAACTGGTCTCAGTGAGGATAAATGACTTGCCCAAGGCCACAGTTCCTGGAAGAACGTGGGGCAGGCACCAGAATTCAGGTTTCCCTGACTCACACTCCAAGGATCTTTCTACTGGAACACTGAGTGAAATAAACCAAAGGGCAAAGAAAACAGTGGGAGAAAACCCAGCTGTTCTTTAACACCTACCCAAAGACACTAAGCAACTCTGAACTGCCAGAATTTGAATCATTTTAAAAACCCTAAGATTGGGAACTTTTCATAAAGGAAAAGTAACTCTGTCAAAAAACAGTTTCCAGGGACTCCCCTGGTGGTAGAGTGGATAAGAATCCACCTGCCATTGAAGGGAACATGGGTTCAATCCCTGGCCCTGAAAGATTCCACATGCCACGGAGCAACTAAGCCCATGCATCACAACTACTGAGTCTGTGCTCTAGGGTCTGAAAAATGTAACTGCTGAAGGCTGTGTACCTGGAGCCCGTAGTCTGCAACGAGAGGAGCCGCCATGAGGAGCAGTGGCCCCGGCTCCCGCAACTAGGGAGGAAGACCACGAGCAGCAACTAAGATCCAGCACAGTCAAGATAAATCATTTTTTTTTTTTTAAAGATTAAATGGTAAATGAAAAGACTGCTTCCAAAAGAACATATCTATGAAACAGAAACAGACATAGACTTGTGGGTGCCAAGGGGTGGTGGGTGAGGAAGGGATGGACTGGGAGTTGGGATTAGAAGATGCAAACTATTATATAGAGAAGGGATAGACAACAGGTCCTACTGTAGAGCATAGGGAACCATATTCAATACCCTGTGATAAACCATAATGGAAAAGAATATTAGAAAGAATCTGTATATGTTTGTGCATGTATGTGTGTATATATATATATAACACTGAAAATCACATTGCTGTATAGAAGAAATTAACACAAGATTGTAAATCAACTCTACTTCAGTAAAATAAACTTAAAAACAAACAAAAACAGCGTCTCCCCATGGGGAGGGCTGAGTACCAGAATATGAAACATACAAACTGCCGTACTTATCATCCAAAGGCCGTTTGTGATCCAATCAATCCTCCCCACTCCGACCCTAAAACAGTCAAGCCTTGGGTCCAAAACAAGCTGGCATCTCCAAAACGGAAGGACTGTTTGGAGACCCAGTGGCCAGGCACGGCCAGCCAGAGAAGAGGCAGCGTCCCAGGCCCCGCCCTGTGCTGCTCTGAAATGCCTGTTTATCTCTGTCTGTATGGTGTCTTCTGGCTTCCAGGCTGAGTCTGTGCTTTGTCCCCCGCCTTTACTGACCTCTTTGATTCTGCAGGGTAAGCTCAGCCCCAGGCCTATGGGAATTCCAATGCATAATGTGAAACATGGGTTCCAGGAGGGCCGTTGGCTGCTCCCCACATCTTGACTCTGGACTCTCCAGAGAATCTGTGGCCCCAACCCCGTTGGTGTCACAGAACAAAAGGAGCCCAACCTCGACCACTAGGGGCCATTGCGTGTGACTGAGGGGACCTGTCCTTCTTTTCCATCTGAATCTGCCGTCAAGGCTCTTTCATGGGAAAGAAGAGGAAGGAAGGAAAGCAAGCTTTATCCCTTCATTCCATCCCCCTCCACCCCAATTTGGGGCACCAGGCTAGTAACACCTGGGAATGTTCCAGCAGCTTGTTCATGGGGGGCAACAAGGGTGCTCAGCCACTGTGAGAGTCAGGGAAATACTTAGCCCTCGTGGGATCTGAGAGTGGCCAAAGGTTAGTCCTGGCAGGACTGCTGGGGAGACGAGGTGGGATGGAGCAGAGGACAAGGGTTCTCCGCGTCCCTAGCAGCGAGAGGGTCGTTTCTGAGCAGGGCTCAGCTAATGCCTCCCGAGGTCTCCTCTGAACTGCGGACGGTGTTCAGGGCCTCGAGGAAGAACGTGACCGTGGTGGCCCTGGGTCACCGTGAGCGTGGTGGCTCTGGACTGCTGGCATAGACCTCAGGTGTGGCCTCGCTGGTATCTGCTCTGGGAAAGGGGACTTGGATTCACCCCAGCTATATGCATTCAGGAATGTGCTGGAATCGCTTCCAGCTCCTCAGACATCACAACACTGGGAAGGCGCTGAGAGCGACCACAGCCCCCGGAGCTCTTCAGCCAACTCCCGTCACCCGCGGGGTCTTGGAGCGTGCAGCGCTGGCCCCGCAAGGCTGCGAATCCCGCGGACGCTGCAGCATTGCTGGGCCGTGAATGTGCCCTTCACCTGCGCCTGGGGACACCTACCTGAGGGCTAAACCTGGGCCGGTGGGGACAGCCAGGGGGGAGGAAATCCACGCAGGCCGGAGGGCCCGGGCCAGCCTCCCCCGCGGTGCTGAGGCTGGAGCGTCCCTTAGAGGGGCAGCGAGCAGCTGCCGGCAGCGGCCTCACCCGGGGCAGGTGCGCGCGTTCAGGGCGGATCGTGCTTCTCGTTCACGGCCGTAGCCCCGCGAGAGCACAGCGCCACCTAGTGCCGGAGTGCCCGCTGGGTAATGGGGATGGTAGAATGGATAATCCTCTGGCTTGCGGGCTTGCCTGAAAGGTTGAGCCTGGCTGAAGTGAAGCGAACGTGTGTCTCTTGGGGAGTGCGGTGGGGTGGGGAGCAGTACCCAGAGGACAGGCTGGGGAACCAAGCAGGGCTCAGATCAGGAGGTGCTTTGTAGGCCTGTTTGGGACTTTTCACTTAATGGTCAACAGCAGGGGGTGCAGAGGAACTTGCCTGATCCATTCCAGCCTGGCTCTCACTCTCATCCCCTTGAAAGAAAGTTCGCTCAGTCATGTCCAACTCTTTGTGACCCAATGAACTGTAGCCCAACAGGCTCCTCTGTCCATGGAATTCTCCAGGCAAGAATACTGGAGCAGGTAGTCATGCCCTCCTCCAGAGGATCTTCTTGACCAAGGGATCGAACCTGGGTCTCCTGCATTGCAGGCAGATTCTGTATCAGCTGATCCACCAGGAAGCCTCATCCCCTTCGGAGAAAGCAGATGACAGATAGTGCCTGCCTGACCCTTTCAAGTGTCAACGTTCTCCAGCTTGGCTCCTTTCTCATTCCCTTGATTTCTGTAATTTTTTTTAAGACTCTGCGTTGTGTTGCAAAAACAAAACAAGAACCCACTGGACCATGGCCCAGTAAAGCAGAGCAGCCAAGCCTCTCACTCACAACAGTGCCTCATTGTGACCTTTGATTTAACCAGGACCTCAAGAACAGAAATCTACAACTGAGACCTAAATGCTGAGCAGGATCAGCACATGCCACCAGATGGCCTGAATGTCTCACATTTTGGTCCCCACAAATGTGTGGAGGCCCTTAGTCCACAAACTGTCATTAAGTATCAAATGTGATTCCCAGGTGGCTCAGTAGTAAAGAATCCGCCTGCCAAGTAGGAGAGGCAGGTTCGATTCCTGGGTTGGGAAGTTCTCCTGAAGAAGGAACTGGCAACCCACTCCAGTATTCTTGCCTGGAGAGTTCTACAGACAGAGGAGCCTGGTGGGCTACAGTCCATGGTGTTGCAAAAGAGTTGGACACGACTGAGCGACTAACACTTTCACTTCTTTTCATAAGAACATGGGTCCTACTAGACAGCTTACACCATAAGGACTTCATTTTAACTTCATAACCTCCGTAAAGGTCCTGTCTCCCAATAAAGTCACATTCTGAGATCCTGGGGGTTGGGACCGTTAACACATGAGTTTTGAGGGGGCCTGATTCAACTCATTACAAAGGCCTGTCCTGGCACTTTGACCCTCTCCCTGGCACTCTCCAACCCCCTTCCCTGCTTTAGCATTTTTTTCTTTAGCAACCTCGTATCATCAGATATACTACTATATATTTTCCTTATCTGTCTTGTTTATTGTCTCATCTTATTTCTCATACCACCTTGTAAGGGAGAAGGCATATGAACTTCCATTTTCTGAGGTGCAGAAATAGCAGCTAAGATGGCAGTGGAAACTTTTGCTGGTTCTCCCAACTCTTCAATGCCTGAGTCTGATTCGAACCTGGCAGTCTAGCCTCACAGGCTAGGTTGGTCCTTTTCCTCACCCTCGAGGCAGCCCACGCAAGATGGGTGGAGAGACCATGCAGGGTGGTTCCCCAAAGAGTTGTGGATGGGACCTAGTCTAGGAACTGAGACAGTGATAAGGAGATTCAGTGCAGGATGGGTCACCCAGGAGGATCTGGGAGTGGACAAGCCTTACTTGGGGCGGGGCAGGTGCAGAAGCCTCCCGGGTACAGTGTGTTGGGGTGGGCAGGAGAAAAGTCCGGGCCAGACTTGAGTGCTGGCTCCAGTCAGGGGGCCTGGGCGAGAAGGCAGAGTGAGGCCAGGTGGCACCAGCCAGGAATATGATGATAACTGAAAAGACGAGGTTCACCCTCGCCGTGGACCCTCCTTACCCCTGGGGAGGCAGCAGCTGGCTCTGTGCTGGAAGCAGACCCTGCTGAGTGGATTCCAGGGCTTTATTTGTCTGTTTATTGCAGGCCTTCATGTCTGCTGGGACTGTACTGTGGAGTCAGCAGGGGCGCCGGGCCGGGAAGGGTGAGGCGCCCTTCCGCTCTTGGCCCACTGCCATTCCCTCCCAGCTGAGGCCCAGCCCAGGTCAACGGGACACAAAGGGCCATGAACAGTTCTTATTTCCCTCATCGGCCTAGTCACTTCCTGAAACAAAACAAAACCAATTATCTCTAGCAATTGCAGATCTGCACCAGTTTTCTTAATAGCCAGGGGCTGAAAGTGATCTTAGAGATCTTCTCCCAGATTGCTCATCTGATGACTGAACTGCTGGCTGGTTTTAGGTCTGTTGGAACTTCTCTGGTAGGGAAGAGCTCGTCTCTGATAGCGAAGGCAATTCTGCCCGCCTGGGCAAATCCTGGTAGAGCCCCTGCCCCCCTCCCTCCAACCCTAGCGAGCTCTGCATCCTCAGTGTGGCTTCAAGATTCCACACCTTTGTAAGGAGCAAGTAAGTCTCACATTACTTATTTAGCAAATGTCTGGTGCATATTATTTTCATCTGGCATTCTTATTAGTAAGAATCAATGATCTCCCCATGTAGAACAGCAGTTTAAAGGGGGGGGGGTACCAAATTATTTATCTTCCCAATCTCTTTAACCCCTGGACGGATAACTAAGAGGGCAGAATGTGAAGAACTTGTATGCTATTGAGGTTTACTTCTATAGCTTGGGAGGTGCTGCTGAAGGATTTTGAGCTAGGATCTGTATTTTAGCAAAAAAAAAAAAAAAAAGAGAGGAAAGAAAAAAAAATCAATTTTGAAAGGGAATATTTAGATGAAAGGGAGGAAGCCTAAATAGGTCACTGTAATGGTTGAAGTAATGAATAGTGAGGGCCTGACCTCATGCAGGGACGTGGGGACACAGCAGCTGGTGGAGAACTAGATGAGCAAGGGCTATTGGATGTGAGCAATCAAGATAGCTCCCGTAGTTTGAACTTGGCCATCCATCTCCATACATGGTTCTCCAGGAGAAACAGACTTACCAGATATGAGACACCCCAGAGCCACGGCTGCTGGGAAAGGCCCTGCTGTTGCCTTAATTCTCCCCGGTGTCCTAGAGACTGCATTAGTCAGCCGTGGTGAAATGCTGCCCAGGGGTCGCTCACCCCACCCCTCCATTCAGTCTCAGTAGCTTCTAATGAGGGTGTTCTCTCTCTCCCTCAAATGATACATCGTCCACAAGCTGGAGAGTCCAGTGGATGGAGACACCTCTACCTGGGCACTGCGGGTCTCACAGAAGAGACATGGCGGCCACAGGCTACCTCAAAGCTTCAGTCTCCAAGCCACACAGGTCACTCCTTGCCTTTTTCACTGCACAGAGGATGACGTTTAGCCGGTACTCAATCCAACATAATCCTCCTGCAGGGAAGGATCAGCACATGCCAGAGGCCAAGCTTGACACCAATGGGCAGGATGTATAGAAGGGCTAGAGGACAGTTGGTGTGACAGTCTAATGTCTTTCCGGCCTGTGGAGCATATCATTACCACCCTTCTGCTTCAGCATCTCACCCCGGCTCTTGTGCTGCCACTGGCCCCAGCCTCGAGCATCCCCACAAGGGCCTGGAACTTCCCTCCATGTCTGGGCTGGCTAGGGAGAGCACCCCATTCCACTTGAGTGAGGTGAGGTGCTGGTGAGGGTTGTCAGACTCTGCACATCCCAGAAAAGGACGCGATTTCCAACACAGCATGTTTAGGTTCTGCAATAACTCCATAAATGATTTTGGCTTCCACAGGCCACCTGAGAATCTCCTCACCTACCTGTAGCACACTCTGGGTAAACGATTCCTGAGTTTCCATCTGAGCATAATATGGTACCAGAATACTGGCTATAGAGTCCCCAAACATCACAAAGCAAGACGTTCTGAGGCGTGAATAGTGTATCTTTAACATAATCTTATATTTGGAAAAGCAGTTTTTTAAAAAAACACTTGAAAATACAAGGTAACAGTAACTTACGTAAGTTTTCACCTTATATTGCTTGGCCATTTTTACATATAAATTATTGCTTACTAGCTTTGATAAATACACAGCACAGTCATATGTACAGAAGCAGAAAGCATGAGATATGAGAAAGAAAATACTGTTAATGGCAATTCTGGTAATTCCACAAGTGTTTCATATTTACCAGCTCTTCTAATGGTGGAAAACTACAAAGTGTAGTCCCTGAGAAGTTAGGTAGGCGCCCTGATTGCAGGTTTTCTATCTTCTAACTGTTAACGCAAGCTGACAAGGTCACAGCACTCAAGAGTCCTTGCTTCTGGTTGACTTCATCCCAGTCTTTAATAAACAGTGTAATACGAATACAATAAATAGGCTATGCAAATAAATAGTACTCTGCTAAAAAATGTTTAGTATATACAGCTTTGCTTTATATAGTACATTTTCATTTAACTTTTTGGCAATTTTAAAAAACATTTTTCCAGCACTGGTTCTAAGCACAATGGCTCACTGGTTAATAAGCAGGCTGAAATTTTAAGGACACGTCTTTGAAGCATTTAAAAGAAACTCCGCATTAGACCGCATTTAAAAGAAACTCTGTGTTAGACCACCACAGTGGATCTGATCTGCCCCTAGTTTCTGAGAAGTTCGGATTCCCTGTGCCACCCAGGGACACTTGGGATCTGTGGTGAGTGATGCCCACAACAAAACCACAGGGCGGGGATCAGGGCAGCCGTCAAGGCCAGGCTCCAGGGATTGAAAGCCACCAACGCCTTCTCTTTCACACTACTGCTTCTCCCTACGCAGAGATGAGTACACTTCTCCCCACAAATTGAGAGGGGTGGGCTTTTACTTTGTCCTCATGCCTCGGAATTTCAGGTATGCTCTACCCAACTTGCTTGTGGATAGGGGTCTAAGACAATAAATTTATTCTGAGATATCAGAATAAAGTAAATGTAGGTGATAAGAAGTATCACTACAACCATTCAGCAATTGTACAGATTGTAACAGTGAATTTAAAAAACTGTGGTCTTTGGAGGATCTGCAAATGTGTATGAAAAAATTTAATATTTTTGGAATGGTTATGATTTTGCCTATTGGGAACTGTTGCTGGGGCTTCCCTGGTGGCTCAGATGGTAAAGAATCTGCCTGTAATGCAGGAGACCTGGGTTCAGCCCCTGGTTTGGGAAGATCCTAGAGAAGGGAATGGCGCTACCCAGTCCAGTACTCTTGCCTGGAGAATCCCATGGACAGAGGAGCCTGGTGGGCTACAGTTCATGGGGTCACAAAGAGTCAGACACAACTGATCAAAGAGCACACTATCCTTTGCTAATTTCTAAAGAGGGCTGGTTTGCTGGAATGCTGACAAATCCAAAGACACACAGGACTGTCTGAAAGTTGTGCTGTAGCAAAAAGAACCCTCTTAGAAGGGCCCATGCACTCCTCGCTGGTGAAGGTTGCTGATACATGAGATGTTTCAGAGTGAACGGAGATTTTATGCAACTGTGAAAATCTAAGAGTTGGAAAGGAGCTTATACATCTTCCTGGTGAGGGAATATGACCTACCCCTATTAACAGGGACCCAGCTTAAATTCTGTGCAGCCTGCTCACTGAGACAACTCCAGACTTGTTAGAAAGAGTCCCATGTTAAGCTTGATCTGGTCCCCATGATCCTGCTTGAATCCTTCAGTTCCAGATACAGGCCTTCTCAGTGCTTCTGAAATTTCTGAGACCTGCTGCCAGAGAAACCTCTGGAGACTGTTGTTAAATTTCAGAAGATTTGGAGATTATGACTTTCAGAAGATGGGGATGGAAAAGCACATCTAAACAGAACAAAATCCTCCTTTCCTTTTGCTGCCCTGAGAGCCATGTGCGCCCCATGACTGGGGGAGACCCCGAGAGCCACACGAGCCCCATGACTGGGGGAGAGCCCGAGAGCCACGTGCGCCCCATGACTGGGGGAAACAGAAGGCGAGCACCCTTCTCTTCCCAGTCTGTTTCTACTCATACCACATGCGGGTAAACTAAATGCACCCTCAGAATCTGTTCAGGCCCGGTGTACATGTGGATTTGTTTGGCCATGCACATATCTGAGCTGAGGTCCAAGCAGCAGGTGCTGTGTTGAAATAGCTCTCCACTGGGGCAACTGCAGTAGTTCTAGATGGAGCAGTGTAAATCTAATGCGAATAATCACGCAAACTCTAAAACACAGAGATGATGTCAAAACAGCCTCACAGGATCAGAATGGCTAAATGCTACTCCCTAAGAATAGAGAAAAGACCAAAGCACACGGGTGCTGTCAGCCCACACCGTCACCAGTAATCGCCAAGGGGAGCGCATCACTGTTTGATCAGCCTTGAGAGAAATCGCTTTTCCCTGGTTCTGATGGTTCTGATTGCTTCCAGTGAGTTTCATTCCATTCCCAGCTGGCTGGGGCATTTCTCTGAGTGGACCAGCCCAGGATGGTGCCTTTCTGTCAAGCCCTGTTCATTTTCAGGACTGAAGGACGCAATGGGACAGACTCTCAAAGTCCTTCCCAAATTTGCTCCATGCGGTTCTTTCGAGTCAACTCTCCAGGCCAGCGTGGTTGCCAAGTCCAGGGAACAACGCTGGACACGTCTCAGTGCTGACGCGCTGATGAGAGGAGGAAGCGGATCTGTACAGGCGCCGAGGAGAGGAGCTGGCAGGGCTGGCGAGAGGGGCTCCAGGGCCACATGTGTGGAAATGAAAGGACCTAATATGGGAAGCGGGAACTTTGTATTTAAGCGAAGTGACAAGGATCTGGCTGGCAGGGATGGATTTCAATATTGTTTCCCACAGGTCTTTTTTGTTCATTTGAAGGTTGAGGCAAACCAGTTCGTGAGAACAGCCAGAGGTCTTATTTACCGTAGGAGCCCCAATCTCTAAAAATGGAAATAAAAAGAGATCTAAAAGACTCTGAGACTTTGAGAAGAAAAAAGAGGCAAATTATAGAAAGGCCCCCTGCCTTGGTTGGGAGGTGGGCTACAGGACTTCTAAGTGTCCAACATAAATCAGATATTTGGATCTCTGGGGGCTCTTTCCATCTGCTGAAAGACAGGCCACTGCCACTGTTCTATATCCCTTCTTCTTCTCCAGGGAGCGCTAAGCGGTCCACACATCAAATCCCATGTACACCCCCTGTACTGGTGGTTCTCATTCCAGAGTGTAGGCACGAGGTGGCCGAAGCGTGAGAACACAAGGGCACTGCCAGGCGCGAGATGATGGACTTTTGTGACTCTGTCACCCCCAGAAACAGTTACAGAGTGCCCGTGACGTGGCAGGCACTGTGCTTTTGTCAAAAATTGTACTGTATTTGAGGAGAGATGAGAGCCTGTCTGCACATGTAAAGAAAATCCCCAGAAAGTAAACAGTGAGTCAGTTTCTTAAAGATGACTATTTTTCCGTATTGGCAAAGCAACTTAGTCTAACTCACTTACAGAAGTAAATCAAGTTGTGCAGAAATGAATTTTACCCGCAAGCATACAGCACTAAGTGACTGAGCTGCTAAGAAATGCATGCCTCGACATTTCTCTTCTGGAGATTAGAGCAGGGGTGGCAGCTGCCAGTGCTCACTGCCTCCTTAGACACAAGTAGCTTTTGGTGATGTCCTAGTTTGTAACGATGGAGACCAGTCCATCTCCATAGAAACCTAGAGATGCCATCACTGTCTTTGAGTGTTCAGACGAGCTCCTACTCTGACAGCCTATACACAGCCATCTACTGCCAGGCCAAGTAAAGCTCCCTGCTGGCTCCTGTGCACTCTAACCAAGCTGTCTGGTCACCGCATGACAAGGGGCGGCCTCCTGCCTTGACGCTGGCACGTCGCAAAGTGAACAATGGATTGGCTCAACACGGTGATCCTAAAAAGCCAGACTTCTCATTTCGAGAAAGTTTCTGCCTCCTCTTCTGCCGTCTCCTTTCGATAGCAGCCTCTCCCCAACTCAGGTGGCTGACATCACTTCCTGAGCACGCTCTGGCTGGCTTTGCTGTGTGCGTCTTATTGTGATACGCTGATAAAACTCAGCAACTTTTCTCGCAGGAACATAACACGCTTGGCACTGCGGTTCCGGGGGAGGCGAGGCAGTGCGCGGTGAGGCTCATACCCGCGGCTCGATCCTGTGCGAGAGCTCAAATAGGGCTTGCTGGCTGTCAATGACGTACAGGTGATGCACGTACGACTTTAACTCCGGGTGCTCTTTTGGAGATATGTCACCTCCTATGTTGGGGAAGGGGGAAAAAGTCAATCTCATGAGAGCAGTAAGCTATTTCTAAATACCAGTAAAACCCTGCATGAAGATACAGTGTAACTCCAGAAAGGTTGACCCTCATTTGTCATAATCCCAGAAGAGATGTCTGTTTGCTAATCACGTAGATGCTTTCTGGGCTCAGACTAGATTCCTCAGGTGAGGTGATTAGACTGGCAAGATATGTTTTACCAACCTTGATAGAGAGAGTGATGTCTCCTCACATGATACAGTATTTAGTGGTTGTTATGATCTTCTCCCCCAAACGGGAAACAGCACAGAAACGGCAGGTAAGTGGCAGAGCAGGACTGGAGCCCAGACCACGAGGCACCCAGGTCCATGGTCTTGGCTCCCCACTAAATGGCCTTCACAGGCTCTTGCATAGGCTGGAACTGTCAGAAATCACTGCTAATCCGGTGACTACATGGACACAATAGTATTTTATTTTTTTAACTATTTCATATAATTTTTTGGTGTCCTTTTTTTTTGGGAGGTGCAGGATTTAAGGGAGCAACTGAGTGAACAAACATTGCTGAAGTGAACTGAAAGTCTGGTTAACAGGCAAAGAAGGTTCAGGAAGTATGTGGATGGGCTGACATTCGCCCAGCAAAAGACAAGGCAAGGGGGTTCCTACTCCCAAACGCCCAGCAGACCAAGGGCCACAAGAGGCTCTGGAGCACTGTGAACCCTGCATGCCATGCTGCTGGCAGCTGTGATAAGGAACCAGAGATAAAGTAGCCTGGACAATGGGGCAGGCCCACTTCCCGTAGTCAAAAACAAGCAAACAAAAACCCCCCTCATGGCCTGTGGAGATGGGCTGAGCTACATTCCAGACACACAAGGTAACTGTGAGCCTCCATGATCCCTGGGGTTTCGGATGGAGAAGCAGGGGGTGAGTTCAGCTTGAGCAGAAGGAAAAGGCCCTCAGGAAGCTGAGCATTCTAATGCAGAAATTTTTTCTCTTGAGGAAAACCTATTTCCCCCTCCTCTGTGACAGATATGTTTTCTAAGGAAATAACTTAAGGTGTGTATATTATGGATGGCTTGTAGTCCTTAGGTTTAATAGAAACAAGGCTTTCCAGTTCAAAAAGTAAAAGCACCGAGAGTTAAAAGGTTTTACCATCCTCCTTGTTTGCTTTAGAAAACATGATGCTCCCAAGATAATTTTGTTGTTAAGTTTCCAGTCTTAAAAAGATGGCAAGAGGAATGCTTCCAACCATGATGCATGACCCTTGCAGGGCACTCTGTAATTCAAAGTGGCTTTCCAAGTGCTGATGTCGGTTAACCCTGCCTATATAAACTGTCAAAATGAATTTAGGTAATTCAGTTCCAAACTTGATTTTTAAAGATAGGTAAATACAAAACACCAAATGGCCTGACGGTCATTTAAATTTCTCCTTTGCTTTGTGTCTTGCAGACTCATCCTCTGGTGATGGGAGGTTGACTGCAAGATCAAGGCCAGCCACACTGCTCTAACCCTCCTGCCCACATGTGCAGTGTATATAGACCAGAAGCCCTTGGCAAGTGAGACCGAGGTCCCAGAATTTGCTGAGAACCCAAAAATGCATGGGAAGCAAAGGAGGGTGAAAGAAATACAAATCCTTTACTCATCAGCAATATTATGCTTATACCTTTGAATGAATCTCCATGCCAATGTTCTTAGCTATTTCTATTGAAACTGCATTATACTTGAGTAGTTAATGGAGAATTATATAAGCATGTATCAAATAGTATTTGCTGATGTGAACATTCAGAAGATTAGGTCCTGTATTTATAATTCTCTCTTTCAAGTAGAAATTTCGTAATTCACTCAGAAGTTCACTCCAACTGCTTTGTTGGAGGACAATAAAGCTACTCAAGACTGGAAACGGAAAGAAAATTCTTAAGAGTATGTAACAGAAAGAAAATTCTTAAGGAATATGTACCAAAGTGTTAGCAATATTTTCCTTAGGAAGTAGGACTTTGATCATTCTACTTTACAGTTCTGTATTGTTGAAAAACATTGGTTTACAATGAGTATGTATTACTTAAAGTTAGGTTTTACTTAGTGGTCACTTCTGATTGATTTATAATTATGAACTCTGTCTTTAAAAAAAAAACAACAAAAAAAACCCCCTGCCTTTTTATCTCTAAAGTCTGTGCAAGGTGAAGGAAAGGGTACCAGCCAGGTGGTCTGAGGAACGGCTGAGAGAGTCAGCCTCTCAGAGCCGGGGTCTTCTGTTCTGCATCCACAGAGTCAATAACCTCCATTCACTAGCCCTGGGGTCAGGATTCTACTGCCCATGTGAAAGCTCCCTGAACTCAATACATCTCAATTTCCTTCCTTCCTGCAATGTCTTAACATCATTTAAACATAATGTAAATTATTCCTGAGACTTAAAAAGAAACAAATATTCCTATATACATTAGTCTCAGTGGGGAATCTACAAAAGAGCTCAAAAAAACACTTTTTCAGTGAAAGGAAGCTCCAGACAGGAAGTTTTCGCTGGAGAGGAGAAAAGATTCTGGAAAACTACTTTGGGCACTTTTACAAACTATATTCCTATTCCAGGAAGGCTCCAGGCAGGGAGGTGAAGGACAGGGTCACCCCTGATAAACCCACAGGTCATTCTGAGCCAGAGGACGAGCAAACAAGACTTTCGGGGGCGGGCGCTGGAATGGGAGCTTCTGACAGTTGTAAGTCACACTGTACAGTGAAAACCTGCTGCTGGGGCAGGATGAAGAGCTGCCATTTCTTATCTTACTCTCTGTCCCAAACATGCAGTGATGAGACGGAGAAATACAATACATGCATATGATGTGAATATTATATTTTACCACGTGTTTTAATTTTCTGTCACCAAATACTTGTGAAATGGCCATAGTCTGTACCAATGTGTGACAAATGAACATGCCGTAACCAGCTTCAACGACTCACCAAACTGGTTGGTCCTGCAGTGTCTAAGGGTCCGGACAGTGTCGGCGATCATGTGCTGAAAGGCAGGAGAGGAAGCACATCAGTGGAAGGCTCATTTCTGGTGTCGCTGAAGTAGCAGTGGGGCAGGGCTGAATGGTCTAATCCCACTGGATGTACACAGAAAAGCTGCATTTGGCACTAGACATGGCTTTAATTGAGTATACTGAGTTTAGATTACAAAAGAATATCCAGACCTTGTGTGCAGAAATAGTGGCTCTCAACCCCAGTTGCACAGATTCTAACCAAGACTTGTAAAAACATACTGTAAAGAATACAGCACAAAACAACCTACTTAACATGAGAAAATATCTGTAAATACTATGACTGATAAGGAGTTAATATGCAAAATATATAAAGAGCTCATATAACTCAACATCAAGAAAACAGACAACCCAATTACAAAATGAGCAGACAACCTGAATAGACATTTTTCCAAGGATGACATACAGATGGCTGACAGCGTATGAAAAGATGTTCCAACACTGTTAATCATCGGCTGCTAAGTCGCTTCAGTTGTATCGTTAATCATCAGAGAAATGCAAATCAAAACCGCAAGGAGATACTACCTCACACCTGTCAGAATGGCTAACATAAAGACCACAAACGTTGCTGAGGACATGAAAAAAGGGAGCCCTTGCACACTGTCGGTGGGAATGTAAACTGGGGCAGCCGCTATGGAAAACAGTATGGAGATTCCTCAAAAAACTAAAAACAGAACTATCATATCCAGCAATTTCACTCCTGGGTCTACATCTGAAGCAAATGAATACTAATTCAAAAGGACATATGCACCCCAACATTCACAGCAGCATTATTCACAGTTGCCAAGATAAGGAAGTGACCTAAGTGTCCATCGGCTGGTGAGTGGATAACGATGCCGTGACATATATACATACATACAATGGAATACGACTCAGACAGTAAAAAGAATGCAATTTTGCCATCTGCAACAATATGGATGGGCTTGGAGGGAGAAAGACAAACACTGTATGATATCACTTATACGTGGAGTCTAAAAAATAAACTAGTGAATATAACAAAATAGAACAGATTCACAGAAATAGAGAGTAAACTAGCGGTTGGTCACCAGTTGGAGGGGAAGGAGGGAGAGGCAAGATAGGGGAAGGGGATTAAGCAGTACACATTATTACACGTAAAATAAATAAACTACAAGGATATAGTACAACATAGAGAACGTGGCCAATATTTTATAACAACTATAAATGGGGTAGAACCTTTAAAAATTATGAATCACAAAGTTGTACACCTATAACTTATATACTACTGTATACTAACTATACCTCAAATAAAAAGAAAAAATAAATATTTAAAAGATAATATATTAAAAAGTGCAGCATGTCCAACCTCAACCTACCTGTCCACATTTGGAAGGTAGGTTTCACTTCAGAAGTTTCACCTCCTCCCCAGGAAGTCTTTCTGAGGTCTCCCTTCTGGACCCGGGAGGCTCCATTCTCCACCTCCCCACCGCTCTGGGTACAGTGGTTACTGGGCTTGTGGTGTTGTGATCAGGGTGGGACTTTCCTCCTCCTCTAGACCAGCTATCACAAGAGGGCCTTGCAGCCCCAGCACCTACCATACAGCACATACATAGCCTCACACACACCTGCTGAACGCATGCAGGGATTTTGTGGAATCAAAGACTCAAGAAACTCAAATGGTGATAGGAAAGGGGATGTTTATGAAAGACGAACATCTTCTAAAACATCAATATCTTTACAGAGACTGTTCCCTGCTTATTATTTACATTCCCTTTCCTAGTCTTCAGTTTTCTGCTTTAATTTCTAAAGTTCTCGAAAGTTCTTTTCATCTCCAGGAAAAGGTTTCTTACGCAGCTCCTTCCTGTTGACAAGACCCCTCGTCTCATACTCGTGTGCCTGCACTATCTTCCAGCTTGCTCTACCATAGTCATTTTTCCATGGCAAAGGAAAGACAGCATTTAGGACAAGACCAATCTCCTCTACACTTCCTCCTGTGCAGTTGGCAGAATAATCTCCAAACATCTGTCATCCTGTTCCCGCGCTCTGCAAGTCTACAGTGACTCCATACGCTGTTTCATACAAAATTCAAACATCACCCTATAATTCCAGAATCAACATTATTCATAATCTGGTCCTCCAAACCTTCCTAAATGGGTATCATCTTTTTCTTACTAATTGAAATATAGTGATTTACAGTATTATAATAGTTTCTGGTATACAACACAGTGATTCAAAATTTTTATAGATTATACTCCATCTAAAGTTATTATAAAATATTGGCTATATTCATCTGTGTTGTACAATACATCTGTATATAGTATTTATTTTATACACAGCAGTTGGGACCTTGGGCCATCATTTTTCATGTCCTGCCCACACACACTGAACACAGGTAATCTATAGGCAGCAAACCCTCAACAAATTATGGCTAATGTAATAATGTTGACACTAAAACAATTACTTAAAATGCAGCAGACCTCCAGAAACATTATTTGAATATGACCTACTTCTTAGATTGTTCTCATGGGCTGCATTTCTATTGTATTTCTACTCAATAGTGAAAAAATTAAATGGGACAGTGATTACAGCAGCAGCCCGAGTTGCAACTGTAAAGGAAATGAGATCTGACTCACGTCTGTGAATGTATTGTTAAATTTCCTTCCCCCAATTTTCCCACTATTCCCAGGACCGCTCTCTCGCTGTTTTAAGGTATGGCGTCACCTCGATCTCTATCACGTGCCATGCGCACAGCTGATGCAAGGCTGGTACTCAGGGCAGCACTGCAACCTGAGCCCAGATCTCATCTTCAGGTTTTCCAAAGTGGGAGGGAAGAGCTATGATGAAGGATGATGTCTTAACATTGAGGGATAAAGAGAAATATAGAAGAATGCATTTTTTTCCTTTATTATTTAATGGTCTGAGGCTGATACGTTTGGAGCAGCTAAGGCAGCGAGGGGAACAATAGAAAACTTATTACATCCATTGAAGCACTTCTGAGCCTTCTCTGTTCTCTGACCTAATGTGTTGGCGGGATCAGCCTGATAAAGATAATACACTGAATTATCTGCTCGCTGGCTAATATATCCATCATAAGGAACTGGCTTCCCACAAGTTAATCCAGTTAGGATCTGCTGGTTCATTATTGTGAAAGATGATGCTATTTTAGCTTAAGTGAAACCCTGTCTTTTGCTAAGAAACACGCTGGAACTACTGACTCTAGTAGGAAATTCAGTTTCACTCTCTGGCATCCCAGTATAACATAGGGCTTTAAACAATGTAAAATAGAGTTTTGTCCTTCCAGAAAAAAATTCTGACTTCACCCTGAATTCTCTGTGCAAGGAGGGGGGTCAGCATACTGCTTCTTAAGTGCCATCTGCTTTGAGGACCAGGAACTCAGTAACGCTACAAAATCTGCTCCCTTTAGAAATGACATGCTAGCTGAGTCCATGACGGGTGTGCTGTGTGCCAAGGGTCTGCCGCACAAATGGATAACTGCACTTATCTTCTAGCCAGCTTTTTAGTAAGAGTTCTCTTCAACAATTTAAAATTTAAAATGAAAGATTACCTGTTTATACCTCATTATTTCACTAGGCTTTATTAAAATATTAAGGGTACATACAGTATTGACCCTAAGAGAAGTCCTATGGCCAGTCTGAAGTCTTGTCTCTGTGAAAGCAAGGCCCTAGACTATGTTGGTTGGCATCAAAAGGCTTCTACTGGAAAAAGCCGGGGAAGACCAGAGACGCTGGTCAGAATGAAATAGAGAGGGTGCAGGAAGCCTTCCACTGCTCTTTCCCAATCTGTGCATTTTTCAAATTGTTCCCTCACTTGGAGAGCTCCATCTGAGAGGAAATGACACAATGAACTTGAGTCACAGGTTCCCTTTGGGAAGAAGGTCAACCACCAGTCTACCTTTCACAAGAGACAAACTCAGCGTGTACCGAGCGCCTCCTGCTCTCCCGCGTTCCCATGGGTTCCTCAGGGTGAAGGGCACAAGACCCTCAGAGGGAACGCCTCTTGGTGTTTCACACCTTGCCCCTCCTCTTCACACACACTTACCCAAGCTTATCTCGCGTTCTTAAGCGGAGGCGTTGGCCAAGATTTGAAATAAATATTGACCAGCAGCTTCATATTCCTGTGGTCATTTCACTAATATCAAACACTGGAGACAACCCACCAACAGGCTAGTGTGTTGCTGCCTACAGTCTAAGGCCACAAATAGGTCCTGGGATCTTCAGAACATTACTGGGTGACACAGAACAACCTCTAAAAAATAATATTTTTCATACAAGAATAATACTTTTAATACAAGAAGACTCAATACTTTAAATATCTATTTCAGGTGTGTTGATTTGACTGAAGTATGTAAAATAACTGAGCTCAATTCCAAAGCACATAGTGTCGGGAGAGACTTGAAAAGCTATGGACGTGTCCACTTAAACTCTAACTACCCAGAAAGCGATCATCCTCAAATTATTAAAACAGAGCTATGGCAAGATACCCTAAGATGTCAGTCTCCCAGATCCCAGCTGCTTGGGTGTTCAGGTTGTACAAGAGCTGCCTGCACTGACACCGTGCCATCTCCTCCCGTGTGAGTGAGTTAACCTCACAGTTAGAGCTGGGCACCTAGGAGGCAATGGTCAGAGGCTAAACCGTGTTTGGACTCATCAGCTGGTACTGTTCTTTGGTTATGGTCTATGGGCCCCCAACTCACTCAACCTTCTCTCAAATGCCTGACCTGGTCTCACAGGGAACCAGGGGCCCATTCCTGAGAGTCCACATGAATCCATTACCATTACTAAAAAGGTCACTCAAAGGTCAGGGTCTATGGACAGGGGTCACTGATATCATCTTTAATCATGCATGGCAGGCTCATCTCTGACACGAAAGTTCATCTGTCAAACAAATCCATTCTTGTAGTCAACAGGGTCTCCTTGGAGCAGTTTCACAGTTGCTCAGCCCTTACAGGCAACTCCGCCTCTGCCCTCAGCTGGTGAGAAAGGCTAGGAGGAGCCTGCTGCATGACAGAGCACCCAGGAACGTCCAAGAAAAAGCATTTCAGGAATGTGTAAGAAGGGGCTCGCTGGGGGGCCCCTTCTCACGGGCTCACTTTCTCACTTTGCATGAGGTGGTCTCACATAGCGGCAGCACCTGCCCACAGGCTGATAAATGGGTGGTCCTTCCTCTCCCAGGCAGACCCAATAAATTCCACCTTCGAAGGACATACCTCCCCAGGAGGAGGAGCAGTGCTTGCCAAGACACAGGGAGACACCTTTAAAGCCACAAGGCTCAACTTTACAAGTGTGAATTCCTGCTGACAGGAACCTTACCACTTTAGTTCCAGTTCAGATACATACACTCAACCACTGATGTTAATCTAATGAAGTTCCATTTTCAAAAATAAAAAGCAGATGTTCATACTTGGCTCTCAAAACCTTGGCAGCACACTTCACTTCTTTTTAATTGGGATGCATTTTATTGACAGTACATAACATGCAGCAAATAAATCACCACCAGTCCAATAGAGAATGTCATCTCCCACAGCAAGGAAAGTACGCATTTCCCTTACAGTGGGTAAAAAGAGAAACAGTGAAATTTTACATACCAGTTTTTCAAAGTTGACAAGATTATCCAGAAATGTTTTATTTCCCTCATGAATGAACGTTACATCTGAAAATTAAAAACAAGAAGATGCATGTACCATTAGGAACAGGTCGTGAGTCAGGGCTGGAGAGGTGTAGATGCAGGGCAGCTTATTAATTTTTCTTAAACATTACGGATTATTTCCCGCATTAGACCAGGCAACTTGGAGCTGACTCTGTACAGGATGCAATGTGAGAGGGCATAATTTATGTGTGTAGAGAAAACATTCTAGCATTCACACAAGTGTGTATCTTGCTGTTATACTCTAGGCTTTGACTTCAACCCGCTTAACATAAGCTAACACTATTCTACAACTTAACTGGTCCATTATGTTTTTAGGCCAGAACAGTGAACAGAAAAGAACTGAATACCCAGCAACAAAAAGTATTTTAATATTTATGTATTTGCTTTTTAACAATCCCTGGTAAAGTGAATGGGGTCTGCGTTACTTCAAACATCAAGATTTAGATGTGGATGTTCAAACTTAGATTTCTGGTTCTAAAAGCCAGGGCTGGTGTGGTTATCCCAAGTGAGTGAGGAAAGGGACAGGTTAGAAATGGCAAGGTTTCTGGGTCTATTCAACCACTGGAAAGCCAGTGTCACTGATGAGGACAACGTAAGGAAGGGAGGAGAAGGTGCATTGTCAGAGCAAGGGAGCGTGACATTTGACTTGCGCCTCGCTGCATTTGAAGTGACAGGAGACATTCAAATAAAAACCTCCCTCTGGTTGCAAAACTTACAGGAATGCTTCTTCAAAAGATGGGGACTAGCAACAATGACAGGAGCTAAAGCTCCAAAAGAGGGGTGACTTATAAAAATTCAAACCAGAGGGTGAGTGACTGAACCATAGGGAATCCTCACAGACAAGAATCAAAGTAAGAAATATACTACAATTTAAAGAATGTGCAAATAATCATGTTATATCACAGACATGCAGGGCAAACCAAATGAAAACAATTTTCAAAAATCTTCTTAAAATAACATGATATAAAAGACAGAAGTGAAGAGATTGAATTCCTCTAAATAGAAAGGGAAAGTATTTGCATTTAGTCAAGACTTTGATTCTGCTGGTCCATATGGAGGGCTTCCCTGGTGGCTCAGAGGGTAAAGCGTCTGCCTGCAATGCAGGAGACCTGGGTTCAATCCCTGGGTCAGGAAGATCCCCTGGAGAAGGAAATGGCAACACACTCCAGTACTCTTGCCTAGAATATCCCATGGACAGAGAAGCCTGGTAGACAAACGAAGCCTGGTAGACTACAATCCATGGGATCGCAGACTCACTGAGCGACTTCACTTCACTATGGGGTAATTACAAGGCAGGTGCTTGGGAAACTGGCCTGAAACACACTTAGCTGCTGAGCTTTAAACTGGCCACCAGAGGGCAAGACCAATCACACAATACACTGATACAACCCTTTTCTCAAGGCATCCTTTAAACACAGCTTCCACCCCACCGGACTGCAAGGTTTTCCTAAGGTTTTTTCTTTCCTTTTTTAAACTGATGTTTGAGCAAGAAAACAATTCACCATTACACAGTCATCTGACGAGCTCTCTGGTTATTTTATTATCTTTCACTGTTTTGCTTTCAGAATAGAATCGCAAGCTTCATGTCTCTGACACAATATTTAGAGAAAGAGCAGCCAACACAGCTAACTTGTATTCTTTCTGTACAGCAAGCAAAGCACTGTGTGCACATTGTTTACCTTAAACTCCACCTAGGAGCCTAGTATCTCCTCACTCCCGGAGAATTCAGGTTACAAATGCCCTGTCCAAGTTCTTGGACCACTTCCCCGGTGTTCCAAGGCTTGTCATCCCCACCCTATGTTCCCAAGATGAGGATCATAATACAGCTTATATTTATCATCAGTGTCAGACATGGCACTAACTCATTTAATACTCACAAAAGAGTATAAGGTAAAGTTAAGCAGGAAAGAATGTGAAGAAACAACAGTCCAAAGGCGGATGGAGCACAGCCGGCTCACGACCACAGCTCTGCGTCTCGGAGCCAGGACGCGAGCCCGGGCGGCCCGCTTCCTCTCACCACGGTGCCTCTCTGGTACTCAGAAGGACTTAGACATTTCTTATCATCTATTCCAGTCAATTTGCTGAATTCACTGGATGTGGGGGCCTCTGCAAATTTTACTGTTTCCTTTGTCGCTCATTCTGTCTCTTCCCTCTCCTCTGCCTGGGCGGTCTTGCTTATCCCCAGCTCGCAAGGACTTGTCGAGGTCAGCACACGAGGAAGGAGTCTCTCCTGAGGGTGGGGGCTGGCAGGCTGATGCTGGCATGAGGATGAGGCAGGGAAGGTATGTCTGGCCAGGTAGGGGGAGAAGAGGGGCTGCTGCCCAGGAGAAAGGGGTCAAAATGGCTGCAGGTTTTGATGCAGGTGACTGACAAGTGTGTGATTAGGAAGTCTGAGTTCAATAGGTGGTTGAACTCAAAAACTGGAGTCTCACAACCTGAGTCATGGGTGGGCTGTGAAGCCACTGAGGGTCCCCACCAAGTGCAGTGCCTGAAATGAGTACCTGCCAGACCCCTTTATCTGGAAACACCCAGACATGCTCCTAACATTTTATATAACAGGACTGGGGATGAACTAACTCCATTTGAAGAGATGGCAGGTGAAAAAGAAGGAAAAACATGGAAGCACCTCAATCTTCCTTTTATTTACACAACTCCACAAATCTGCAATAACAATCTGCCCTTGAAGATACAGATACAACCTCAGTTTAACGTCAGACACCGGTTGACTATTCACTCTACTGGAAGGATTACCATCTCCCCAAACACCATGACATAGATTACTCAACTGCTTTTGACCTTTAGCTCAGCTGGAACCTTTCTTCAACACTTACTCAGGGTTTCCTGGTCACTACTTTCTGAACTGGACTCCACAGTAGGGGGAAAGTAAATCAGAAGTGAGAAATTCACAGGCAAATAGATAAGCTGATAGCTGGAAGCATTTTTAGGTTATGTGCTTACTTTGATAACCTGCATGTCATTAGGAACTGACTAACTCAAAAAATGAAATATGGGAGCCCAAATCCTTCCTAATACCCAAGAAGTTTAATCTGGTCTCTTTCTCTAAACAAAAGCAATCCAAAGCAAGAGGCACAAGAGAAGAGGGCTGGGAAATTTTCATGAAAAAGTTGCTTGTTCTAAAGTAGTTTACTGCAAATTTTAAAATAATTTTGCAGTTACTAAAGCTAAGAATTAATGTTGTATATGTTTTCCAAAATGTCTTACCACAGATGTGATACATACATATTTAAAAGTGTCATCCTATTTTTCCTTTTGAAATTATTTCAGACAAAAATAGTAACTTTAAATGCAATAGAGTGCCAATATTATTTATTTTTATAATGACAAAAATAAAGATAAAGGAAAAACAAGTGAGCTTGTTTTTAAAATTCAAGAGCTTTCAGTGAGAAAAAAAAGGGGGGGGGGCAAAAGTTTAATTTGCTAGAATGAATGAGACAATGTATTTTCAGTAGAAAAAAGAGAAGTTTGTTTTGCTGCCAACAAAGAGCTCTAGATAAACTCAGTAGAGCAGAAAATTGCATCCAAGCTAAGACATAAGTGTGAGGCACCTGACTGCATTAAATATTTTTGGGGAAAACCCACTACTATATAGCAGGAGGCTCAGCTCACATCTAAATTAAAGGGACAATGCTGACCATTTTCTAATCACCTTAAAAACATCTATTGTTTCAAAATTTTGTCTTTCTAAAATCAATTCCTTTCCCAGATCTGTGTTCCTTTCCTATTTTTCCTATTTGTGTCTACATGATTCTAAGTTTTACTTTCCACATGCCACCACTCCCACTCTCCAGCTGGTGTTTTATTTTAAATAAAAATCACAAGCCCGAATAAACTTATCTTAGAAATAAAAATGAAGAATCAAATGAACTTTTTAAAGTTGTTTTTCTGGCTTTACAATCTTTCCTTGTTTCATCCATTTACAGTTCTCAGAATGCTTTGAGCTCGAGTGAAGCAGTCCATGTGCTTCATTGTCCTAACTGTCCTAATACATTACCGTTTCACAGAAATTCTTGCTTTACACTAGATGAAGACTAGATAAACAGCTGCAAGAATGTACAGCAACTCAAAAGCTCTCCAAGCTCTGGCTGTTCTCAGGAGAAGCCGAAAAAGTTTATTTTCGGCTTTACTGCCAGTGGGTCTGGCGATTGAGAGGCAGCAGAGGACACGGCCCGGCCAACCAGTTCCCAGGTACTTCATTTTCCAGGCAATTCCACCACACTTATGAGTGTAGGCGCTAGGGCCTGACCCCGCAGAAGGTATAAGCCTCTGAAGGGTGCAAGCAATATAAAAGAGTACTCCTATAAAAATTCCTTGAAAAGAATCAAAATAAGACCAAGAGAAATGACCAAACCCCTTGTCCTGGAAAGCACACGGGTGGGATATACACTGAATGTCAGAAGCATGGGCCTGATGAAAACAAACTTCCCTTTCACTAATCCCCTTGGTTTGAAAGAGACCATCAAGATCTCATTAATAAGTTTAACTAACATGTTTCATGATGACTGATCTGCTGCTCTACAGAAGAGAAGTTAGTTGACTAACTTGCAGCTATCACATACTATCCCAACTGGATTCACTCCTGGAAAGAAGAAAGTACATTCTCTACCAAAACTTTTCACACATGACACTGCTTGTGTTGACTGAAGGTTTTTCTCACACAGCAGCAGGCCATGGGCTGAATCTCTGAAATTTAGGTTGCAAACAAAGAACATAACTGATCACCACTTGGATTCTTCATGCCAGCCTTATTCTTGGCTGAGTTAAGTGGACTGTAGACTCAAATAAGACAAGGCTTAGCAGCAGAATAAAGCAAAAACACAAACAGTTCCAGTGCCAAGTTTTGTGAGTCAAGTGAAAATACTTTGATGTCTGCTTAAGAACAATTAAGCATTTCAGGTGTCTCAGAAAGAAGCAAACATGTGAAAACAGTCACAAGCCAACAGTTAGGTTGGAATGACAAAAATAAAGAAACTGAGATTCCTTTCCTCGCCCTCCGTAGTCAGAGTGATAAATTTCTGGAAGATGGAATTACATAGCATAAAAGACAGATAATTGTTACCTTTAAGCAATAACGGCATGAAGGGGATTTTGGGTGGCTTCATTTTCTTGAATGCGTCTCGGTAGGCTTTGTGATTCAGGGATGGATCCTGCCGAACCAAGCAGATTACAAAGAGAAAGAAAAATCAATGTGCTATAGAAACAATTCTAAATCTATTTTCGCTGTTACAATTTGAACATGATTTAGACATAGAGTGGTTCTTCCTAAGAACAAAGTAGATAAAGGTTTCCTAGGAGAATAAACTCACTAAATTAGGGCAGGAAATCTAGGCAATGAATGAAAGTCAAGTTACTGGTTGACGATAATGGGAAATGACTGCCAAAGAGAGACACCTTTTGATTGCCCTATTATTTTCCCTCCAATAGGTTCCTTAAGTACAGTTTCCTCTCCATAATTTCTATCATGAGGTAAACCCAAAGTCTTTTGTTAGGCACACCTCAAAGAAAAACTGCCCTCATAATGCACAGATAATGCAGAGAAAACAAAAGAACATTTTTGTTGTGTTCTGAAAAGAAACTGCACATTTTGTTATCTCAAAGATACAAGGAATGATAAAAAGGAGAAATGGTAAAAAGAAAAAAAGAATAATGCATAAGAATTGCATAGTAAATTTAAACTAGCTAATTTCATAGGTTTTGAAATGGACTGTACTGAAAAATGTGCCTTCTGAATATCACACCAAAAAGACCATTCTCGCTACCTTTTTCCATGGAGAGGAAGAAGCAGTAACCATTACCCTCCTTCACTCCATTAAGAAGCAAAGCTACCTGTTCATATACAGGTGCACTAGTCTAAGCTACCTGACATGGCAGAATGGAGATATTGACCACTGAAATCTAGGAAGAAATCTGAGGCTAACTATCAGTTTGAAGAGTAAGTCCACTATGCTCAACTACTTACTGTTAAACTTTCAAGTTCAGAGAAAAGTTTCTTAAACTTCCCAGGGATTTTCTAAAAACAAACAAACAGAAAAAGAAAAGGTCAAAAGAAGTCAGTTATTTTGAGAGGAATGTTCATTAAGTTGCACTATATACTTCACATTTCTGAACATAAATCCCTCTATCAACTGGTTCTACCTTGATTGCTTCTCATTACTCAATTTTCATCATTCCTTAATGTGATGTTCCTTGGGAATGTTGCTAAAGACAGTTTAAAATGAATAGCAGCCACAGGATTTAGGAATCCAACTTAAGACAGTCCACACACTGGTGATCTTTTCATGAAAGCTTGGATTTCAGTTCTGTATCCTACCCTTGACAAACGCTCTCACCTTCTTAAATGGTCTTGTTGAGTGGGAAGTAATAATGTTGACTGATATTTTTTGTATAAATGATATAATGATGTTTCACAGCAGAGGTTTAAATAGTGAAAGGCCATGAAAACCCTCATTGATGAGGCCTGTACTTTAGTGGGTAGAATCACCAAACTGGAAAGATCACCCATGCAAACAGTGGCCTGAAGACTGACAGGGGATGGAAACGTACACTGTCCTCCCAAATAAGAATTTGGGCCTAAGGAAGAAGGGCCTGGGATTTCCCAGCCTGCCCTTACTCTGGTGAAGTAGGAAAGCCAGACGTCTCGGTAGTCAGTCAGAGTTTGAATTCTGACTCTGCCCTCTTTCTAGCTGTGTGACTGCAGCCAGTCTCCACGTTCTCTGATTGAAATGGAGACTACTCACAGGAAACGTACAGTCGACAGTTGGTGCTCGGCAAATTTCAGCACGTAACACTTACGAGTGTTCTACAAAATGTGTGGGATTTTCTGTTTCCAAAACAAATCAAAACAATGAGGTAAACCCTTACAATAACTACACTTTTAAATATCAATTTGATAATTCTGAATATGGACTCAACAACACAGGTTATTCAACCTGTTTGGAAACTACTGTTACACACACCAACACATACGTATTAATAAATGGATGATAAATGCGAAACGATAAAATGCAGACACCTGCAACTATTCTTCTGAGCTGCATACCTGAGTATTTTGGATATCCCACAAAAATGTCTCAGTTGCGCGTCAAACTCAACGCATCTAGGGCCAAACTGATCTACTCAAGGGGTCAGCCATGGGCCAAATATGACCCCATGCTTTTGTAAATAAAGTTTTATTGGAGCATGGCCATGCTCATCATTTACAGACTAAACAGGGCTTGCACTTCAATAGGAGACTTGAGTCATGCCAATGGAAACAACATGCCAAAAAAAAAATTCACCATCTGGCCCTTTACCCCAAATGACTGCTGACCTCTCTTCTAGTTCCTGAAACCAACTTTTCCTCTATTGACTACTTAGGCCAGTGTGATCATTTTCCAGGCCTAGAAACACTGAAGTCATCAGCTCAAGTGGGCGTCTCTCTCTGAGAACCCAATGGCCTTGATCATACAACAGTGACAGGCAGAACCAGGATTTGGGAGACCTGGAACATATAACATTTTGTGGGCCCTCTTTTTTAATAAAAAAAAAGAATATAAAACTACTTTTGTAAATTTTGCAAAGATATCTGCCATCCACGTGAACATACTGCCAGGAATATTGCAAATGAGAGGCCTGGTAGCTTAAATTCATAAGCATCTCAGCAAATCTGCCTCTGGACAAACGGAGCTTTTGAAAGGACCAACATGAAACTGTAACCATGCCATCACGGAGAAAAACAGAAAACTAATTCAAGTTAGGAGGCATTTTTCAATTTTTGTTTCTTTCATATATATTATAGAACCATTTTGAAGACCACTTGATCAAAATATTTCCTAACACCTTTTAAATATAGCAGTGTGTACATGCCTATCTCAAACTCCCAAACTATCCCCCACAACCAACCATAAGCTAAAATGGATAACCAATAATGTATAGCACATAGAACTCTGCTCAGTTGGGGCAGCCTGGATGGGAGGGGAGTTTGGGGGAGAATGGATACATGGATATGTATAACTGAGTCCCTTCACTGCTCACCTGAAACTATCACAGCATTGTTAATCAGCTGTACCCCAATACAATATAAAAAGTTTAAGGAGAAAAACAGTTCCTAAGGACTTGAGACACTAATTTATAACATTTGTTTCTAGTGGTACTTCTCTCATTTAAACCATTTAAATCAATTTACTTTAAATAAGGACTTTTCGGTGGAACATTTCCCATTCAGTGTTATTTGTCCTCTCCCACCCACTCCATCCCTGCCATGGACCCCCAAGGCTCACCTCCCAGGTCTGAGATAGCCGGCTCACAGAAGCAGTGTTGAGACCCATCACGATAGCAAAGAAGGAGTTCAGGTTTCTCTGGGCTTTGCAGCTGTGGATTAAAGAAAGCAGGAGGCACTGTTAGGCAACATCCTTTTGCCAGATGAGCACAAAAGATAAAGCTGCCAAGACTCTCCTAGGCCACAGGGTTCAGCCTCTAGGGAGGGGCTGAACTCTGCTCCATGACCCATGTGCCCCTGGGAGAGGAGTGGTACCTGCTGCACAAAAACAAATTCAAATACTTCCGCTCATCATTGCCTTTAGGAAAAGACCTGTGCTTTTTAAAAAACTTAATTAATTTAATTGGAGGGTAATTACAACATTGCAATGGCCTCTGCCATACATCAACATGAATGGGCCACAGGCACACATGTGTCCCCTCCCTCCTGAATCCCCCGCACCCCGCCACGTCCCTCCTCACCCTACCCCTCAAGGCTGTCGCAGAGCACTGGCTTTGGGTGCCCTGCACCACACACCAAACTCCTACTGGCTGTCTATTCTATACGGTAAAGTATATGTTTCAGTGCTAATCTCTCAAATCATCTCACCCTCTCCTTCTTCCACTGTGTCCAAAAGTCTGTTCTTTATGTCTGTGTCTCCTTTGATGCTCTGCACGTAGGAGCATCAGTACTATCTTTCTAGATTTCATATACATGCATTAATGTACAATATGTCTTTCTCTTTCTGACTTACTTCACTCTGTATAATAGGCTCCAGGTTCATCCATCTCAGTAGAACTGACGCAAATGTGGTCCTTTGCATAGCTGCATAATATCCCACTGTATATATGTACCACAACTTCCTTTTCCATTCGTCTGCTGATGGACACCTAGGTTGCTTCCATGTCCTAGATACTGTAACTAGTGCTGCAATAAACATCAGGGTACATGTATCTTTTTCAATTCTGGTTTCCTCAGGGTATATGTCCAGTAGTGGGATTGCTGGATCATTTAGGGCTGCCCTCATAGCTCAGCCAGTGAAGAGTCTGCCTGCAGTGCAGGAAATGCGGGTTTGATTCCTGGGTTGGGAAGATCCCCTGGAGAAGGAAATGACAACCCATTCCCGTATTCTTGCCTGGAGAATCCCATGGACAGAGGAGCCTGGTGGGCTACAGTTTATGGGGTGGCAAGAGTCGGACATGAATGAGTGACTAAGCATGCATGGTAGTTTTATTCTTAGTTTTTTAGGGAATCTCCATACTGTTATCCATAGTGGTTGTATCAGTTTGCATTCCCACCAATAGTGTAAGAGGGTTAGCCAAAGCAATCTTGAGAAAGAAGAATGGAACTGGAGAAATCAACCTTCCTGATTTCAGACTATACTATACAGCTACAGTCATCAAGAAGTATGGTACTAGCACAAAACCAAATCTAGACCAATGGAACAAGATGTAAAGCCCAGAGATAAATCCACACACCTATAGGAACTTTATCTTTGACAAAAGGGAAAAAATATATATAATGGCAAAAAGACAGTGTCTTCAACAAGTGGTGCTGGGAAAACTGGTCAACTATGTGTAAAAGAATGAAATCAGAACACTACTAATGCCATATGCAAAAATAAACTGAAAGCGGATTAAAGACTTAAAATACCAGAGCAGAAACTAAAAAACTCCGAGAGGAAAACATAGGCAAAACACTCTCTGACATAAATCATAGGAAGATCCTCTATGACTCACCTCCTACAGAAATGGAAATAAATACAAAAATAAACAAATGGGCCCTAATTAAACTTCAAAGCTTTAGTACAATGAAGAAAACTGTAAGGTGAAAAAACAACCTTCTGAATGGGAGAAAATAACAGCAACAAGGCAACTGACAAGGAATTAATTTCCAAAATATACAAGCAGCTCAATACCAGAAAACCAAACCACCCAATCAAAAAGTGGACATAAGACCTAAACAGACATTTCTCCAAAGATGTGTGCTCTTGGTACCCTCTGGACACTTCAAGATTCCTTCTTTTAAAAAATCTGTTTTGGATGCATTTACAATTTCAACTGAAAGCTCTGACGTTCCTGTTTCTTCACAGATCCCAGACTCATTATAATAGCTCCTGGGTCTTGTCTCTTTAATCTGTATGTTGCCTTTCTTTTTTTGACAAGTCCTCTTATCTCATAGGTCTAAGCTCCCCTCCTATTACATTTAGACATTATTTCCTTTTCTCTCAACAAAATAGCTACTATATTATGCATATACTTATATATTTAAAGTATGGCATATATTATGTGGACACTGTCCCATATTTCTAATTTGAGGAAAAAAGGAATATAATGCAAAACAAGACCATGTCAAGCTCCAATAACTCTGGAAAGTTATCTGCTCTGTAGAATGTCAATCTTGCCCTTCAACTTAGTTGGTCGAAACTCCACTAATTTTCAAAGCCAGCTGAGGGGGTTTGATCCAGCAGAGGGAGGATGGGCTTCCAGGTCAGCCATCCCAAACACTCCTTAGTCTGGGATGAATTAGAAAACAGCTTCTCTGAGGCAAGTTTTTAAAATTAAAAAATTATCCTAATTACATAGGAAAGAAATATGAAAGTGCTTAGCAGCAATAAAAAGTACCTAATGTGATTTGACTAAGCTGTCCTCGGGTGTCATTTCTTCCATGACACCTCCACCAATGGCTCAGATGGAATTTGGGAACAGTGTATATACATCTCTGTATCCTGCTTTTTCAGGTATACACTCTTATATATTATGGGTTCTTGACTGTTATCATTAACGGCTATAGAACACTTCATCAAAAACATATTTAAATAAATTTAAAAATGTATTCTCTTATTGTTGATGTTTAAATTATTTTCAATTCAACACAATTCAATACAGAACGCTACAATAAATATCTTTTGCATATAAAACTTTTTACTGTCTGATTTTTTAAATTAAGTTATACTTCAAGTCATTACATGATTGATCAAAGCAATCATGACTTTAAGATTCTTGAACATATTAATAACTTCTGTTTCCCAAAACTATACCAATTTCCAGTCGCACAGGTGTGTGTACGGGAGCAGGGTTCCTGAGTTCAGGACCAGGAAACGATTCTGGGCTCTGAAGTGGTAATATACAGAGCTGGCTGTGCCCTGACTGGTCCCGCCTAAACCCGTCTGCTCCTGGAGCCAGTTCTGTGCACTGGACACTGCCCAGGACAGCTGCGCCTGGGCGGCAAGGCAGTGGGGGTCGCCCACGGGGAGCATTTCGGAAGTTTCAGTCTCCTTGATAGGGGAACCTGGGAAGGCACCGTAGCCTATACACCTGCTGTCCAAAGCAACCGGATGAACACAGCCCTGCAAGCCCCTCACTGCTGGGTCTGCAGGGGGCACGGTCTGTCCCTTTCACAGTCTTTCTGTCCAACTTTGGACTCTGCCTATGGTTTCCTGATAGGCACGAGGACTTGATATTCAGTCTAACTGGCCCTTCATCTGGTTTCTGCCAATGTTCTCCCAGGTGGAGCCTGCTTGGTATTATCCATGAATAAACAAACAGGACACTTTCCTGGCCTATGGTTGAAAAGTCCACCTGTTTCTAAGAGATAAAGGAGCCTAAAGGTATCAATACTGCAATTCTGCCTTTCTTCTGCCCTTTGTTCCCTCATTCCACCCTCCTGTCTCATCTCACCCTGGCAAGCTCAGGCCAGCCAGGGCAGACTCGAGTCAGCTCCATCTCTTCATGTGATGATGCTGGGCGCCTCTGCTGAGGGCCCTGTGGTGAGAACAGCCCCATCCCTGTGCCAGAAGCATCTCAGCTGGATACTCTCCCTTTCTCCCCCTCCTCCCACCGTAGTGCATGATGGGAGCCCCACTGGCTCTGTCATTTCCAACTAGACATTTTTATACTCTGTCCAACACTCAAATGCACAGTATACAGCAAAACTTTCAGATAGCATTTGTTGGAGTTGAAAAGAAGACCCTGGGGGCAAATCATTTTATTATTATTCACTATAAACAGTATACTATCTGCTTTTATATTAAAAAATCATTTAGCTACAAAAAAATCTTTAGATGTAATTCTCATCTTTTTATCTTCTATCTCCCCATAAACAATTTTCCTGGTTCAGATTTTTCAGTCATATTTAAAATTTTAAAAATCCACAAACAATAAATATCTGAATGTAAAAAGAAAAAAAAATGAATATACGGATGACTTACTTCTCTATAAGACAAATTGATACGGCACAAATATCGGTCACCACTCCCATCTGGAGTCCTCTTTAGCCAAGGTTCATTCATTCCAAGGTAAGAACAGACTGACACTAAAACATTCAGTTTAGCAAACACTCCTTTGTCTGAAGAAATAAAATCCACTCAATCCACAGAGGTGGGGGATGGGATTGGTAAGAAGGAAGGAAACATGAATATGCGAATAGGATGCCTTAGGCAGGGAAGGCACTGCATGAGCATGAAAATTAACTGTTTTCCTGGGGCTATCTGTACCAGTGTGATTATGAAGAATTTAACTTTATGTTTCTGTTGGAATTCTGTTCTATGGGCCAGGAATAGAGGCCAGCACAGCAAATCATTCAAGAGCATAGGGCCATATGGAGAAGATGTGAACATACATACTTCATTTCCCTGAGGACAGCTATGATCTTAGACTGGGAACTAAGCTATGTGGTGTCATTTTACTCCTTGGGATATTAGTGTCCCATTTCACCAAGTAGTTGGCTTTTATAAGAATGTTCTGGACCACAAAGAGCCTCATCTTTAGGAAGTTCATAGGTATTATAGAAAATGTACTGACTGAATTAAAAAAAAAAAAAAAAGAGCATTCATTCATAAAAGTAGTCTAAGATTCAGGTATATAAAGAATCCTGGTGCCTTTCAATTCAGTCCAAACTCTTCAACCTGAAATCCAATATCTTTTACAGTTTGGCCCCATCTTCCCTTTAAGCTTGGTCTCCCACAGCTTCCTCATAAATACCTTCCACTCAGGCCAAACTGGATGAGGTTCCTTTTCCAGACCACATGCTCTCTGCCTCCCATCAACTTCTCTGCTTCTCTCTTGTGAGTTTGAACTCCATGGAGAGTGTACTCCTGAATTTTTATCTAGAATTCAAAATGCTACTTCTTCCCAATGTTTTTCTAATCCTCCTTTCCCATTCCCTTGGCATAGAAGCTTCCCGTCCTCTAAAGACCCTGAAAGAACTTCATCTCATGGTAGGGAACCCTTGGGTTCTATTTTGCAATGAGCCATTGGAGTTATAGAAAGTATTCCCCTGCCCAGCAGATCGCAAAGTTCTCAAAGGCAGGTATTGGGTGTAGCTGCATTCTGATTCCCCCATAATACCCTACACAGACGTGCAAACATAATGAGTGATCAATACAGATTTCCTAAATATATTACACTGACATGTACCCAAAAACTGTTTGATATAAAAACTACTTTGAAAAACAAAGGAGGAAAAAAAAATGGAAAGACTGGAAGGTAGGAGGAACTGGGAAAGATCTGGACTCCTGTTGCCTGTTTGTGTTGGAAAGACCACCCAAGCATGGTCTCAGGACATTAATCTGGTATTTTAACAGAAGCTCCCAGGAAGTTACTAAAATGTCATCCAACCAACTACTGAGTCACTGCTATTTACCAACTTCAGTACCAGGTACCCCAGGTCCAATGTTTGAGTAGAAATGGTCCCTGTCCTCTGGAAGCTAACACAGCCCAGCGAAGGAATTCTATATACAAAAGTAAGTTTAATCAATGAAAGTTCATACTCTGGGCATGAGGGAGCCAGGAGCAGAACCTTGAAACGCATCTGACTTTCAACAGTTCTCGCCCCCTCTCATCATCTCCCCCCATGTGCCTAACCTACTGTAACTCACCTGGCCACCGTGTAATTTAGCTGCACAATGGGGCACGTGTGCGCTGCCTGCTTTTTCCTTCGGCACAGAGAGCTATGGTCTGGTATTGTGACATTTACTTTAAGATATAAATATTTCAAAGGTGAAGACAGAAATATTCAGAACAGACCTTTCCAATCATTTGGTCACTTAACTCACTATTACCCTTTTGTATCCCATCTCTTCACATCCTATCCCATCCCATTACGGGGAAAAAACAGATTTCCTCTAAAGGAGAGGAACAGAACTGCGTTTTTTACCACTAGACACTCACTGAGCGGCAATTTTGATGAATTTTTTCACCAGCTGCACTCGCTTGCCCAGTGGGCTGCAGAGCAGAATCTCCGTGGCCACCCAGAGCTGGACCTCATTGCATCTCTGGAGCAGCAGGCTCAGGTTCGCCGTGTGCTCCCCGCTTCCCTGTCTGCTGAACGTGAAGTAGATCAGCTCTTGCTGAAAGACAATGTATTCAAGCCAGCATTTACTGTTACAGCACAGGGTCAAGTTAATACAAAATACAATCCATTTTTTAAAATTCATTTTTAATTGGAGGATAATTGCTTTACGATGTTGTATTGTGTTTCTGCCATACAACAGTGTGAATCAGCCGTAAGTATACATATGTCCCCACCCTCTTGAACCTCCCTCCCATCCCCCAACCCCATCCCACCCCTCTAGGTGGTCACAGAGCACTGAGCTGAGCTTCCTGTGTTATGCAGCAACTGCCCATTGGCTATTTTACACATGGTATGTATATGTTTCAGTGCTACTCGCTCAACTCCCACCACCCCTCCTTCCCTCACTGTGTCCGCAAGTCTGTGAGTGTCTCTATTCCTGCACTGCAAGTAGGTTTTTAAGAACTATTTCAGATAGCCACTGTCATAATGTTAGATATAACAAATAACAATATATTAAATTCAAGACAATTCATGTTGACTTTCAGAAATGCCTCATGAAATGATGTTCACATAAAAGACTTACATAAATCTACGTTTTTAGAATGCAAAGATGATGCTTTTCATGAAAACCTAAGACACTCTTACATCAGAGGCTGAATCAAATCCGAACTTCCCAAACTTGTTCTATAGGCAACTTCAAGCACAAATGACATCATTTGTTCAGATGTACATTAGACCCTCACAGGTAGATTCTCTAGACAAGGGTTTTCACACTTCAGTGTCAATCTGAATCACCTGGAGGTCTGTTAAAGCACAGACTGCTGTGCCCCACCCCCCTAAATGTTCTGAGTCAACAGGTCTGTGATCTGGCCAAAAATCTGCATTTCTACTAAATTCCTGGGTATACTGATGATGCTGGTCTGGGTACCCACTCTTTGAGAACCACTGAAATAAGACACTGTCAAATCATAGAAAGAGAGTAAGATTAGAATAAGGTACAAAACTGACAGTAACTAGTGACTAGACTGATCATATGTAAGCAATGGAAGAGATTTGTTTCTAATCAGAAAGCTCTGTGTGTGTGTGTGTGTGTTTTACACAAGAAATTCACACCCTCCCACTGCATAAGCACACAAGCAGGGACACATCCCACTCTACCAACACTTCCAAAGTCACAAGTCATTTAGCTTGAATGAGTTCACTACTTGCTCAAATTTAGATTGTTATATTGGAATGTTTTCCACGAGAAAATATGGGGACGTTTAAAAGATGCTCCAAAATGAAAGAGAACCTTGGGGGTCCCTTAATCAGTCACGAGTTCCTTCTTCAGCAGGAAAGGCCTTTTTGTAATGAAACATTTCACTACCCGGCAAAGCAAATGCAACACAGTCTACCTCATTTTTCATCTACTGAGTCCTGTGAGCCTTTCCACTGGCTACATTTATTCATCAATTGTCAGTAGCATTCTGCCCCTCATCTCCTGTTTTATAAACGCTTAAGCTGTCCTCAAGGGAGAGGTTGATGGACATAAAAATTTGAAATATATCTCAAAATGTCCGAGAGAGTGCTTGAAGTCCTGCAGCATAGTCTAAATGTATAGAATGTTCTTAGGAAAGTGTGTGTGTGCATGTAGGACACATATAAATGTGATTTTTATATAAGTACTGTAAAGCCACGGAAAAATTAAAATGTCAGTATCAAAGGTATCAAACATAAAACACCTCTTCAACCCCATGCAACCTTCATATACATATATATACACACACACATATATATATGAATACATGTTTTCAAACATTAAAAATACAGCATATTTATACATTACACAAATATCCGACTGTATTAGGTGCAAATAAAGCATGATCATGTATTCTAATTATCCTAGGTTTGGATCAGTCTTTCAATATATTTAAAGTCCCCAAGTATCTTTGTGGGCCATGGTATCCCAAAGCATAACTATATCAACCAGAAAATGGATTGTCTTAAAACCTAATCACACATGAATATTCTTCAAGAAGAATTCCTAGTTAAGGTGGCAGTAGCATTTACTTGATCGTTTCCCCCTTACTTACCTCGTGAATTGAACTGAAAAGGCTCCAATCAAAATTCATTAATTCCAGAGCAAGATCCCAAGTGTTCATTCCCAAAATCCTGATCGACCTTTGCTGTGATTCCTCATTTTCTGCAAACGGATTCTAAAGTGACAGACAGAAGCAAAAGAATCCTCAGTAAATTCCCAGATGGTTGGCACTGAATTGGCTGGCCACAGAAAGGCACTAGAAGCCCGCGTGAGAAAAATAATCTTGTCTGAGTGCACTTAATAGTTTCCCTGATCTGTTCACCTTCGGTGAGTTACAGCCAATTCAGGAAACAGCCTCAGAAGCTGCAGAATGTGATCAATGATACTTCACTGAGCTGTCCCTCCCTCCCCACAGGCAAGCATGCACACACACACACACACACGCACACACACACACACACACACGTGCACAAATCTGATTATAAAACACTGCCCCAGCAGACAGCATAATGAAAGCAAAAGCCCTGAAGTCACTTTGGTTTCTGGTAAGAATTAATGTGCCAGCAGGGTTAGGAGAAAAACAAACAAAAGAAATGTCACAGTGCACTTCAATAAAGACAGACATGGCTTTTACAGGAAATATGTTTAACAAGTCTCATCCCAGACATGCATTTACAAATTTTACTAAAATGCCCGTGGAAAGCAAAAAAAAAAAAAAAAAAAATTTAAACAGGAAATAAAAAATAAAAGTTAATTCATTTATACCCCATGGTGTATGATTATTTTAAATTATCAATTGCTTTCCCTAGACAAATGGGTATGAAGAGTTTGGTAATAAAAGTATTTCTTTAAAATCTGACATAAAATTATTAAATGCCACCACAATTTTAAATCTGCCATCACTGTTAAATTATTAAAAATTTGGCATCTTTTCAAAACATCTGATATTTTTAAATTAAGGTAATAAATTCTCTTATTTGACTTGAACAGTTAATGACGTTAAAACAGTTAATGTCTTGGGAAAAAAAAAAAAAGAAGAGGACTTTTCAAAAATAAATGCCATAGAAGAGTAAAAGGAATATTTCAGAATCCAAATATTAGTCTTTATTTTTTGAACTGCAAAATAAATTATTAGCATTTTTGAATTTTTATATTTATGAAAAGGTTTCCTAATTGAAAACATGACAAAAGACCTCCATGAGCTATTCCACAGACTAGAATTCCCTTCAGAGTGGGTCTAGGCACAAACTAGCCCTGTACCTCCGGCATGGGCACAGGGTGGAGCTCAGTAAGGGCGGAACGGATGATGTACGTACAGACGCTGAGGTGGGGAAAGCCCAGGTGTCCCAGGGCCCTGTCTGGCTAGATGGGGACCACGCAGATGTCAGGCTACACTGCAGACATTCACAGAGCCACGAAGTGGGAAGAAACACAGATGTCTGCTTATGAATTTGGAGCTGTAAGGACATTGTCACTTGGCTTTTTACCCCTCCTACTTTCTCCCTAAATGTGTCCTTACCCCGGCCCTGCCGTCTGGTTATTCAAGGTAGTCCACCGCCCTCTCCAGGAAACACTTTCTATTTTTCTATTCCAATCATTCAGGGCTATGATTCCTGCTCTCCAAGAAGGCTGACCCATGCCCAAGCACAGGGGATATCAGTGGTTTCCCCTGCTAGCCTTCCCTTACAATGCTCCGTTTCAACGGAGATCTTTTGGAGCTGAAATTACCAGAACTATGATTCCAATGGGGAAATTTTAGGTGGGGGAAGCATTCACATGCAGGGTGGCATCTGGCTCAACTCACAGCACTTATTTATCCCACAAGACCTGCCCCAGGCCTGCCCTCTGCTATTCCGAGGCCCTGGACTGCAGCAGCAGAGCTCTGGGAACTCACATTGAGGGAGCCACAGGAAACGTCTGTTTGCGGCTGGGGGTGGAAGGGCGGGACAGTGGGAGACCCAGTAACAGTAACCTGCACGTTAGCTCCTCCTCCTTTGAGAGGTGGGGGGTGACTAATGTTATTATGGCAATTTGAGATCTTGTAGATAATTTTACATGAGATATTTTTATTATAAGCGGTGTTGGTTAACCTACATGGTATACAGACTCGTCCATTATACACATAAAAGGAGCCTAGCTGGAAAGAGCCATTCCTGTGATGACTGCATGGCACAGACCAGGACCCTGACTCCGGATGATACGATCATGATCTGGTAGAGCCCACTTTTTATGGGTGATGGCTCTGAGGCCTGATTCTACCATCCAGAAAGCAACCACAAGACCGAGGTTTTTAGGAACAACAACAAATCATCTAGTTAAGTATAAAGGTTCTTAAACTTAAAACTGAAAATAACATACAGTGGGGGTTTCTCCATTTCTTCATATGCTTACTCTTCGGTGGCATCTGATGTTGCCCACTTACACAGGGAATGCTGATCATGTACCTTCTCTTCAAGGGAATGGCACGCTCAAAGGGCACCCAGGGGACAGAAGAACAGAACCTCTTTCCCTTTAAATGAACACAGGATGGATTCCTCAGCCTGATCTCCATATATCCACCAGGAAAGAAGAAATGGAATTAAGATTCTGTTGGACAAAGTGTCCCATCTCTCAAATTCCTTGTTCCAGAGAGGCTTAGAGAGAAACAGTGCGAAGGGTTTTCAGTTCCTAAAGACAGGCCTGCCTCTGATTAGCAAATGTACTGTTGTTTGACAAGTGTACTGTTGGCTACAGAAGGAAACAGCTTGATGTACTTTTCTAACATTCATTTTAAAACACACAAATACATGTTCTCAGCCTGACATTTGTGCCCCTGTGCTTCAAGCACAAGGCTAAGGGTAACTCACCAAAGTGTCGGCCAGGTCTTTCCGGTAGACATATATCCGACCAGAGGCATCAAGGGATTTGGAGATGGCCAAGTTGTTTGGCTGAAGCTCATGCTTTTCTTTATTTACAGAAAAGAATAATTAAAAACACAAGACGAGCTAGTATGCATTCACAGTACTGCTAAAGAGTGAAATCTGCCAAAGAAAAATACTTAAAAGTAAATGGGATGTGAAGTAGATGTGATTCAGTTCTGCATACGCTATACAATGACACCAGATAATCAAAGCTTATTATCCACGAAGAGGTAACCTCTTAGGATTCATTCTTATAATATTTAGTCATTTTTTTTACACAGAACAGCTTGGGGAAAAAGGGAAAACTCACTCTTCACTTCATATCTATCTGTAAAGTAACCACATGAAGACTTCCCTGACAGCCTAGTGGTTAAGACTCTGCTCCCACTGCAGGGTGCATGGCAGAGATTCGACCCCTGGTTGGGGAACTAAGATCGCACGTGCCAGGAGGCAGGGCCAAGAAAAACAGAAAAGAAAGTAACCATACAACAATAATACTGCTAACAGTTGGGTATATCTCTGTCCTCATATTTATGCAAATATGTATGTGCACACATGTATATACAATCACAGCTATTCGTATGTATACATTAATAATCATAGATACATATATACTTGTAATAATTCCTTATGTGGTTTTATGTTCTGATTTTATTGTACTTATCCTCTTGTCAAAATTATTTATATATGCCATGTGTAATTGGTTATATAACAGTCTATTATACCATCATTTAATCTTTCCTCTATTGTTGAACATTTAATGGTTTTCAATTTTTTTTGTCATATAAATTAGATAGAGAGATACGTGCTAAATACCAGCAAGGGGCCTGACATATAACAGGGATTTGATAAATGGGATCTATTATTATAGCAGCCATAATACATATTGCTGAAGTCAACATCCTTCTGCATAAATCTTTGGCTCCTTATAGATGATTTTTCTTAAGACAGATTCTCAGCAGTAGAATTACTAGGTCAGAGGGAATGAATATCTGTAAAGGTTTTGATACAAGCTGCCAAACTGCTTTCCAACTCTTATGTCTACCAATACTCATCATTACTTTGAATAAGTTTATTGATTTGCTAAAATCAAAAATAGATTATTGATATATTTTATATTTCTTGGCAACTAGTAAAGTGAATATTTTTCATCTATTCTTCTTCTATTTTATTTACCTATTGTTCCTATCCTTTGACCATTTTTCTACCATAGCTGGACTCATAACACAATATGCTTCTCAAAGAAAAATGTCCTCCTCTCACCTGCAAAACACAGAGGGGAACTGACCAAAGTGATATTCAAGTTTATTCCACTGTAACACAATCAGTGTCCCCTAAGGTAGCCCTTTATTTATCCAGCAGGGTTGGAAAATCAATACATCACATCTCTTTTTCTAGATAACATAATCAGCTCAAATGCCAGATTTTGTTTTGAACATTTCCGCTTGATACAGAGGACAAAAATGATACTCAAATACATTCTTTACCACCCAGCACTGCAAAGATCAGTAGTACTGTCATGTCAGGCTCTTGACATCTGCTGTAAATGGTCCCACATGGCTGGGCTCTGACATTCTTCTATATCTTCCCTCCTTGTTTAAGCTACAGCTTCTTGCGACCCTCTGTATATTCATAAATACCTTAGATATGAATTTATAAGAGCCATTCTGCATTTGCTATGAAATAAAATGGCATGGTTTGCTGACAGCCATTTTTCCAGTTGCTAAGAATTATTTTTCTTACTGTCACGTTTGTCACTATGCCATAAACAAGGAAAAGTGATAGAATTTTAGGCTCTGAGGAACTGGGTAGGTTTCTGTTACTACATACACATACTTCTCCTGGGCACAAAACAGCTAGAAGCCTACAAAGAGCTGTGAGAACAACAGTACTAGTCCTTTCAGAGAAACCAACAACATGGCCAACGTGCATTTTCTTTTGAGAAAGAGAAAATAACAGTAGATCTCACTGTCATTTCATTTTGACACAGCATTGAAAACATTATTTATTAAAAATTATGTAACTAGAGCAAGGAATACACTAGGTTCTGTGGGCTTTTTTTTTTTTTCCTTCATAAGAACATTATTGTTTGGGGCACATAAAACTGCAGGCAGAAAGGTTCTTAACAGACAAAACTACTAACTGATGAAAAATGATGGCATATTTCCAAATCTGTGAGGTAATTCAAGAGATAAGCTCGTGTTACTAGTGATGATTAGCTATGAGTATATGCACATCAGAACTCCAGACGAATCTAATTTAATAAAGTGTAAAAATGGTATTTCACAGCCATCAAATAGATAGCGGGTAAAACGAGCCATTCATTAATTCCCAGACTCATGTGCGGCCCTGGCCGACACTGGGTCAGCTGCCAAGGGGGGTGGGCCCCCACTGTGCCACCAGGCCCCCTCAGGGTCCATCTTTCTCCAGCACCTTTTGTCTGCATGGGGACCCAATCACTACTTTCTGTAACAGTACTGCCTTGAGAGGTAAATGCTCATTTTGATGAAGCTCACTATTGTCTGGAATCATTTAATATCTTTGGTCACTTAAAATTAATATACAAATATCATATTATCTGGAGTATTTCCTAATATATTTTATTAGATATTCAACTACTCTCTGAACTCCCTTAAAATTCATGTAAGTCCATATGTTTCTGAAACATTTGCTCTTTTCCTTTAGAGAATGTTTTGCTAGGAGGCATGACGCCCAGGGAGAGGAAGGAAAGAAGCACTGGGACTGGGGAGATGGGCTGTATTTGTTTGACTATGTAAACGATTAGCTTGCAGGGCCATTTTATCTGCCTCTGAGTAATAAAGCGGAAGAGACAATGTTCCCTCACATAATGCTTTAACATCAAGTACATTCTGATCTTCTCCTGACTCTAGAGTGATAACAAAAGGCAAACAGAAATGCCCTTCATCTGCTCCCCCTCCCCCCAACACATGGTTGATTAGTTTATGCTGTCCTCCCATTTTTCAACTACTGAGGCTCAGTTACTTTCTTTGTGTTTTTCTCAGGGTTAATGAGATATTAAATAAAGATCGTAAGGCAAAAATGGGAGGCCAGCAACCCAGAGATCTGACAGGCTCCAGTGGAAGCGCAGGGTTCTGTTCAGGTCACAAGATCAATAGGGTCAGCTTGTAATCTGTGTGATCTTATTCAAAACACACAATAAACCATTCTCAGAGGATAAGTAAGGCCCAACAGAAGACTATAACTAGAGCTCACTCCCCATGTCTACCTGAAAGAACACTGCCCGTGAGCTTTCGGCTTATTGTACAGTGTTTGTCTCCTTCAATAGGGAGTCTTTAAGTATTAACTTGTCAGCGGGTAAAATGACTAGTTCAAGGCTGTCTTTCTTTTTGCTTCCAAAAGTAATTTCATCCTTTAGCAATTTCCCAAGTTAATTTAAACATGAAAACAGAAGGCTTATCTAGAGTACAAACTATGTAAAGCTTTATAATACATTTCAAAACACTGGCACGCCTCTCTGGTTCTTGGGGAGGAAATTCAGTATTCAATGGTACCCAACTGTTGTCATGGAAACACCTCTGGTAGAAGGCTTCTCATTGTTACGGTGATCACCCAGCTGCGGACCCAGAAGGGACGCACTGCACGTTTATTCCATAAAAATGTCAACTCTCTCCCTTTGGAGGCAAGCCAGTGAATGATTAAATATTCAAAGACAGAATATAACTTACCGCCAGAGAAGGTGACGGCTACCAGAGCCAGATCATCTTCCGCATGTTGGATCTTTTCTGCCACAACCCTCAGGATCTCTTGGGCTGTACTGGAAACAGTGGCCTTCACGCTGACGTATGAGTGCTCCGTTATGTACACGTGGCAGAAAACTACATGAGGTGAAAGAATTGTGAGTAAACAGAGAACTGTGGCCACAAGGTACAGACGTTTCCAAATCAAGGCACCCACACTATGCTCTTCAGTACAGGACAGACACAGCTAGATTTACACGTGCACGTGGGCGCCCGAGGGCATGAGAACGGAGCCACGTGCTTACACACACATGAGATGGAGACATTATAAAGCAGGTGGGCAAGCTGCAGTAGTCCTTGGGTGTCCCAGAGCCTAATGAGAGACCCACGTCGTGCCAAAGCTCGTTGGGTGCTCCTGGTAGGAGGCAGCCTACCCACAACACAGCGCAGTCTGTGCAACACGGACTGGACTTCACAGACCCTTCCGTGAGGGTTACCGAGATCTCCCAAAGCAGCCTACAAAAATGTCTAACTCACACATTTTCACTTTACACTTCTCCTCCCAACAGCCCCAGTGGCTCAGTAAAGACCACCACGCTTTGTTATTTGAATTCGCATAAGCTGGCGTGCTGCAGTCCATGGGGCTGCAGATGGGACACGACTGAGCAACTGAACTGAACTGAAGCTTTACCTAAAAAATCTGTCGCTTGCTATGGTTTTGGCTTCAAGCCTTCTTGATCTTTCAAGAAAGAATCTCCGCCCCCTGCCTGTGTCAAGGTGGTAGTGAGCTTAATTTTCAAACGGAGGTCACATTTCCAGCCTTTTTAATTTCCTTTTTCTTGTCTGTGGTACTACTCATTATTACAAGGGCATTATCACTACCATGGTGAACAGGCCCAGGAAAAATACTCCTTTATGATTTGACAGCAGAAGCTGCCTTAATAGCGATGGAAATAACTGACATGTTATTTGCCTTTTATATGAGCCATTGTGAATGTATAAAACACTAGCTTCTTTAGAAAAGACAGGACAATAATATGCTTAAGTATTCTTCTTTTCTAGATTGAAGAAAAGAAGTAGAATGTAGCTCCTAGAAAAGTTTAATATGCAATTTAAATGGCACCACAAAAATAAACCCAGGAATGTTTTCACAGAAATGCAAATGAAGCAAAAGACAAACTATGGGTTTACCAGTATAAACCTCAAAGTAAAGACACTTTGACAGAGGCACTGACAGTATTTTGTTTTAGGTTTGGTAGGGTGTGTCATTAAAACTCTAGCATCCAACAAACAGCTGTTTTATGTGTTGTCAACAGACTTGTGAGAGAGGAAAAGGCTTTTTTCCTTCCATAGAAAGATGGAGTTTTGGAGCAAGGCAAAGATGCAGTCTACAAAATGCTAAATGTGAGGAAAGTTTACATTGCGCTTAGTAAAATGATGAACAAAAACAGTCTGAGGCATCTTGAAATGACCCTTTGAAACTCGGCATGGAAAATTAAACAGCTAATTGTAAGACAGATGGGAAAGGAAGGTTAGCAGCTGAGAGAGGGGGAGGTGAGGTTTTCTGCTCCTCCACTTGGTGCAGATGATGTGGCCCACCAAGCGCCCTCATGAGCAGCTCATTATACACAAAGGATGGAACGGAAGAGGAATCTGCGACATCTGGGTGCTCAAGCGTTCAAGAAGTTGAGCAAATATCCAGTGTCTATACTTAGAATTTTGGCACTGTTGGGGCAGGCGAGTTTTAAAGTCTCCAGTCATAAGAGCATGAACATCTGAATGGCTGTTTCCCAGCTCTGCACTTGACTCACCTTTTACCCTAACGGGAGGAAGCCACTTCCTGTTCTGCTATAAAACAGTGAAGCAGAGAAGCACGTCAGCACTGCCAGTGTGCTGCAAAGGTGCTTCCCCTGCCCTGACCTAGGGGCCCTCTGCGGATGGCGGGGGCGGGGGGTGGGATGTCACGAGCCCTTTTGGCACGAACACTGACTGAGGACGCCCTGCATGTGTGGCGCTGCCTGCATGGCCTTGCCTAGGAGGGGTTTCTATCGCACATCCTTCCTTTCATTATTCCCGCCAAGATTTTCTCCTCTAAATCTCCAGGACTGACTCAGTCCAAGCCCTGAACAGTGCTTTCAGTGGACTTTCCCGTGAGTCACGGGCAATGGACCGACACAGGGGAGAAGGCAGCTAAGGGTGCCTTTCCAGTCCTCTGCACTGCTCCCCAAGAACGCAGTGGACTCTGCGTGGTCTCCTTCCCTTACTTCCCAAAGTAAAGATGACCTGGCTCCGGGGACAGTACTCAGTGATGAAGAAAACTATAGCACGGCAAGAAAAGAAAAACTTTCATGGTGGATGTTAACGTGCTTGTCGTGGTGGGGGTGTGGCAGCTGCAAACAGCTACCGGCAGGCGGAGGTATTAAAGTTGCGTTGTTGTGTTAAACTCCTCCACCTGCCCCAACCCTTGTTCAAATCATACTCACTTTCCTCACTTTCTGTCACAGTTCCTCTGTGCTGCAGCCAGTTCTCCTTCAGACTGAATTGGTGGAAAAGGGCTTTATTCTGCAAGAAGGGAGAACAAGAACAATGAACGAATGTATTGCTGCCCTTTGGAAAACCACAGCTGTTTGCAACATGTTCCAAAAGAGCGTGCCAATTTTTTTTGAATATGAAATCCATCCGTCTAATCTTAGAGGAATAAACTGGGAGTTGCCTCAATTAATACAAGTGGAGGTTGGAGAGTCTGAGCAACAGGATAGACCTTGGCCAAGGTCAGTGGCAGGGACAAAGTCCCAAATTGATTCTTCACAACATGCTGGAGAATACAGGTGTGATTTTTAACCTCTGGCCACTACAAAAGTCCACAGCTGCTTCTCCTGAGAAAGATATGGTTTTCCCACCCCAACATCAACCTTACTTTCGGGTAAGGCCACTCCGACATAGTTTCATACTTCTGCTGTAGAGCAGTGACTTGCTTAGGGGAAATAGGTACATAATTCATTATGATTATCTGTCACCTGACATATCAGCTCCTACAAAACTTGTGCCTGACATGTTATTTTGCATTTCCCCCTTGAAGCTGAACAGGAAACACATTCATCCCAGCTACGATCTCTCTCTTGGTTGGGTTGAAGAGTGCAAACCTTTTTCTTACAAGACTTTCTTACTCTTGTAGGCAAAAAAGTCTTGCATAGATGACTTTCTATTTTTACATCAACATTAACAATCAAGTTTATGTCATTCAGGGGACACTGTGAAAACTCCAGGATTCCAAAATGCACCACAAAAAAATGCAGAAATGTCATAAAGTCAAGGGCACCTGGCTGCAACTGGATCCACGCCAGCATAGGGAAAACTAAGTGAGGCAGGAGCAGGGAGGCAAGCTGAAGCCCCCAGCTCCTTGCCTGACCCCACTTGGGTGGGGGCAGCATTCATATTAATTATGAAGAAATGCCAAGAGGGGCAAGGCAAGGTCCCTAACTCAGATCACCCAGTTTCAGAGAGAAGGGTCTGCCTCACCTTCCTTTGCGGTGAGTATTCATCTACAGTGCTGAAAGGGAAACAACAAGAGGTCAGTCTTTGTCTCAAACCCAGGAAAATGTAGCCACTGTCAACAGACACTACTTTTCAGGCACCGTGTGGAGATTTTAGCTTTTCAAAACGGTAAAATGCACAGTATTCATTCATTTACTATGTAAAACACACTTGACATTAGGATTTCAAGTGAACCAGGAAGAAAAGAAGCTTTTATTCAATAGGTATACTTTGCCTTCTACTCACAGAAAGCGAGCATTGAGGAAATAACTGGATTTACTCAGTCCACAGAAATTCTAAGTTTATTCACATTTCACTAAGTCTTAGGTGAAATTACTGTTCTTCAGATAGCTAAATAAGCTAGCTAAGGCTGCTCTTTTCCAGGATGTTTCAATGTGTGGTAGGACTTGCAGGGCCTTCAGCAGGTCCCCAGCTCAAATTGTATTCCAGCATCTAAAAGATATTTCATTATCTCATACCAAAGACACAGGAATCATGACTTAGATCATGTTCTTACTTATATCTCTTATTTCCCATTTTTATGTAAGTTTTCAAGTGGAATGTATTAAATTACATTAATGCATTTAATGTATTTAAATTTGTATTAAACCAGAATTAAATTTTCCCAATTTTAAGACCTCCCTTACAGCATAGATCATTTCCAAGTAGGGTATTATTTTGATGTAAATGTTTCTTTCTTTTTCATTTTTGCTTCATTTGCTTGTTCATATTTTCATATTTAGTCTTAGGCGATAGAAATTTTTTACAGTGTAGAATGTGATAATAAAAGAAGACCATCAAAATTCATCACATTCATTATTAACAACCTGTAGCTCATTTCTGAACTTCTAAATATGTGATTTTCATGACTGGGACAAAGGTTTACACACGATTTGTGTACACCCTAAAATTATTTATATAGCCTTCACTGCACAGGATCTTTCTTTACTAAATGTGAGTCAGGCTTTAAGTCTCTGACAACGTGAAGAGCTTGAATTAACATTTTCTATGAGAAGCGCCATTTGTGACTGCTGAAATCTTAATATAAGCTTGTCAAAACTTGACAACAGATGTGTTTTATGTTTAAAAAGTCGAAGCTATATTGCAAATCAGAGGACAATACTTCCCTTCAGATTAACTTTGCAGGTATATCTGAAAACTGAATAATGACTTGATGTTTTCATTTACCAAAATTAAGAAGAAGAGTTAGTGGTAAATCAGAGTAAAACCAGGTATTAGCAATTTGAAAGACTAATGATAGATGCTTCAGTGATACCTGGACATGACAAAAGTCACAGAGCAAGTGCTTCCCTTCAATTTTCTAAATTGATAAAGAAACCTCAGGGAATCCATAAAATGAAGTTTAAACATGTGCCATGGTTTGCTGGGACTTGTTTATAAAACTTTTTTCCTATCCCATTAGAGATAGCTATGAACTCCTGAAATGACAAGTTAAATATTTACACTTATAAAAATAAATAATAATTTATTAAATAATTGTTCTTATGCACCCAGACTGTCATGGCTCAGTTGGTTCCTATCATATTGAACAGGGTTTTTAAAAAAATAGCCAGTAAGCTTGATTTAGTGTTCACTCATCTTGAGATATAAAAACAAAATATATATTTACTACTAGAAAACCTAATGAGTCAAGATAAATCCCAGATCTGAAATGTTCAAAATGATCTTTCTGAGACACCTCCAATTCTGTCATACGTGGTGCTGCTTTCTCTTATTATCTATGATGAGGAAAACGAAATACTTACTGACGACGGTGCATTCCAAGTATCTTCTGAAATTCTTTCAGCTCTTTTTCAAGTATTGGGTATTCATAGACATCATCCAGCACATTCCTGTATATGGTCTGGGGGCGGGGGGGGGGTGGGGGGGGCAGAAAATGGCAGCTGAATTGGTCTGGTGTCTATTTTATAAGGATTAAGACTCAAACAGTGGGTAACCTGATCAGAGAGAGAAGTGGAATCCAGAACAATGCAAGGGGTTAAACCAGGCACCACAGAGCTCCTGAGTGGGGGTTCCACCTCAGACCCCCTTGCTCAACTGTGTGGCTCTCTGGCAGCTCTTAGGGGCTATGGGTAGGAGCTACTCGAAATTCCCAGGCCTGTTCTATAATATATTTTTAGAAATAATAGCCACATAATCATTTGGGAAGGAAAAGAAATCTATTGAATTAAACTAACCAGTTGTTTTGAAAATAACAGTAGTTTAGTCAGAGACTTGGTTTAAATCAGTTTTTAACTGGATGTCTAAAAGATATTTGAATTTTGAAATCAAAGTGATTTCTTTCTTGAAGACAAAGTCAGTTTAGACACTTGCCTATTCTGAAATAGAACTCTTCCCCCACACGGATTCCAGTGCACCCCTTCTCTGTATTGACCTGCACAGCTAACATGCTTTTGGTGGCCAAAAGAGTCCAGCTGTCTACAAACTGTCTCCAGAGAATCATCTGTGTTGAAAAGACACTGCAGCCTACTCATGATTAGAAACACATATCAGCTTGCTGCTGCTGCTGCTAAGTCGCTTCAGTCGTGTCCGACTCTGTGCGACCCCATAGATGGCAGCCCACCAGGCTCTGGCGTCCCTGGGACTCTCCAGGCAAGAACATAACTTAAAATGTAAATCGAGGTTTAGCATCAATTTTATTAGTTATGATTGTTTTAATGTCTCAATATACACCAGGTCCTGATAAAGTTTCATAATGTATACATTGTCAATATAGTTCTTATATGATAAAAATAATGTTTTATCCCACTATTGTAGATATGGGACTGGTTAGTTTAAACCTATAATACATCTCAACATATTAGGCAGTTATCAAATTTTAAAGTATGTTTTATTTAATCTTCCTTAATTATTTCATTTGCAATAAAAATTCCCATGACAAGTAAAATAAATAACTTTAAATGAGCGACTTTAAAACTTGCCTTCTACATTTATTGACATAGAATTATTTAAAGTTAAAAATTTCTAACTATGTAAATAATATTTGGCTGCTGCTGCAAGTCACTTCAGTCGTGTCCGACTCTGTGCAACCCCATAGACGGCAGCCCACCAGGCTCCCCCATCCCTGGGATTCTCCAGGCAAGAACACTGGAGTGGGTTGCCATTTCCTTCTCCAATGCATGAAAGTGAAAAGTGAAAGTGAAGTCGCTCAGTCATGTCCGACTCTTAGTGACCTCTTGGACTGCAGCCTACCAGGCTCCTCCGTCCATGGGAGGAGTACTGGAGTGGGGTGCCATTGCCTTCTCCAAATATTTGGCTTCAGAAGTCAAAACAAACAAATACTTTGAATCATAACTTCAATATTACAAACAAGTTAGAGGACTGTAACATAGGAATGAGATTACTGAAATGCACAACTGAAAATAAAATCAGTCATTCAGCATCAAAGAGTAACTGAATAACTGGAAGTTTTACATTACCTTTAAAAACATTTTTGAATGTTCATCTTCATGTAACCAGTCTTTGTATAGAGCAATCCACTGGGAAACAAGATGCAAGACCTTCCGTTTCCGACAAGGAACATCTGAATTTTCTTCTTTGCCTTGATACTTCTTAGCAGAATAGGTGCAAATAGTTAAGAAAGAATACTGCATTGTTGCAAGTAAAAATAGGAAGAGATCCATTTATTCTTGTTTTCATAAAATATGCTAAAGCACATTTTTGAAAAAAATCTACAAGTATCTGTATATGTAGGAAGAAAAGAACATGTGTAGGGAAAGTAACAGGTGTGCACTGAAAAAAGCAAAAGGAAACCCAGGAAAATGCTTCACATACACTTGGTGGCAGGCCATGAGGATAAGGACTGGATGATCGAACTGACAAATGTATCACACAGTTCCACAAGCAGTGCGGGTTGATGCCACTTTGAAGAGATACCAGATGGGCCATTAATCACAAGGGTGGCTTCAAGAGATCTGGCCTCACTACATAGGTGGACACCATTTCCATCAAGATGACATCAGAAGTAGGCCACATACACTTTGATTCTCAGAAATTTACATTCTAAAGTAGTGCCAAATGAGCATGGATTTCTGGAGCATAATTTGTGGTGTGATTCAACTGTCCACCCCCAGGAATTTACATGGGAAAAAAAAAAAAAGAAATGGATAAGTGTACAAATGTAAGTAAAAAGGGCTGCTAGTTTAATTTTCTCTGAGATAAAAAATATTAAATAGGCATAACTTAAAGGCTTCAACCACTGAAGACAGTTAAATAAATTACTGCATATTCATTTAAAGGGCTCTTTTGTAGCCATAAGGCTGATGGTCCAGCACTCTATTTGCTGACATAGGGCATCCACAATATACTATTAATTAGGAAAGCAAGTAAGAAAAGAGTATGTCAGGATCATCCATTTCTATTAACTATGTTTATTTACATGGTCACTGCCTGGAAAGATATATACTGATAATTAACAGTGGCTTCTTAAAGTAATGAGATTTCAGAGAACATGGATTATTTTTATTATACTTACAAGCATTCCCCAATTTGTATACAACGACAATGTGTTAACTACACTGTTAAAATTAAATAAAAATAACAACCTCAAAGGCAACATGCTTAAAACCTTAGGAATAAGACAGAAGCTTGGCACTTCCCAAAACATCCTAGTGTTTCTGCCTCCCAAATTATCATTTCTGAGTATCTAGGACACATTAAAAAATTAACTAGAAATAGAAAATGCTATGACACCAAAGACAGGTAGGCTTTAGGGTTACTGGACAGGATTCTATATTCTTTAATGCTGATATATAATAGCAAAACAGGGATAAATTCTGTATCAGACTTTGTAACATTTTTTATAATCTGGTCATTTAAAAGAAGTATTTATTTGGGTCCTAACTGCAGCATGTAGGAACTAGTTCCCCAACCAGGGATCGAACCTGGCCCCCTGCATTGGGAAAGTAGAGTCTTAGCCACTGGATCACCAGAGAGGTCCCCTTTGTAGCTATTTTAAAACATAATTCAGCCACTGTCTCCCCAACCTACAAAAGTACATCAAGGACTGAATGGATAAAAAGATGTGGCATTTATACACAGTGGATACTATACATAAGATCATGGCATCCAGCCCCATCACTTCATGGCAAATAGATGGGGAAACAATGGAAACAGTGATGGACTTTATTTTTTTGAGCTTCAAAATCACTGCAGATGGTGACTGCAGCCGTGAAATTAAAAGACGCTTGCTTCTTGGAAGAAAAGTTATGACCAACCTAGACAGCTTATTAAGAAGCAGACATTACTTTGCCAACAAAGGTCAGTCTAGTCAAAGCTATGGTTTTTCCATTTGTCATGTATGGAAGTAAGAGTTAGACTATAAAGAAAGCTGAGCACCAAAGAATTGATGCTTTTGAACTGTGGTGTTGGAGAAGACTCTTGAGAGTCCCTTGGACTGCAAGGAGATCCAACCAGCCTATCCTAAAGGAAATCAGTCCTGAATATATTCATTGGAAGGACTGATGCTAAAGCTGAAACTCCAATACTTTGGCCATCTGATGCGAAGAACCAACTCACTGGAAAAGACACTCATGCTGGGAAAGATTGAAGGTGAGAGGAGAAGGTGACGACAGAGGATGAAATGGTTGGATAGCATCACTGACGTGATGGACATGAGTTTGAGTAGGCTCTGGGAGGTGGTGATGGACAGGGAAGCCTGGCGTGCTGCAGTCCATGGGGTTGCAAAGAGTCAGACATGACTGAGCAACTGAACTGAATAGTATATATATATATATATATATATATATATATATATACATACACACACACACACACAGAATAGTATTTATATTATAAATATATAGAATAGTGGAGATCCAACCAGTCCATTCTGAAGGACATCAGCCCTGGGATTTCTTTGGAAGGAATGATGCTAAAGCTGAAACTCCAGTACTTTGGCCACCTCATGCGAAGAGTTGACTCATTGGACAAGACTCTGATGCTGGGAGGGATTGGGGGCAGGAGAAGGGGATGACAGAGGATGAGATGGCTGGATGGCATCACTGCCTCGATGGACGTGAGTCTGAGTGAACTCCGGGAGTTGGTGATGGACAGGGAGGCCTGGTGTGCTGCGATTCATGGGGTCGCAAAGAGTCGGACACGACTGAGCGACTGATTTGATCTGATCTGATATATATATATGGTACCACTTTACCATACAGCAGAAATTAACACATTATAAATCAAATGTACTTCAATAAAAATTTTTAAAATAGAGGAGAAAAGTTATAGATAACACTTAATATTTTAGAATGGATACATCTGGGGGGGAGGGAAATACTTAAAATCCTTGTTTTTTCACCATGAAATTAAAGCAACTAATACAGAAAACTAACTCAGAAAAAAAAAAAAAAGTACAGCAAGGACATCTGATTTCTTTGATGTCTACCTGTGAAACAGACTCAGGCAAACACAAAGAATTTGTTAAAATATGCATTTCTTGTAGTTTTTCTCTTGAAAGGCATAAGGATTTATCTTGCACTATTTCTAATTATGCAAACGCTCTTTTTGTCTTTTCCTGTGACCTTCATGGCTTGACTTCTGATAAAAAACTCTTCCTTAAACACTGTAAGGCAAGACACTCATTTGGAAACTGCGTGCGTTTCCATGGCATGGCTTCCTGGCCTTTGATCTGTTGCATCTCTTCTAGTCAGTGTATGCAATCCTAAAGCCTCCTTAACTGGTCATTAACCCTCTAATCACATCCATCATCCTAAGACAGCCTGCCCTGACAAAGCTCTGAAATGATGACAGCTGATTGGGGGTGGGAGTGGGGGGTCAGACCTCCCAAGTGGGAAATCCTTGTCTTCCCCAGGATGCTTGCCCAGAAAAACACTATCACATGCATGCTTCCCCACCCATGTGGTCTGGCACTAACTGATTGATTGTCTTGGAAGTTCAGTTACTGCCAATCCACTCAACCTCTTGACTCTGGGGTTTACCCAGTAGGCCAAATTCATCTCTAGGTTCTAAAGCCTTGTGCACAGGTTTGAAGAAAACACAGTGTACCCACAGCACAGACTGTGAAAACAGCAGCTCTCCATCTCTGGCCCCCCCTGCATACTCTGTCTCACTTCATCTTTCACCTCGGCTATCATGACATTAATATTTAACACAGCCACACTCTACTGAGGGCTTGAGTAAATGAAGAAAGGCAGTTAATTCCTAATGTGAGGCATCTGTCTGAGAGGAAGCCGACACAGCATCCTGAAGCTAATGAAGGATATTGCCTCAACAGCGCCTGGCACAAGTCGTCAGTTGTCATGAAGACTGTGTACGTGAGAAGGAAGTCATCAAGGAGAGTCTCTGCAAAGAAAGGACAAACAAACACAAGGTGAGCAAACTGGACATAAGAGGGCAAGCTGCTGGCCAGGCTCTGGAAGAGTGTGCACAGCAGGAATATGATAAAGGGTGGTGGCAGCAGGAGGGGTAAGGTTAGGAGACTTTTAGCACAAAATACATTTATTAAAGTTACTTTTAAAAACTCTTTATATAGAATGCCTTAAGCAATGAGATTTTTTTCTATTACAAGGCTCACTAAACATATAATTTTGTCATCTGTTTTTTCCTTCCCTAAAACCTCATCTATATTTGTGGGTACAGATGTTTGGAAAACCAACGTATTACAAAAATGTGCTTTTAAAAATAAATTTTATATGATTTCTAAAGTATGCACTCCAGACCTACAGGAAATGACACCTATAAATTCTAATCCCTGGAGGCTCAGATGGTAAAGAATCTGCCTGTAATGCAGGAGACCTAGGTTCGAACCCTAGATTGGGAAGATCCTTTGGAGAGGGCATGGCATCCCACTCCAGTATTCTTGCCTGGAGGATCCTCATGGAGAGAGGAGCCTGGTGGGCTACAGTTCATGGGGTCGAGAGTTGGACACAACTGAGCGAGTAAGCACAGCACAAAAGCCATTTACCTAAGTCTAGGATAAGAACAATGGATAATAAAAGCCAGAGGATACACGGCAATTTCCAAGGCCATTCACTTTTATCTCTTGAAAGCGTCTGTAAGAAGTTGGGAAAGTGAAGAGTGATTTTCTTCTTGCTGTGAAGAGAGACAGGGCTGAGTCCCGTTAAAAATGGAGAGCAGATAAAAAGGATCATGACATACTCCTTCCTAATTCCTTTTCTACCTCTTCAACACTAACAGGTCCCATTTTTATTGCCTCTGGCTGAGTGCTCTTTACAAAGTCCAGCTTACATATAATATGGAATTGCTAAACAGGCAAACTCCAATAAACTTCAAAAATGATAGAAAGACTTATGTTCAGAATGCAAAGCAGACCTTTTGCCATAGTAGTTTTTATTTACTCTCCATATCTTAAAATTCATTTTATTCTATTATTTAGTTTTCATGTTGTTTACATTCTGGATACCAAAATTTTAACTATCTGAAATAGTAATAAATTCTATGAATAGTGAGCTTGTGTACTTAATGGCATTGATGCTCTTTCATACTACAAATGTGAAAGTAGAAAGAACTGTCCAGAACAGAACTCTATAGCTCCATTTTGAAGACTGGAAAAATTCCATACTTTTAGAAATAACCAGCAATGCTCCTTTAAAAGTTATCAGTGCAAAACAGACTGCTTTGAAGAATATAAAATTCTGATAAAAAGAGGCTGTGAACGACACCTACAGCCCTATATCAGCTGCAGGGGTTAACTTATTTCCATGGTTTGTTTATGCTGCAAAATAGCAAGATACTCTTGATCTACATAGAGTGATAAAGTGGTTGTACATGTTATGTTAATGGGTTCCCAAAACTTGCTTTCTAGAAGCTCTTTATTAAAATGAATCAGAGGTGTTCATGAAGAGCATTAGGGACTTTTTTTTTCAAAGGTATTTATTTTCTTCAGATAAGTAACAGTGAAAAAGTGAAAAAGTAAAAATATTAATCGCTCAGTTGTGTCTGATTCTTGGCAACCCCATGGACTATTGCCCACCAGGCTCCTCTGTCCATGGAATTCTCCAGGAGAATTGGAGAAGGTTGCCATTCACTTCTCCAGGGGGGATCTTCCCAACCCAGGAATCAAACCCGGTCTCCTGCGCTGCAGACAGATTCTTTATTGTCTGAGCCACCAGGGAAGCCCAAGCAACAGTATTTCTCACTAAAAAAAAATAAAATTTGAAAAATGGCAGCTAAAATGTAAAATAAGCCTAACTTACACATATTGCATCAAATGCAGTATGTGAAGAGTCACTATTTCTATTAGTCTGTGGAAAAAGCAAGTTCTCAAACAGCTGTGCCGAGGCCTTGCTGGACATGTATTAAGGCCAGCACGGGAAAGCTGGGGGACTGGCTGGCTGTACAACTAAATGCGACTCATGCAGCCTACATTCACAGCAGAGCTAGGGGTTCTCTACTTAGGTCCTTGTTCACAAAAGTCCAATCTATGCACAGAAAGGCAGAAGAAATTTTATTCTAAGGTCTATCCCCAAGCGAGTTAACCCACAGCACAAGTTAGTCACTGGCATTAGAAATTTTTGTGTCTCTTTCATTACAGGATTTTAAATAGATGAAGTTAGATCCAACAATGGTGTGACGTCTGAACCCCTAGGCTATCTGGGAAATTAACTTGCAAACTATCACTCTGGGATGCTGCTGAACAATAATGTTCACGAATTAGGACATTTCTCTGTACATTTCTCAATATGGTTGATGAGAATCCTCAGCTTCTCTGGTCTGATTAGAAGTTAAGTCTTTTTTGCATTCAGTATTAGATACAGGAAGTAAGGACCTCAGAGAAGCCTAGAATTACTTTAGGCTTTCCAATGGGCCCTTACAGATTGGAGCAAATAATACACAGAAACCAGTGGGTGACGTCACTGAGTACCTCATACAAGTCAACGTACAAAGTTTTTAGTGTGACACTCAGGTTCAGACTCTCTGGAATGTTCTTATGTGTGTGCTCAGTTGCTCGACTATGTCCTTGTGATCCCAAGGACTGGAGCCCACCAGGCTCCTCTGTCCATGGAACTTTCCAGGCAAAAATACTAGAATGAGCTGCCACTTCCTCCTCCAGGGTATCCTCCCCCGATCAAGGGATCAAACCTATATCTCTTGCGTCTTCTGCATTGGCAGACGGGTTCTTTAACACCAAGCCACCTAGGAAGCCCCTTGGAATGTTCTTACTCTTAGCTAATTTAATGGGGTTGGAAATATTCTCTAATCAAGTTTTACTCCATGAAAAAGTCACATTAAAAAGAACACCATACTGGAAATACCTATAAATAATATATACAGTATTTCATGCAATAAAGAATTGTATTAGTAAAATAAAAAGAACACCATTAACTTTGACATAAGCAGCCATTCCACTCCAAAACAGTCTTAGATGATGAACTGAGTGACTCTGAGAGTTTGGTTGGATGGTGGCAAAACTATTTGGCATTCAATTCCATTAACCAGCTCATACAAGATAATACTTTGTTGAGGGCTTTGACCCAGAAATGTTTATTTTCCCTGAAGCTACTACCATATTTAATATTCAACAGCATTTACCTAATTATCTCTCTGCCATAGAAATAATAATTAAAGTAAAAACAATGAGGCTATATAGAAACATCTCCAGTTAAAAAATATAATGAAAAGAACAGCTAAAACGCCTTATGAATAGAACAGATTCCCAACACTCCTAACTCAAATCTTTATATAACTACCATTTTGTTCTGAAAATTTTCTACATAAAAAGAGCTTTCCTTTATTCTTTTCAGTACTGGTATTTTTTTTGCCGCATATGAAAGTAATTGAGTGATTTAATCAAAAAGACACACTTCAAATAGAAGTGCATTTTAACAGCCATGCTTCAAAAAAAAAAAGGCTGTCCCATTGGTATTTAGACATATTTTTAGAACCACAATGGCTATATAAATGATCCCCTGAAGACTATTAGCCAACAATGGCCATTTAGAAAGACTAGCAAATCCACTGGCAACCATATTAAAACACTATAATTATATATTATATTATATACTGCTTAATTAGTGGTAATTTAAGACTCTAGGTAGAAAAGCACTTTTGTGTATAAAAACATCTTTCACTTAAACACATTCATAGCTGCCATACAGACTCACATTCTGAATAAAAAAATGCATTTATTTATAGCTTAATGAATATCTAGATATTAATATACAAAAAAACTTGTCTTTGAAATTCTATCCATTAAATCAAATCACTAAATCTAATCCCAAGTTCTTGGCTCATCACTGACAAAAATACTCAACTATCCTTTTGGGCATACCCCCTCTTCCCACAAATAATATAAAATTTTGTAGTGGATTTTTAATTACAAGAATTACATTTTGCAGTATAAAAGCAACATGCTAATAACAATCAAAACTGGAAGACAAATACTATTACAGGTTTAAGAACTATGTAACTTGAAATAAAATATATTAATATGCTGTAAAAATCTAAAGAATAGCTCTAAAATTTATGTCTATAATTAGCCATGATGTTAATTAATACAGAACTTTTCCTGATCATCTGCTACTTTTTAAACTTAAAGGCGTAAGAAAAGAATTGTCTATTTTTATTTGATTTTACTTGAATGTATTTTTCTTTTATGCATAAATTAATTTATTTCTATCACTTTAAGTGTATAAAACACTAAAAATTTCCATTTTATTTCTACAAAGCACAAAGGTTTCTAGAACATCCCCAAGTTATGTCAAGGTGGAATGGTAATTGGCTTGGTATAGATCCTTTTTATAGAGTTCTGCTATGTAAATATAATCAAATGAAAGGAAATGGTCTAAATGCTTCCAAAAATACTAAGCTTAATGCCTTTTTCTTTTTTCAGTTATAAAAAAAGAAAAAACAAAACAAAACTCTGAAGTCTAGAAATCATGAGTATAGGGTGACTTAGGAGCAGTTAGAAAAATCTACCTCAGTTTTACTTTCCAACACTCGCCAACAAAATGCACTGCAATAACGAAACCACTCACCCGTGAAAATAAATTACCAAGAAAGCAAATGAAAAGAATTTTGACAGACTACGCTTATTGGAGCCATTTGATCTATGTAAGGTAATGTGAATATTCAACATTTCTGTACTAACTCATATTCCCTAAAGTACTGTTGGTAGTTCTGTTTCACCTGTATTTCTACGTCAGATGCAATGAAATTTAAGGTGCTCTAAAATATGCGCGACTTAACCTTTAGTCCAAGGAGCCAAGAAAAGCTTTGTACTTGAAAGGGCCTATTTCTGGCCCTGGAATGTTACAATTTACCATTATTTTTTGAGAAGCAGTGCCAAAATGTACCATGTAATCTGATTAAGCACAAACAAAATAATTTCATGTTCATGCTTGAATCATAGGCTCAAGTACTAGGCCCACTGATAGGAGCTGTGCCTCTTGCTCAGTGTATTTCACATTTCAAAAAGCAGTATTCGTGATGTCAAATGCAGCTGTTTACTACAGCTTTTAAATTCAGTTGATTCCTGCAGAATCTTACAATTTCATCACAGTACTGCTTAGCCATTCTAAAACTGCCAAATCCTGAGATATAGCTTTCTTTTTACATATCGATTACACAAGAAATACTTATTCATTTAATGTTGTTTCTACATCAAACTTGAAAAGTCATCCCTTTAATGACTATAGATAGGGATGGCGTGACACTCTTCCGATGATATAATCCGTCTTCATGTTAACTTGGAAAATTTGGTTTTAGAATCCCACTGCATTTCTTTAGGACAGAATGACTTGAGTGCAGCAGGTTTTATGTTCTTAGCTACATTTAATTCCACATGCTGCCTTTTAAAAATGTCACAAGAAGGAGTGTGGAATATTAACAGCGGCGCTTTTATCTTCTCCGCACAGAGAAAGGGTCACGTTTGCAGGTCGCTCTGTCGTCACAGAAGGGCCGGGCCCCGTGAGCTCCTGCTGTCCCAGCCCCCATCAGCTGCTGCGTTCAGGCACAATCCATGGATCTGCCATGTCTGCTGGGAAGCTCAGAAGACAGTGTAGAGTGTGCAGAGGGAGTCAGAGACCCTGATTCCCCCCTGGGGAGCCCTGAGCAGAGCACCTCATCCCCCTGGGCCTTAGCACAATCACCTAAATCCACACCTAGCAGAGCTGTAGTTCAGTCAGATAGAACAGGATAGCTAAGGTATCTGGCAAAGAATCTGGTACACACAGATTCACAATAGATTCAAGAATCACAATAACCAAAGAATCACAACAGATTCAAGCACACAATAAATCCTTTCTGCTCTTTGCAAGCACGCTAAGTCGCTTTAGTCATGTTCAACTCTCTGTGACCCCATGACCTGTAGCCAGCCAGGCTCTTCTGTCCGTGGTGCTCTCCAGGCAAGAATATTGGAGTGAGTTGCCATGTCCTCCTTCAGGGGGATCTTCCTGACCCAGGAATCGAACCCGCATCTCCTACATTACAGGTAGATTCTTTACCGCTGAGCCACGGGGGAAGCCCATCAGTTCTTTAGTTTCCTAAAATAAAATTACTGATGTCTGTCCTTACCCGTTTCTCCAAGTGCTACCAGTCAACCAACCAAAACTGTGTACTGAGGGCTGAACTACACATAAGGCACTTGCTGAGGCACCAGGGGTTGATACAGGGGAGCACAGTGGCTTGTCCACGGCATGATCCAGGTGAGGTAACACTACACCAGGCAGTGCCAACCACGGATGTCATAGGGGCTGAAGGAGAGACTCCCGTATGCCAAGGAAGGTTTCACCAAACACGTGGCGTGTGAGATGACCCCTGAACTTCCGAGAAGAACTGAGGAGAAAGAAATTAACTGTGTAAGCAAAGGAGTGGGTATGGGTGTGTGTCTGTGGCTGAGTCATAGACCACTGGTCTTTGAGACTTGATTTTTCCTAAAGATGTTTTGTGCTAGATGACAATATTTAAAACTCAGAAATCTGGCAACATCAGGTCCACAGTTCAGTTGGCAACCATGAGTTTAGAGCTGAGTTGCACTTTTTATGCAGCGGGTCCTCCCCAGTTTAGCACAGTTCTACTCTGGTTGGCTTCTTTTGCTCAGCTGAACTGTCTGTGGACACGTGAGTTTGCAAATCTTAGTCTATGGTATAGTTATGAAACAGTAATGGAAGGGTCACACGGTGTAACAGAAAACCTAAAAAAGTGCATTGAAGCCAACTCCCAGAGGGTTTTTGAGCTCTAGACTAAGGAGTCTGGGGCTCATTCTATATGAAAAGGAAAGTGAGTAGAGACTTTTGAGGTCAGAAGTGACGAAAGATACAGATTACACTTGCCGCATCCCAGAAGTAAGTGGGGATAAAGGAGGAATAAGGGGAGGGAGGATGAGTTTATTTTTAAATACACTGAGCCTGGATTCCCTAGGTTACTTTGAGTGAAACTACTGAGCAATATATCAAAGACCAGAGTTTGCTAACGAAGGCTAGATGAAGATGGAAGCTACTGTATAAAGAGAGAGGTTGGGAACAACACGAATTTTCAGCAACAGTCCTAAGAAGACGTAAACAGAGGGCTGAGGGTTGAGCTGGGGTGGAAGTTCACATTTGGGTGATGGCAGGAGAAAGATGAATTTAAAAAAAAAAAGAGGAGAAAAAAACCCTGGAGAATTGGGAGACAGAAATATAATAGAAACCAACAAGAAAGGACTGGAAAAGACAGCAGATCAAAAGTCTCAAAAGTTGCTGGAGGGAGGTCCATGAGACAGAGCATTCAAAGGTCACTGGATTTGGTGGGTGATGGTCTCCGGTCTGCTTGCTTTAGAGATACGCCCCTTGATAAATGTCTAGTTAGACTGAAAGAAACTATAGATATTCTGACAACCAGCTCTCACACCATCTAGCATACTGTTTCTCCCCAAAGACTCTCCTTGTAATTGTGTAGTTCATTGATCAGTAACAGCAGGTGCTCTCACGAATGAGCCAGGTCAGATTTCTTCATGATCAATGCAAATACTGTTTTGTATTGATACAGTATATATGAGAATATGGCAATTATCATGAGTATGATGCTTAAAATACCAATCTGCCAGAATCTACCAACAAAAATTAATACCAAAGATTTGCTCAGTCTAACATAACTGAGTTGCTGAATCTTGTACAATCAACACCACACAATGATTTCTTAAGATACAAACTGTGTTCCTAAGTGCCTGGCAAATTTTCTAAAATTTCATGAGACAAAAGAAAATTAATTTATACATTAAATCTTAAATCAGAAGTCTCAAGTCTGGTTGTGGTTCAGTCACTAGGTCATATCTGACTCTTTGCGACCACATGGATTGCAGGCCTGGCTATTTCAAGCAGTAACTCTAATCCTTGAATAAACTTCAAACAAGGTATGACATTTTTATCTCCTAAGCACTAAGCAGAATCTCTATTATCAGCTTTCTTTCAAAACTTGAAATATGTCACCATTCTGAGTATTCATTTTTCCCCCTTGGTCACTGTCAATCACTGGTGCTGAATTTCAGACAAGTAAAACTTTATTTACTAACTTACTTTAGTTTCTGGTTAAAAAAAAAAATTTAGGGACACTAGAAAAGCTACTTTAAACAAAATTTAGCAATGGATGGTCAACTGCCTATATTAAAGCTAAGAATTGGCATGATAGCTAGATATATTAACAATAAAAATATTCTACAAATGTACTCATTTAAAGTAAACACAACTACGGCTCTTTCTAAGCAATTTGGCACAAGATCTTATGCAAACTGAACGCTTCCAATACAAGAAAACTTACTTTAACATATTGCCTTTGTTTGAAAACATTTCTAGGATAAGTATCTTAACCAGTGACTGACAGCAGACATGCCTTTGTGCCTAGTTTCCAGAATAGTCACAACATCACATGGCTGCTTTCTTTCTCACACAGGTACAGGGAAGACTTGTGGTTTAGGGTCACAAAGAAAGGTTTGGTCACAACTGACAACCAAACTCCTATTACTTCAGGTTGAAGACAAAGTAGCAGGATAAAGTGTCCACCTTTGCAAAGATATGGAATTTGACTAGTGAGGTCATTAAAGAACTACAAAGGGCAGTAGTCTACAAGCTCCAGACTGATGACTATTCCATCCATGTGAATATCGAAGCAAATCTCCACACCTACCATCACTACCCAGCACACGTATTTTAGCCTCAGGTCAGTTCAGTTCAGTCATTCAGTTGTGTCCAACTCTTTGCGAACCCATGGACTGCAGCACGCCAGGCCTCCCTGTGCATCACCAACTCCCCGAGTTTACTCAAACTCATGTCCATTGAGTCAATGATGCCATCCAACCATCTAATCCTCTGCTATCCCCTTCTCCTCCCACCTTCAATCTTTCCCAGCATCAGGGTCTTTTCAAATGGGTCAGTTCTTCACTTCAGGTGGCCAAAGTATTGGAGTTTCAGCTTCAACGTCAGTCCTTCTAATAAATATTCAAGACTGATTTCCTTTAGGATGGACTGGTCGGATTTCCCTGTAGTCCAAGGGATTCTCAAGAGTCTTCTCGAACACCACAGTTCAAAAGCATCAATTCTTTGGAGCTCAGGTTTCTTTATAGTCTAACTCTCACATCCATACATGACAAATGGAAAAACCATAGCCTTGACTAGACAGACCTTTGTTGGCAAAGTAGTACCTCTGCTTTTTAATATGTTGTCTAGGTTGGTCATAACTTTTCTTCTAAGGAGTAAGTGTCTTTTAATTTCATGGCTGCAGTCACCATCCGCAGTGATTTTGGAGTCCAAAAAAATAAAGCCTGCCACTGTTTCCACTGTTTCCCCATCTATTTCCCATGAAGTGATGGGACCAGATGCCATGATCTTTGTTTTCTGAATGTTGAGCTGTAAGTCAAATTTTTCACTCTCCTCTTTCACTTTCATCAAGAGGCTCTTTAGTTCTTCTTCACTTTCTGCCATAAGGGTGGTGTCATCTGCATATCTGAGGTTATTTCTCCCGGCAATCTTGATTCCAGCTTGTGCTTCATCCAGCCCAGCGTTTCTCATGATGTACTCTGAATATACATTAAATAAGCAGAGTGACAATATACAGCCTTGACATACTCCTTTCCCTATTTGGAACCAGTCTGTTGTTCCATGTCCAGTTCTAACTGTTGCTTCCTGACCTGCATACGGATTTCTCAAGAGGCAGGTCAGGTGGTCCAGTAGAATTTTGAAGAATTTTCCACAAGTTGTTGTGATTCACACAAAGGCTTTGTCCTAGTTAATAAAGCAGATTATATGTTTTTTATGGAACTCTCTTGCTTTTTCTATGATCCACCCGATGTTGGCAGTTTGATCTCTGGTTCTTCTGCCTTTTCTAAAACCAGCTTGAACATCTGGAAGTTCACAGTTCATGTAATGTTGAAGCCTGACTTGGAGAATTTTGAGCATTACTTTACTAGCGTGTGAGATGAGTGCAATTATGCGGTAGTTTGAGCATTCTTTGGCATTGCCTTTCTTTGGGATTGGAATGAAAACTGACCTCTTCCAGTCCTGTGGCCACTGCTGAGGTTTCCAGATTCGCTGACATATTGAGTGAAGCACTTTCACAGCATCATCTTTTAGGATTTGAAATAGCTCAACTGGAATTCCATCACCTCCACTAGCTTTGTTCATAGTGATGCTTCCTAAGGCCCACTTGACTTCTCATTCCAGAATGTCGGGCTCTAGGTGAGTGATCACACCATCGTGAATATCTGGGTTGTGAAGATCTTTTTTGTATAGTTCTTCTGTGTATTCTTGCCACCTCTTCTTAATATCTTCTGCTTCTGTTAGGTCCATACCATTTCTGTCCTTTATTGAGCTCATCTTTGCATGAAAATTTCCCTTGGTGTCTCTAATTTTTTTGAAGAGATCTCTAGTCTTTCCCATTCTGTTGTTTTCCTCTATTTCTTTGCATTGATCACTGAGGAAGGCTTTCTTATCTCTCCTTGCTGTTCTTCGGAACTCTGAAGAACAGAGTTCTTTCCTTTTCTTATCTTTCCTTTTCTCCTTTGATTTTCGCTTCACTTCACTTGCTGTTCTTCGGAACTCTGAAGAACAGAGTTCTTTCCTTTTCTTATCTTTCTTATCTTTCCTTTTCTCCTTTGATTTTCGCTTCACTTCACTTGCTGTTCTTCGGAACTCTGAAGAACAGAGTTCTTTCCTTTCTTATCTTTTCTTATCTTTCCTTTTCTCCTTTGATTTTCACTTCACTTCTTTTCACAGCTATTTGTAAGGCCTCCTCAGACATCCATTTTGCTTTTTTGCATCTTTTTCTTGGGGATGGTCTTGATCCCTGCCTCCTGTACCATGTCACGAACCATAGTTCATCAGGCACTTTGTCTATCAGATCTAATTCCCTGAATCTATTTGTCACTTACACTGTATAATCCTAAGGGATTTGATTTAGGTCATACCTGAATGGTCTAGTGGTTTTCCCTACTTTCTTCAATTTACATCTGAATTTGGCAATAAGGAGTTCATGATCTAAGCCACAGTCAGCTCCCGGTCTTGTTTTTGCTGACCAGTCTTGTTTTTATTTTGTTTTGTTTTAGCCTCAGAGAGACTCAAATTTGCTTTGAACCACGCCTGTTCCTTACCATGCCCCAGAAAGCTAGTGGTGGTTTTGGTGGGTGATAGGGAAACACTGGAAGGGAAAAGAGTGCTAGTCTGTGTGAAAAAAAAAAAAAAATCCAGCCACTCTTTATGGACCACATACTGTGAGCTGTATCACGAGCTTCACCCAGCTGGTCTCTGCTCCTCACAGCCACCCTAGGAGGTAGGTAGGGCTTATATCTTTGCAGGATGGTGACACCAAGACTGAGATAAGTAAGGAAAACCACCACCATGTTAATGCAAGTTAATGTCAGAAGGGGCTCAGGCCCTAAGCTGGGCCGAGCCTCAGCAATGTTTCTAACTGTGTGATGCTCTCCTGAGGGTGTCGAGTCAAACTGTCCGTGTCAGGGATAGGGGGAAAGGAAATGCAGGAAAGTCACAAAATCCTGGGTTGAGATAGGGGAAAGCACCATAAAGGAACCTAGTCATTTTATGGGCCTTGAATGGCCAGAGATGCCCCGGTGAAGTTGTTTTTCATCTGCATGCCAGCATGCTAGAGTCCCTTTATCCCTACTCAAATACCACTTTGTTTCTATTTCCTAGCAAGCACCTGGCAATAGCACACAGCTACGAGAGATCGACCGATTGACTTTTCCAAAGGTAGAAATGATCATCACAGAGAAGGATTAAGACAGTCCACAAATTCACAAGGCTTTTAAGCTATTTTAATGGCCACTACACATATTCATATTTTAAACAACTGAAATGTAAAGACAGAAAGGAAAACAATTTTTTTTAAAGGTCAAATCATAAAATTCCTTTTCTTCTACATAAACTTCTCTGTATTAGACATTACAGATACTGGAAATCATTAGTCATGTTAAATCGTGTTCACTCTTTCCTAAAGCAAAAGAACTGACTTGCATGTCAATGTCTTGGCTGTCCCTCACCTCAGTTATCACCTATCAGTCCAACCTCTGGATAAACAGGCCATTAAACATGTATCACCTGCCACTGGGCAAGGTATTTTTGCCTTTTGGCTGAAGGCACTCATACATATTCCTTGTCTCAAATGGTTCTAATAATAAGTCAGTTTTGTTTTGTTTTAAAGTAAATGTACTACTCACAAGCCTAAGAACATTCTTAAGTTTCTCTGTTAGCATGATTCACGGTGATTTGATCCACACAGATATGTAATGGGCACATATGAGTTCTGAAATATCACCAGGAATACAATAATATATAAAGTGGTATACTATAGCCTACCCTGAGAAGAATAATTTTAATTTGTGCTAGTGTTTAAAAAACTTCTTCAAAGCCTTATGACATGAACTACTTCTTTGTATATGTTGTTTATTTATGAAAAATATTTCTCACAACTAGTAGGGAGAATTTGGGAGTAAAAGATGAAGAATTCTCAATCATGAAGTCAGTGGTTCAAATTACATAAGAGAAAGGTACTTACAGTTAAATAAGCCCTGAGAAGTAAGAATACACAAGATTATAATTAATGCATAGCCGAGGGAACTATATTCAATATACGTGATAAAGTACAATGGAAAAGAATGTAAAAAAATAATGTCTTAATGTATATAACTGAATCACTTTGCTGTATAGCAGAAATTGGCACAACATTATAACTCAACTATACTTCAATTAAAAAAAAAAGAATACATGAGATTAGTGTAAATACTCACCTATAGAGAAAAATATAAGACTTAATCTTTATAGGCTTTAAAAAAGTGTTTACATGGCACTTTAAATTACAATATGTTTATATTACTTTGAAAGGACAGAAATGTATAGGGACACTGGAGCAAAGAGCTGGAAGGAATCATACCTCTAGCTGATTTCAGATGTGCCTTACCAGCTCTGGAGTGCATTTCTTTATTTCTATTTGCACATGAGACAGAAGTATATGGATATTTGTGTACATCACTGTTCGAGATTTTCTGTTATATGCAGCCATGCCTAATCACAAAAAATATATACGCACAGAAAATCAGGAACTCAAATACAGTATCAATAATGTGGTCTCGTTCTCAAGTTTCTCAACTATCATAAGCAGGAAAAGTACATTTAAAGAGAGATGAGTGTTGTGAATTTACCCTAATCTCATTATTGTGAATTTCTAGAATGTGCTGATAAAGAAACATTTGCCTTGCATGTTTCTGATCTCTTTTTAAAAGAACCAACAACCTCCCCCAGAATACAGTCAAATAGTGTAAATGGTCATAATAATTCTGAGATATGATACACTCACAATATGCTAATCAGCAATGGCAGAATTTGAGCCTAATCAAATCTTTCTATAAAAGTCATCAGTAGTGAATGAAAATGGCTTTGCAATGCCTTCAAATTCAGACCAAACTGAACTAAGACACAGGAGGTCACATTTTACATGTTCAACTCTGGGGACAAGAGCTAAAATTAGGATGGAAATATCTCCATCCTGTTCTCTCTATGCTTTTTTTTTTTTTCCTTAACAAAATACACGACACTGGATTTACAGTATCTATAAGCCTGCTACACAAAAACAAAATACGTGCTATCAAGCAAAACAGGAAGAAAATTCTGTGTGTGTGGTGGGGGGGATTAACTTGCTCTAAATACTATGTAAATCTTTCTTCATAACAAGACTATTTAAGGCACAGAAAGGGATGTAGAAAGAAAATACCAGATGCTTTAATATTAAAACTACTATCTATCACCAGCGCTGATATAAACACCACTCACCTAAACTCCTGTTCATTTTTAGACTGAGCATTTAAATAGAAATATCCTACTAGGCATGAGATGGGAAATTTTAACTTCTGCTTTTCATCTTCACACTAAGTGAAGCTCATTTATAGGATTAAAAGATTTAAAAATTAGAAGGTTCATCAAGTATCCTGTATGCTGAAAACAGACAAGAAGGGTAAGTGTGAAGCAGAGAAGGATATAGCATTGCTCTGAAAGTAATCTCCTGCCACTATTTAGATTACAACAAGATATTCTGGGTATTACAATAAGACATTTTAGTTTTCCACACTTTCTGTTCACCCATACCTCCCAATTCTGTCTCATTTCATATTTATTTCTGGGATTTGGGGGAAGGACTGACAGCCCAACAGCAGCCTTAAGTACAAGGCAAAAAAGCAGCAAACAGAATGAAAAGAATGGTTTCGATTGTAGAGCAAGAAAGCCCCAAGGGCAGAAAATGAGGATAATGGGAAATGGGAGGGGAAGGTTATAATGAGAAAGACTGCAGAGAGAAATGAGGAAAAGCTCAATTATAGGTGTGTTAAAGACAAAAATTCTCTCACTTGAAGAATATCCCTTTTAGACATGTGCTTGTCAATTACAACAATTCTGTGGCTTTGTACACTTTACCTAAAGCCGTAATTTGATAGAAACACGCTGTGAGAGACTCTAACATGCGGTGATTATAATCAACAGACTGCCATCCACTAGCATTCCTTCCTGACACTTATAAGACTATCTGAAATACACACTGTTGTATTGAAGAATCACTTTTTCCCCCATTTTCTGACAGGACCCTAAAATTTTTGACTGAGGACAATGTCACAGTATTTAAAAATACGGATGAGAACATTTGATGATCTCACATTAATTCCATCAAGAGTAAAGATGACACACAAGATCTCTGAGGGAGAGAAGGGAACAGAGGGAGAGAGAGAAGAGTTGTTTTTAATCCACTGAATTGCTTTAAACACAGTCTCGAGTAATTTCATTTGCTGATGTTACATTAAAACTATGGTTCTGCTAAAATTAAACACACTTTTGAGACAGTATCATATCTCCAGAAATTTTAGAATCTGCTGCTCCAAAAATACCTGACTCATATCACACATTTAAACAAGTTTCTGGAAATACAGCTGGACCCTCACAAAATCACAAGTGTTTCTACTAAAGTACAATATTAAGTGTGCCAATATACCCCAAATTCACTGAGAAAATGCAGTCATTTTTAAAACTTTAAGACGAGAAAAGCATTTTCTTTTTAAGGAAATAAAAATTCATTTTCCTTTTAAAAAGAACTCCCCCCTCCCAAAAGTTTATTAAGAATAAAAATCAGCACAAATTAACTGAGAAACTGTGCTACAGAGATTATAGATTATAGAACTATAAATAGAAAGAAGTAGCATCCTTTGTTTTTAAAAGATATATATTAGGGAGACAAAATATAAAGGGAAATCTAAACAAAGCTTTTCTCAAACACATCTTTATAAGAAAAACTACAAGTAATACTGGGTTTGTGTTTAAAAAGCAACCTTCACACTATGTCAAAGAGACTATACAGATTTAAGCCAATATCTTATTCACATGATTATAAAACCAAAGATATTCTACATATTTTGTGACTTATTAGAGAGGGCCTTTATGCTTTATATTTAAAAATAGATGGTATTTTATATATTTTGATTCTTTGAAATTTGGTAATTTATGCACATATGTATGGCAACTCTCAGTGTACCAGAGTATTTTATTATTTGTAATAATTTATCCACTAGCCATTCAAGGAGATTAGAATTTACTGAACTACAAAAAAGAAACACCTAAGGTTCCCCACAGCTGTCTATCGAAAGATATGAGGACCAAATTGAGCATCTGAGGCAAAGAAAATGGAAATAAGGGGAATAAGGCAAATAAAATGTGCAAAGGTGAATAAAGGAGGAACTCCATTCATTTCTAAGTCTTTTGCTCTGGCTACAGTTTACAAAGGGAGACCCTGGTGGTTTGGGGGGTTCAGGACACGCCACCAGGACAGACTTCACAGAAACAAGCAGTCACATGTGTATTTCGTTTAGGACATAATGTGCCAAAGAAACTTTCAAAGATCCTCTACCTCGCTTCCTGTGTCCAGGACCTGGCCTTCAGTCTAACCCATCATAAAGTTATTGATATTTTCCATAAAATATCGAAGAAGTATTCAAAGAAGAAAGTCCAAAAACTCTTGTGAAGATGCACAAGTTTTTCAAAATTCCTATAGTCAGGAGACTAAAGGTCTATTTCTAAGGTAATTCTTACCCCTTGCGTGCTTCATTTTCCATTTCCTGTCTTCAGATCCTCCTGAAATTAATTTCCCACAGCCCTACAGTACTTTAGCTTGTTTCTATGTGCTCTAGACTTATACTTGTCCTGGAAGAGATCATGTGGTATAAAACATGAAAATGATGTGATTTTGAAAAACGTATTCCACTGACCCAATATGTTCTAAACAGGAATAGCTTCCCTGAAAAGTAGGCTGTACTTCTGCTTATGTCCTTATCCAATAAACATCTCCTTTTCCCATCGCTCAGGTTGTAATGAAAACTTCCACATTTCCATTATTAATCAGCCTACATTAATGACCTTATGCTTCAGCTCTGTCTCACTTCATTTCACCTGGCTTCATTACCAACAGGAGTATTAATTAACCCACAATCTACTGGCAGTGTAAAAGCATCAATTCCCTTGTTATTATTCATAATATCACTTGTTCAAAGGTGGTGTGAATAGATGAGTTCAGAAGATGAACACCTCAAATGAAATTCAGTTAAAATCTGATTTTTAATCATTTCTCATGTGAGTGGTCTGATACAGCATCAGCTGATAATTAGGACCTCTTCCCTCACACCCTCGGTCTTGTGTAACCTTCTGGAAGCAGTCAGCCAATGCAGTGGCCACTTTACTCACAGCTGGAGACCAAGAAGCAAGTCTTTGTGCTGGAGAGTAGTTCTCCCTAAAGTGACTACTAAAATGCTTGATTTGAGGTTTATAGCTAGAGGTGAATGGTAGATTTTTTCCTTCAATTCTGCCTTTTATCCATGATTCTAGTAACTAGACAAAAAAGATGTCTGAGATAAAGCTACGAACACAGCTGGGTTCATTTCCAGATTCAAATGATCCCTCTATCTCTGAAGCACCTTAGTTAACTTCTTCTGCCTTGGTGTCTCTGTCCATTAGCTGGAGATAATCATCCTATACAAGCATCATTCTAAGGGAGCAGACGTTCAGATAAATGGAGTGGTGTCAAAACCTGGCTCTCAAAATTGGAGGGGGCCTCAGATGTCATGTGATCTAAGTTCTTTGCTTTCATAAATGAGGCAACCGAGAAAGAAATTTCTACACAATTCTAATTATCTTGTCACTTTGTCAATATTAATTTATAAAGTCTTCCAATACTTCGATTGCAATCAGCAATAACAACACATTCTCCATATTAGCAATTAGGAGAGAAGCTAAGGGAACTGCCAAGAAACCAAACCAAATGCACAAAGATTACAGAGCAGAACAGAAACCAGACGCTTATATGAGCACTTTTATTCCTAGTGCTCTCTCAACGGCACTTTCGGGATTTTCACTGTCACTGTGGATTGCTGTTTCAAGCCTTCACTTTATTTGGAAAAACAAGCCTTTGCTGAACAGTGGGTCTCTCATCTGCATCTGAGGCACACCCAAGGCAGCTGGAGTCAAGGCTAATGAATTTCTTCAGTCTTTCGTTGATTTTTTTCATTAGCATGTATGCAAACAGAATTAACCTAATATTTAAAATTGACAGCTCCATAAAGCTGAAAAAGACCTCAAGTGGCAACCTAGTCCAGTTATGAGTCTCTGAGAAAGTTATCTGCACAGGTCAGGAAGGTAAACGGCTGATACCAAGCAACTACAGCGATATAAAGCCTACAACTTCTAGCTGAAGCAAGTACCATCTGGGGATACCCATGCCTACTTCAAATTCCTTTTGTCTTGTATCTATTTATTTTTTCAACTATTTCCTTCAGTTCTGAACTTTGCTGAATAAGACCAGAAGCTTCATGTTAATTCTCTATACTACTTCAGATATGCTAAAATATAGCTTCTTCATCTTTAATGGCATATAGATACAGTTCTCCCACACTAGTGCCTGTAATGAGATTGGTTATTTAGCACCCATTCATATCACATCTTTCACATCCACTGGTTCCCTCTTTGTTTTTTGGCTGACTCCCCCCATTAAAATGTAAGCCCCACAGAGGAGTTGCGGTGTTCTGTTTATAGCTGTGTCCCATGGCTACAACAGTGCCTACATAATAGTAGAGGTCAGAGATAATTGTGGAAGGAAGGAATTAAAATTTTCTTTGGCATTCATCACATGTATATTGGCTTCCCTAATAGCTCAGTTGGTAAAGGCTCTGCCTGCAATGCAGGAGACCCCAGTTTGATTCCTGGGTTGGGAAGATCTGCTGGAGAAGGGATAGGCTATCCACTCCAAAATTCTTGGGCTTCCCTTGTGGCTCAGCTGGTAAAGAATCTGCCTGCAATGCGGGAGACCTGGGTTCGATCCCTGGGTTGGAAAGATCCCCTGGAGAAGGGAAAGGCTACCCACTCCAGTATTCTGGCCTAGAGAATTCCATGGACTATATAGTCCATGGGGTTGCAAAGAGTCAGACACGACTGAGCAACTTTCACTTTCACATGTATATATAAACTGGACACTCAAAAATACACTGTTGTATTTTATCACAGGAGCAGTGTGTAAAGTTAAAACTAGAGGAATTACAGAGGGAGTGCTAGTCTGAGAGCAGGGATGCAGTACATTTCACCACTGGGGGGAAAACCCCCTGCTTTTCTCTGGCAAAAGACTGTTTCTGAATTACCCAAAATGGCCTGGTAATAAAAGTCTCTGCAAATGTATTTTACTAGTTGGTGATAAATCAAAGCTGTTCTTTGTAAACGTTATAACATAATTTCTGAAAGGAACTTAAGAAGTTTCCCACTGGACCAGGTTCTACACAAACACGCTTAAGTCATCACCAGATAGGGCCACTGAGCCTTGAATTCCAAGTCTGTTACCCCATCAACATTCTAACTGCTCTCTGAGTGAGGCTGAAGAAATACAGCAGGAAGACAAGAGCAACAAGAGTCAGGCCAAATGACCTAAGTCCTTGCGCATGCCTAAGTGATGGTGAGGTAAGCATAAAATGACCGTGAGGTTCTGGCAGGTGGCTGCATGAACACTAGGGGCTCCAAATCTAGAATTTCAGGGTTCTGTGACATATTTTGAAAGGAAAGGGTTGATATAAATCTCTTTGGACCAAAGCATTTCAGTGATGAAAGACACTTCAGAAATCACTTCATGTATAACTGCTCAAGGTCTCAGGCTAGTTTACTAATCGAGTCCAGAACCAGGAACCAACACTTTGAATCTCATCTGAATGCCCCTTCTACTCTGCTGTCTGCATATTCTTCCTCAAAACATCATTTCTTACAGAAGTAAACGTTCTCAGCTGTAAGACTGAAGGACCACCCAGAGATCCGTGGGGCATGACAGAACCCTGGCAAAAATCCAAATGGGTTTTGCTCACTATACCATTGCCTCCTCATTCCAAGAATTGAGAGCAAAGAGCTGTGTGACCAGCACCACTGTTTCCCTGGATTATCTCCTCTTTTCAAAACTGTTTTAGAGGCTCGACCAACAATGCAGGTTTGTGATTCTGAACTTAGGCTGCAGAGGTACTGGGGCAGGAAACAGTGGATACGAGGCCAGATATGAACCCAGGAGAGGGAGTGGGGAGCGCGGTGGGGCAAAGTGGAAATGACTCCCCCCTAGCTTCCAGGGGCAAATGCATAACTATTTGACGCTTGGAATTTGTCTTTGAAGAAAGTGGGGAGACACAGTCATCATGCTAGCTCTGTGGCTCTCAGACCTGCCTACGCACAGCATCACCTGCGGAGCTTTCAAAGACCGTAAGGCCTAGGTCTCAACTCAGGTCAACTGAATCAGCATCTCTGGGGTGGGACTCAGATACTGGTATTTTGAAAAATGCCCCGTGTGCAGCCAATGATGCAGACACAGATAAGATCTATGACTGGTCTATGACGTGTCACATGGTACCACAAAAATAAAAAGACAAATCCAAGATAATGTTACATGCATGTTAACTGCATAAAACCATGGGGAGCCTCCCAACCATCTAAAAGCTCTATGCCAGCCCCCAAAAGTTCTAGTCCTCCACAGCCATGCGGGCACAGGCTTAAAAAGATCTTGTCACTTGCAAAAGAAAGCCTGGAAGAAGACCCAACAGCTTTTCAGAAATCCTAAAAGATAAGGAAATTAAGGAAGAAGTTCACCTAAATTGTCTTCTGTATTTCCAATGATCAGGAAAAAAGGCATTCTTAATTTTCCTTCAAAAGAAGTATGTATCATGTATTCAGGACAGGTTTGCTGTTGGCAGGGGGAAGAAGGTAAAAAAGTCAGTGAAAAACTGTCATGCTGTTCTAGTTCCACTCAAGGTCCCATCAATGCAGTGCTCCAAAAACACTACTAAGCTGGAGATGGAGAGCAGCTGTGGCACCCCATCAATTAAGTGAGACGCTTCTATGACATAACCCAGGTATTAACTTTCACAGAGGTGGTGGCCTCGCTACACAGGTAAGGGACTCACTTTCTCCATGATGTAAGGAGCCTTGTAGATGCCACTGAAAGTACACCCACTCGCACAGACTACACTGTGGTCAACACACACCGAGTCCACGATATCCTGAAGGCAACCTCATGAAGTAAGAACAGCCATACCTGGAAGAAAGCAGGTCAAGCCTAGTAAGCATTGGCTGATAGGCTTTACCTGTTTCCACTATCCTAGTCTCTGTTTTTCTTGAAAACCTGTTATCACAAGCATATTTGCTTTGAAAAGATGAAAAAAAACCCAAGACACAGAAGAAACAGGGCAGCAAATAATGTCCTTTGCTCATGTTTCCCCTAAAGTAGACTCATCATAATGCAGATGTAGGAAAAAAAATCAGTAAGAAGGATTTTCTCTGTGTAATCCATAGGATACACAGTGTGTCGCCCCCATCTGCCCCACTTTGAAACAGAAATCGTTATTCCTAACAGAAGCATCTTGCATCCTTTCCAGGGAGGGGAAGGGCTTAAACAGGAGCAGCCACCACTGCGGACCAGGGCAGTGGTACAGACTTAGACCTCCATCCCCCCAGCTCCTCCACACACAACAAACTGGTTTTCTTGCTTCTTGCCTTCCGTGTAAGTCTCCTGGGCTAGGAATGCCCAGTGATATCTGTCCTATTTCTGGGAAGATGGAAGACAGAGCTGCTTGATTTTCCTCTAACATTCCAAATCCTTCAAGTCAGAACCTGAACCTTGAAAGAAAAGGAAATCTTTGCAAACAGCTTCAGTCTTTGCATGTTCACCAACAGATATCCAGTTACCAGACTCAAATAGTTTTTCAATTTTAAACAAGGAAGGATTATGCATTCATTCATTCCAGAGATAATCAAAGGATGGGTTTTTGTGCCAGGTACTACCAGAGGGGAAAGGTAGGCACGCAGAAGATTATGATATGAAAATAAGCATAGTGTCATGTGGGTCAAATCATTTAGGAAAATCATTAGTAGGTTGCTTGTAAGCATCTCCAATCTTTTTTGCTTTTAAAACTCAGTTTGATATGGTGATAGAATACTGTATGAATTGTTGTTTTCTATTCTATTCTTAATTCAGGTAATAACAAAAATACATTATCTCATATTTCTATTCCACTCAATTAAGTAAACTTTTTTTCCTGCTTGCATCTTAACATCAACTAGCAATCGCTTGAACTTTCCTTTCTGAGTATAAGTCTCTTCTACTGGGCCGTGAACCTACACTTTAACAATGAAGTGACTTTTGTGGCAAAGAGATGGGGAATAACTTGCATCTCTTGTTTGGTTAACTTCCCCAGCCTCTGGCAGGTACAGGAATGTAAGAATCAAGATCAGGCTCATCCCAACCCGAATCATTTATTTCCTCCCATGTACCTTTCTCCCTCACTGCCATTGGGGCCATGTGGACCACCACCATATGGCTCCACCCGGCTCCATATGGCTCCAGCTCCCTAAAAGGGGCGCTCAAGAACATAAAAACACTGCTGTATACTTTTATTACAGCCCCTTCTCATTTTCCTCCATCTGTCTTCCATATGTTTACGAGACTCTATTAGACCCCTGAATACATAGGCCTTTTATAATGAGGGTTGCCAGCCTGAACAAGATAAAGAACTGAAATTCACCTCTATCAGTGACAAGGGGCCTCAGCTACTTTAAAATAAGTGATTCATTTGGTGTTCAAACTAGAACAAACTCATAATCACTTTTCTTCCATTTTTACATGAAACTGATCTTATATTTATGAGATTTCTTTTAGTTTTATCAACAAAAGCCACATACAGGGTCTTTCTGTTGTATTTTCTCCAAGTGCTGTTCATGAAGTTTGGAAGAACTGTGTGTGACTTCTACTTAGGTGTCCCTATGATATTACACATCCATCTCTCTCCAAAGTTGATTTTTTCATTATCATAAAACTCTCCTTTGATCAGAGGAAGTATTATTACCATTTTCCCCCTCAGGTGTCTCTGCCAACACATGTGTTTGCGTCCCCTGCAAATGCTAAGGAAATGAGTAGGAGTGAGGAGAGGCTGGCCCAGCAGGACTGAAGCCACCCCCACTGAGTCCTGGTCCTCTCTGCTTTGCTCAGCACCTGGCAAGAGTGACACGTGAGACCCCGGTGTTGGTATAATCTAAAGCAACCTGGGACTAACAGTCACGACACACCAGCTACAACACCCTTTCCCAACAGGAGGCGACCGCTGGCATTACTAAGAGGGATCAGGGTGATTTTTCATTCCCAGTATTAAGTATGGGAGCTTGTTAGTAGGCACCAGGACTTCCCTGGAGGCTCAGTGATAAAGGATCTGTCTGCCAATCGAGCAGACACAGGTTCAATCCCTGCGTCAGCAAGATGCCCCGCAGGAGGAAATGCAACCCACTCCAGTGTTCTTGCCTGGGAAATCCCATGGACAGCAGAGCCTAGCAGGCTATAGGCCATGGGGTTGCAAGAGTTGGACACGACTGGGCGACTAAACAACAACAAGAAGGCCATCCCTCACAAAAAACAAATGACAGTGAGAACAAAAGAAAAAAAGAAACCAACTGGCCCAGGATTGACTTCAGTAATCTCTACTCTTATTTATACAACTTAGACATGAAGTCCTGTGCTACAGAATAGAACTGTAGTGCTATTAAGAACAAGCCACTGAATCTCCCAACCTGGTACCCATATTCAAAGGTGTCTTCATGGCAGATAACCTGTCTGTAATCAAGTCCAAACCACCTGTGTAAAGCAGTCTGGTAATCGGTACACAGAAAATTATGGCCAGTTCCATAATGACCACCTCTGATGAAGCAGAACTTGCAAACATTACTCAAATGTGCAAATATTAATAGACAGACGAGCAAAAACCACCCAGCAAATGCCACAAGAATACGTTTTTCTTTTAGCCTGTGTATAAATGACTACTGCTATTTTTTTCCCCAAATACACATAAGGCAAAGTAAAGTTTTTATTTGAATTGTGAGATCAAACAATAACACTATCAGTAGGATGAGTGATGGAGTCATTTTGACTTTTAAAAAACTCAACTGCATATTTCACATATCTTTGTTCCTCTTAATGTCCTTCATAATGCAGCACAGATCTGTTAAGTTCAGACAAAACTGCTAGGACCCAAGGAAATGCTTGTTCTCACCTGAGCTATCCTCTCAAAATCCTTCTTGAATGGGAGAAACTTAAGGAGTTATCGATACAAAGTATTGTACCAGCACAACCCCCAAATGCCTTTTATTGATGCAGTCCATGTATTGCAAACCGTGGTCACGACAGGTGCTATGGCGGCAGCAAAAAGTGCATTTTAGTCAGGGGATCAAGTCACAGAATTCAGGCTAAAGTCAGAGGCCTATTCATTGGGATAACTGCTCCAGGCTGAAACAAATTACAAATCCTGGTTAAAAGAATCCAGCACTGCCCTGTGTGATGAAGGAAGTTTAGCCAGATCATGCAGGGATAGCATTTCCAGTAGTGCAAGGGTGAAAAAGCTAAGCGGGTATTTTGCCTGAGGATTAAATAGAAGGACAAGGAACCTGACCAAGAAGACTTCAGTGAATTATTTCTAGTCTGAGAAGCTGTGAGTCTCATATTCTGCACAGTAGGGCTTGCTTTGAGCAGTTTGTGAAACACTTGGAAAAACGCAGAAGTTGCCACTAAGCTTCTAGTTGCTGAATAGTTGCATTAATTGTTGACATTTTGGCAGGGAGGCTCCTCCGGCCAGCTCAGTGCTTCCCACGGGCGGGCTAGGTAAATGCTTGCCGGTAACCCCCATCTCCCTTGTAATCCTTCCCACTGAACACTGGCTACTGGATGCTGGCCTCTTGTTGTCAACTGCCTTTAGGTGAGATTTGGTAAAAATTGCCAGCAAAACAAGAATACGTGCCTTCCTATCATTTCTTTGTACAGCCACTTACCAGGCGGCTGCTGGGATCTCCATGCGTCCATTTACTGGATTTAAACAAAACGGCAGGAGGCTAAGGGGGAGGCGCACAAAGGTCTGCCGGCTCAGCCGCCCCGCTCCACCCCACCCCCCCGCCCCCCACCCGCGCTTTGCTGCTTTGGTTAGGGAGGGAGCCTTGCCCCTCAGGAAACTGATAAGGGCGCTGCAGCCGTGAGTCTGGAAGAAGCGGGAGACACCCCCCTGCCTTACCTGTTTCTTTGTCCTGGACTTCTTCCAGGTGCAAGTCATTCAAAAGATGCTCCAAGATCTTCTCCGGGGTCCCGGACACGACGACGTATCTGTCAGAGAGCAGAGAGTCCACCGAGTCCTCCTCAGTGGAGGACTGTGAGCGGCTGCTCCACTCCTCGTCCTCATCCTCCTCGTCAATGTATTTGAAATAAGGCACATCGAAGGTGGGCAGGGGCAGCTCTCGGTCTGCCAGCGCGGCAGCGGCGGGATCCTTTCTTTCTAAGTGCGGGTCAAAGACCCTCAGCCGGGAGCTGCCCATTGTGCACGACCACTAACAAAGGCATCCCCTAGATGCTCAGAGATCTTGCCACCTCTGTCCTTTTGCTGGGAACCGAGTCCATCTGGCTGCTAGGAGCTCTGCAGTCAGCTAGAACGCTAGCTAGCTCGCTCGAGAGGCAAGAGGCGGAGAAAAAAAGGGAGGGAGGGAGGGAAGAGGAGGCAGAGACAGCGAGTGAGATGGAGCGGGAGAAGGGGGGCAGGCAGGGAAAGGAAACAGAAGCGCGGGGCTCCGGTGAAAACTCTCACCTCCAATCGCTCTCGGCGCTCCCCGCCTGCGGGGCTGGGCCGCAGCTCTGCACTTTCTTCAGCACCAGGACATTCTGGTCCTGCTCTTTCACCTCAACCGTCGTCACTTCATCATCCTGCTTTAATTGCCGACAGGAGTGATGGATGGAAGAAGGAAAAAGGGAGAGAAGATTAAAAGGCAAAAAAAGCTAACAAAAGCTGCAATCTCTCAAGTTGCTTTCCCACCTAATTTCTTTATAGATTCAGAACAAATTAGGAATCTGGTCAAGAATCTCCGTCTAATGGTAATGGGTCCAGGATCAAGTTCTGTGGACACATAAACCATTAGAAAAACATACATACTTTAAAGGAAACTGAAAAAAACCCAGTGAGGATGGGAGTCGGAGTTCATTTGTAAAACTACTTGAATGATCTGAATAAAGAAATCCAAAGTTCAAAGTCTCAGAAACACAACACACTAATTGCATGTGTACTACTCTTTTACCTGGTTACTGCTTCCTAAACAGCCACTATGTTAAAAGTGAAAAACCATACAAAACACTAAAACAATGAGCAAGCCATATTAAGTAGATGCAATGGCTACGTACTGTCATTTACATCACAGTCTTACTTTAAAAGGTGGGCAAAACACTACTCATTCTATTATTCAGTTCATCTTCCTGCCCACGCAAATTTGAGATGGCCTTCACATGTATCATGTACTTGTTTTGCCAGGATATGAACAAAAAATGGATCCTCTAGTTAGAATCTCATCTGGGCTGAAATTCGGGTGTCATGGGTGACTGCACTGACTTTCTTCACCTCGATCACTTTTAACGCGGACAGAAGGCCAAACAATCACTCATTTCTGCACACACAGCTTCCACAGGCAGAGCCCAGCGTGGCCCGCTGACGAGGCTCTGTTGGAGTCGGGCTCACTGCTGACCCAGCAGTGTGGAGCCGCCCCGAGTGATGAACACTTTCAGAGTGTGGAGTGTGAAATTCTGATTGGCAACATCCAGCCAGAGGAAATTGTGGTGGGGGAGGGGGGCAAGGGGTGTGTGAGAGACACACATGAGAAAATGTAACTTCTGTATCTCCAAGGGTCTGAGCAAAAGATTGATGCAAGAAGCTGAGAGCCAACAAGCAGCACCTTAAAAATGATGCTACTTCCTTACAAAGGGAAACAGGTCCTAGGGTTCCGGGCACGTTTCTATGTTCCTGCTCCTGGCAGAAAACCTACGTAAATTAGGTATAAACACACAAAAAGAACATTTTCCCCCAAGTGCATAAAAAGTACTATGTCTCCATGCCTTATTAATCAGTTTTCCACTGATTAACTGGAGATGCCAATGTATTTTATTCACCTTCCATAAGAATAGGAAGGCACTACTCTTGTAATTGCCAACCAAGTCAGTGGGAATACTAAGATTTCAACTCCCGATGTTCTCATTTCTAAGAAAATGTAGCAACCTACTCATTCGAGTCCTCCAAGATCTTCTTAAAAATAAAAACTACTAGTCATTCCAAACAGCAATATAATTTTATGATCATGCCTTTTTAATCTCTTAGTAGCAAATAATTTTACTATGTAAAACTGATGTATTACATTTCAGCAAGGTCAGACACGCAGTTACTGTGGCAATTAATGCTGGATATTCATTGTTAAAGTCCCCGAGGATGGCAGCGACTCCTGTAACATGAATACCAATGTGTAATTGCTATCTTTCATTTCTCCAAGGAGGTTCTTTTGTTATCCATGTGGCTGAAGTGAAATAAGGTGGCTGGAAAGATGAGCATAATATTGACCAAAAAATAAAAAGTAGGGGGGGTAGCAAAATGGAGTCTGGAATACTGAGACACAGAAGCAGATAATTCAGTAAAGAGCAGGTCTGAAAGGACAAAAAGCTTCCTCTGGCGTTCCTCTTGTCGTAAGCCAATACTCGTTTTATATGAGCCCGCTGTCATTTTGAAGTACATTTTACATCCTACGTGCATGTGATATATGGCATTATTAACTTCCGCAGGCCCTGTGCATACATATGGATGGGAAGGGCTTCCCTAATGTCTGTGTAACTAATATGTATTACAGGGCTGTGCACGGGGCAGCTACACTCTGCTGGGCAGGGGCCTAGCTGAACCATATTGATGTACTATCAATAGCATCTTATGTCACAGTGGTAGTTTCCATTTTGAAAACCTGTTAAAAAATAAAGAAGCAAAAACGCAGAAAAATCAATGTATAAAGGGAGATGGAAGTTATCTAAAATTGCCGTGAAAACATAATAACCCTATGTATTATATCTGCTCTCAAGAAGGAAGGTGAAATTAATGCCTCACGTCCAACCCATGCCAAACTGCTCTTCCTGAAAAAGAGCAGAAGTACCAGAGTTGAGGCTCTGGTCATGAAACTTCATTCTGGTGCTTGCTCAGCTAAAAATAAAGGTATTCAGTGAACTAATGACAAGAAATGCATTCAATGACAAATAGTTTGTGAAATGCAAGTAAAGCATTAAAATGCTTAACTTATAGACCATCATTCAACAGACAGTGGAGGGGGGTGGGTTTCCTGTGGGGAAGGTGTTGTGCCAGCCACTAAGGGGCAAGCAAAGGTGAGTAAGACTGGTGCCCTGCCCTTAGATGACAAGGTAGTAGCTCCATAACGCAAGTCTAATGTGGTGAGCTCCCCAAGATGAGGCCACATGCAAGAGACAAAAGCAAAGGTAGAACTCATGGGATTTGATTGTCAAAGATGACAGATCGAATCCCAGATCTGTGGGTGACAGAGAATGGAAGTGCCATTAAATGGGGCAAAAAAAACTGGTTCTGCTGAGACTGATGGATCTGGTTTCAGACAACTGATGTTTCAGGACTGACAATACATCATGCTGTAGATGTTTAGCAAACAGTTAGAAATAAAGAACGAGGCCTCTGTATGAAGGCCAAGGACAGAGACAAATCTGTGAATTATTCCAGTTAAGGGAGTGGGTGAGACTGTTAAAGGGAAGCAGGAGAGAAAGGGGATTATGAAGATGGATAAAGGAAGAGAAAACATAGGAAGTAGAGAGGAAAAGAGGGGGATCAGAGTCACGAGGAAGCCTACTAAAAAGATGATGAAGAAGTGAAACCAAGATGAGCCAGGAGTAGGTGGAGGGCGATGAAAAGCTTATCTGATGTCAAGTTTATGAAAATGAAGAGTCTATGAGAAAGTGATGACAAGACCACGGTTAAGTCCAGCGGTGGGAAGGGGAGTGTTGAGGCATGAGTGAATGTGGACGAATTGCACAGATGAGGAAGACCACCTCAGAATGTCACCAGGAAGGGAAGGAGTCTGGCTGAAGAGGCTGCCTGGCTGGGGAGGTGGGGGGGGGGGCGGGTGAGGGGTGATGCAGAGAAGGCGAAACAGGTCAGGAACAGGTGTGGAGGGGTGAGGCTACCACAGGACCAAGAGTTCCTCCTTTCAGAGAGTATCAGGGGAAGGAAGACAATGGAGGTTTAGAAAAAGAAAAAATAGAGCAGGGAAAAGAAGAAAGCTGAGGTAGAACAGATGAGGTGGTTTCCATCATCTTTGCAGAGTGTGAGTTGAGACCCTCTTCTGGGAGGAGGGGATTCACTGGTGGCCCAAAGAGAAAACTGTTTGGGAGAAATGGCTTTAGGGGGTGCTGCTACTGCTGCTGCTAAGTCACTTCAGTCGTGTCCGACTCTGCACGACCCCATAGACAGCAGCCCACCAGGCTCCCCCATCCCTGGGATTCTCCAGGCAAGAACACTGGAGTGGGTTGCCATTCCTTCTCCAATGCATGAAAAGTGAAAAGTGAAAGTGAAGTCACTCAGTCGTGCCCGACTCTCAGCGACCCCATGGACTGCAGCCCACCAGGCTCCTCCATCCATGTGATCCCTCTAGGCAAGAATACTGGAGTGGGGTGCCAACATGGAATAAACAAGTTATGGAAAAAGCAATTGCCAGACAGCTTTGTGCTGCTGAGGGTAGAAAACACATATGTATGGTTTTAGGCCTTCCTGCCACGGTGTTCAGAAACCTGAGAGGGGAACAGTGGACGATGCCCCCCCACCCCCCACCCCGGGGAAGTGATCAGCAATGGAGACAGGAGGCAGGAGAGGAGCTCAGGGCCGCATCAGCACACACGCACACAGCTCCTCACCACATGGCGTCTGTCTAGTGAGTGGAAGAACAGCTGATAAACCAGGGCAGTGTGGAGGGGCCGAGGACAAATCTTTACAGGAATGAAGGGACAGGTAGGCAGGCGAGCAGGTGGAAGCTCTGATCAAGGAGGCTGATCTCTGAAGCAGGGCAATTCAGAGCAGTGAAAACGGGAAGAAGGAGAAGCAGCCCAGATACCCGGAGCTGGCCTGGCACTCGGGCCCAGCCCCGCGTTCTCCTGTTAAATGTCAAAGATTCTGCAAAAAGTCAACACTAGAGAAGGTCACTCCGTGCTGTGGTGGGACAAGACAAAAACATGGCTACTCTGAACAAGATACAGCATAAATATTGGTCACAGAAGAAAGTAGCAGGAAGCCCAGCTAACCAGTGATGGCTGCTTCTTTCCTTAGCTTTAGCTTCTTTCCAGCCTTAGCTTTGCTGCTGCTCCTAGAGATAACATTTAAGATATCTCACAGTTACCCAGCTGGTTGATCAAAAACAAAGCCGCGCTACTTTAAATCCTCCCCAGAGTCACCAAACACAAACCACCAAGTCCTGTAAATCCTTCTAAAACCTTCTTGCACTGAGCTGTTGCACGGCTCCCCCCCAGGGCAAGCGCTCCATCCCCACGCCAAGCAGCAAACCCAACTTGCTCAACTACAACTGTGTTCCCAGTGGTCTCTGGCCAGAGGGCACTGACCATGGATGAGGGTCATTAAGATGCTGCCCTGCCATTAGCATGGCGCAGAGTGGAGGTGATGATTATCGGAGTTAAGAATAAAATGCATTTATTTCCTTGCCAGCGGGATGAGAGAGTCACACTCAGGAATGTTCCCAAAAGTGATTACAGGCAACAGGGCTCAGAAGATGGGTGAGCTACGAAGAATGCCTGAACAAGAGGCAGAGACCTCAGAAGAGAAAGGGCTCTGCAGGTGCAACACTGAAGAGGAGGGTGCAGTGGGGAGCAGGGTGTATTCCCAGGAGGCGTATTCCCACCCCGTGCCCTGCTTTGGCCCGTGATGCTCAGCCCTGGTTGGTACATGCTCAGCGAGAATCCTCTCCTCTCCCTGACACACATTTCAGCTCTCAGGCTCGCAGAAACTCATTCTTTGCCCTACTCTCTTGAAGGGATGTTGGGAAGAACAAGAAACTCCAAGGACTGGGCCACATAGATTCTTCACGCTTTGCCCTTGGGATGTAGTCTGGGATGCAGTCTGGGATGAGCAGGGAGGTGGGGGAGGAGAGGAAGTACAAAAATAAACAGGTATCCACAGCTGAAAGTGGGAGAGGGGTGAGTGCTGAGGGAAAGCTGTGTGATCACAGACTCACAGGACCTTCTCAACAGAGTCCATGAGGAATACAAAAACAATGGAGGATTTTCAGATCTTCCCTGCTCCTCATCTTTGTTCCATTCTTTGGGCAACTACCTATGATTTCTTTTCTTTTTATGGCTACACTGCTCTTCTGCCTGTGAATTCTCAATGAATGACAGAACCCGTATCTTTGACTTACTTTAGATTAAATTCAAGACCAAGATCAGCGTTTATACTTACAAATCCAACTCTTCTTCTTTCATTTATTCACATGAAAGACATTTATTTTTAAGATGAAATACATATAGGGTAATAAAAATATAAAGTCAAGAACTGATGTTCACAGTTTAGCCGGTCTAGGCAGTCCCAAACCAAATCTCTGACTGCATTTATATTTTCACTTATCACTGGCACTAGCAAGAAAAAGTGATTACTAAGGGATTTCTCAGGCCTGCTGAAATTGTCACAAATACTTGCTTGATTTTCTATTATCTCTGATGGGAAACGTTCTTCTCCCAAGTGCTCACAGAAAGCAGCTACTGATATTCTCCATGGCATCGTGTCCCTGCTACTCTGTGAGCATAAACTTAGCTGGGGGTTCATGGATGGGTTTCAGGGACTCAGAGAACCCTCTAAAAGTATACAAGATTTTTTATATGTAGGCAGTTTTCCAGAGTCCAGAATTCTAGGTCTCACTGGAGTCTATGAACCCCAAAAGGTACAAATCATTCCATACAATGAAACTCGTATTATCACCACATCTAAGGAAGCTTCTTTGACAAATCTCCTGCCATAACACTGTCTGTCCAAATGAGATGCTCAAAGAACTCTGTCATGACATCCATCACACTGACCTCTGATTATCAGCTCTTTCTGTGGTCTCTGCGAAATGATGACATCTTGAGGGCAGGGACTGTGACTTCTATTTCTCTTCCTAACACACAGCTCAAGGTCTGGCAAATGATATTAACTTGATAATGGTTTACTGAGCTTACAAGTTCATGAGCAAGGGAGACAGTGAGCATGTGGATTTCCTTTAAAACACAGATTCAATCTCAACGGTCACTCTCCTCCAAGGCTGCCTTTACCCTCTCTCCTCAGTCACCCTTCTATTATAACACTCATCACATGAGATAACTATGCTTTGAACTTGAGTGTTACACTTGTTCCATCTGTCAAATCTATCAGACTAAGCTCCCATGCAACTGACATATGAAACCCCATAACTAACACAACCCTGGGAAGGCCTGCACTAAATGGTACTGTCCCCCAGTCTAGGGCACGAGGGAAATACGGTGTGGGTGGGAACAGGTCACCCTGTGGGCCCAACTGGGGAAGATGTGGATTTTGCACCCTCTAAGCTCCCCTCCTGCCCCAAGCAGGATCCTCAACACTCCTCCCGTGACCCAGGCTGACTCCATCATCAGACCTGTATAAAGCAGGCAGCATAGAGACTGTCATATGAAGGATGCACAGAACCACCTAGCTTGACACTCAAGAAGTCATATTAGTAGTACAAGATGCAACGCAGTTTTCCCTCAAGTCTGTGAACATAGTAACTGAAGATGCTAATTTATTCATAGGAAGGCATTTGCTATGGACTAAATGAGTGCTCTCTCCAAAAATTCTATGTTGAAACCTAATCCCCAGCGTGACGGTGTCTGGAGGCAGAGCTTTTAGGTGATTAGGTCCTGAGGGTGGAGACCTCTTGAATGGGATAAGCACCCTTATAAAAGAGGCCCCTGAGAGATCCTTTGACCCTTTGCTACCCTGTGAGGACAGAGCAAAATGAGAGCTGTCTATGAACCAGAAAGTGGGCTCTCATCATACATTGAATCTGCTGGTGCCCTGATCTTGGATTTCTCAGCCTCCAGAACTGTGAGAAATAAATTTCTCCTGTTGATAAGCCACCCAGTTTGTGGTGTTTTATTACAGCCTGAAAGGACTGTGATGCATTTAGAGCCAATAGTTTATTACGACTCCCTTCATTCCCCACCCTTCTTGGTCGGACTTTCATTCACCTTACAATGTGCACTTCAAGAATCACATCCTCCAGGTTTTCTGCCCCCTCTACCTCCAGTCTGATGTGGCGGGCCCTTCTCTGGGACCCCATGGTGCCACATGAATCCTTCAGACTCAGTATTTCAAAAAGCACACACTGATGACCTTTTTTGTCTCCCTTCTAAAGTATAAGTTCATGCGTGGCAGGCACTATATCTTCTTCAACACTGAACTCCCAACAAACAGGTCTTGGCACTTCATAGATATTCGAACACTAGTCAAAGGAATCAGTGAATGAACACAAAGAGGAAAGGATAAAAGTGCAATTTTGAGTGGAGGTTTACAGGATGACAGCGTAAGTCTCACAGGCTGCATCTCAAGTAGTGGACTCTGATGGTGCTAACAGAGTGGACAGTCTGCTCAGAGGTGCTCTTTCTAAGGGTCACCCAACTACTCGGGCAGTGGATGACACTGGCCCGCCCTCTTCTGCATCTCCATCACCAGCTGGAAGTCTGGGACACTCAAACAGATACAGGTGAACTGAACAGAAGAGGTGCATGCGTGTCACACTGGATAGTGATATAGACAGACAAGAAGTCACGAGATCACAACAACTTGCTCTAATTCAGGATATGGCTCTGAGAGTCGTTAATGTGAAAATCACTAAGGCAGCCCCCAGATTTGGCCCGTACTTAAGAGGATGGTTGGTCGGTTGGTTTAGTTGGTAAGTCTGACTCTTGTGAGCCCACGGACTGTAGCCTGCCAGGCTCCTCTGCCCATGGGATTCTCCAGGCAAGAATACTGGAGTGGGTTGCCATTTCCTTCTCCACTTTAAGAGGATACATGGTAAATATACATGGTGAAGTATAAAGCATCATGTAATCATTAGTTACCAGACCATTAAAGAAAGCTAACATAATTTTTATCTCACAGTGGTAGAAGTTACAGTTGGAGAACTAGGGAGACAGCATTGCCATATGCAACTAACAGATCTACTAGGAATAGGCAACAAGGGAGGGATCGAGTCAAGACCAGGCAGATAAATTGGTTATATTTATTGAGGGCTCACCATATATCAGCAAAACTAGGAGATGAGCTTCCGTTATATTATCTAAGTGTTAGTTGCTCAGTCATGTCCAACTCTTTGTGATCCCATGGACTGTAGCCCACCAGGTTCCTCTGTCCATGGAATTCTCCAGGCAAGAATACTGGAGTGGGTTGCAGTTTTCTTTTCTAGGGGATATTCCCAACCCAGAGATCAAACCCAGATCTCCCACATTGCAGGCAGATTCTTTACCATCTAAGCCACCTTCTTATCTAACCATTACAACAATTCTGGCTTCCCTGGTGGCTCAGATGGTAAAGAATCCGCCTGCAATGCGGGAGACCTGGGTTTGATCCCTGGGTTAGGAAGATCCCCTGAAGGAGGGCATGGCAACCCACTCCAGTATTCTTGCCTGGAGAATCCCCATGGACAGAGGAGACTGGTGGGCTACAGTCCATGTGGTCGCAAAGAGTCAGACATGACTAAGCGACTAAGCATAGCACAGCCCACACAGCGTAAATACTATTAAATCTCTCATTTTGACAAAGTAACTTGGCCAAGCCAGATCCCAGGGTGAGGGTGTGTGTGCTACAGCTGAGATTGAGCCCAGGAAGACCCAACAACAGAGCTCGTGACCAGAACCACAGACATCCCTGGAAGATGGTCACTAATACATGTTAGAGACTACAGCTATGGCAGGGACTAGTTTACCCTGGTGCTGGCAGCCAAAGCAAGCCAATCTGCTCAGCGTGTAAGCAACAGAGGTGTCTACATCATCCTGAGTTCCAAGAGGAGAAGAGGGTTGACAAGGACTGAACGTGGTCTCAGGACCACAACTACACCAGCTCAGCAAGAGCAAAGTCCAAGACCCAGCAGGGGGGAAATGAAGTGCTAGCAAGAATTGAGTTAAGCATGGCAGGGATCAGTTCAATCTGATGCCCACAGAACCTGGGCACCAAAAGACCTGAAGACTAAGGTTGGCAGGGCTTCCAGCGCATATGCTGCCTTGGGCCTGATCGGCTCAAGCACTGGGCAGGCATGGAACTGTACACTTTAAAATGGTTACTTTTATGCTATGTGAATCTTATCTCCAACAAAACAAAAGAGGGCTGTGAGGAGTCTGTGGGCAGAGGAGTCTGCTGATCAAAGCACATGGGACTCTGCACCAAGGAGCTACAAGAAGGTCTGGGAAACATGCCCTTTGAGGTGTGTTCAGATAGTTGGAATGTCTAAGAAAAAAAAGATAGGGACAATGAAACCATTGCAGGAGATTTTCACTTTCTGAGCTACACTGTCTTGTGGAACAGGATTATTGGTGATGTTGTAGAAAAGTACCTTCCGTTAATGGATCGTGAGTTGGAGGAAGCAGACTCAAGGTCAATTTTAGGAAACACAGAGGCAAAATGACCTCTTTTTCAAACTGGAGCAGAGTCTGGCAGTAACATTATCGACAAGTGAAGGTGCTTCTTCAGTGAGTAAGGCTGGAGATGATGACCTTCACATTTTCCCCAAATCCTCAGATCCTACAAAATTCGGTTGTCTTGACTTCACTTTTTCCCCAGAAGCCCGAAGTGTTGGTTCCCTACAGAGGAAAGCTGCGTGTGATTTAGTGTTGAGGGACTCTCTCCTCATCTTGCACTATGGAAATTCACACACAGCTGAGCAAACCAAACCATCAGTGCCCACATCTATTCTTGTACTGTAAATGTGGGTACCGCAGAACTGGAATACTTATCTGAAAAAAAAATATCTCCTCCGGCCAAAAACAATTTTGTCGAAGAACAACCTTCACAGAATTTGCTGACAATGTATCTCATGATTCTATTTTCTTACAGGAAAAAAAAAAAGCAAACAGAGCTTTAGAAAAAAAATAAAAAAGGATATCGCTGGCAAGATAGACCTGATTAACAGAGCAGCTAAGGGAAAGATAAAGTAAGCAGATGTGTGTCAAGGTGAGCAGTGGTTTAAATTTACCAGATTCCAAGGTTCTTGCCTAGCAAACACATCCTGTCAGAAAGAGTATTTGAGTTAATGATCATTTGTTCTTTTAAAAAATCCTAAGAATAATATGATTAATAATTCAAACTAAAGCCTAAATAGGACTAATAGGGCTCATCATCCCCAGACTTAGAAAATCTAGGTCAAGTCTGACTTCCATAGTACGAAAGCAAACACAAAGTTGTTATGGAATGTGGTCAAACTCCCAGAGAAAACCAGTAAACGTGATAAGACAGAAAGTTCCGGCTGCTAGAGAAGAACCGTATATATTGAATTTTACTGCCTCTAATAATTATTATCATGTAAAGTAAGATTTCTCAGAACCCTACAATTAGGGCAAGGCTGGGAATCTGATCCAGGCCAACTTCAATCTAATTCCTGCACATTTTATTTTCCTAACACTCTTTCTGGTCTAATATCAGTTCACTACAATTCAGATCCTCTTCTTTGCTTCATACAAGACACTCCCCATGTGACCCTTGAGAGTTATTAAATCACACAGGTTTTTTTTTTTAACATAAAATCTTAAATTTTATTAAATCTTTCTCAGCAAGTGCTCTAGTTCCAATACACTAGTTCTTGGTTGCTGAACAGATTGTGGGTGGGGAAGGAGAGGAGAAGGGCAAGGAGAAACGACAGGACAAGTTCTACCCTGATATTTGTTTCAGGAGAACATGGACTTGGTCTGTCTTGTTCTCTGTGCTGGCCCTCCATCCAGAACAACACTGCCTGTAAAACGAATGAACGGCCTGGTGAGCGACAGATGAGCAGACAGATACTAGACAGCAGAGTGGCCCAAGGTCAAGGACTGAAAGGTCGGCCAAGGCCGGGAGGAGGAGGTTCAGCTACAAAGAGATAGTCCAGAGAGCAGGCTAGGGTAGAAAGGAGAAATTTCAGGAGTGAGTTAATGCCTAATGAGACCCTAGTTTGATATGGCGTTGCTGATTACTTGCAAGGGAGAAGTCAACATCCTTTAGCATCAGCATGTCTAAAGTATAAACAAGATAAAACACCTGCAGCAACAAACAAGGCATGCTGTCGGCCAGGGTCACGGGCTGAGGCTGCTGCACTCCATTGCTTCTGCAGCCCCTTAGTCCCAGATATGGTGGCTATTTCATTCTGCTAAGACTTACGAGTTACATACACTCACCCTGGTTACTGAGTCTATGGGAATGTGCAGAGGCTTGGCTGGGTTGGGAAATCACTAAGACTTATCCTTTGGCTTCAAGAAGCCTAGGTCAAAGGGCAACTGAGGGTTCTGCCTTGTGCATACACGATCTGACAGAAGCCCATTAGAAGGTAATTCAGACGAAATGGGGATGCCTTCAAATTCTAAATTAGATCATTAAGTAGCTGCTAACATGACTGAGTTCACTGGAGAAAAACTGTCTATCAATACTTTGGATATGAGTTCCACCAATCCACAGCATCCTTGGAGAAGGTTTGCACAATATGTTCACGACAGACTCTTACTTTGCAAAACACTGAGATGACTTAGTGCTGGCAACAGTGCTAATTTCCACTTCTCATTATTGGTATATCTCGATGGCCCTCAAAATACAAAGCATATGTTGCCTGAGATTTAAAACAACTAAAAAATCGGAAATCTTGTTTGCTAGGCAATTTTACAGAAATGGCAAATACAAATTGTAGAAATACGTTCTTGTTCCTAAGAATTTCCATGTCATTTTGTGTGTGTGACACACACATGCAAAGTTATTCTAAAGGGAAAATATCAATATTGACACTTTCCCCAAGCAACCTAAAGATGAGATGAAAACCTAAGGCTTCAAGTCAAGGAACTCTATAACTCTTTCCAAATGTCTGCCATGTGTATATAAATGTGACTTTACAAGTGTATGCATGTGAACACACGTGTGTGTGTGTGTATGCACTTGAGTGCACGTATAACTTCAGAGAGGGCAGAGCAGTAATAAAAAGGTCAGACTCTGTCCTTATGCAAGTTATGGAGTGAAAAATTCCTAGTTACCGTAGCAACTGCAAGATCACATGGCATGGGAGCAAGGAGATACAAAGCATCTTAAGTAAACACGCTTGTTTTTTCATGTTTTGCACATTCCTTGGTGTTTTAAGAGAGACACACCTAGGTCTCAGCAACAACCATCGCAGAAACCTTGTTTCACAGCATGAAACAAGACTATGAGACAAGTAGGACTGTGTCAGTCTTGGTTTATTGTGCACTCGTAGAAAAAGGTGGTATTAAAACAGGTTAAGAGAATTTAAACTGCAACGAAATACTACTACAATTGTTTGAAAGATAAACAAAATTATGAGATAAAAAGGAAGAAAAGGTTAAAATAAGAAAGAAATAAATTTGGTTACACAGGAGTAGGTGTTTCTCCCTTTTTCTGGAGTGAAGGATGGGTATGGAGAAAGAGAAAAATGGATTGAAAAGAAATGGAAGTACTTAAGTGATAATACAGACCAAAAAAAAAAAAAAAAATCATCTATTTTCCTGAATGTTAACGTGCACTTAGTGTACCAAAGAGGATTGAAACCTTCAAATACAAACCTGCCCAGGTGAGATCCTTGCTCCATGAACTGTGACTCACTGAAGCTTGAAAGTTTGTTTCTACCCTTTACCAAGTATGTGTTCTCCTAAAGACTTGTCTGCAGTTACCAAGTGATGATTGGTGAGGAACCTCCTTGTCCTTTCTGCCTGTCATTTCCAGGCTAATCCTCCCTGGTACAAAACCTTTAATTTAAAATTTTAAATCTCCAATGAACTGGAACCCTGGAGCAGGCATAACTTTGGATTTGCACAGATTTGAGTGCTTGAACTTCAGAAACATTTCAAATCACTCACATTTGCCTTCTCTACAGAAATCAGGTCCACAAATACCAATTGAAAGCCTCATGCTAGATGCTGGGGATAAAAGTTCAAATAAAACATAGAGCTTATCTTCAGAGAAGAAATATTCTTTCTGAGAGACAGGTGAGAGATAAAAATTTGCATTAAAAACAACAACCAACAAACAGTGGTTTGGAGCAAGGTTGTGGATAGTGGTTAATGAGCTGAGCCACTACAAATAAAGAGACTAATTTCTTCTTATTTCTAGAAGTTCAAGACAGTAGGATCTAGAAGCTTTTTTTAGTTTGTCATTATCTCAGAGTTTCATATCTCAATCTTCCTCAGGACATTGTAAACTCAGAAAAACAATTCCAAATATTTAATGACGTGGCTTGAAATATGGCTTCAGCACCCTGATAGCAGAGCTACTTCTAGCTGGATGCTAGATCACCATCTGTCCCATACCAACTGCATTTCACAAAAAGGAGATTTTTTAGAAATTCTATCCACCAGAGTATTTTTAGAACATAAAAGAACAGAACGATTTTTGGCATTGATAAGCATAGTCAATCAGAGTGAAAAATGGCTACTCAGGGCCTCCCGAGTAATCGATCCGCATCCGTTTTAAAATTGCAACATTTTCCCCCAAAGTGTTTAACACTCAAAAGTATGAATGCTGCTAAACTGGGGAAAGTGGGGTGGGGGACGTCATCTTCAATTTAAGACAGGAATTTCAGAACCAGAAGAAATCTTACACCTCTAATCTCCTACTTTTATAGATGAGAAAACTGAAGCTCAGAGAGGTAATATTACTCACTAAGCTTATATTTGGTATATTTAATTTGGAGGAAGTCTGTTAACAGTTTCAATTTCTCAAGAATACAATGGATTTTTTTTTTAATGTTGGCAACCAGTAAAAATATGAAAACATGAAAAAATCTGCATGTGATAACTGATGGAGAAATCTTACTTTTATATTATAAAAATAAATTCCAGTTATATTAAAGACATGAATAAGAAGTGTAACTCTAGAATAGAACAAAATAAAATTAAGTGTCTAGCCACAGAAGTGGGAAGAACTTTCTAATTTTAAAGGCATTTTTAAAGTTAAAAAACATGAATCAACACTTTTGCTCATATGTGCATAAAAACAAAAAAGAAGAAGCCTGGAAAAACTACATGTAACAAATACGACTAAGATTTATGTCCCTAATGTATAAAGTACTTATTCAAATTAGTAAGAAAAATCCCAATAGAAAAAATGGGCAAAGGAGGTGAATAGATTAATTACAGAAGAAATATGGATGGACTGATATTCAACCTCACTAGAAAAGAAATGTAAATCTGAACAAGATAATACTTTTCCTTCCCATCAACCCAACAAGAAAACTTAGCTTCTCCTTCTAAGAATCATAATAATCAATATGGGTGAAAGAAAGAAAGAGAAGTCGCCCAGTCGTGTCTGACTCTTTGCAACCCCACGGACTGTAGCTGACCAGGCTCCTCCGTTCATGGGATTTTCCAGACAAGAATTTTGGAGTGGGTTGCCATTTCCTTCACCAGGGGATGTTCCCGATCCAGGGATTGAACCCAGGTCTCCCGCACTACAGGCAGACTCTTTGCCATCTGAGCCACCAGGGATGCTCCAATATGTGTGAGGGGTAACAAAACAAATACTTTAATGGAGTGTTGATGTTTATGAAAACTGGAACAAGCTTTATGAAGAACAGTCGAGCATAAAACATAAAAGATTAAGGCAGTTCATACCTGTGAGTAGTAATTACTCAGCTACGAATTTACCCTTAAGAAATATAAACTTAGATAAAGATTTTTCTAGACATGTGCATCTCAGAGTATTATAACTGGAAAAATTTGAAACCCTATTTGCCCCCAAATGGGAAGTGTAGATAAGTAAAGTCTGTTATAGAAACGTAAGGAAAGCCTCATAATGCATGTGCTGATATGTTGGAGACGGTAAGGAGAAATCCTGGTTAGTTCTCAATAAAGTTTTCTTTTCTTCCTTGTAGCTTTCTATTATTTCTAAATGTAAACAAAAAAGTCTAACAGAAAGAAATGTGCTATAAATTCCAGCAAGTTGCCTGATGCCTTGTTCTTGACTGTTAAACAGCCATAAATCTCAAGAATGAAGCTTGTTTTCAAAAACAAATTCAATTATTAAACAGGTCAATAACTGTGTACACTATACTAATTTTAAAAATATTTTGTAGTTAGAAAATGGGGAGAGAGAAAAATGGTCAATGCCATTTTCCAACAATATCTAACACTCCTTAGATACAAGACTTATGATGTCTGCCTTTTATGATTTGTGTTCTTACCTGGTAACAATGCCAGGAAGTAAAAGAGATGATGTTTAATTTAGCAAATGCCTCACAAGGTGAAGAAACAATTTTCTAGAAACAGACACCTTATTCAAAGTACACCCCTTCTTTTCTTCGGTCTGCATATTACCCTTCTTTAACTCCCTTATCTTTGTTTTCAATCCTCTTCCCTCCTAAGTGGTGACGAGCTTGGGGGCTCAAATCCAATCTTGCTCACTTATGTCTCTGTTCTATCGTGTGTGATGTCTGGTTCATTAGTGCTTAACAAATGCTTTTCTCAATGAACATAGGCAAGAATAAATTAATCTTGGCCAAGCATTTAAAAAATTTGCTCTATATTTGAAAAGGATAAAGTTCTACTGAAATTAAAAATCATTTAGGCCCTCAACAAAGTGAACTTTATGTGTCACAGCTGAATGCCTACTGTTGGTAGCAGCAAGCTAAACAGTTATCTGGCTGTCTCCATCCTAGTAGGATTTTTCCTAATCATCTCTACGAGTTCAAACAGGGGAATCTGAAATAAGCTGCTAATGGCAGAGAAGCTAAGCATCTGACTGATGCGAGATGCTAGCATCGGTCTGAAGACCTCAAGGCAGTCAAGTAAGTGACTGAATCCCCCAGAATTGCTGGGTCATTGCATCTGGCTAAGGAACACACATTGAATTTCCTCTGGGTCTTCTGTAGGCCTGTGCTACCCAACTCTTCTTTCTAGGGTCCCCCAGACTGGGAAGTCTGCAGTCTGCCATCCTCTATCACTTGGAAGGAAAAGACAGCATTCCCAACTTTTCTTCTGGAGTGAAACGATCTTAAAACTTAGGTTTGGGCCAAAACGGGCCCAACAAAACTCTCACTGCCCTCTTCTCCGAAGGTTTTGGCATGGCCAGGTGTGGTACCTAAAAGCAGAAGTCAGAGCCAAGATGCAAAAATGGCAAAGCACACAGGGTGGGGCCCAGGGGGATCAGCAGCCACAGATGTTGACTCTACCTGGGGCCACCTGGATCTTCATGAGGAAGGATTTTTCCAGGGTGTGGCACACTTGTCTCAGGTCTCTGCAGATCTCCTCTATATGCCAAGATCATGAGTAATACTAAAGGACAGGAATTTGAGATTTACTGACTTCAAATAGAAGTGGCATCTACTTAAAATTAGGATACAGGTCAGACACAATTGCTAACTTACAATGGAAATGGCATTTAACAGCTCAGCAAGTCTTGAGAGGCATCTGCCCAGAAGCATCTGGCATTCAAGTATATTCCTTAAAAGACAATCAGAATAAAATTGGCTCTCTGCTTTGTTCCAAAGTTTCTTCTCTCGAATTTTAAGGGTTAGTTAGAATTTGGCCTCATCTTGAGAGTCCCTTGGACTTCAAGGAGATCCAACCAGTCCATTCTAAAGGAGATCAGTCCTGGGTGTTCTTTGGAAGGAATGATGCTAAAGCTGAAACTCCAATACTTTGGCCACCTGATGTGAAGAGCTGACTCACTGGAAAAGACTCTGATGCTGGGAGGGATTGGGGGCAGGAGGAGAAGGGGACAACAGAGGATGAGATGGCTGGATGGCATCACCGACTCGATGGACGTGAGTTTGAGTGAACTCTGGGAGTTGGTGATGGACAGGGAAGCCTGGCGTGCTTCAATTCATGGGGTCGCAAAGAGTCGGACATGACTGAGTGACTGAACTGAACTGAACTGAAGCTCAAAAGCTTCCCTTCTCCACCTGACTGGTATATCCCTTAACCTCAAACCTGTAGGTACAACTCAGCACTAACTCAAGCCATGCATGTTTCTGTCTCTGCCACTGTATATTCCAGTCATACGTACTAGGAGAGGAGACAGTATTATCTCCATGGTTTCAATTAACCTCTCAGTTCCAACAATTTTAGAGTTATACCAAAGTATTGTTTTAACACAGAGGTAATTTTCAGTTCTGTGCTTCCCTATGGATGTTTAATAAGCACTGAATGCCCCAGTAACTTTTTGTTGGCAAAACTGTTTGTGCCTGCTTTTAGGACTTGCTGTGTTAGTTTTTGGATGGGGTAACTGCTTCCCTGGTGCCTCAGTGGTAAAGAAACAGCCTACCAATGCAGGAGATGAGGGTTCGATCCCTGGGTCAGGAAGACTCCCTGGAGAAGGAAACAGCAACCCACTCCAATATTTTTGCCTGGGAAATCCCATGGACAGAGGAGCCTAGCAGGCTATAGCCCATGGGGTCACAGATAACAACTGCTAACAAGCAGAGGAGAAGTAGTTCAATAGAAATGCTTACTGGAGCAAGGGTCACTTCAATCAGGCTAGCCTCTGTTAGAGCCCCACAAAATATAACTCCAGAAACACAGAGCGATAAAAGCACAAAGACTAAATTATACCTTTCTCTAACAAACCTGAAGGCTCTCCGATAATGACTATTTTAATTAATGCTCTTTTGCTTCTGATAACAGAGGCTAAAAAGGTATACATCTTACTAGGAGAAATATATCAGAATATTTCAACATCTTTTTGTGATTAATGAACTTTAGACAGAATTAATGGACTCTGAAGTACTTACTACCCATTTTAGAGGATACTGTTTATAATCCTATTTAGCAGTTGCCAGTTTTTGAGTGAAACTTTTTCTTATCCAGTCAAGATACATCATATCAAAAAAGTTCTTATCAAAGCCTATGCTTCTCAGAGGAAAACTCCAGGATACTCGGATTGATTGCAAAAAACACCACATCATCAGAATCCCCCCAACTTATAATAACAGTAAGGTCACTGAGCTGGGAGAAAGTGACAGCATCTATCAACCATAAAATTCAGTTTGGGATTTGATTAGGTACTGCACCATCTGGGGATCATTAGAATTCTTTATTCACAAGAGTACCAATAGGAAGCTTGTTTTACCTCTATAAATCCTAGCCAAGGCAAGATCAAGAAAGGTTTAACGAATCATCCGTATGATTTTGATTGCACAGGGTCAAAATTTAACTGGACACCTCTACGCCACCCCAACCTGGGAGGTCAGTAAGATACCTTCTGGGACTCACTGAGTCTTCTTGAGCTTCCTTGGAAATCCCTACCCCAGGGCCACTTCCTGCCGTCTTAATTACCTTATTATCACCATCGTTCACTCCCTGTCTGTATTTCTTGGATCTAAAGGAGCCCCTAATCCTTTACTCTGACTCAGCTCACCTCCATCAAGCCCAGTCATTCCTGGAACCTGAACAAAGAGGACATTTACAAAGTTTTGTTAAAATTGTTGAGCCTTGTTCACCTAATTACAGACAAATGTACAATAAATGAAGAGACCAAGTGCCATATCTTCTTTCTCCATTTTTTTTTCCCCTGAATACAGGAGGGAAAGATTGGAAAAGGAAAGAAAACCCTGCAAAAACCTATTCCCGGTAGACCTAATGTGACACAGCATTAACTTCAAGACATTCAAACAAGTCTTTTGTTCTTCAATAATGGAGTGGGTGATTTTTCAAAAATTAAAGACAAATTTGTATATACTGACAAACAAGAACATGGTCATGTTTTAAGTAAAATATGGGTATTTAACATGATTTATTAGAAAAATATGTACTGTACATTTGGCCACAGTCTGCTATGTTCTGTTATGATATTTTCAGCCATCTTCTATTTTTGCTCTCTTAAAACAACATTTAGGGCTGCTGTATGCCAGATGGAATTTTTCCTTTCCACCCACTTCCCACTGCAAAAGGGGAAAAAAAAAAAAGGTTCTTTGCATCCCACATGAAAATCTTTTATAAATTTCTTTTCCTCATCTTTATCAACTGAAGTATCTGAATCACTCAGAAATCACCAAACTCTGGCTGAATCAATATGCAGCAAATATTATGCAGCAAAGTAAGTATATTTAATGTGAACATACGTGCCTGCCGGGTGTTAATTAACAGAAAGTATTCATATTACACACAAGTTCAAAATTCATTCTATGAAACAGGACTGAATCAAAGTCAATTTTTTAAAGAAAAATGATGAGGTGGTACATTTTAGAGTAAAGCTATTTAGTTAAGAGCTGAGCTATAATTGGACATTCTGTCTTCACAGCAAACCTTTGACGTTTATGCTGGTTACTGTTTTACGTAAAATTAAGAGAGGTCTGTGAGGGAAGGCGAGTCAGAAAGCTTTGAAAGGAGTGAGTGTGACCCATTCTAGGCTGGCAAACCCATTCCCACACTGCAGCAGAGGAATCTCAAAAATTCAAATCTAATCATCGTCATCTCTTGTTTAAAGTGTCCACAAGGGCTCTGTATCACTCTGAGCACCCCGTCTTTGACTCAGCCTGTGGTAAGGCCTTGCTTCCTCGGCCTCCTCACCCTCCCCAGGCTCCAGCCGCTTGGTTCCACCTGCAGAGTGGCAGCGTCCTCTGCACCAGCCCTTCCTGTCCTCACGTGGGTTTCTCCTCTGCCTGCCCTGCTTCACTTCTTCTAAGAACTCTTCTGACTCTTCAGATCCTGTCTCTTCCTCGGGGACACAGGCATGTCTCCCTGGACCAGCTGAGTGTCCTGTGATAAGCTTCCATCGCATCTTGGAGCTTAGCATGCAGGTAACTGGGAACTCAGGTCTTCCCAGGTGGCTCAGTGGTAAAGAATCCACTGCCTGCCAATGCAGAAGACACAAGAGATCCCTGGGTCAGGAAGATCCCCTGGAGTAGGGCATGGCAGCCCACGCCAGTATTCTTGCCTGGAGAATCCCATGGACAGAGTCTGGTGAGCTACAGTCCATGGGGTCACAAAAGAGTTGGACAGGACTTGGCAACTAGACAACAGTAACTGTGAACTCAGCCTCTAAATTTGTTGCAATGCTGCCTCCCCCCAAAGCACTGATGTATCAGGACAGTCTTTGGGGGAATCAAGACACAAAGTACATGAGTACCTGTGTCTCCATGTCTTATTTCTCCAGGCCTCAGTGGTACACAGTTGTCATGAAGTACAGTCCATCTCTCTATGAAGGGCTGTCCATCTGTCCACGCATCTTTGCTCTATCCTTTGTCTTAAACCACTCATTATAAATTCAAATGAAACCAAACCACCAAAGATTTCTAGTGTTAATTCATCAGATGACAACCTACAAAGTATCAATACGGTTATATTAATGCAGATCACGCCTTGATAGGGGTAGAGAAAAAAAAGAATATAAGGTTGCCAGGGGTCTGGAGTGAGGTATACCACTGAGAGGACCAAAAGTTGAGAAAAATACTTTATTTTTCAGTATTTCAATGCTTCACCATATTTAGTATGACTTCTCCCCCTGGAGGAGGGCATGGCAACCCACTCCAGTATTCTTGCCTGGAGAATCCCCATGGACGGAGGAGCCTGGCGGGCTACAGTCCATGGCGTCGCAAAGAGTCAGACACGACTGAGCGACTACACAACACAGCAGTATGATTTCTTAAACATACTGAAGATAATATGACTATTTTAATATTACAAGTAGAAGAACTTGATAACCTGGTGAGTAGCATCTGTACCATAGGGAATCCAACATCTGCTAAGAATATGAATTTGATAAACCAAATTAACTGAGCCAGGATCCAGTTTCTTAACTGGGCCTTTTAAAAAATAAACAAGTATCTTCAGAAAAATAAACGAATACAATAATGACAAGTTCATCTCTGCTTAAACTGTTAAAAACTGAAGATATTATTTTTTAAATGTTGAGACTTGCAACAGGCTTCTTGTGAGACCTAAAAACCCCAGCTAGTGGGCAGATGGCTCTGCCAGACAGTGGGAGCTCAACCACTGAAGTCCCCTGGCTGCCTGGCTGCCGATTTTATGACGCAAAATAACAAAATAAAAGCAGGATTTAAAATGAACCAAACTTCCAAACCTTGCTTTTGAAAAAGGAAAAGACTTTCTCTATGGATTGCTGCAACTGCGAAAAAGTTTACCAGAGGTACTTCCCTCTCCCTGAACGTCTGTGAAATTATTTAAACACTTCGTTTAACACTGTTTTGAATGGTGCATTGGTTTTCCACGTGTGAATTTTATCTCCAGCCAGACTGTAAACTTCTTGGAGGCAAGACCTATCTCGTCTATCACTTTCATGATTACTCTGATTAAAATTAATCCTGATTAAAGATGAACAAAAACAACTCACTCAATGAAGCCTATTTCCTCTAAAAAGGTATGTATGTAAGTGCCAAACCAACACAAAGTTGGGATTTTTCTCATTAAGAAAAACAACATGGTTTCTGCATAGAATTTCTCAGTAGTGGGCCACTTACTATGTTATGACTTGCCTATTAGATTTGAATTCTGGCTTTTGAAACTAAGCAATGATGTGATAACACTGCACTTGTCTTTAAGTAGTTCTTGGTTAAACTAAATCACCAGCAAACTTCAAATAATGCCATGATTGCTCTTTAATTTTACTCACCTCTATGCATAAAGCGAGTTTGATTTCACATAGAGCATAAGGAGGGTTTTCATTTTATATACAGTGTTTTTTTTTTTTTTTAAGTAAGAGACTAAATGCAAGTTGGGAAAATGCAGAGATCAACTTTTAGAGTGTGAAATAAAGAGCAGCAAGAGCCAGAATACTCCAGCCCACTTCTGCCCCAGGGACACACAGGCAGCAAGCCCTTGGACGCCTAGTGAGCCCTTTGACGCAAGCAGGGCTCCAGGATGAGGCTGCAGGAAACAGGGGAGAGGAAATTCCGGTTTAAGTTGAGAGATAGGGACCCCAGCCTGGCAGCAGACCCTGCCAAGATTCGCTTTCAGAATGTGTAAAACCTCCTTCCCACCCATATTTCATGAGTGAACTGGAAAAGGGGAAGGAAGTAGGGTGGGTCCCAGACTCAACAAAGGGACTAAAGAAAGCGGTGTGGGGAGGGGGAGGGACACAGACAGGGCCCCTGTGGAGAGCAAGCATTGCTAGGCACGGCTTTCACGCACGTTTTATAGACTTTTGTTTCTGCAGAGTGGAAATTAGGAGGTCGAGTTTAGGAGCTGCGTGTTGCTACTCCTCTTCTACAAGGTAATGCACTAGGAAGCATAAATGACATTTCAGGAAAAGCTGAGTTTCAGTCTTCCGGTAAACAGTGTGGTATGGCAGAACACAGCAGCCACGTCTAGAGTCGTTCTTCAATCCAACAGCTTCACAGACACTACATGTGAACTGTCTATACACTTTAGAAAATTAAGTTAGAACTCAAAAGAAGCTTGTACCTAAGCATCCCTTTTCTTCCTTCCTCCCCATACTTCACCACCACCATCCTTTCAATACAGACTCGTCCTCTTTCCCCCAGGGTTGTGGTCCAGGCAGCCGCCCTTACTCAGGACCGTCCTGCCATCTCGGCTTCCGGTCCTCACACCAGGCGCCCTGTGGGGTTGATGGCTGAGCGAGCAGGTGGCCAGGGGCAGCCGGACTGGAGTTCCCACCTGGCCCAGCTCTGCTTGGCCACTCACCAGCCTCAGCTTTCTGACCCGTCACACTGAAATAACATCATTTCCCTCACAGAAGGGCCCCCTCATCCTTCTTTTTTATGAAAACTAACAAAACAAGTCAATAGCTTTTCATTATTTGTAGAATGAAGTGAAACATGTCAGCCCTCAAAATCCTCCACAGCCTGGCCCCGATCTCGTTCCTCACCAACTTTTCCTTCTCCTAAATCTTTGCCACCATCTCCCTCAAACCCCACTCTTGGTGCTCTGGTGACACAGAGTGGTTTCAATATCAAGGAAAAAAAACAGCTTGTGTATTTTGTAATGCTCTTCTCTCTGCCAGGAATGCTCTTCTTCAGTTTGGATTGTTTAATTCCAACTTCAAACCTACTTCAAGGTCCGCATCAAACTCTACCTCTGCCATAAGAAAGAATCCTGTTTGCCGAGGTGAAAATTCTTGCTGTGACACCCATGTATCTCTCTGGGGATTATTACCACTGTCTCTCCTCTTACCACTGTTATATGTGTTTGTATCTCCTCTCCACACGTGACTACACTCCTTCAGGGAGGAACCAGTATAGTTATTCTGGATCCACTACAACATTAGCTTTAATAAAGGTGCACTGAATGAATAAATGACCAAGGATATTCTAGAATAACAGTATAGAAACACCTGCTGCTGCTACTACTAAGTCGCTTCAGTTGTGTCCGACTCTGTGCGACCCCATGGACTACAGCCAACCAGGCTTCTCCATCCATGGGATTCTCCAGGCAAGAGCACTGGAGTGGGTTGCCATTTCCTTCTCCAAGGCATGAAAGTGGAAAGTGAAAGTGAAGTTGCTCAGTCGTGTCCGACTCTTAGCGACCCCATGGACTGCAGCCTACCAGGCTCCTCCATCCATGGGATTTTCCAGGCAAGAGTACTGGAGTGGGGTGCCATTGCCTTCTCCGATAGAAACACCAACTCAGACTAAATGGATCAGGAGAACACCTCTAAAATCACGGTTAGTTCTGAAGGAAGTACATCACTGCAGCCGATGCCAAAGCATTGGCCAAATAATTCAGTTCATTTTGAGGTTACCAGAGAGTCTCTATGCTTAAGCTATCGTCCAAGTACCTGGGTCTCAGAAGAAGCAGTCTCCCTACTGTTAGCCAAAAACCCATCTGACGGTTTGCTGATGAGATAAACACGGTGTGCTGTAGCATCTCAGATACCTGAAACGGCTGCAGGACAAGGCAAGGGAAACGGCTACAGAGCTTTTTGGGGAAAATGACCAGCCATTCTGGTGATAAAGACAACTTTCTCATGTCCATACCAGGAAATTGTAGTACAAACTTCAAAACTGCTTAGTGTAAATTAGCACAAACATCCTCCCATCACCAGTCATCAAATGCTGCCAAGTTTACCATCTAAATGACTCATCATCTGTGACCTTCTCATTTCCCAGAGTTGCCACCCTGGTTCAGACTTACATCTCTCACCTGACTCACAACAATATCTTTCTAAGGGTTCTCTCCAGCGTTTCCCTCTTCCTCACTCAATTTTTCCTCTAAACCAATGCCAGAGGGATCTTACAAAGACCACATCTGATTACGCCGCTTCCCTTCTTTGATGGCTTTCCTTGGCCAGAAAAGCAAATCTAAACTGCTCAGAGCGGGTTGCCAGGTCTTTCACAACTGAATTCTACCCTCCCTCACAGCCCACCCCACCCCAGCTCCTTTCCCAAGAACTGCCCAGGCTCAACTCACACACCTTCCTGACCGTCTCTCTGTCTTGAATGCTCTTCCCTGCCATGCCCTTCTATGACCTTAGTCATCCTTCCAGGTCAAGCTCAAAAGTTCCCATTTGGTAACATATGCCCCTTCCTCTATGGATATAATCATAGAACTAAGACCAGAAAATATGATGCCTACATAAGAGGCAATTTCTTTAAAGAATTAATGACGAAATATTAAGCTCACTCTCATAATGTTTATAAGAAACAGCCCTTTCTGTCCCCTTCTTAAAAGTTCTCACATAATTTTCAACACTTAGGAATGAGTGCTGGCTAATATTGCCTACAGCCTGTTAATACAAAATAGGAAAAGAAAGTGCTTCCTGAGAAACTTGTGGTAATTATACATTTAACTTTTTTTAAACTTCAGAAACACCCCGGCAAAAGCACAGAGTGAAGCATTTCTCTAATTGCATCCATTTTTAATCATGACATTTACCAGTTTAAGAAGATACTAGATATGCCTACTCAGAAATCTCAAAGCCCCTTCAATTTGTAACAAGATGCACCAGCAACAAAAGCCTTATTCTATCAAATTCATGTCTATCTCTGGGCAGTAGTACCTTAAAGCAGCTTTCTCTTTTGAATGCTTATGTACAAAGAGGGACATGGCTTACTGGAACTGGAGAAGCAAAGTCGTTCACTAAAAAGAATGACCGATAGGCATCTGAGATTCTAAACTCAAATTTTACCACTGTCCACTTGAATAATTTTGGCTCAAGAATGGTAGATGAGGTAGTTGAAGCATTTGAGAATCACAAAAGAAAGGAAATTTGTATGTTAACTCTAGGGTTTGGTCATAATTGTTATTGTTATAAGAGTAGGAAACTGCAGAACTAGGTTTACATTAAGTAAACTGCAGTTTCCTCTGTATATTCTGTGTGTTTTCATGGACAAGAACAGATGACTGATGCTGAAAAGAAAGTGAGGGCAGGAAAAATGAAAACGCTGCAACCAGCTCATGGACACTGAACTCCATCGGCAAGCAAAGGGATTGCTATTTCGAGTGCTTAAGACAAAAGAGTGAAACAATCCAGCAGATGGTTTTTATTCCTAACGAACAACTGTAAAAGGTGCAGGAAGCACCCAGTGTCAAAGGTTCCATCTGGTGGCACACCGTGGAAGCCTTAGCCTTGAGAGCTCATCAATTCAGCTGATGTCAGCTTGAAGGAGGGAGATCACAGAATCCTTCATATTCACCTTTCCTGACTGTCAGCTTCAGCAGGAAAAGTCTAAAGAGAAAAGGCCATCATTCCACTATTTATTTATACATCCTCTTTCCCCTCAGAAGGACACACTCCTCAGAGCTGTTAATGCATCCTTATTACAACATTCACGCAAGAAGTAAAAAACCATAGTGTTTTTTTTTATCATCTTAAAATGAAGGTTTAAAGAGAACAGTGAGTACACAACCACAAGCAGAGTTGCAAACCTTCCACCACTAAATTTCCATCTCATGGTCAAAGTCCTTAACAGCAGCAATTGTATTTGGAGGGTATTATATTCTCATTAACTGTAACTATAATATTCTGGATTAAACTAATCAGGCAAAGGCAACACAGGTACCTTTTTATTAAGCATAAAGCTGTCTATGGCCTAAGGCTGGTGATTTCTGACCTTGGGGAAGGGTAAGGGTTACTCTATTGGTCTGATTTTAAAAGATCCCTCCCTCCCCTCAGGTTGTCACTGATCCACTGAATCGAATATACAATCCATTGTATAATGTGTGCTCAGTCGCTCAGTTTGTCTGACTCTGCAACCCTATGAACTGTCCCAGGCTCAGTTTTGTCTGACTCTGCAACCCTATGAACTGTCCCAGGCTCCTCTGTCCATGGGATTTTCCAGGTAAGAATACTGTAGTGGGGTGCCGTTTCCTTCTCCATTGTATAATACGTCATCCAGTACTCTTGCCTGGAAAATCCCATGGGCAGAGGAGCCTGGAAGGCTGCAGGCCATGGGGTTGCTAAGAGTCGGACACGACTGAGCGACTTCACTTTCACTTTTCACTTTCATGCATTGGAGAAGGAAATGGCAACCCACTCCAGTATTCTTGCCTGGAGAATCCCAGGAACGGGGGAGCCTGGTGGGCTGCCGTCTATGAGATCGCACAGAGTTGGACACAACTGAAACAACTTAGCAGTAGCAGGGAAAAGAGAGTCGGACACGACTGAAGCAACTTAGCAGCAGCCCCAGCAGCAGCAGGGAAGAGAACAGAGAAGGCAATGGCACCCCACTCCAGTACTCTTGACTAGAAAATCCCATGGACGGAGGAGCCTGGTAGGCTGCAGTCCATGGGGTCGCTAAGAGTCAGACATGATGGGGCGATTTCACTTTCACTTTTCACACATTGGAGAAGGAAATGGCAACCCACTCCAGTGTTCTTGCCTGGAGAATCCCAGGGACGGGGGAGCCTGGTGGGCTGTCGTCTATGGGGTTGCACAGAGTCAGACACGACTGAAGCGATTTAGCAGCAGCAGGGAAGAGAAATGCTCTCAATTAAACTAGGGCATGTTTTCATATCATCAACTGTTAAGACTCATCCTGATTTCAGAAATGCTAAGATGTGTGTGGAGGGAGGGGGTGAGTGCACCCGGAAATCGATAAAATATAGCATATGAAAACGACTGCTCTTCTAACTAAGATGAATCAAAAGGAACATTGTTTTGAGAAATTTAAGACATTCACCGGGATATTCTATGGATGCAGAAGAGGTTAGGAGTCAGTCTTCCATACAGTTAACCTTTGGAGTGTTTTTGACAATGCAAGAAAGTTCCTTAAGTAGTACCCTCTGAGGTGAAGGCTCCTGAGACGTCCACTCAAACTTAAAGCCAACAGTCACCTCTAAGATAACTGCCACTGCAGGCTCTGAAACTGCCTAATTGTTCTCCCCCTTGAGACACTGATAGCTAATGACTCAATGCCACACGGCTATAGATGTGTTACGTGATCAAACGGACAGCCTGCCATCCTGGGACCTCTCACCTCCTCTCCCGCTCTGTCAATCTCTGCTGTTTGTACTGATGGTCTTGGAGCGGAACGAGCATGAACCAATTCTGCTCCCTTGCAAAGGGTTGAAAATAACATTTCAGCAAAGATTAAAAGTCAGAGAAAAGACACGTTCATAAACACTGGGGAATTTTCGTCTTCATGAGCAATCCTGGAGGGCTCAGCATGGAGGGTGAGGCCTTACAAACAACAACACGAAGTCAACAGACAACAGTGTGGAGCAGAAGTGAGTGGTCCCATTGTCTCCCCAGCATGACCGCAGCGTTCTTGGTTCTAAGGCTCAGTCTGAATAACCGCTTTCAGGACAACGGAGCAAAGCGTCCCTTCCCTCCAGTCTAACTGCATCTGAACAATATAACTCTTGTTGGAACACAAACGTTCATGAAACACTGGGAAAACGCCCTTCTGACTCTGCCGCTTGGTCTAAGCATCTAGAATCTGTTCCTCTGTTCTCACCTATTTCTTGAGTTAGGACTTACTTGCCTGATAACTAGACCCACCCCCGGGCTCAACATAAAAGTACATCAGAATGTTCTTTTAGAATTCATACTCCACAGAGTTTCTGATGGGGTGAAACTCCCCAAGTCAAGCCTGGAAGCTATCAAATAGACATGCATTCATATGTGCTCCTCTGCATTCTTATATTTCTCCATGATCTACTTCTGTGAAGAGACTGCTTCTAAATCCAGCGTCATAAACCACTGGCCTAGAAAATTAGAGCAGTTGTCATTCTCTTTTACTAAGAAGCATGCTTTTGGAGGGGGGGAAAAAAAAAACCAAGCCCAAAGAATTTAAAATAAAATATTCTTCTCTTCAAACATACAACCAGGCAGAAACACTTCCCACCCCTTCAAACCTGCATCCCCAAGAGGAAAAGTGCTTACGTGTTCAGACTTCTCCTGTTCTTTTTTGTCCGTCTGCAAAAACTGACAGCTTTCTCTTGCCAGCTTCTGGACCAGTTCAATTCGCCCGATATCATCTCTCTCCTGAAGTTTGCACATCATGCCGGCCTTAAGAGTTGGAGAAAAAGCGAAGATATACTTAAATCCACAGTCCCAGGACATGACACCGCTCACTGAATAGTTCACCTTATAATACACTCATCTTCTCTTGTCGCCTGGATTGAATCATGGTCTTGGTAAAAATATGTTGCCTCTCCAAAACTGAAACTTAACCTAGGAATGCCGCACCAAAAGACTTAAGTTGAGATCATTTATCAGTCTACTGTAAGAGAGGGAAAGGCAGAGCGCACTGAATCATTTGCTGCTAAAGGGTGCTCCTGCTATGCCACTATTTGTTCCTGACAGCCTGTTTCCTGTTACATAAGCCCAGCAAGAGGTTAAAAACTCATGGGAAAGTTAGCCAGGAACTACTCCGGCCATCAGGGTGAAGTGATAGAGAACTAAAAATAACAGTACACAACCTCCTAATTCCTTAGCTCCACCAGCTCATTCCATGTACAAACACACAGTTCACAAGGAAAGGACAAGAAATTCTTTTCTTCAAAACTGAAAAGTTACTGTGGGGCAATATCAGTAAAATAACTCCAATGTTGCATGAAATGTGGTGGAAAGTTATTAAAAAACAACTGCAAAAAGAAAGCTTCAAATTTACTCAGAGTTTAGAAATGGTCCACAAAGCACCATATTTTCATTATACCCAAGTACCAAGTAATAATGATAATATGAAAAAGAATCTAGGATTTTGATAAGAAAAAAAAATGTTCATTGTTAACACACACTCTGAACAGTTTCTACTCAAATTCTTTCAAAAATGGTTCACACTGATATATGAGGAAATGACCCAAAAAGAAATCTGAAGTTATTCCTGGCAGGAACACCCAAATCTATCAAATCCTCGTTTTACCCTATACAATCTACAGGATTTGAATGGACCCAGCAATGTGACCAAATACAGAGAAACGGGCAGCAAGTGATCACAACTTTAGGGTCTTAAGGGTTTGTACTGAAGACATACAGTTTGTTGAGTGGGCATCAGAAGAATGGAACCGTCCATGCAAAGCAGTGACTAAGGAGTTACTCCTAAGGGCAAGGACAGCTCCTCATCTAGCATTTTCTCCACAAAAAAGGAAGGAAACAACAAAAAAAAATCGGAAGTGGTCCAAATCAGATTCCCCTGGAACGGCAAGTGGAATTTCTACACCAAAGTCAGGGATTTATTTTTACCGTGTGCTTCACAAGTGGTCTTCCAGTTCGTCTCCAGGGTTTCCTCAGACAAGGATCTCAGTTTATCTTAAGATAGGCTGTGCAGTGCTGGAGAGCCAGAAGTACTGGAAAGCCCCTTATCATGCTAGACAAAATTCTGAAACCACTAAACTTCAATCCATGAGTACTAGCACTGCCCTTTAAAGCAACTGAAAGTAGGTCTACTTTTTATCCAATATGACGACCTTCTAAATATTTAAATACCAATATCTATGATGTCCTCCTTTATGCATTCCTCATGTATATTCCCCTAAAGTGAAGTCACTCAGTCATGTCCAACTCTTAGTGACCTCATGGACTGCAGCCTGCAGACCAGGCTCCTCCGTCCATGGGATTTTCCAGGCAAGAGTACTGGAGTGGGGTGCCATTGCCATTGCCCTAATTCCCTATTTTATTCATTCATTCACTCACTCAGTCACTCACTCAACTGATTTTATTGGAACAACCATGCACCAAGATCTATTACAGGTTCTAAGAACACAGTGGTGAATAACAATAAAGACCAAGTCACACGTCATGTTCAGTTCAGTTCAGTCGCTCAGACTCTTTGCGACCCCATGAACTACAGCACGCCAGGCCTCTCTGTCCATCACCAACTCCCGGAGTTCACTCAGACTCACGTCCATCAAGTCAGTGATGCCATCCAGCCATCTCATCCTCTGTCGTCCCCTTCTCCTCCTGCCCCCAATCCCTCCCAGTGTCAGAGTCTTTCCCAATGAGTCAACTCTTCCCATGAGGTGGCCAAAGTACTGGAGTTTCAGCTTTAGTATCATTCCTTCCAAAGAAATCCCAGGGCTGATCTCCTTCAGAATGGACTGGTTGGATCTCCTTGCAGTCCAAGGGACTCTCAAGAGTCTTCTCCAACACCACAGTAAATAGGAGATGTGGATTATATTAACATACAGATACGAAATATCAGATGGTGGTATATGATAAGAAGGAAAATACAGTAGGGTAAGAGACAGAGAAGGATTTGTTGGTTGACATCTGAGAGGAGACCTAAGGGGAGTGAAGGACGTTCCAGGCAGAGGAACAGAAGTTCAAGGGCCCCGAGGTCTGGGAGTGTTCAGCATGTTCCAGGATGAGGGGAGGGCACAGCAGGGCTGCAGCAGAGCTGGTGAGGGCAGACCTGTGGGACAGTTCAGAGAGGTGATGCTGGACCAGGACGTGTAGCTTCTGTACAGGACGTGCAAGAGGTTTACATTCTTTTTTTGAACAAGATGGAAAAATACTTTGACATGTTTTGAACATAGGACTGGAATAATCCAACTTATCTTTTAACAGGATCATTCCATCTTCTGGGTTGAGAAAACACTGTTAAGTGGGGGAAAGCAGCTGAAGCTAGAAGGCCAATTAAGACTGGTCTTCAGACAAGAACTGGTTTAGAAAAAGAAATGGCAGCAGTAGAGTTGGTCGGAAGTGGTTAGATTCTGGATCTATTTCAAAGGTAGGGTCAGCAGAAATGGTTGTCTCTAAGATATTTGACCTGAGTGACTAGAAGGGTAGGGGCTGTCAGTTCTTGATATTGGGAGACTTGGGGAAGGGGGGTCATCTGGTATGGGATATGCCTATTAAGACATCCATGTGGAGCTGCCAGGTTGGCTGCCAGGAGATCCAGAGAAGACTAAGCTGGGGATGGGAGTCATCATAGGGTAGATCATATTTAAACCAGAGGAAAGACTAAGGTTACCAATGGGGTGATGCAAACAAAGCAGAGAAGAAATCCATGAACTGAGTCTAATATTTAGATATTGGGAAGATGAAGAGTGAGGCCTCCCTGGTAGATCAGTGGTCAAGAATCCAGAGACTCAGTTTTGATCCCTGGGAAGATCCCCTGAGAAGGAAATGGTAACCCACTACAGTATTCTTGCCTGGAGAATCCCACGGACAGACAAGCCTGGCGGGCTACAGTTCATGGGGCTGCAAAGAGTTGGACACGACTTAGCAACTAAACAACAAAGATGACTAATCTGGAACGGAGAATGAGGAGGGCTCTAGGAGGAGAACCTGGTGAGTAGCGAGTCTGGTGTTTTCAAAGAGGAGGGAGTGAAAAGCTGCATCCAGTACAGCTGAAACATCAAATAAAAGGAGCTCGAACAACTGACATGGAATTTAACAAGAGTAATTGCTGACTTTGAGTATAACTTTTTTGGGAGAAAAAAAAGTGCTTTTATTCACATGGCCTTCACAGAGAATGAGAGACAACTCTTTTGAGGAGTTTTATTTAAAGAATGGGACACTAGTTAAAGAGTGACGCTGCAGTGTTCTTGCCTGGAGAATCCTGGGACGGGGGAGCCTGGTGGGCTGCCGTCTATGGGGTCGCACAGAGTCGGACACGACTGAAGCGACTTAGCAGCAGCAGCAGCAGCAGGAAGCTCTGGTTGCTCATTTAAGGTGAGGGATATTCCAGCACATTTATCTTTATTAGAAATCATCCCATGTAGAGAGAAATTTGATGGCGTGGGCCAGAGAGACGGCATTTTCAGGAGACGTGTGCTTGAGTAGGAAAAAGAGCATAAAGATCTACTCTCAGAAACACGCATGTGAATACTTCCCTCACTGTAACAGGAGGGGAGGATACAGGGGGTGAACTGCAGGTAGGCTGGCATATCTGGTGACGAGAACATGGAAATTCTTTTTTGAAGACCTCTATTTCAGAAACAACAATTCAGGTAATTAGCTGAGAGTAAGGACCCTGAGAAGATGCTGGAAGCATAACAAAAGAGAGCATGTAACAGTCATTTCAGTTCCAAGGGTTAGCAAACGTTTTTCTGTAAAGGGCCAGAGTGTAAATATTCTAGGCTCAGTGGGCTGTGAGGTTCTGGTGCAAGGACCCAAAGTGAAAGAGTGAAAGTGTTAGTCGCTCAGTTGTGTCTGACTCTTTGCAGCTCCACAGACTGTAGCCCACCAGGCTGCTCTGACCATGGGATTCTCCAGGCAAGAATGAATACTGGAATGGGTTGCCATTCCCTTCTCTAGGGGATCTTCCTGACCCAGGGATTGAACTTGGGTCTCCTGCACTGCAGGCAGATTCTTTACCGTCTGAGCCACCGTGCAGTTTTAACACAAATGGAGCAAGAGACAGTATGTAAGTGAATGAGCACAGCTGTGTTCCAATAACACTTTACAAAACAGGCAGGAGGCTGTGGTTTCTCAACTTCTGACCTGAGAGAATAGGAAACTGGACAACAAAAATAGAATCAGACTGCCAAGCATTAGCAAGGACCCACTTGATTTTATTTTTAGATCCTTTTACCATTCTAGCCATCCTCCTTAGACATACTGGTTTATCAGGATTTTAATGGAGTTCATAACCTGAGCTAATGCTAAACAAATGGGCCAATCTTGAAGATGCTCTTTTAATCACTGCCACAGAGTAAAAAGAGGACCAGTGGAATTAAGGATCTTCCTTTAAAACTAAGAAGACAAAGAAATTATTCTGGGAAATTTCTAGACAAAAATGATCAACATTCTTTAAATGTTTTGATACTTAAAGGACTGTATCTCTGTTATCCAGAAAATTCATTTATGCTGACCATCTAGGATTTCTTCTCTGTCTCTCCGTGTCATTCTCCCAGTGTTTAATACACTGTCTTGCTAGAGGAGAGAGGGTGTCAATGACCCTGTAAGCTCTGGACCTGCTGCGCGGTTGCTTGCTCAGCAGTGTGATGGATTGGTCCCCATCTCTGCCTGCTCCCTGGGGTGGCAGCCTTGGGTAACAGAGGGCACGAGTGGGATGGGCCAGGCTGGGATGGTACACAGGAGGAGAGCACCTCGAGCTAACTGACCTGGCGAGTGAGAATGAGCCTGCTACCTCTTCTCACCAGCACCGGCTCCAACACACCTGGGCCAAGCTTCCACAGATGCCAGTTTGGACAGAGAGTCTTTACTTCTGTCTGTGGGTTCCACACGTATCCTTAGAATATAACTGATAATATCATCAGCAACAAAACGATAGGACTGAGGAGAGGAAATTTAAGAGACCTTAACTATTTCTTTGGCTTCTATGTGAACATGAGCTTCTTGCTTAGGATCCTAACTATAGACTTTTCTTTTTTGAGGAAATACATTTTTATCAGTACCATGTACTTGGGTGTACAAATTACGTATTTTAAACACAACATGCTATTATTTTTAAAAAATGGTTTTTCAGATGGGCTTAAATTTTTCATGTTTATAATTAAATCATCTTATAATTTTACAAGGAATATTGTGATCTAGATTTTCTGGTCTCTTGCATAATTTCTAGGTGCATTTCACAAGATAATCAATTTGATAGCACTCATATATAACTATCAAAAAAGGCTTTCAAGGAGGGTTATGAAAGCTTCTTCACTCCCTAGAGAACTTCAAGCCTGGAGAGATGCCCGTATATCCTAGATAGTTTTATAAGACAGTCCTTTTTGGAAATACCATGCTCAACCAGATGTTCTCCAGGGGGTTCCTTTCACAGTTCTGTAATTTAGTGATTTAATTCAAAAAAGCCATGAATTTATTAATATATTTTGAGAGCTTTGTTATGGCAAGAGAGGCAAGATAACTAACCGCCCTTGATCTAGACTTTCATATGACAGGACTACTTAATTTATCTATGTGAAATTAATTATAAACTGTTCACCTAACACTCTAGACCAGAAAAAAATAAAAGATTAATGTGTAACAGTCAGAAGAGTTATTTAAGAGCCTTATTTCAAGGTCTGCTTTGGAGAAAAAAAAAAAAAAACAACTCTGTAATGCATAATTAAAGGAATTCATATGATTTTCAGTATTTGAGAAATATTATGAATGTAAATGAAAAGTCTGTTTCCTTTATAAATGGAGTCATAAAAATGTTTGGTCCATTCTTTCAGGGATAAAATGAAACTTGGACAAAATTCCCTTAGGAAAAGCTACAAGGATGATAAATGAACAACCTTTATGACATAAGGTGAAAGAGCACAGTTCTATATATGGAAGCATTTTCTACATTATCATAACCTTAAAATTCAGCTTTTCTATAACACCTAGAAAAAGCATCATGCCAAAATTGCTTGATTTTGGCATGGGGAAGGAAAGGGGAAGGAAAACCAGGATGAAAAAGTCTACCTTTCATGAAAGCACCTCTGTAATAACAATGCTCTTCAACATAAATTCAGGGTATGTGGGTAAATTAGAATTGACTACTATATAATAGATTCATTTCTTCAAAAATTATATCTTGACTAGAAATTCATAAAAACCCTTTTTTTGCTACTTTAAACAGAAAGCCCAAATGACAGAATAAAACACTGATCGGCTGGGATGTTATATTACATTACTAAAAGGCACGTCCCTATTTCCAATAGAAAAAACAGAATTCTTTTCAGGAAAATTCAAAAGTTAATTCATAATAAATTGAAAATATTAATAAATAATAATTTCATTTTTATTATTCATTTTCTCAAATTTCTTCAGAGAAAGAAAATGATGACAAATATTTTACTAGATGGGACTAGAAAAATGCACACTTTGATAACTGGGGAAAGAATCAAGAAGCAGTTACAGTGAAAAGTAAATGTGATAGAAAGTGCGATGGTAAAGGCAGGTTTACTAATGCCCAGGGCATCACAAGAACAGGCCTCTACACCATGCTGGGGCATCAGCGCCTGGGATTTGCACTCACAGTGCAAGTTCAGGGAGATTCGCTCCTCCGGCCTTCCTCCCCTGTGGCATCACCTGTGTTAATATTCCACACTGGTTAGTCAGACCCATCCTCCACCAACAATATGTGATACTGCGTTGCACCAAACTGTGCCCAGAACACAGAAGGGGGCAGAAACCAGAGCTACATGGAATTTCTGACTGTTACTTCCCTCAAACGCTTTTCTTCCTCTATTATATTACATAACTATCTCTTCTGATGAAGCTACATACATCACAGATTTAATGTGATTGATGAAGTAAGGGGTTCATACATTATATATATTTAATTCTTTGAACTTTCAGACTAGAATAGAGAAGTCACCATATTTTACCTTGTTTTGACCTGAGAGAAATTACAGCTTAGGTCTTATACATTATTGACCATCTGCAAAGCAGAGCACCAGAGCTGGGCAAATAATAAAGTTTACAAAAAAAAAAAGAGAGAGAGAGAAAGAGAATAGTAAATTTAATATATTCTAACACAAAAGATTTAAAAGCATCATCTGTTTTCTATGATAGCTATCACAACCTTAAATAAGAGCTTTCTTCAGTCTATTTTGGAAAAAAAACTATTTTGCTACTAATAAAACAATCATGAACTATTTGGTAATCAATTTGTATAATTAACAGTTATCATCACTTAATAATAAAATGATTGAGTCCAATGGGGGAATAGGAGACAAAATAATTACTGAATCCAGTGGCCACCTGCATAAACAGGGAGAATTTCTAAAGTTCAAAATGCTGTAAATTATTCATGGAATATCTCATTACAATCCTTAAACTAGAAGCTGAAAAAGTTCTATACATTTTGATAAAGATGATTTAACCCTTTAGTCCTATATAAATGGTTATAACGAGTAAAGGTCTAGCATGCTGATATACAGACACCACAATGGTAGACAGAGTACCACTGTAGCCCAGCCCTGACAGATACCATAGATTCTCAAACCAAAACAGAATGCAACAGATGATCATGAGAACACCAGGAGGCTAACTTTTGCTGAGAACTTACTGTATGCCAGGCACTGTTCTAACGGCTTCACATATACTCATTTAATCTTCAGAACAATTATCTCCATTTCAGAAATGTTAGAAAGGCTGTTTAGCACAGCGGTTACAAGCAAGAATATTGGAACCAGACTACCTTGCTTGGATTCCCATCCCCGCCACTTAGCAGTGAATCCTAGCAGGGTCCTTTGGCGCTCCACAGGCATGGGGGACCGGCCTTTTTGTCCCCTGTTGCTTAGGGGCAATATTCCAGCTTCCAGGAGCTTCCCTGAGTTCCAAAGGGCAGATTCAGTTGCTAATCAAGGGAAGGAGAACCAAGAAACCACCAGAGGCAAGAGCCGGAGCCAGAGAAGCTCATCAAGATTAGGAGACCCTAGCACACCCTTCCTGGTGGCTCAGCTGGTAAAGAACCCACCTGCGATGCAGGAGACCTGGTTCAATTCCTGGATCAGGAAGTTCCCCTGGATAAGAGATAGGCTACCCACTCCAACATTCTTGGGCTTCCTTGGTGGCTCAGATGCTAAAGAATCCACCTGCAATGTGGGAGACCTGGGTTTGATCCCTGAGTTGGGAAGATCTCCCAGAGGAGGGCATGGCAACTCACTCCAGTATTCTTGCCTGGAGAATCCCCATGGACAGAAAAGCCTGGCAGGCTACAGTCCATGAGGTTGCAAAGTCAGACATGACTGAGTGACTAAGCACAGCACACCCCTGCCTAATCTTGTCAGCAAACTCACCCTTGGGAAGTATTGTTATAAAACTCTTCATCAAAGCCTTGTGGAGGAGGGGCAAGGGCACACACACAGTGTTTCAAGGCAGGAGCCCGCTGTGTCCCCCTTTGTCTGGCAAAGTAAAAAGGTTATCCTTTTCTACTTCATCCAAAATTCTGTCTCTGAGATGTGATTCAGCTGTACACGGGTGTACAGAGAAGCTTGAGCTTTTGGCATCAGCCGTTCATCTGTAAAGTGGTGGTAATTATATTATCAGCCTCACAGGGTTTGTTGTGAGGTTTTAAACTACGTTAATAAAAACAAAGAGCTTAGGAGAGTGCGTTTGAAGTGTTATCTAAGTGTTAACTCTTGATGCTCTAAAGAAAAGCATCATAGGACACCAGAGAGCAGAGGAACTTGCCCAGGGTGCTGGAACAGAGCCCAGCCCGGAGCTCTGGCAGCCTGGCCCGGGAGGCAGAGCTCTTAACCTCATGGGTGTGGCCTGGCATTCACAGGGCAAATCTTTTACGTGCCAAAATGGCAGGCATTTGTTATGTTGCTTCATTTCAGCTTCATAACATCTCCACTTTAAAGATGAAAACCAAGCATGCTAGTCACTGCCTAGCATAGTGGGGATACTTTGGACACCCTGGTGACAAAGGATGCCACCCTACAGGAACACACAAGTTTAGAGACACTACAGAACTTGCCTATAGGCACCAACTATGAGGAAGAAGGGCTGGGATGTACACCAGGCTACATGCTCCCTTCACTGTGCATACACATCACTGCATGGAAACAGGAAGTTTCTCAGGCAGAAAACCAGCATATGAGGAGAGAACCAGTTTTCTGGGAAAGGTTTCTGAGAAACCCTTTTACAACAAGGCCCAGTCTCTCCAGAGTTAGTAACAAGCTTAACCCTTTGTACACCTAGAGTTTTCAACAGCCACAGGAAGTTTTTCTTGTAGTGACATATTTCATCACATACAGGGAAGGAATGAGAAACCAGTTTGCATTTAACTTGTTTAAAGCATGCTCTGGAGTGAGGACTGCAATAATGTGAAATACCATAAGAGCCTGGCATATAGGTGCTTGATTAATTTTTACATACATACACACACAACAAATATCAAATGAATAAATTTTTTGTGGAAAGTGCACACATTTATACCCATGAGCACACACATACATCTATTTCTAAATCTGTCTAGGTATGTGATGGAGAAACTGTGGATGTTTTCTTTAAGCTCGCCTTACACAACCTGAACCCCTGGTGAGTCCACTCAGCGCATTTGAATAGATGGACCTGCAGGATTAAGCCATTAAAAGCGGCCCCTCTCATTGTGGGAGCAGATCAGACCTCCTCAGACACGTTAGTGGAGGTGACAGCTGTCCAGGCCTCTAACACTCACAGTCAGGCACCCCACTGAATTAACTCATGACTCTCCAACCTAAAAAGAATCTGTTCCTGATCTAATTATGGATTCACCGGTTTCAGGCCATCATTCCTCTGTACATTCTACAGATGCTCAGAGATGTCACCGTTGCTGAAGAAAAATCACAAAATCTTGTAGAGCAAGCTCTGCACATCCACTTGAGATACACAAAGGAATAGAACTTGATTAACACAGACTTTTGCCCACAGAATAAGTCCAAAATAAAACTAGAAGTTTAAATTGAGAAACTATAATAAATACAAGGCCCCACTAATAACTTAACCCTTTAAGAAAACTTTGAGAAAGCAATCCCTGCCCAGGTTTATTTGGAAGCCTGAAATGTAACTGCAGTATAAGCCTGTGGATTGCAGCATTCTGAGTATGACCATAGCAAAACAATTCCAAACAAGTCCTTACATGAACTTATTAGGCCATGAAAGCCTATGCAATCCTGCCTAACAAAGTTAATGTGATTATTCTAACCGGAATCCACAGATTTACAACTTTAAAGGTGGAGTGCGAGGTGTCAACCAAACTAAGCATCTTTTCTTCACCAGACCTATTGAGGTATACATGATGTACAACAAGTCGCATACATTTAATGCACCCATTTTGATGAGTCTGGACCCACTTGATACCAGGATACCATCATCACAACCCTGAGAGGGCATCTCCTCGGCAGGTCTAGCAAGGAGAACCCAGCAACACCCTCCACTTTAGTAAGGGCTAAAATGGGCTTGTCTGTTTCGTTTTTCTGCTCCTTTCACCCTGAGCGTAGAGTCTATCCAACTTTTCTCCCTGGGTAGATAAGTCAACCCCACCGCTCTGTACACAACACGATTTCCAAGTAATGGACTCCCCTGAACCCACTCTTTTCTCTTTCTTGTGTATAATAAAATCCCATGGCTTTCTTATTCAACACACTTCTCTTTTTAATCCTCACAACTTCCCTATCAGGTAGGTTTAGAGATGAGTCATCTAACCCTCAAAAGGGTTAAGAAACTGCTTTAATGCAGCTAGGTATTTAGCCACATCACATAACGCTATAGCTGGGTATCAAGGCAGTGCAAGTCTGAGGAGTGGAGCTGAACTGCTGGGGACTTTGCAAAATAAAGTCCTTATGCCATCTGTTCTGTTTCTCTCCCTTCTGTTCCCACAAAGAAACTTTCAATGCTCTGCATTTACATAAAGTTTACAGCAGTAGGGTGTCCAGAGTTTTTATGCTGCCATACTATTTGAGGTCAGCTGCTACTAAAAGTATGTTCATGCCACGAGGTAAATAATGGGGGTGGGTACAGAAAGTCTGCCAGGGGAGGCACCGCACTGATCTGTTGGGCTCTGGCCCCACTGACTCTCCTCTGCCGTCTCCAGGGGGCGGATGGCCCCAGGGTGGTCTCCCCTGGTTCTTCACTTACTTGGCTTGCTTCCTCTGGGAAGTGGGGGCTGTCTCCATACCTGTCCTTCTCCCATGAATCAAATTATAAACATAATGAGCAATTTCGGGCCTTTCTTGTAGAATATCTCCTAATCAAAAATAAGTGCTCCATTCCCATAACTTCACAGAACACAGAAGGTGAGACCTGGATCCCCTGCCTACACCTGCGCTCTCCCACCACTCTCACCACAGAAGAAGGGCATAGGGAGGGGCCTCACAGAGCTTGTCACACCTGAGGATCTGCAGCAGCTTCAGCCTCTGTCACAGTCACGTGTTTGTCACTGTTTTCTTCATCTTGTGCAAGTGCTTAAGTGAAAGAAAGAAAGAAAGAAAGAAAAAGAACAATATTAAGCAAATGTAGCATCATAAGAAAACTGTTTCAGGTCATTTTCTTTTCAGATGGCAATTTGGCAGGAAAAAAGAATGTTAGGTAGAGACCCAAAATGTAAGTATCAGTACTATGTTTTACAATAAATTATTTGGATGAATAGTTTCACTAATAGCACTGGGCATTTTCCACATCCATTATCTCATTTGTTAAGTCAACAGCATTGGAGATATCTGATCTCAATTTTCCTTGTCACCTCAACCCATCCAGACATCATCGTGCCAGTTTTGTGCTTTACCAAAAAGGAGCTGGGGTAGAGATAAAGACTTGTACCCAGTTCATGTGAGAATGTCATATTTTTTATGTGATTATTTTGGCTAATAGTTTAGTGTTATCCCAGATGGCTCAGATGGTAAAGAACCTGCCTGCAATGCTAGAGACCTGGGTTCAATCCCTGAGTTGGGAAGATCCCCTGGAGAACGAAATGGCAACCCACTCCAGTATTCTTGCCTGGAGAATCCATGGGCAGAAGAGCCTGGAGGGCTATAGTCCATGGGGACACAAAAGAGTTGGACATGACTGAGCAACTAACACATATTAAGAAGGAAGCATGACTTTTCTTAAAATTAGAGTATAATTTACAATGTTGTCTTAGTTTCAAGTATATAGTAAAGTGATTCAGTTATACATATGTATATTTTTTTTAGATTCTTTTCCATTATAGTTTATTACAAGATATTGAATATAGCTGCCTGTACTATACGGCAGGACCTTGTTATTTATCTATTTTACATATAGTACTGTTTATCTGCTAATCCCAAACTTGTAATTTTTCCATGCCCCAACTTCCCCTTTTGGTAACAATACATTTGTTTTCTACGCCTGTGAATCTGTTTCTGTTTTATAAATAAGCTCATTTGTATCATCTTTTGAGATTCCACACGTAAGTGCTATTATATGACAGTTGTCTTTCTCCTTCTGCCTTACTTCAATTAGTATGATAACCTCTAGGTCCATCCATGTTGCTACAAATGGCATTATTTCATTCTTGTAATGACTGAGTAAAATTCTGCTGTATATCTGTACCACATCTTCTCTACCCATTCCTCTGTCAATGTACATTTAGGTGCTTCCACGTCTTGGCTTTTGTAAATAGTGCTGCAGTGAGCATTGGGGTGCATGGATGTTTTTGAATTAAGAGTTTTCTCTGGATATATGCCCAGGAGTGGGAATGCTGGAAGACGCATGATTATTTTATATTTGGACTACATGGAGCATTGTTACCACAAAATTCTAAACTATGGAGTCCTGAATCGACCTCTTCTCGCATATTTCCCCGGTATCTCCCCATCAAAGTCCTTGTCACCCTTTCTGCACTGGTGCAATAACCTCCTACCACAAAACCCCTGATTCTAGCCTCTCCTTACTGAAATCTAGCTTGAGCAGAACTGTTAGTAATTAGTCTCAGAAAATATAACAATAAGTACACTGCTCTGGCCTCTGTATCACTTATCTCATTAACTCTGAACACTGTTCATCACGGAAGGTCTTCCTTGAACTCTCTGGCTTCCTCATCTCTGACTTCACACTGACATTCAATGTCAGAATGTAGTGTACCGAGCTCTGATCCAAACTCCATGATTTCATCATGTTTGTCCTTATACAGCTTGCTTGCCGTTTTAACAAATATGTACTTAGTACCTGCTAGGTGCCTGGCACTGGGATTATGCCTGTGAACAAGACAGGTAAGCCTCTGACCTCGTGAAGCACACACACACTACCTGGGGGAGAGCTAACAGCTACTGCTGCAACTAGTAAAAATCACAATTATCAGAACAATAATCCTTAAAAGTGAGATATGAGTAAAGACCATAATAAATTGGGAAATGACAGAAAACCAACTGAGGAAGGTCACTGTGGAGAGCAGGCCAGGCAGGCAGCTTCTTAGAAGCAGTGATACTTGTGCTGAGACCAGGGGTCGAGACACATGGCGGGTGACAGTGATGCAAGACAGGCCTGGAGAAAGCATGGAACACAATGTGGATGCTAGTCTGAGAACACGGGGTGGAGGGCAGGGGGGCACTCAGTTCAGTTCAGTTCAATCGCTCAGTCGCGTCTGACTCTTTGCGACCCCATGAACTGAAGCACGCCAGGCCTCCCTGTCCATCACCAACTCCCAGAGTTCACCCAAACCCATGTCCATTGAGTTGGTGATGCCATCCAACCATTTCATCCTCTGTCGTCCCCTTCTCCTCCTGCCCTCAATCTTTCCCAGCGTCAGGGTCTTTTCCAATGAGTCAGCTCTCTGCATCAGGTAGCCAAAGTACTGGAGTTTCAACTTCAACACCAGTCCCTCCAATGAACACCCAGGACTGATCTCCTTAGAATGGACTGGTTGGATCTCCTTGCAGTCCAAGGGACTCTCAAGAGTCTTCTCCAACACCACAGTTCAAAAGCATCAATTCTTCGGTGCTCAGCTTCTTTATAGTCCAACTCTCATATCCATACATGACCACTGGAAAAACCATAGCCTTGACTAGATGGACCTTCGTTGGCAAAGTAATGTCTCTGCTTCTTAATATGCTATCTAGGTTGCTCATAACTTTCCTTCCAAGGAGCAAGCATCCTTTAATTTCATGGCTGCAATCACCATCCACAGTGATTTTGTCAGCTACTGTTTCCACTGTTTCCCCATCTATTTGCCATGAAGTGATGGGACTGGATGCCATAATCTTAGTTTTCTGAATGTTGAGCTTTAAGTCAATTTTTTCACTCTCTTCTTTTACTTTCATCAAGAGGCTTTTTAGTTCCTCTTCACTTTCTGCCATAAGGGTGGTGTCATCTGCATATCTGAGGTTATTGATATTTCTCCCGGCAATCTTGATTCCAGCTTGTGCTTCCTCCAGCCCAGCGGTTCTCATGATGTACTCTGCATAGAAGTTAAATAAGCAGGGTGACAATATACAGCCTTGACGTACTCCTTTTCCTATTTGGAACCAGTCCGTTGTTCCATGTCCAGTTCTAACTGTTGCTTCCTCACCTGTATACAGGTTTCTCAAGAGGCAGGTCAGGTGGTCTGGGATTCCCATCTCTTGAAGAATTTTCCACAGTTTATTGTGATCCACACAGTCAAAGGCTTTGGCATAGTCAATAAAGCAGAAATAGATGTTTTTTTCTGGAACTCTGTTGCTTTTTCGATGATCCAGCGGATATTGGCAATTTGATCTCTATTTCCTCTGCCTTTTCTAAAACAGCTTGAACATCTGGAAGTTCATGGTTCACATATTGCTGAAGCCTGGCTAAGGAATTTTAAATTGGGAACTGCATGACGTGATGTCTATTTTCAAAAGTTCTGTTTACCTGCTTTGAGGAGACCAGACTTAGGAGAAGCAAGACAGGAAGGAGGGAGCCCAGTTAAGTGACCATGGCTTACCATCTGGGCTAGAAATGACCATAGCACAGACCGGGGTGGGGGGAGGCGGGGCAGATGAGCTGAAGCGACAGGGAGAATCTGAGCTGTGTTTCTGAGACATAATTTGCCAATGAACTGAATAGGAGAGGCAAGGAACTGCATGGGAGTGGGGGCGGGGGTGGGTGGCAGGGAAATTAGTGAGAAAAGGCAATCCAGAATGATACCCAAGTAGAATAAGTCATTGCTTGTGCTGACTGTACCACTTATTCTTTTTGCCTTCTCCGTCAACAGCAGGCCCCAAACACAGCAACCTACTGACAGTGAGGTCGCCCACTGAATATTATTTCATGTACCTTTTGCTTTTTTGTGTCTCTTATGCCCACTGTGTGGCACTCACCATGGCGCTCACCTAAATGCTGCACACACAGTGTGAGTGCTGTAAAAACTAACTGAGATGAACAATTTCTCCCCAAGTGACCAAAAAGGCACAAATTGACTACACCTACATACATAAGCTATGTCTTACATAGCCATTTACGAAAAAAGAAGGGAGGGAAAGTCTTCTCTTAAACTCCATGGAAAACCAGGATAACTCCGACCAGCTGAGCATTAAAAAGCAAGGCAGGAACAACAGAAGTTGACAGAAGCTTTTCTTCTGCTTTCAGCAAAAAGTTCCATTCATGCTTGTTCAAAACGGGCCCTCTGTTGCTACTGTTGCCCAATTAGGAGGAAATTTAAGAATAAAGAAAAACACTAATATTTTCTCTGAAAAACTAGAGACATAAATGAAAAGGGAAAAATAAAATACAAAATAATATCTACAAGTCCACTTAAAAATGCAGTGGGTTGTAGAAATAAGTAAACTATCTGAAATACCGTAAGAAGCCTTTCTTCATCCTATAATGAGGAACAGTGTTCCTAGAGGGCAAGTCAATAATATGCCGACAGGGAACAACTATGCCTGCATTAAGTACTCACTATACCTTGGCACTTAATTTATGTTTTATTTGAATTTTTGCTCTTTAAAGTTTTAGTTTTGATGAAAATAAAGAAAATTAAATTTTGGAGTATTTTGGCCCATTACATGCGTGTTTTTGTTTTTAAAACAACAATGTTCTGATTTCTGTGCATTTCTTTTTTTCATCTTATTATAAATGCATCATACAACATGCAGGATCAGTCAGTCAGTTCAGTCGCTCAGTCGTGTGCAACTCTTTGTGACCCCATGGACTGAAGCATGCCAGGCCTCCCTGTCCATCACCAACTCCCAGAGCTTACTCAAATTCACGTCCATAGAGTCGGTGATGCCATCCAGCCATCTCATCCTCTGTCACGCCCTTCATGTCCTGCCTTCAATCTTTCCCAGCATCAGGGTCTTTTCCAGTGAGTCAGTTCTTTGTATCAGGTGGCCAAAAGATTGGAGTTTCAGCTTTAGCATCAGTCCTTCCAATGAATGTTCAGGACTGATCTCCTTTAGGATGGACTGGTTGGATCTCCTTGCTATCCAAGGGACTCTCAAGAGTCTTCTCCAACACCACAGTTCAAAAGCATCAATTCTTCAGCACTTAACTTTCTTTATAGTTCAACTCTCACATCCATCCATACATGACTACTGGAAAAACCATACCTTTGACTATATGGATGTATGCTGGAAAAGTAATGTCTCTGCTTTTAAATATGCTGTCCAGGCTGGTCATAACTTTTCTTTCAAGGAGCTAGCATCTTTTAATTTCATGGCTGCAGTCACCATCTGCAGTGATTCTGGAGCCCCCAAAAATAAAGTCTGTCACCTTTTCCACTGTTTCACCATGTATTTGCCACAAAATGATGGCACCAGATGCCATGATCTTAGTTTTCTGAATGTTGAGTTTTAACCCAACTTTTTCACTCTCCTCTTTCACTTTCTTAAATTGAAGAAAGTAGGGAAAACTACTAGACCATTAAGGTATGACCTAAATCAAATCCCTTAGGATTACACAGTAGAAGTGACAAATAGATTCAAGGAATTAGATCTGATAGAGTACCTGAAGAACTATGGCCAGAGGTTCGTGACACTGTACAGGAGGCAGTGATCAAGACTATCCCCAAGAAAATGAAATTCAAAAAGGCAAAATGGTTGTCTAAGGAGGCCTTACAAATAGTTGAGAAAAGAAGAGAAGCTAAAGGCAAAGGAGAAAAGGAAAGATATACCCATTTGAATGCAGAGTTCCACAGAACAGCAAGGAGAGATAAGAAAGCCTTCCTCAGTGATCAATATAAAGACATAAAGAAAAACAATAGAATAGGAAAGTCTAGAGATCTCTTCAAGAAAATCAGACATAGTAAGGGAACATTTCACACAAAGATGGGCACAATAAAAAACAGAAATGGTATGGACCTAACAGAAGCAGAAGATATTAAGAAGAGGTGGCAAAAATACACAAAACTATACAAAAAAGATCTTCATGACCCAGATAACCACAATGGTGTGATCACTCACCTAGAGCCAGACATCCTGGAATGTGAAGTCAAGTGGGCCTTAGGAAGCATCACTACGAACAAAGATAGTGAAGGTGATGGAATTCCAGTTGAGCTTTTTCAAATCCTAAAAGATGATGCTGTGAAAGTACTGCACTCAATATGCCATCAAGTTTGGAAAACTCAGCAGTGGTCACAGGACTGGAAAAGGTCATTTTTCATTCCAATCCCAAAGAAAGGCAATGCCAAAGAATGCTCAAACTACTGCATAATTGCACTCATCTCACATGCTAGTAAAGTGATGCTCAAAATTCTCCAAGCCAGGCTTCAACAGTACATGAACCGTGAACTTCCAAATGTTCAAGCTGGATTTAGAAAAGGCAGAGGAACCAGAGATCAAAGTGCCAACATCTGTTGGATCATCAAAAAAGCAACAGAGTTCCAGAAAAACATCTACTTTTGCTTTATTGACTATGCCAAAGCCTTTGGCTGTGTGGATCACAATAAACTGTGGAAAATTCTGAAAGAGATGGGAATACCAGACCACCTGACCTGCTTCTTGAGAAATCTGTATGCAGGTCGGGAAGCAACAGTTAGAACTGGACATGAAACAACAGACTGGTTCCAAACAAGGAAAGGAGTACATCAAGGCTGTATATTGTCACCCTGTTTATTTAACTTATATGCAGAGTACATCATGAGAAATGCTGGGCTGGACGAAGCACAAGCTGGAATCAAGATTGCCGGGAGAAATATCAATAACCTCAGATATGCAGATGACACAACCCTTATGGCAGAAAGTGAAGAGGAACTAAAGAGCCTCTTGATGAAAGTGAAAGAGGAGAGTGAAAAAGTTGGCTTAAAACTCAACATTCAGACAACATGCAGGATGGTGAATTACAATTTCATGATTGAGAGTTCACACTATTTTTGAAATATAGACATAATTCTTAGTACATACAACTAGAACGAAACAAAGAGAAGATAACCAAAAAACGCATACTTGGGATAAGAATTCAGTCCTGTATTTCTAGCTTTTCCTCAACAACAATGTGACATTTCTCATCACATATTGAAGATCTCAAAATGTGTTGCCCAGGGTTACATGTGGTTAACAGAGAGAGAATTAGAAACACAAGTATGTTAAAAGCATGTCACAAAGGTAACTTAGTAACTGATCACAACATGGGTAAGAAGAGACGCTCAAAGTGCTACTGGACTCAACCTCAGCACCCCGATAATGAAGAAAACAGTGTGGTCCCTTACTACACACAACAGTATTTTATTGGAAATACTGAAAAAAATATGATTCTAAGAATGCATTTTTAGCTAGTGGCTCACGTATACCACTTGAGAAAAAAAAACCACCTTCTTTATCACGGCCTTCTGAGGATTTATAATCACCCCATGAAGTCTCATGGACGACACCTAAAAGAGAATGCCTTATTGATGCTTTAATGTGAAGATCAATGTCTACGACTACATGGGGGCACTTTCTCTCTCCATGCCTCCTCAGAGTGTGGCTCATCTGGTAGAACAAGGAGGAAGCAGTTACTTGGATTTTGAGCTGAATTCTTTTATCTGATCAGAATAAGAATCTGCTGGAGGAAATTTTCCTCTGCAAATATTGATTCTGGACGGTTCCCTCCCATGGCACAAAGATACAGGAATGACAGCTTCTGGGACCAAGGGAGGCGTGAAGCCTTGCTCTCTGCCAACACAAACCATCCCCTTATCTCTCAACACACAGAGTCCAAGAGCCAGAAAAGGCCTTTGAAAATAACTTACCACAACAAAAGTCACAGTACAAGACCTGAAGCATACACTGCAAATGGTAAAGAGAGAGCCCGCAAGAGAACTAAGAATATACGTGGATTAATTAGCACTAACTCACATAAGAGTTATGTGAGTTTAACTGTATCTCTTTGTAAGGTCAGTTCAGTTCAGTCGCTCAGTCGTGTCCAACTCTTTGCGACCCCATGAACTGCAGCACGCCAGGCCTCCCTGTCTATCACCAACTCCCGGAGTCCACCCAAACTGATGTCCATTGAGTCCGTGATACCATCCAACCATCTCATCCTCTGTCATCCCCTTCTCCTGCCTTCAGTCTTTCCCAGCATCAGGGTCTTTTCAAATGAGTCAGTTCATCACATCAGGTGGCCAAAGGATTGGAGTTTCAGCTTCAACATCAGTCCTTCCAAGGAACACCGAGGACTGATCTCCTTTAGGATGGACTGGTTGGATCTCCTTGTAGTCCAAGGGAGTATCAAGAGTCTTCTCCAACACCACAGTTCAAAAGCATCAATTTTTCGGTGCTCAGCTTTCTTTATACTCCAACTCTGACATCCATACATGACTACTGGAAAAACCATAGCCTTGACTATATGGACCTTTGTTGACAAAGAAATGTCTCTGCTTTTTAATATGCTGTCTAGGTTGGTCATAACTTTCCTTCCAAGGAGTAAGTGTCTTTCAATTTCATGGCTGCAATCGCCATCTGCAGTGATATTGGAGCCCCAAAAAATAAAGTCAACCCGTTCCCACTATTTCCCCATCTATTTGCCATGAAGTGATGGGACCAGATGCCACGATCTTAATTTTCTGAATGTTGAGCTTTAAGCCAATTTTTTCACTCTCCTCTTTCCCTTTCTTCAAGAGGCTCTTTAGTTCTTCTTCACTTTCTGCCATAAGGGTGGTGTCATCTGCATATCTGAGGTTAGCCAAGAGCAATTCAAGAGGGGTTACTGGTGACAGCCTCTGAGGATGCCAGGGTTCTCCTGACTGTCACCGTCTTGCTGCCTTGGGGACAAGAGGTTCTCTCTCCCCATGACTTAACTGGGATGGTTGCTAAGAAAACTCTCCTAACAACTCTGTTAAAACTGTTATTGAAACACAAAGGGGATTGATGCTCTTTCAGAATGACGTTTACTTAATTCCTGATCAGTGTTGTAAAAGTCAAAGCCAAACCAACAGGTCATTAAATACAATGACTCTAATGTACGAAGTGACTATAGTTGAGAGCGCTCTTTAAAAATCAACCAGACTGTTTTTTTAATTTACAGATCAACCAAAATCGTATTACAGACAGAAATTCAGTGTTTCAATGTGAGAAATTAGCAAATAGAGTTAAGAAAAGTAATTCATTGAGTACTTTGCCAAGAATTAAAGTTTTGCCAAAAATGTCACCCTTTACCTGTGCAGTAGTTTTACAGAGGGAAAGCTCTTTCACAAAGGGTCTCATCTGATGTTCAAAAAACCTACAGAGTTGGGCAGGTAAAAACATTCTCATTTTATACAATCCTCCTGTATAAAATGTTGTGTCTGTGGCAGTTCAAGTCACCCTCAGTCAAGCACAGAGCAGTAACAGCAAGTCAAACTGCAAATTCATTCATGTGTTTCCTGACCAGGACTTCTTTCCATTTCTTTTTTAATGAAATAGAACAGAATACAGTGGAAAGAATAGGAAAAAACTTAAAGGTCAAAATGTACTGCAACTGGTAAAGTTCAGTATTTCTCAAAAACCTGGAATTAGATGTGTGCCAGGTCAGGCTCCTCTGAATGTCCTGCGGGTTGTGGACATAAATATGTTAGGAAAACACAGAAGGTATTCCCAGCCATGGGAGGCAGAACCCTGTTTCTCATTATCCGAATAACCAGCTATGTTTTTGGTGCCATTTCCTGGAAAAAGGTCGTACTATTTATTTTAGGAGCCCCCTCAACAAGACTCTATCCACATCCAACAAGGAGAGCAGCCCTGTGAGAAGGCATGGAAATGAGCTACCAGCAAGACATGCTGGCAGAGCATATTCATTCAGTCACTCAGTTCTGTCCAACTCTTTGCGAACCCATGGGCTGTCACCTGCCAGGCTCCTCTGTCCATGGGATATCCCAGACAAGAATACTGGAGTGGGCTGCCATTCCCTTCTCCAGGGGATCTTCTCGACCCAGGGATTGAACCAAGGTCTCCTGGATTGCAGGCGGATTGTTTACTATCTGAGCCACCAGTGAAGGCCATGTTATCTACATATATCCCACAAGTGCTCCCAAATGCTCAGATCTTTTTTAATCTTTAAAAAAGTAAGGGGAAAAGCAGTTACAAGCCTTAACTCACCATTATATATGTTTTTAGTAGTGAAATTTGAAAAATAGTGGTCAGCATTCACCATTGAGTCATGTCATATAGTATTTTTAATATTCTTTTGACTCTTTAAAGTTTTATGTATTCTTTTTTCCAGTTTTATTGAATAATAATTGACATACATCTCTGTATAAGTTTAACATGTACAGAAGTGATTACTACAGTCGGTTCAGCTAACATCCATCTTCTCTTACAGATACAATAATAAAAAAAGAAAAAAGGAAAAAATTTTCATTGTGAAGAATATTCTTAGGATTTACTCTGTATGCACCATAGAGCAGTGCTAGCTATAGTTACTGTGTTGTGCTTTACACCCCAGTACTCATTGCCCTCTTATAACTGCAAGTTTGTATCTTTTGACCACCTTCCTCCATCTCCCCCTTCCCCAGCTCTGTGCCTCTGGTAACCACAAATCTCATCTCTTTTCCTATGAGTTTGGTTTTTCCTTACTCCTTGGAAGGAAAGTTATGACCAACCTAGATAGCATATTCAAAAGCAGAGACATTACTTTGCCAACAAAGGTCCGTCTAGTCAAGGCTATGGTTTTTCCTGTGGTCATGTATGGATGTGAGAGTTGGACCGTGAAGAAGGCTGAGCGCCGAAGAATTGATGCTTTTGAACTGTGGTGTTGGAGAAGACTCTTGAGAATCCCTTGGACTGCAAGGAGATCCAACCAGTCCATTCTGAAGGAGATCAGCCCTGGGATTTCTTTGGAAGGAATGATGCTGAAGCTGAAACTCCAGTACTTTGGCCACCTCATGTGAAGAGTTGACTCATTGGAAAAGACTCTGATGCTGGGAGGGATTGGGGGCAGGAGGAGAAGGAGGTGACAGAGGATGAGATGGCTGGATGGCATCACTGACTCAATGGACGTGAGTCTGAGTGAACTCTGGGAGTTGGTGATGGACAGGGAGGCCTGGCGTGCTGCGATTCATGGGGTCGCAAAGAGTCGGACACAACTGAGCGACTGAACTGAACTGAACTGATGAGTTTCGTTTTTCTATATCCATTTGTCCATCAGTGGACACTCAGGCTGTTTCCATGTCTTGGCTGCTGTAGATAATGCTGCTATGAAACGGGTGCAAATACCTTTTCAAGTTAGTGTTTTCATTTCTTTTGGATATATCCCCTGAGGTGGAATTGCTGGATCACACAATAGTTCTATTTTCAATTTTTTGAGGACTCTCCATATTGTTTCCATAGTAACTGCACCAATTTACAATCCCACCATGCCACAATATTATAATCTGGTCCATCCAGTGCCATTCAACCTTTTCTTTGAAAGCTGACAAATAACCACTCTCTCCATCTCAATCTATTCAGCCTGTCAGCTGAACTTGAGACTGTTTAAAACTCTCTTTTCTGGGTCCTTATCAGGTTGAACCCTCTAAAAAAATGCAAGTTTCCTGCAGGCTCTCTTTCCTCTCTCCTCAGTGATATTATCTGTTCCTATGGTTTCAACTTTCCCCATTATGCGGGTTATTCCCAAATCTGTGTCTCCATCTCTGCCCTCTTCCCTGAGTGCCAGGCCCACATCTCCAGTTATGTGCTGAGGATGCTCATTTCAGAGACCATCACATGTCTGCTCCATACAAGCTGCTATGGCATGTGCAGCGGCATCACCTCTGCCCTCAAGAAAGAGCATCAATTTAATGCAATGGGAGGACATGGAGGTCTGAAATCACATGCATCACACACAGCATGTCTTACAGGCCTCTCCTTCCTCCTGGGGTCTGTACTTTAGTTCAGATCACCACCAGGAGCCTTCGTGTTCTTCTTTCCCTCAGCCCTCACATTCGTCTCTCACTAGATCCTGTGACTTTTACCTCTGAAACGTTTCTGTCCCTCTTGCTCCCTGCCACTGTCATAGCTTATGACCATGCCACCTCTCACCTTTCTGCCACTATTGCCCAGCCTCCGAGCCAGCCCCTGTCTCCATACATTCTCCACTCAGCTGCTCCACTTCCAGATCGCCAGCCTGGTCCTGTCACGCTGCCATCCCTGAAGACTCCTGCCTCTTGCCACTTACGGAACACAACAGCACACACGGAGCTCAATACTAATGTTTTACTTTTACCAACATTTGACTACTGGTGTGCTGATAAGTGGGAATCCACAGCACTCGGACAACATGATAAATCTACAGTGCAGAGGCTAAAACCAGAGGTAGGTGAAAACCTGTCATCTGCTTCATCAGGTACTCCACACTCCGCACAATTGCCTGGAGACAGCTCAAGCTATGGCGAGACAGACTCTGGGCTGTTTCCCTGTCTCCTGACTGATGGTGTGATTTATCCCTGCCCCCAGCAGAGAGGATTCCATTTCAACTCTTGTGCCTTTGCCTTGCAGTAGACTTGACCCTCCAAACTTTCTTTCCTCCACTTCTTAACAGGTTTTTACCTACTAGGTGTTTTCTTTGGAGTCACATTTAATACATTAATGTCCAGCCAACGGAAAAGTTATTCAATAGAGAAAAATGGTAATGTCACCAGAGCAAAGTGTACCCTTTAATTAGAGCATAAATATTTGCTCCATTGATGAGAGTAATAAAGAATTCATCAGTACCTGAGCCCAGCAGCCTGTTCGGTTGTCCTTCTTGTGAAGAAATGTATTAGAAATAAACAAGTTTCCTTTTAATGTGAAGTTGGATTATATACAATTCAACTAAAATAAAACCTCAATGACAAACAGTCGAGTTAAGCTTAGAAACATTTTTCTTCACCATTTTTCTTGGGAGACAGAAGGGCTTTCATTTTTAAACACCTTGCAAGAATTGTGTTCTGGTGCCAGGACAGGTTCAGGCTAATCCTGTGACCAAAGATTTGAGCAGCAGTGATGCTCAGACACCTTAAGATGTTCATTTATTTAAAAAGATCCCACTACTCTGTATAGTTTCACCCAAGAATTGTAAAGTTTTTAAAATATTTATCTCAGGGAGTAAAACAAAATGATATCTGGGACTTCCCTGATGGTCCAGAGGTCGACTCCGCACTTTCACTGCAGGCAGCACAGGTTTGATTCCTGGTTGGGGAACTATGTTCCCACGTGCCGCAAGGTGCAGCCAAAAATAAGAGGAAATTATTTCTAAGCCTAACTACATGCCAGCTTCATGCTTTCTGCTGTCTAACTCTCTCCTACCTCCAGAAGCCTCAGAGGCATATGCCCTTTGCTCCATTTCACAGCATACGAAAACAAATGTCTGGGAGCCACTACTTCACAGTAAGGGACTCAGCCAGAACTGAACTTGAGTCTCTTAAATTGCTTTTCACAGCTACGAAATTTTGCCTCAAGGACTGTAAACCAGAAAACATAACAGGTCAGATCTACACAGAGAGTCTTGTTAACTAAGGTTTTATAGTAGGCAAGGAGTCTACATTCCAAAAACAAGGTTTATTTACATTAAAACACTTCTCACATGATGCTATTTTTCTGTTGTTGTTGTTCCTGAATTGTCAGCAATTATACTGCTGAATCTTCCCTTGACATTACAGCGAAATTCTAAAACATGCAGAGGAACCGCCAAGAATCCCCTCAAAGTCCTTATGTTTGTAAATACTGATACAAGCAAAGACACCAAATGGTCCAATCACTCAATCATTGTGGGGGTGGGAGGGAGCAGATAGGCCAAGAGATGGCTAGGAAATATCTGAAAACTTTCCTTAACCTTCAATGAACTCTATCCCACTGGATTTTTTTTTAATGTCCTTTTATTACAAATATGGGAGAAAATATGGCATCATTTCTACACTATTTCTAGTATATGACCTTTGTCAAGTCACATCAACTCACCAATCTTAAACTTCATTACCTGCAGAAGGGGGTGATCAGAGCCACAACCCCACAGGGTAGGTGTGTGGAAAAAAGGATGGCAGTCAAGTGCTTAATCAAGGGTAATTAAGCTACAAAGCATGTAATGTGCTTTTTTCTTTTCCATTTTCATCTCTGGATGGAATCTTCTCCCTAATCAGACCCTCATACAGCCTGGGGAGAGCAGAAGATAAGGAGCATAAAGATGAAGCCAATCATATTTGCATCCTGACACCCAAAGAATTTTGCAACAAGACAACAGGCTTGAAAGGGCAAACACGGTAAAGAATGTCATTCTCCTCTGCACATCAAGAACCCACTCTAAAAGTCTTAGATTGCAGAGCTCTCTCTCCTGGGATAGCTAAGCCACAGGTTTATCTCCCTCAAGGAGACAGTCAGGAAGTAATGGGTAAGAAAAGGTCAAGCTCATCTCTGTGTTGCTACAAGTGGATCATGGGATGGGGCAGCAGAAAGAGGAAGCAGAAACAGGTCAGAACAGTGGGCCTGAGCTCCCCGGTGGGCTTGGCTCTGAGGCTTGGGTGGGTGGATGATTGAGGGGACGCTAAGGATGGGAGTGCTGGTTAGCACACCTACACGGTGGGAGACGGCCTTGAACCCTACCCCAGCCCCACCCGGGGCCAGCACACTCACAGGGGATCATCTGTGAGCACCGTAAGGCTTGGAGCAGACAAGGGGTAGGGCTTACTTTTCTGAGCTGCTCTTCCTTCCCTGGCTGGGAAGTCTGAAAGGACTCAGAAGTACCTCTGTGGCCCAGGAAGAGGGGCTGGCAGTGGAAGTGCCCTCATCCAGGGGCTGCCTGGAGCCTGTAGCAGGGAAGCAGTGGGGGTTACAGCTCCAGCAAGAGGCAGTATGGGGCCAGAGGCCCAAGGAAGGTCCAGACACAGAGCCAGCCGCGCTGGGCCCCTAACTGCCGCTGCAGATACCACAGCAAGCAGAGGCCCCCTGCAGATCCACCAAGCCTGCAGCAGTGGCAGGGGCACTGCTTCAGAGATCAGAGGAGCCCACGCCACCACAGGACCCTCTCATGCCAGAAACTAAGTGGCCCAAGAAGGGAGATTTAAACCAGACTCAGGCAGGACCAACATCCTGAACAGATCGCTCACCACAAAGAAAGTTTGAATCAGAAACAGGTAAGATCTAGAAGCTCACTGGCACTAGGTAAGACCATACAGCACAGCTGATGAAAACGAAGAAGAAAGCATTTCCCATCTACATTTCACCACAGTGAATAATTCTGACAATCTGTTGCCATTTTTGAGTATTAGTATAAGTGCTCTAATGGTTCCTAAACTAATCTCATAAGATTACAAGAAAACTTAGCCAAGATATATGTGGAAAGAAAAACGTCTTGATACAGCACTAGCGCTGGCTGATAGCCAGACTCCTTTCCACATCCACGCTGACGGCACTCAGCCAGCCATCTCTCCTCTCAAATCAAAGTCTATGTATTTTGCTTTGTCATATACAATTGATAGAAACTACAGGCTGTTTTATTGGTCTGACTTTCTTCTTGAAGTATCAAGGTAATGAATAACTGCACTAAAGCAGGCCCCAGGAAAACTCCCTTGGAAGGACCTGAACCACTCATATAAAGGTAATATTTTGATGAAACTGTCCTCTTGATTACAAGGTTAACCCTGAAATTAGTTGACTTAAGTAGGCCTAATGTTAGTAGCAAAATGAAGCAGCTTCAACAACTTGGATTCGGGTACAAACGATAAGCCTGAATTCCACACCAGTAATTAGTTTCAGTGATGACTCTGAGATGACTGAAGGGTCCAAGGTGCCCAGTGACCAAGCCTATACAGCCTAGGTGCTGCTCTAACACCATGAGAGCAGAGCATGAAATCTGCTCCTCCCCTGACCAGACAAGGTGGAAAGACATTCCCTGGGGCAGCAGGGTGCTGGGACAACACCCATACCCTCCTCCACTGTAGCAAGAGAGGGTTCCAGCCAGGGCCTATGGATGACCTCTAATCCCTGTTACTTCCCCCTACCTGAAGGTGGAAATTTGTTTTCTTACTACTATTTGATAAATTTGTGTTTGCTCTATAAGGCCTCCCTCAGGCCGAAGAAAAGAACCTTTACCTCGCTCTACCTTCAGAACTAGGATATGGAAATGGGCCTTCTAAACATATGAAAACAAAACTAAAAATCGAAATGAAGAAAACAGAAACATAAGAACTAAGATGGCAATCATATCTGTCATGCTCTTCTATTTCAGCTAGAGTGGAAGAAAAATGGGCACCATTTCTAAAAGCTTCCAACTGTTTCTAATGGTATAAAGATAACCTCAATCTCAAATTTCTCACAGTCATTTTTCTACCAGAAGACAATAATACGATAAGATATAAACTTTCTCCATTAATTTTAATAGGTCTTAAAGCAAATGCTTTGTTTCTATTCTGTATCTGCATTTGCAACACACAGAAGTTAGCCCCCTTTTGGCAAAAGGAGAAGCAGACAATCCCTTTAGTCCTGTCAACTTGGGGTCCTGCCCACAACTTATCAGGATGTGGCTGTGGATCATGTGCACTCACTTACAGCCAAGGTTAAATTCACTTCCTCTTTAAACTAGTGGGCCCTCCCTCCCTGACCCAAAGGTCTTTCTGGTAAGTTCAGTATAGAAACTTCAGTAGGAGTATTTGCTTATTCCTGAGTCTGCCCACTAAATAAAGCTTGGTAGTACTTCTCTTCGTTTACAAAGGCTTTACTGCCAATGCATGAAAGCTTTTAATTCTGTTACCATTCACATGACAAAATTTCCACTCAGGTCAAGAAACATTGTAAAGTTGGGCAGTTGTCCAACTCAACTTAAGGAACTTTAGAAAATCAAAATTTTATTTAGTTAAGCAGGAATTCTGATGCAATCATTCAGAAGGAAACCTAAAATTATTTAAAAAAATAATCTATCCATCTGTTTCCTCATCTCCAACCAAAAAGACTAATGTCAAAATGTATCGCTGAAGTTGTAAAGAGAAGTCTTCATTGTCTCCAAAATTTTTATCATCAATCTCATTCCAAAAACAGATATCACTGTAGTATTAAAATGCAATATTTTTATAACTATCTGAAAATTGCAAGTGACTAGAACCACAATTTGTCCACTTACAAAGACAATGTCTGATTAAGAAATCGTCAGATGTTAAGCACTTATGTGTCACATTAAGCAGAAAGAACAGTATGTGACATAAATTTCACTTTTATCATAACTGGCTCACTTTTTCTAATATAATTCAGTTGAATCAAATTGTGTACTTTGCATTACATACTATGGCACATTATTTAACTTATATTTACACACACTGTGCCTGTCATTTTCAGTTTTACTGAAAACAGCTCCATTTTCATGGCTGTTTATACAATTAGACTTTTAATGTGACGAATGATGGACAATAGCTGGGTCATGTGGCCAAGACAAAGATTTCCCTCGAGTGTGCTTACTTGTCAATACAAATGAGAGCAGAAAATGTTCCCTGAAAAAGGTGGGGGAGGGGCCCATCTGCAGATCTTCACTAAGGAAAAAATGAAAAAATGTTTGGAAAAGATACTAAGTTATCAGCAGTTATTATTCTTACATTCTGCCTAAACAGACAGCAAAGAATACCACCTAATACTTGGCCCTGAGGGCATGACCTGCAGACTCAGCATGGCCCTCCAGCATCAACCAAGCCCAGCCTCTTCCTTTTATTTAAAAAAAAAAAAAGAAGAAGAAGAAGAACCTGAGGCTGAGGGGAGCCAGTGACTTGCCAGAGTGAACACAGCCCAGATTTTCTGACTGCATGTCCAAGACTGCCAGATTTTGGTAGCTGACTGTGTTCACCAGACCACAGAATTTCATAACTTTGTAAGAACAGCATACAACAAGGATTCCTCTACTTAAGGAATATTTTAGTTCATAAGACACCATTTTAGCCATTAATATACCTTCCCATTTAATTATCCCATCATCTCGTTCTTGTAATATTTCCTTAACTATTCTAATATTTTAAAACACCTACCAACTGCTTTTCTTTTGTACCTTGGGTGTATACAGAGAAGCAATCACAGCATTTTTAACTGTAAAAATGGATCACAGGTCACTCTCCCCACCCTCCTTACCCATGCACCTCGACCCCCTCCATGTAAAACTTCATTCAAACACACAGAATTAGTCAGATACAGGGTTTTAAGTGGATGCTCGTCCTTCTGGGGCACTTGGTAATTAGCATACTAGCCTCCCAGGCTGGCCTCCAGACTCAGGGTGGCATATATCATATGTTCTTCTGGGAAGCAGTTCCGAAACCCCAGAAGACCAAGAACAAAGGAGCCGGCAGGCTCTAGAGAAGCCACCCCATCAACAGTGTATTAAAGACACCCATTAGTTGCCTCCATCAGCTAATTAACTCAACAAATGCAAAACCTAAATCATTAAAGAAAGTGGTTCTGATTGCATTGCTGGGCTCTAATTTGGTGTTGCTAACCCAGCAGGGTGGGAACAGGGCTGCTCCACAGAAAACAAAAAAATGGTCCACACTGGGGAGCCTGCATGGGATGGGACTGAATTTTTTATGAAAGTTGAGCCCTACCAGGAAGTTTCACTGCTAAAAAAGGGTACCATGGAGACCTCTGTGTTTATGCTTTGAAATTTAAATCAATTTAAATATAAATTGCTATCCTTTTTAGTCATTATGAGAAAGAAATAAAATGTGGGTTTCAGATCTCTGGTGTGCAAATGGTCATTAACTTTCATTTGACCTTGTGTGTAGAATGAATATTGAATTTATGCACAGGGTACACTCATTACACTCATCTAGTTTGCTCAAAGAAAACACGTTCCCAGGAGCTGTAGTGCTGGCAGCCAGCTTTCCATGCTCAAACAGAAAACTGTGGAGTCCCCACTTTATGTCTGTCCCACCTTCCACCCAACTCTCTGCTCCAAACCGCAGGAAACGGTTTCCCAAGGTTTGGCCACGTTTATAAGACACAGGCAATAACAGCTAAGAATCTGAATGGTGTAAAATCATTGTCCTGGACCACATGAGACCAGAGAGCATCAGTGCTCAGTTCCCCCTTCCGGTATCTGGTTCCCTAAAACAAGAACAAGCTCCCATTGGAGTGATAAATACCTTTGTCTACTGAGCCTTATAAACATTACCTTCCTTCACTGAAGAGTTTCTGCAGTGCATTTTTAAAAACAAAGGCCTCTAAACCTTGCACTCGCACGCACACTCTGCTGTGGTTATTACCATTCTTCACCTCCTTGGCAAATCAGTTCCATTTACTCTCTTAATGGACACAACCATGTAGAAGGAGGAAAAAGAAAATCATCTTGCCTTTCTAATTTCCTAAATTCTAAGTAACCCTCAGGGTTAAAAAGAGCCCAACTTCCATGCTGGTTGCTCTCAGATACCTTGCTATTCAGGAGAAAACAGGGCAAAGAGCTATTTTCTTTTATGGTATGTCACTGAATGGTTATTTATCATTTTGACTTAATAGCTCTAATTACAAAAGACAGTGTCATGGGATTCTTTTTTTAAAGGCAATTTTCTTCGTATCCCAGTGGGAGAGTTAGAAAAAATTTACAAAGCATCTGCCTCATGCATTTTCAATTGTTTCTGGGTTTTATTGATGCTATTATTTTCTTGATAGGAAGATTTTTACATTTTCAAGTAAGTTTTAACTTTGCATTGCATTGACAATGACTGTTTCAAGACTCTTATTATGGTTTCATGCCATTAAATAAAAAAGAAAGATACAACTTGTCAACCACTGAATTGATCTCTGTTTAGTAAGAACATGCACTGGTGGAGACGGGATGTGAATGTACAAAATCCGTCAGCTGGCAGAAGAGCCTCTGGAAATATTAGAACAAGGAGTTATTATAGCACCGAGAAGGGGGAGATTTTTACAAACTTCAACAATCAGCATGGTGTTAGGCAAAGCTCTCTCTTCTCAGGAAAACATCCTAGATCCTCAATCAGGAAGACCAGAATGTCGTGTTGATGATTTTGGGGGAAAACACATGCTACTTCTTTCCTCTTGGTTGACAAATGCTAAATAGCACATTTGTTAGTGGGGCTAACAAGACAATCGGTGTGGGTCTGTGCTGACCACGAACGAGAGCCATGGCCCTGCCGGCTCAACATCCAGAAGGCGGCAAAGGAGAAGAGGACACAACACAAAGCATGTGAAAACGTCAGCTCCGAGAGGAGACGGGGCGCCCTGTGAAGACAGGGTGGGGAAGACTTTAAATTTTTAAGGGGTTGAAAATACCACTAAAAATAAAGCATAATATCTCAACTGCGTAGAATACAGCCAATAGACCTCTGTCGTTATAAACTAGCATTTTCTAGTTTGAACATTATTAGCACACTCAGAGATTAGATGGAAAAAAACTATTCAAGACAGGATTACTACAGCTTTTATTAATACTTTCAAAGCATTTAAAATTTTTTCAATAGCAAGTTAATCACAAGAAACCAGAAAGGGGTTTGAGATAGCAATAATTGTACCAGCCGTTAAGTCTGCCTTTGATGGCCCTTAATTTTATTATTACCATCCACTCTAAAATCCCATTTTACTGTGCGTTCTCCTTTATGAGCAATGTGTTCATGAGAGAATGAAGTCAAACACTGTGCTCCATTAAAATAAAAAGTAAAAAGTTAGAGGACCATAAAAGTAGAAGCAATTCCATTGGCTTAATGGTTATTTTTCTTTTTCTAAAGGTGCAGAAGGGAGAAACCTTTCTCTACTGTTAAAAATAATCAGTCCATCTATTTCATTTTTCATGACAAAGCGATGGGGATGTCTTCTGTGTGGGAAGCTTCTGCCCTGAAGGAGAACATGTCCCTTCAATTGTGTCAGACCTCAACCCTCTCTGCAGAGCTTCCTGTCAGCACTGACTCCCTGCCAATCTCACAAAGGGGCTTAGAACTGCTTAAGTTCTTGTAACGAGTTATTGGTGACCAGTGACTGTTACCAGCAGTAGATCTTCAAAGCTAGGAATTTAGCCAGATAATAAAAGGCCCTCAACTTGTCTGATGGGTTCACCCAGATTACCAGATCCCGCGGTCACCTGTTGAATGTTTTACAAACACACCGTTCAGTATACAGCAAATGTTAATAACCAAGCTGGAGAAATCACATACCCATTCAAATGCCTATTTAAGCTTGAGTATAGGAATCAACTCTCACATCCATACATGACCACTGGAAAAACCATAGCCTTGACTCGACGGACCTTTGTTGGCAAAGTAATGTCTCTGCTTTTCAATATGCTATCTAGGTTGGTCATAACTTTTCTTCCAAGGAGTAAGCGTCTTTTAATTTCATGGAATCAAAGATGATTGAACAAACAAAGAGGATTTCTGAGGCCAGGAGAAATAATTTAACGTGAATGTAAAACTCGGGCTTCCTTCTCATCCTTTCTGGCCTATTAAAAATAATGTTTCTAAAAGCTAAAACTAAACACAGTAGGTAAAACTATTTTATACAATTTTATGTTTTATATATATATTTAACATCCCAAAGAAATAATAAAATATCTTGGTACAAAAATAACATGGTAACCTGAATCCCTGGCTAATTTACTTGAAAATGAGGGGGGAAAATTGCTGCTATTTACTGCTTGAAAAATGTAAGTTTTCACTCGATTCTTTTCCATTCCCAGAAACAAAAGTAGAAAATGTGAATGCCTTTCCATAAACCAAATCTTTACTCCCCATAATAACAAGGGAGGGGACGCAGCGTAGCTAGGAAAACTAGAGACTGGATGTTGGAAAGCCTGGGTTTGCACTGGTTGCAGCCTTAACCTGTGTACTCTCAGGCACGACATTTCCCTCTAAATCCTCTCTGAATCACGAGATTCAGACAATACAAGCAATTCCTCCTGTGGTGAGCACTCTGCCCCAGCAGCCATCCCTCTCCTGCTGGTTTTCTCTGGGGAGCCACACCTGCCCCAGCCTCAGTTCGTGGGACTTAACCTCTGTATCCTGCCCTCCATCCAAGCTTCCACTGCTCCAGAGATGGGCATTCCATCCTTCCAGCAAAGTCCCCGCTGAGACCTCCGTGGGCCTTACCAGGAAAGAGGTTCTCTCCTGCTGAGACTGATTAGCTCCACAGATGCCCTGAGCCTTTGTGGTTTTCAGTTTATTTTTCTCTCACTTGTCCCTAAGAGTCCTGAATAAAACATTCCCAAGGTTGTGACTCCATTAAGGATAATGAAAGAAATTAATGAAAATACTATTATAATTAAATATTGGAGCTGGAAGGAATCACGAAGGTTCCTACATTCTATACCCACCCCCTTATGATACAATACAAATTGGAATCCCTTTACCAAAGTCACAAAGACATTTAATGGTACAAACAGAGTCTAGAACCTCTTCTGTGTTTTCCAAACATTAATATCCTCGATACTTAGTTTTAAAACATTTAACTAGGTATGGACTAGGAGAGAGAGTGAAATATAAAAACTGCCAAAGAGGTTTACCAATATGAGATTTCTGGCTTTCCAGAAATAAAAGCCCACCATGGCACAAATTTCATCTAATCTAAAGATACTGAGAGCTAAACATGCTTTGGCTGTGGATTCCCTTGAAAGGGGGAAGAAAATGTTCCTAAGACTCTAACAATTCGCAGTAGAATCAGCAATTCAACAAAAAAGAAACAAGTGCAAGGATATCTGTGTTAACCGTGTGAAGCCTTAAAATGCTATTCATATTCACTAAGGTTAGCATTTCGAGGAGAAAACTGTTTAAAGACTCATCCTAATGGCTTCTTAGAAAATTACAACAAAATAGATTTTTTACAAAGCTAGATCCTTGAGTCATCTATATAATCTATCAATTGGCAATTACTTTTATTTCTGTTTGGAGGACAGCTGAAACCAAACAACTCTTTCTTTATACTAATTCTTGTTTTCACAACCCTTCACAGAGAGACGTAAATCTGGCATGACCACCTGAGCCCTAATTAGCAGTTCCACCGCAAGACAGATATTAAGGCGATCAATTCCTTTTGTCAAGCCCCAGACGTGCCAACTAGTATTTCAATACTTTTTTTATTAGAAGTATACCAGTTTCTTCTTATTCTACCTTAAAAAAATCAAAATAGTTTTTTTTTTTTAAATGAGCATACAGAAAGCACCATTCTGCAGCTAAAATTCTGTTTAATTAAGGCTGTGTTTAACAGTTCATTTTATCACCTCCTAACTACATAGTAATACATTATCCTTTTTCAGACAGCCATTGACTTACTCACGTTTATTTATCTCTGAAATAAACAACGTGATTTTAAAATAGCAGGGAGCCGTATTTGTCCTTGCTCACCACCGTGCCGCCAGTGCCCTAGAGTAGGTGCTCAGTTAGAATCTGATAAAGGAACCAAAGCCATACTTAGGAGTTAGGTTCTCACACTTTGCCGCTATGATTTTCCATCTACTCTCAAGGCCAAATGCAGCAGCAGAAGTGTGGGACAAATCAGGTGGCTGTCTCCTGAAGTCCACATTTGGATTCTTTGAATATTGCAATATCATCTTGGTTATTTTTGCCCCTAGACGGTTTCCCAAATTTGTTGTAGTTTGGGGAATATGGCACAGAAAAGTCTGTTTTTCTCTAAAAATGATCTTCTTTGTTTACTCTATTTTTCTAGTCAGAAAACTTATTTAATTTTGTCAGGGACAAAGTAAGGATGCTAACTATCTTTTTTATTATTCAATTTATGTATCACAGGACCCTAGCTAATGAAATAGCATGAGGGGAAAAAGGGGAGTTACTTGGGTTGGTAAGACAGATAAAATAGTCATAATTGATAGACACTGTATTTGCCTATAAAGAAAACCCCAGGTAATTTTAAAACTAGCTATTAGAATTCATTTAAGTTCAACACTTTTGATAGGAACAAAAACAAGAATTCTCATGCAGGAAAAATAAACAATTAGAAAAGATAACAGATGTGGATCAACAAACTGATTCAAAGTATATATGGAGAGGAAAAATACCCAGAATAGCCAGAACAATGTTGAAGGAGAAAAAGCTGGGAGGCTGACAGTGCCCTACCAACACGCACTGTAAAGTTACAGTAACCCAAACAGGGTGGCACTGGCGAAAGCACAGACAAGCAGGGCAGTGAAGAGAACAGAGCCCAGACATAAACCCACACAAATACAGTCAAGTGACCTCTGGCAGAGGAGAGAGGGCAATAAAATGGAAGGAGGATAGTGTTTTCAACAAGTGCTGCTCGAACAACTAGACACACACACACCCACACGTAAAAGAACCTAAATGCGGACCTAACACTCTTCATGAAAATGAGCTCAAAACGGATCACAGACTTAAAGGTCTAGCATGTAATAGAAGAAAACCTAGATGATCTTGTGTGTGATATGACTTTTTAGCTATAACACCAAAGGCAGGATCCAAAAGAGAAGAAAGATAAGCCTGACTTTATTAAAATTAAAAATCTTTGCTCTTTCAAAGACAATGTGAAGAGAATGAGAATACAAGCCAGAGACTGGGAGAAAACACCTGCAAAATATATCCTAAAAAGGACAATCATCAAAAATATATACAGAACTCTTAAGACTCAACAAGAAAACAAGCAAGCTGACTGAAAAATGGATCAAAGACTTTAACAGACACCTCTTCAAAGAAGATATAAAGATAACAAGTAAGCACACAAAGAGATATTCCAGATCACATGCCATCAGGAAAATGCAAACTAAAGCAACTAAATCTGAAACACTGACAACAAATGCTGGTGAAGATCCAGAGCAACAGGAACTCTCGTTCACTGCTGGTGGGAACGCAAAGAGCACAGCCACTCGGGAAGGTAGTCACCAGAAGCAGCTTCTTACAAAACTCAACACACTCTTACCACATGGTCCAGAAATCACACTCTTTGCTACTCACCAAAGCAGCTGAAACCTATGTGTGCATGTAGGTGTCTGTGTAGATGAAACCTGTATACAAACATACACACGGATGTTTATACAAGGTTTATTTATACCATCTATAACTGCCAAAACCTGGAAGCAATCAAGATGTCCTCTGGCAGGTGAACAGATACATAAACTGCGGTACATTCAGACAACAGAATATTATTCTTTTTTTTTTTTCAGACAACGGAATATTATTCTAAGCTAGGAAGAAATGAGTTATCAAGTCGTTAGTAGAAGACATGGATGAACTTTAAATGCCTATTACTGACTGAACAAAGCCAATCTGAAAAGACTATCTACTCTATGATTCCAACCACGTGATGTTCTGGAAAAGGCAAAACTATGGGGACAGTAACATAAGTGATTTCCAGAATATGGGGGAGGGAGGCATAAATAGGTAGAGCATAAGGGCAGTGAAGTGATTCTGTGTGATACTATAATATAAACACATGTTATTAGACATTAGTCCAAACCCGTAAAATGGACAGTACCAAGAGTGAACCCTAAACTATGGACCGTGGGTGACAACGATGTGTCAATACAGGCTATTGATTATAACAAATATACCCCTCTGAGATGCTGGCAGTAAGGGAGCAGGGCATGTGGGGACACAGGGTATATGGGAACTGGGTACTTTCTGCTCAATTTTTCTGTGAATTGAAACTACTCTAAAAGGTAAAGTTTATTTCAAGAAAAACTGTCATGAAAGACAAAGACAGAAACCTTCACTTAAAAAAAAAAAAGCTAAAAATACCAGAAGCCAAAAAAATAACAGTAACCAAAGGCCAAAGAATACATTAAGCAAAAAAATGTACAAAGCTTTAAGGAGACATTTTTAAGACAGTACTGAAGATATGAAAAAAGTGGAATGAAATCCTAGATTCATGAATGGAAATGCTTATCTCCAAAGTGCCAATTTATCTAATGACCTATAAATTCAATACAGTTTAAAAATTACCAGTAGGGGTTTTCATGGAACTTGACAAAATAAAACTATGAATTTACGTCCCCATTCCTGATATATTTGTGTTTCACTCTGTCCCTGAGAAGTTGCCAATGTTGTCTTGACATTCCAAGCTCCACGGATGAAATAAGTAAGGAAAATAGAGATGCTAACCTCATGGCATAACAGTCAACTGCATACCAGTCTTTGACTCTGCACAGTCCACTGTGTTTGGGGCTTGCTTACGCTTCCTCAATTCTCTTCACCTCCAGAGAGTTCAAACTTCTCAGCCTGACGTCCGGAATCTACCTCTTTCTGCCTTGTTCACTTTGCTCCAGCCACTTTCACTTCCTTGCTGTTCTCTACACACATTTTGCACACCTCTGTCCAATGCTCTTGCCTGGACGTCCACGGGGCTCACCCCTCAGTGACTTCAGGTCTTTGCTCAAGGGGCCTGCCCAGCCCACACTGTGTAAATTAGCAACCATCTCCTTCTCCAGCCCCATCTATATTTACTTGTTCTATTTTGCTCCAGCAATGACAGAGTATATGTATTTTATTATTTCCCCAACTTTTTCTAAAACTTAAAAAATAAATCTATCTTCCAAGGCACTATCATCCCAACTCACACAGACTGTAAATTTTGTCTCCTTACGGTTGTGGGATACTACATCAGCTCTAGCACAATTTTTTTTCTAAGATTCCCCTCCTACAACCTGTATACTGGTGTCCCTTCTCCCTCTTGGCCTCCACCTATGCAAACATCCACGATCTAATGCCATTCCCACTGCCTGGGCGCTGCGGATCTGCATCGCTGTGCCTCGTATTTCTTCTCCACCACCTCTGTAGTATCCAGGCTCTGCATCCTCTACAACAGCCAAATCAACATAGTACAAACACAACAAGGTGTGTTTGATCCCAAAAGCCACCGAGAGAAAAGCAAAGTTTTCGCTTCTAGCTAGAAAAAGGAAGATGCAAAATGTATGACTTCTGTTCTGAAGACATCTCTGTTGCAGGCATTTCTTCAAACCGTGGCAACTCTCTGACTTTGTCACAGTGCTTTCACCTGCAAAGTCTTAGCCTGGCTTACCATTCTCCATGAAGCCCCTCCCCTCTGTCTGCCATTCCATTCAGCACCGGCCTCCTCTGAACAGCGAGGGTCCTCCTGCTACTCTTCTTTTCAATGCAAGGGTTCTCTACCTCACTGAGCGTCTGTTTCATACTGAATTTCAGCAAAACATGGCCTTCTCTCCTCAAGATGTAGCTGAGAGCTCCCTTTTCCTTTCCACTTATTATATTCACAGATTGCTTCCTAAGGTATTAGGAATTGGATCCATACCATCAGTTCCTATGAAACATGCTTGCTATGAAATGTTATTAGACAATTCAATTTTTTTTTAAGAAGCCACTTTGAGATGAGAAATATAAAACAGAGACCACCATTATATTATCTATTTTCCTCTGTCATTATGACAAGTAATGTAAAGTGGTTTGCTTTCTTTTGCTGGGTACCTAGACCCATGCTTGCAGTGGGCTGCAAACACATTTTGAATTTTGAATTTCATTTTTCCTTGAAGCATGAAATAAAGCCAGGCAGTGAAATTTGAAAGAACTGTATATATGCCTGTGCTATTTTGACAGCAGAATAAATACTTTTTAAAACAAATGGAGGAGAAGGCAATGGCACCCCACTCCAGTACTCTTGCCTGGAAAATCCCATGGACGGAGGAGCCTGGTGGGCTGCAGTCCATGGGGTCACTAAGAGTCGGACATGACTGAGCAACTTCACTTTCACTTTTCACTTTCACGCATTGGAGAAGGAAATGGCAACCCACTCCACTGTTCTTGCCTGGAGAATCCCAGGGATGGGGGAGCCTGGTGGGCTGCCATCTATGGGGTCGCACAGAGTCGGACACAACTGAAGTGACTTAGCAGCAGCAGGTTAATTTTAAAATAATTAAATAAAATATTCAGTATAATTCTAAAAAAAAAAATTAAAAAAATAAAACAAATGGAGATATGCTTTCTGGACCAAATCTTCCCAGGATACATTCAACTGCTCACAACCACATGACATGTGAAATATCCCCAAAGAATCAGAATCTTCCTCCAGCCCCATGAAAGACTACTCACCAGACTTCCTTGCTTTCAAAGCAATAACAGCTGCTAGCTCTCTCTGCACCTAAGAAAATATTAGGGGGAAAACATCAAATTAGAAGAAGAAAAACATAGGTTTGTCTTTAGATCTGCAAAGTTAAGAGCTGTTGAGATAAGAGTTAAGTTTGCTGCCATACTTTTGTTTGTTTTTAATAATATGGAAAAACTTCTGCATAGGAATTTTAGGCCAAAAACCTCAAAGAATCGAATTGACTTCCTTTAAAAAGAAATTATAAACAGTTGCCAGAATGTACACACTGGAAAACACTGTTACTTCTGACGCTTTGATGAAAAGTACCTCAAAAACGTAGCGGTGTAACATTCAGGAATAATGCAAATAAATTATTACAACAGGCACAATACTGTGGCAAAGATCGTAAATATTTTTTCTCTCCTAAAGATTCTAGTTTATACAGAAATTCTGGAAAAACGGAGGTAGATGACCTTAGTTTAATTGGACTTCTGTCTGAATACAATGAACAATCACTTGAGGCCTGACAGGTTTACCAGCAACCTTTTCAGATGATGTGCTGCATAAACGCGAATGCTACCAACACACAGGCCAGGTGAAATGGGGACAGGCAGGATGAGCTCTAATATCTTAAGTGCTGTCCAGATTTTTGCTTATTCACTCATTCTCTCTCTCCTCCCTGAACATATATGCTTAAATCCTTTCTCAAAAAGGAACATAAAACAGAGACCAAGAAAGATAACCACAGTCACTTGCAAAGATAATGTGGGAAAAAAAAAGATAACATGAGGATAATATCTGGGAAACCTCTGGAGGTTTCAAGGGGTGGTGGTAGTGAGTTTGGAAGGGTCCTGCAGCTTAATGTGTTATACAAGTGAAATTTTAAAGGCAGAGCGTGAAGTTCAAGGTTAAAGAAGATTTGCTACGGAAATTAATCTAATTTACACTGATGTATGTGAAGGCAAAAGCAGCTCAGCGAGACACTGGGACTCTGCCTGGGATCCATACCACAATGATCAAGGTATAGTCATCCCTGAAGAAAGCATTCCCCCTTCCCCACACTGCTTTACTGCCACGCTTCCCTGGCTGGCCAGTGTGAATGCCAGTCTAAAGGGTATATATACTCTTGATTTAACTGATTCTTTGCTTCCTTAGGGCTTCCTCAGGAAAATTATACTGTAATGAGAAGATAATCAGTCCCTCTCTAATGGTGGGGGTTTGAAATCCAAAAACATTCATGGGGGAATGGATAAAGAAGATGTGGTACATATATACAATGGGATATCACTGGGTTATTAAAAAGAATGAAATAATGCCATTTGCAGCAACACAGATGGACCCAGAGATTGTCATACTGAGTGAAGTGAGTCAGACAGAGGCGGAGAAATATCATACAACACCCCTTATATTTGGAATCTAAAAAGAAATGATACAAATGAACTTGCAAAACAGAAAGAGACTAACAGAGAACATCTGATGGTTGCTGAGAGAAGGACACGGAGAAGGGACAGTTAGGGAATTTGGGGTTGACATGTACACACTGCTGTACTGATAACAGATAACAAACAAAAGACCTATTGTAGAGCACGTGGAACTCTGCTCAATGTTATGTGGCATCCTGGATGGGAGGGGAGTTTGGGGGCGAAGGGATACATGTATATGTATGGCTGAGTCCCTTCACTATTCACCAGAAACAACATTGTCAATCAGCTGTGTGTGAGCGCACATGTGTGCGTGCGCCCGCACATGCACGCATGCTCAGCCGCTCCTACTCCAATACAAAATTAAAAGTTAAAAAAAAAAAAAATGCTCACAGATATAAAAATTTAGTTGAAGAACTTATGCAGAAAAAGAGACTTGGGAGAGATAGAAGTGATGATTCATCAGAGGAAAGCCTTTACAAAATACTTGCATGTGTAGTAATAAAAAAGCAAAAAAACAAAACACGAATTAGTGCCTGTTTTAGACATTTGAAATTGTGTGTAAGGTTTACCGTTACACACAATCCCCTGTTACAGGGGAGAATATCTGGAAGTGGACAAAGACACAGATGAGAAAGGCTCCCTGGGGCCCTGTCAATGGCTTCCTAATGTTGTGGCGCCCAGGGAAGACTCCTCTTGGCTCAGACATAGAAAGGCAGCAGAGACAGAAAAAGATGCAGAAGGTGGCTCACTTAAAGCTGTCTTCTCCACCCTCCTCCTTCAGTTTTCTATACCTGAGACTCTCTTCATGAGAGCTTCAGTTTTTCTTTCTTGATTTAGAAATAAGACTCAAAACAGAAGTAGCTCAGAAAAGGAAAATGTTATATTCCCAACACTATATAAAACATCTCTGCAAAGATTTGGTGGAGAAAGAAAGGGAGAAAAAGGATGAGCAAGAAACCCACAGAGCACTTTTTGGGAAGCCAAGATGGAAAAAAAAAAAAGGATAGTGAGAAAGACAAGAACTTCACAGTTAAAAATGAACCTAAGCTTTTTCTTTTTTCCATAAAATAAATGAGAATACTCGACTGTACCACACCACATCCCCTGAACATCTGCAGTCAGGGAGGACGGACAAGTGTTATGTGCGGTGGCATGTAGAACAGCTTCCACATTTCTGCCCCCGAGGGAAAACATTTTTGCGCAAAACCCCAAGGGTAGGTTATTCTTCCTCCAAAATACAAAGGGGGAAGCATTGAGCAAACAAATCACAAACTGGGTGAGATCCCGTTAGAGTCTCCTATAGATGGCTGGAAGGCATCACTGACGCAATGGACAGGAGTCTGAGGAAACTCAGGGAGGCAGGGAAGGACAAGGGAGCCTGGCGTGCTGCAGTCTATGGGGTTGCAAGAGTCGGACACGACTTAGTGACAGAACAACAACACAGTATCCTCTTAGCACTTTTTTTTTTTTAAAGACACACCAGCAATCATTATTTCATTATTTTCAATTGTGACTAATGCCTGTCTTCTGGGCAGAAGCTCCGCTGAGGCAGCTATCTTTTCAGCACCATGACTCAGGGCCATCAACACGCTTGCACTGACCCACAGGAGGTGGATGAAGAGGCAACTTAAAGGGAACAGAGACAGAACCCAGGGGAGGGGAAAAAAAAAAAGGTTGCCTGAGGGAGGACAAGGAAAATCCAAAGAGAAGGCACTCCCCCTAAGAAGGGACTTGTAGCAGAAATCTTCAGAACAAATTAGGACTCCAAGCCTCCTTTAGCAAATACTTGTTAGGTTTATTCTGAAAACTTAAACTTTTAACAACTGCAGAAACAGAGACTAGACTTTTCTTTGTAAGCACTAATACGGGACTCGTCGGCACTGAAAAAGAAACATAACACCCCAGCAACGCTCAAGTTTCCAGATGTCTAAAGTCCTGGCCCACATTTTGATAACTTTCTGGGAACCCTGAGCAAAAACCAACCAGCTAAGATGCTCCTGAATTCCTAACACTCAGGGACTGATGAAGATAATAAATATGTGGCGACTCTCTCTGAGTTCGCCTTTGTGTGTCTATCCACACATACCCTTTTTCCTAATAAACACTTAACCTGTTTCACTTAAAAAAAAAGAAGAAGGTACAGTAAATATGTGCTGATTTAAACCATTAACTTGGGGGAAGAGTCTGTTACACTGAAAAGTCTTTTATAGACAATTATTTTTCTACTTGATCTCCTTGTGCTGTTCCTTAATGTAAGCCTCTCTCATCACGACACATATGGAGCCCTCTTCTTAAATCAGTATCAAAAACTACATACCTATAAATGTATATTTAAAAATGGCCAAGAGCCATGCTCTGATATTCACCACTGTTTTTATTTTATGAGCGTGCTAAACCACTGCCTAGAAAATTAGAAGAAATGCACTGCTGTTGATCTGACAGGAAGTCCATTCTCACAGTGGTCTATCACAAGCCTTCGTTGTTGTTCTGTCGCTCAGTCGTGTCCGACTCTTTGCGACCCCATGGACCGCAGCACGCCAGGCTTCCCTGTCCTTCAGCATCTCCCGGAGCTTGCTCAAACTCATGTCCATTGAATTGGTGACTGAACATTTTATGTAGCTCAGAAATGTACCCTACCTATGTCACACCCTCAGTGAAGTCTGATAATAAGAAATCAGACACACTAATATTTCTGTAATGAAATGTATGATTATTCATACCACATGGGATAAAGACAGACTAGGAGGAGTCTCAGGATTTTCTACTAAATATATTCAGTTTAGGTTAGACTTTGGCATCAGGTGGCAGAGTGGGAAAGAATCCACCAGCAGGAGATGCCAGAGATGTGAGTTCGATCCCTAGGTCGAAAAGATCTCCTGGAGTAGGAAATGGCAAGCCCTTTCAGTTTTCTTGTCTGGGAAACTGGACGAGGATCCTAGCAGACTGCAGACCATGGGCTCACAAAAGAGCTGGACGTCACCGAGCAACTAAGCACACAAACACACAAGTCATGAAAACCTTTTGTGTTTTAGGGCTTTTATATTTCAGATTTGTGAATAATGGATTGTAAGTAAACCTCTACTAATTTTAAGCTGAAGGTTTGTCTCCATCTTTTTCTCATGTTTCTTCTTGTCAAATAGCTATGTAGTCACTATATTCTGTCTAAGAAATGCTTTCTTTTAAATTGCTTGGCTTTGCATCCATTTTGAACCTGAATGCACATGAGAATCACTTGGGAAGCTTTAAAAAAGCAACTGATACTTGGGCCCCATCTAAATCAGAATCTCTGGGGGACAAGTCCAGCCATCAGTATTTACTGCTGCTGTTGTTCCCAAGTTTCTTAAGCGATTCTACACTGTATCCAGGGTTGAGAAGCACTCTTCTATTTAATAAGACATCTTCACTTCTCCAAGACTCAACCTTTTAATCTTGAAATCATTTCAACTGACAATCAATTTTTACTTTTTATTTTATTCTCCTCTAATTTAAATCATTTGTAAAGGAACATGGTTTTCACTGTGTTTTAGGTATTAAATTTTGATATAATCCAATCAAATGGTAAGATTCCGTTACAACATCAGTGGTTTGACAGACCCAAGCACAAGGAAAATTGCAAGGGAGCTTTTAAAGAAGCTTAAACTTTAAAACATAGTTTACTTAATATAAAAAGAACCCTATAACTCAAAACACATTTGCAACTTAGGGTGTATTTGCTCTTGTGAATATCTAAATAGAGGATAATTAAGGGACTGATAAAACACATCAAAATTTCCTTTTCCTCTGGGTACCCATCGGCAATTTTAAAATGTTTTAAAGTGTTGAAGTATTTTGGCTTTCTATCTTTAAAAACCAGCAGGGCTACTCACAAAATAGCCCTGAAATTCAACAAGAATCAGGGTTAGTCTCAGTTCCAGCATATTGTCTGTTTTTCTCTGGCTTAATAAGGCTTTCAGACTCAAAATACAAATGCAATGAGTCTCGCATCAGCACAAGGTTCAAGAGGCAACAGAAAGTGTCAAATACAAGCCCCGAGTGCCAGAGATCATGGCCATGGAGAGGTCAACTGAGAAGACGTGGTGGCCTTCCTGGAGGAAGAGGCCCCTGAAAACCAAGCGTGAAGCTGGAGAAAGCCAACAAAGGTCCCTGTGGGAGACAGACCAACAGTGACAGACGCCACCAAAGGGCCATCCTTATAAACTAATGTTTCAGAAAATCATGAATTCACAAATTTCCTAAAGGTTTTTAATAAATCTATTAATCTCAGAAATCTTTAAATTTTGATAATATAATCAAAATGTTTTTAAAACACAGAACACATTTTCTCAATTTCCTAAATTAAATGTAAGAAGAAACATAATTCAATACACTTTCCTCTTTTATTCCCAAATATACTTGCTCCCAAAACAGGGTTAAAAATTCTAGATAAATAAATATGCTTATTAAAGCCATCAACATATTTCTGGATAAGATATAAACTGAGTAGTGATGGTGGCTAGACTTCTGTCCCATGAAGAAAGAGCCACATACTCAGTGACAATTTCCTTTGTTCCTCAGTGGCCCATTTTCCCATTTCCAAATTCACTCTTCTGTTCTAAATAGTTAATATTGCCACAGGACTGACACATGAATAATCCTGTGATTACCTGCTAATGTCAACCCATAATTGGAAAATTAAGAAGGTTATTTATCTGTCTAGACAGTACTGTTCTCTGCCTAATAGTTTATTTAACAAATAGTTGTTTTCCTAATAACTACTCTCACCATATCAAAGACGTGTTTGCTAAGCATGCTACGATGATAAAATATGCTTATTCTTATTTCAAGGATATTAGGGATATTTTTAAAAATTCTCATAAAGACTTTGTTGACTAAATACAGATATGTCTATTTTATTGTAACTTAGATAATCACTGACCAAAGACTAATACATACATAAGTGACCTGAAACTAACTAGTGGAATAAAGTCCTACACGTAAGTTCTTTTCTTTTTTTTTTTTTAATATTTATTCACTTGGCTGTGCCAGGTCTTAGTTTCAACATGTGAAGCTTCAGGCTCACATGCGGCAGGTGGCATCTCGTTCCCTGCCCAGCGACTGAACCCGGGCCCCCTGCACTGGAAGCATGCAGTCTCTAGCCACTGCACCACCAGGGAAGCCCCTATATGTAAGTTAGTTTTTTAAGTCTGTTATTTAGGTCTGCTATGTGTACATGTATCTCCTATGCATGAGGTTCACATTAGAAAGATGTGATAATTTTTAGTTGATCATAAGCATGGTATAAGTTAACAATGGAAATGAGATTTAGAATTGCATAACAATGATTTTGGAACAGTACGAGGATGACATTCAGGTCAGCAAGAAATGATGGACTCCAGAGACAGCAACACCTGGATTGTACTCAGTTTGAAGTACCATCTGTTCGGCTTATGAGGAGTTGACAGGATTCACGGGACAACCCCAAGGTGGTCACCTCCTCGAGGTCGACGTGATATAGCAGTCTTCATTTATCTTGTCCTCAGCAGGGTCTGGCATGTTACCGTCCTCTTGTCCTTAGCCACCAGGATTCCATGACACATACCCTCCAGGCTCTTCTCTTTTCTCTCTGGCTGCCACTTCTCTTCCCTCAAGGCTTCGCTTTCCCCTATCTTTAAGTTTTGATGATCCTCAGTGGTTTGTTCTTAGCCCTCTCAACCTTCTTCTCTTTCTATTCATTCTCCCTAGGCAACCTCACTTACTCACAGGATTTCAATCTATCTGCATTTCCAGGGTCCAAAAGTCTCATCCCCATCCACCTCCAGGACCTAAATGCCCCACGAGTAACTCAAACTCAACACTTCCAAATGTGAAGTCACTTTCTTACACTTCCCTCCACTCTCTAATCTGTAGCATGGCCCATATACCCAGGCAGTGAATGGTACCACCATGTACCAGGGTCTCAAGCCAAGAAGTGAGGTGTCCTTGATTTAATGCAACCCACCATCTCCTCCCAACTCAGACTGTTGCCTCTCATTTACCTCTCTTAAAACCACATCATACTCAATAGAAAATATAAATCTTATATTAATCTCTTGCTAAAAAACTCTTCAAAGACTTCGCATGACACCATGACAGAGTCCAATGTCCAATATTTCGTATATAATATTCTTTTCATCTGGTCTTCAGTATCACCTATTTCCACATCTCCTTTTTTGGGGTGAGGGAGTTCTCCGTTGGTGTGCTTGGGTTTTCTCTAGTTGTGGCAAGCAGGGGCTACTCTTTGTTGTGGTGTGTGGGCTTTTCATTGCAGTGGCTTCTCTTGTGGCAAAAAGGCATGTTTTAGCTCTACAAACTTTCAAATACTCAGAACTACCCACAGTGGAAATGTTCTACTATGTGAAGTTCAGTAGAAGATGCTTTATATGGGAAGGTAAATTTCAGAAGTACCCAGACCAAGGATTTGTTCTAAAGATTTGTTTTATGAATGCCTCCTACCCAAATTATCCACTATCATCAAAAGAGAACAAGCATAAACCTCCTGGGAGTCGTCTACCTGTCAGCCTGCAGTAGAACAGTTGGGGATATTATTGGCATTTCATCTGGGTAACAGAGACAGGGGGAGGGCAAATCTCAACAGATGAAAACGAACAGTTGGAGGCCATTCCTTACTGTGGAAATCTCTTCAATTTCATGGCACAAAGAACAGGAGACGCTGCAGATGTACTGGCCAAATGTAATCCGAAAAGAGCAAGCAAATGACACTGACATCTTTTCAAAAGAGCAGGTGAATCTGCTCCTTCAGTCTTCAAAGCTGCTCTCTCAATTCTTGATCTAGTCATTTCCCCAAAGCTCTAACTGCTCATCCACATGAATTTCTTGACGAACATTTTATATATATGAAATGTTATAAGGAAACACGTATACATTGGACACCCTGGGTTTTGCTATGACAATGAAATAAAACATGGATTATGCTTATATCAATATATTTTAAAAAATTTTTAAGTCTCAAGTTACTTTTTTCCATTTTCTGGTAAGACCAGAGTATTTTCAATCTATGTCACATTTAATGATTCTTCAGTAGATTTATATGATATGGTTTATTTAACAAAGTATCTTTAAAGACATAATTTGGAAACATGTCTTTAGCATGCCTTTTATTTAGTATTACATGTCATTCCTTATATGGTCTTTCTTAATCAGTGTGCTTTTTGGAAGTAAGTTTCTAAACTGCAGCAGGAGTATAACCTATAGCTCTAGACATTCCAGGGATCTTCTACAGTAAGGATCTCTAATCAGAAGGGACAGGTCCTATAGAAGCTGAAAGAGTGAAGGCAAGAGGAGAAGGGGGCAACAGAGGATGAGATGGTTGAATGGCATCACTGACTCAATGGACACGAGTTTGAGCAAACTCAGGAACATAGTTAAGGACAGGGAAGGCTGGCGTGCCGCAGTTCGTGGGGTCACAAACAGTCGGACACGACTGAGCGACTGAACAACAACAAGGGACATTACACAGAAACTCCCCCACTGGCATGAATCCAGATCATCCAAGACCCTTGCAACCAGGAAGTCTATCTACAAAAACTGCGAATGTGGGAGGATATCCTGGAAGAACAAGATGCAGAACACAAGATCCAAAAGCCTATAACAGGAACGGGAAATCTTCATCTAGTTTATGCCAACCTTGAGGGAAATCTGGGAATCTGTTTGCTGGGGCAGAGTCACAGCCCTCCACCCCACAGCACAGGACTGCTATGGGCATGAAGTGAGTTAACACCTATAAAGCATCCAGGAATGGTGCCTGCAACAGCGAGTGCTACGTGCATGTTAGCTACCATCATCATCATCATCATCACACTACTATAAGCAATACGGCTGAGCTTAACAACAAATTATAATAGAAGGACACTTCAGTCCCTAGTTGCTTTACTATTTCATTTGTTTAAACCCTTCTTCCTATCTAAATTATTAAAACTCCTTGACAATCAGTACTGCTTCTGCTTGTAATATGCCTCCTACATGGCCCCCACATTGCCAGGAGCATAAAAGTGACTGATAGGCTTCACTGAAAAGGGCCAACAGTGCAGGTATTTCTAGAGTTTATATTTTTTTTAAAAATATACTTTTAGATTTCTACAAAATTCTGAAGCTTTTACAAAGGTATGTAAGACAGACCTCAGATTTAGAAATTCACTTTGAAACTTCAGAGGGATCAACCAACGAGCTGTGGCCTGGCAGCTTTTGGCATCCAAGAGATAACTGCTGTTGAATGAACCAAGGGATTGTGGCTGTATTCGACAAGCAGTGTGTATTACTTTTGTATTTCTGCCCTAGCACATCACGACCCACAGCTTAAGAGAACACCCATTGATCATCTCACACTGCCATAGGTTAGGAGTGCAGAGGAAGCATGGCTCAGCTGGATCCTCTGCTTAGAGACTTATGAGGCCAAAAACGAAGGTACAGGCGGAGCTGTGTTCCCTGTGGAGGCACTGGGAGAGAAGATGCTTCCAAGAGCATCCGGGTGGTTGGCAGAGTCTGGGTCCTGCATCTACGTGACTAGGGGACCCATTTCCTTGCTTGTGTCACCTGGAACCTGCCCTGAGCTCCTAGAGGCCTCTCTCTGGTCCTTGCACAGGGAGACCTACTTCTCAGAGCCAGCAACAACACACTGAATCCTCACACTCGAATCTTTCCTTATTTTCTCTTCTGTCATTTCTCTTTGATGCTCACCACAGCAAGGTTCACAGGATTAGACTGGGTACTTGCAGACAATCCAGATCTGTACACTTAATTACATCAGCAGAGTACCTTTTACCACGTAGTGAGTATTTACAGGTGCCAAATACTGCATTCATCTTTGGGGTCATTCTACCTACTAAGGTACAGCAACTCAGAGCCTCAGAGCCCTCCTGTAAAACTAGCCTTGAGTAAAGTTTAAAAATAAAATAAAATTAAAAAAAAATAATGTATAAAAAATAAATAAATAAATAAAATAAAGGAAAAAAAAAATAATTAAAACTAGCCTTGAACCCCATTTTAGGATTTTATAGTAACATGCTAATAAGTCTAGTCCTGGGTCATGATTTACCTGCTGTAACATCTTTACCAGAGCATACCTCTGAGTTCACACAATGGAATCCCATGACTTGAGAGCCAGTCTGAAGAAATATCTGAATTGCTAAACCATGCAGTCATGTTTACAGTATTTCATGATCCCTAACAGGCTAAAAGTTAAAATGCTGTTTAATAAAATTTCATAGGTTTCATTTTATACAATTCTTCAAATAAGAAGACTCTATAATCAAATCCCAAACCCCACCTGTTGAGACTTATTCAGTAACTATGAAGTGTCCTAAGTGAAGATAATGTAGATAATTGCCTTTTGAACCCTAAATTGCTATTTTTCATTACTACAGCAATTACTGTACAATAGCAAAAATTGCTATTTTTAATTACTCTTCATTAATACTTCCTGTCTCAAATGCTTCACCTCTGCAATGCAAATGACAACCCATTGTGCTGCGCAAGGCTGAAATGCGATGCTGCATAAAAACAGAAGCAGGATGCTTGCGCAAGGTAAGAACTCAACAAAAATCACCCAGTCTTAGCCTTTTACCCAGATCTCATTTGGTCTTCATAACTCAACAAGAGGCTAATACATTTATATCTGCAAACAAGTTTCTTCAATAATTTCCCCATATAGAAGTTCATCTGTGCTGTTTCTAATACAAAAGATGGAAAACAACCATAATGGTCAGGGGATGATAAATCCATGGTATAGGGTGCTATGAGCAACAACCAATGCCACAGGAGGTACTGTTGGTGCTGCAAATACATTAAGGGAAAAGCACAGACCTCAAAATAAGAGTCATTTTTTTTTGGACATATTTTACAAAATATACACCACACAAGAAATATAACCTAGAAAGTAATAAACACTAAAGTGTCAATAGTGATTCATTTCTAAGCAGTTTCACTACGGGCATCTTTTTTATTCTGGAATTAAAAAAAAAAATTATTGTCTTTATATTCAAGTTAAATAACCCAAATGTCAGATAAATTTTTAAAATTTGCAAAGCATAATCCATAGTAACAATGACTCACTACCAGAATTATCATCATTTTGACATAAACAGAATTCACCCTAATTCTAACCATCTAGTATGCACATAAAATTTCCTTATATTGATTTATATTAATACAACAGCATAAAATAACAAATTAATTTAAAATTTACCTTATTCCATCACCACCAAAAACTCAAGTAGTTTTCTCTTTTTTATATGCCTCCTGGTCCTCCTTCACAAATGGACATAATACTAAAGCTGTACCATTGAGTTAAGTATGTAAAATTAAATTTCATCTAAGCAACTATAAGAAGTTCTATTTTAAACCAATGCACCAAAGAAGCAACCCAACATGAAATGTTCATGGATCGTCCTTTGAAAGTTCCTTCCACTTGCCTTAGATAGGATTTCACAGTAACACTCCACAAACCTGTGACTGTTAATGTACAAACTGATGGCTAAATGGTCTATCTGTTCAGTTCAGTCATTCAGTCATGTCCGACTCTTTGCAACTCCATGGACTGCAGCACACCAGGCCTCCCTCTCCATCACCAACTCCCGGAGTTTACTCAAACTCATGTCCATTGAGTCCGTGATGCCATTCAACCATCTCATCCTCTGTTGTCCCCTTCTCCTCCCGCCTTCAATCTTTCCCAGCATCAGGGTCTTTTCAAATGAGTCAGTTCTTCACATCAGGTGGCCAAAGTACTGGAGCTTCAGCTTTAGCATCAGTCTCTCAAATGAATATTCAAGGTTGGTTTCCTTTAGGATGGACTGGTTGGATCTCTTTGCAGTCCAAGGGACTCTCAAGAGTCTTCTGCAACACCACAGTTCAAAAGCATCAATTCTTTGGCGCTAAAAATTCTCCAAGCCAGGCTTCAACAATACATGAACCATGAAATTCCAGATGTTCAAGCTAGTTTTAGAAAAGGCAGAGGCACCAGAGATCAAATTGCCAGCATGCACTGGATCATCAAAAAGCAGAAGAGTTCCAGAAAAGCATCTATTTCTGCTTTATTGATTATGCCAAAGCCTTTGACTGTGTGGATCACAATAAACTGTGGAAAATTCTGAAAGAGATGGGAATACCAGACCACCTGACCTGCCTCTTGAGAAATCTGTATGCAGGTCAGGAAGCAACAGTTAGAACTGGACATGGAACAACAGACTGGTTCCAAATAGGAAAAGGAGTACATCAAGGCTGTATATTGTCATCCTGCTTATTTAACTTATATGCAGAGTACATCATGAGAAACGGTGGGCTAGATGAAGCACAAGCTGGAATCAAGATTGCCAGGAGAAACATCAATAACCTCAGATATGCAGATGACACCATCCTTATGGCAGAAAGTGAAGAAGAACTAAAGAGCCTTTTGATGAAAGTGAAAGAGGAGAGTGAAAAAGTTGGCTTAAAGCTCAACATTCAGAAAACAAAGATCATGGGATCTGGTCCCATCACTGCATAGCAAATAGATGGGGAAACAATGGGAACAGTGGCAGACTTTATTTTCTTGGGCTCCAAAATCACTGCAGGTGGTGACTGCAGCCATGAAATAAAAAGACGCTTACTCCTTGGAACAAACATTATGACCAACGTATACAGCATATTCAAAAGCAGAGACATTACTTTGTCCACAAAGGTCTGTCTAGGTTTTTCCCGTAGTCATGTATGGATGTGAGAGTTGGGATTGTAAAGAAAGCTGAGCACCGAAGAATTGAGGCTTTTGAACTATAGTCTATCTGTATACCCTGTCAATTAAAAAGGTCTGTTTTGCATGTATATTGCAAAGAAAAATTACTATCTTCGTCTTGGGAACTGATACCCAAAGATCATAATATATTGTATAAACACACACACTTCTTCCCTTATTGACAAGGGACTCTTCAAGTCACATTTTATTCTTGAATGGGTTCTGCACAGAGACATCTTTCTGAAATGATGCTTTTAAGTTAATGTCCCCACACTGTGCTCATCTCAGTAGGCAAAACACCATGAACTATGCTATTCACCAATAACCAAACATACTTCACAAGGCTACAGTTAAATTAGGTTACCACAAGATCCGAGCATGTACAGATGGTTTTTTTGAAAAGTGAAGTCGCTCAGTCATGTCCGACTCTTTGCGACCCCATGGACTGTAGCCTACCACGCTCCTCTGTCCATGGGATTTTCCCAGCAAGACTACTGGAGTGGGTTGCCATTTCCTTCTCCAGACGATCTTCCCAACCCAGGGATCGAACCCAGATCTCCAGCACTGTAGGCAGACGCTTTAGTGTCTCAGCCACCAGGAAAGTCCTGGTTTCTTTGAAAGTAGAGACAATAAGTTAGTATTTAGTTTTAAAAAGTCATGTGTGTGTACATCTATATCTTTTGCTATATAGGGTGCTCTTCCCAAGACAAAGAAAATCAACTTGATGTATGGTAGTTGTAGAATATATTAAGCTTGTTTGATTTACAAAGGAGAGAAAAATGCCACTGAGTTACCTGTTCACATATTGATAATGGTGGGCTTTGTGATGTGTTACCATGAGATCCTACCTGAGAGAAACTGAAGGAGCTGTAACCAGCTCTCCACGTGGTCCTAGAGACTTAAAAATCCACAGCCGAAGGTGCCTTGAACGCTGTGACAGCTGATCAGGGTAGCTCTAAAGCACAATGAGGAAAGGTACTAATAAACCCCACAACTCCTTAGAAATACCAAGAACAAGGAAAACTACACCGAGACTGAGCTACAAGTGCTCCGGGGCTTTCTTGATGCTTCCCGAAACGAGATCTGTCTTCCTGGGCCTGACTTGACATTTCCTCTCAAATCTCAATCCACCTGACCTTCCCCAAATCATGTAGCAGCTCTAAAGCCCTTGGAAGGGCTGGAACCAAGCTACAATTCCACGTGGGAATTGTACGTTCCCCACAGATGAGAAATATAAGGTGGCAAGGTGTTCAAGATCTTGCAGTACCCAGATGCAAGGTGAGTCATTCCCTGGAGGAGTCACTTATTTTTATTCTCTGAACAAACATGCTCACTCAGGTCTGTGACAGACTCAGAAAACGGAGATTAACTCCACTCCATTTCTCTCTTCCCTGGAAAGGAAGAGGCAGCTAGCCCAGAAAAAGAGTGAGTGGAGATCAGTACTTCAGCATTAAAAAAGCCGTATTTCTAAATGTGGCAAAATTCATCACTGGATGGTGTGCATTGCGTACTCAGTGTGACAGATTCTCCCCTCTTCCCCTAACCTAAGATTATTTCTAGACCTTACTAACTCTATGTATCATCTCTTAAATAAGTCTCCAAAGTTCTAACTTTTTAAACATTCGGCAAAGCTCAAATCCCATGCTATTTCTTCTTCCTGAACTGGTACCAATGTGAACAATTTCAATCAAAAAAGCTGTCACCATTCTCTTTAGGGAAGCCCCAGGAATACTGGATTGGGCAGCCATTCCTTTCTCCAGGGGATCTTTCTGACCAAGGGATCAAACCTGGGTCTCCCATACTGCAGGCAGATTCTTTACCATCTGAGCCACTAGGGAAGCCCTCTCTTCAGACACTACTGCCCAAAAAGGAATTTCTCCACTGTATCAAACCCAACTCATAGGTTCATCCAGAAGGATGAACTAAAGGGATCCTAGCCACTGTATATGCTTCTGGACTCAGAAAGGATGTAGCAGATTCTTGCGAAAGACAAACCTTAAAGAAAACAAGGGAAGGTTCAGGAGAAAGACTAGACATGGCAAAGGAGAGGAGTTTCAAATGAGTGAGAGGAGTGAGACAGCTGACAGCCTTGGGGAGCTGGGGTCTTTGAGTTTCCTGTGTTATGCTTTTGGTGACACAGGACAATTGGTTGTTCATTAAGACTCAGTTCCTGGTGCCTCTCTGAAAAGTATTTCCCAAGAGATTCTATCTAAGGAAAAGATGACATGGGAGAAGAATCATAGGCCCGGGTTAAGTCCCTAGTTAATGAGAGGAAAATCAGGTCCTTTTTACCTGTAAAGCAGGATTCCAGAGAGGGAAAATGTGAGATGACTTTTACTAGAAAGAATGCTAGGGAGCATCAGAGAACAAGTTCATGGCCGATGGAAAAACTGATGGAGTTAATGTCACAACTTCTAGACATTAAGCAGGGAAAGACTTTGCTGTGAAGTTGACAATGTGCTGCAGTTATAACCACCTCTTCTTTTGTCTTTTGTCTTTTTTTCCTAGAGAGTTGCAAAAAGAAATTCCATCTCAAATCTCTTCTTCTCTAACACTTGCACCAAAAGTTATGTGTCCTCTTGACTTCTTGGGGTTTCATCTGCTTCAAGATCTTCTAGGACTTACAGCAGTAACCTTCATTTGTCATTTGGGTTAGATTGTTTTTTTTAAGGTCAGAGGCATTTCTCAGAGGAGTGATAACGTACCCTATGAGAAGGAATTTGGAAAATACCACTAAGGACATCAAATGCAGAGTGGTTCTAAACTAAAATTGGATGAGCTGAAGAAAATGAGCAACAGCACAGAGCAGAGACATACCAAGAGAGAAATCTACACTGATGAAAATCATCAACTACATCAGCTTTGAGGAAGAATATGAGGGCACCAGGAATGCCACTGGCAAGATGGTGGAGCAGAAGGACGTGCACTCATCTTCTCTGTGAGAACTCCAAAATTACAAGTCTTTGCTGAACAACTACTGACAGGAGAATGTTGGATCCCACACACAAAAAAAGATACTCCACATTCAAGGGCAAAGGAGAAGCCCCAACAAGACAGTAAGAGGGGTAAAATCACATTTAGAACCAAACATACCCGCCAGAGATGCCTGGAGAGCTCAAACAAAACCTTGAGTACACCAGGACCCAGAGACCCCACAGAGACTGAGCCAGACCTGTGTTTGAGTCTCCTGCAGAGGTATGTGTCAGCTGTGGCCTGCCACAGGGGCAGGGGCTCTGGGTGCAGCTACCTGAGTCACAAAACCTGTGATATAAGCCCTCTTGCAGGAGGTCACCATTAACCCCAACATAGAGCCGCCGAGGAGATAACCTACAAACTGCAGAACAATTATATCAAAGAAATTCTCACACTGTTAAGAAAGTTCTAGGACCCACAAGAGATTTCCCAAACTGGGGATCTAGCAAAGGGACTGAGAATCCCCAGAGAATTTGACTTTGGAGGGCAGCGGAATTTGATTACAGAACTTACACAGGACTGGGGAAACAGATTCTTGGAGGGCACAAACAAAACCTTGTGTGACCAGGACCCAGGAGAAAGGAACAGTGACCCCACAAGAGACTGACCCAGACTTGCTGTGAGTGTCCAGGACTCCCTAGTGGAGGCGTGGGTTGGCGGTGGCTGCTGCAGGGTTGGTGCACTGAGGGCAGCAGTAGGTGCATGGGGCCTACTGAAGGAGGCCCCATTATCTTCATTACCTCCACCATAGTTTGGCCTCAGGTCAAACAACAGGGAGGGAACACAGCCCCACCCATCAACAGAAAACTGGATTAAAGATTTACTGAGCCTGGCCCCACCCATCAGAACTAGAACCAGTTTCTCCCACAGTCTCTCCCATCAGGAAGTTTCCATAGGGCTCTTATCCTTATCCATCAGAAGACAGACAGAATGAAAACCACAATCACAGAAAACTAATCAAACTGATCACATGACCCACAGCCTTGTCTAACTCAATGAAACTATGAGCCATGCTCTTTAGGGCCACCCAAGACAGACAGGTCATAGTGGAGAGTTCTGACAAAATATGGTCCACTGGAGAAAGGAATGGAAAACCACTTCAGTATTCTTGCCTTGAGAACCCCATGAACAGTATAAAAAAGCAAAAATATAGGACGCTGAAAGATAAACTCTCCAGGTTGGTAGGTGCCCAATATGCTACTGGAGATCAGTGGAGAAATAACTCCAGAAAGAATGAAGAGACAGAGCCAAAATGAAAACAATGCCAAGTTGTGGATGTGACTGGTGATATAAGCAAAGCCCAGTGCTGTAAATGGCAATATTGCATAGGAACCTGGAATGGTTAGGTCCATGAATCAAGGTAAATTGGAAGTGGTCAAACAGGAGATGCCAATAGTAAACATTGACATTTTAGGAATCAGTGAACTAAAATGGACTGGAATGAGCAAATTTAATTCAGATGACCACTATATTTACTACTGTGGGCAAGAATCCCTTAGAAGAAATGAAGGAGCCATCATAGTCAACAAAAGAGTCTGAAATGCAGTACTTCGGTGCAATCTCAAAAATGACAAGAATGATCTCTGTTCATTTCCAAGGCAAACCATTCAGTATCACAGTAATCCAAGCCTATGCCCCAACCAGTAATGCTGAAGAAGCTGAAGTTGAACAGTTCTATGAAGACCTAAAAGACCTCCTAGAACTAACACTCAAAAAAGATGTTCTGTACATCATAGGGGAGTGGAATGCAAAAGGAGGAAGTCCAGAGATACCTGGAGTAACAGGCAAATTTGGCCTTGGAGTACAAAATGAAGAAAGGCAAAGGCTAACAGCCTTTTGCCAAGAGAATAGCAAACACCCTCTTCCAACAACACAAGAGAAGACTCTACACTTGGACATCACCAGATCGTCAATACAGAAATCAGACTGATTATATTCTTGGCACCCAAAGATGGAGAAGCTCTATACAGTCAGCAAAAACAAGATGTGGAGCTGACTGTGGCTCAGATCATGAAATCTTTATTGCCAAATTCAGACTTAAATTGAAGAAAGGTAGGGAAAACCACTAGACCATTCAGGTATGACCTAAACCAAATCCTTTAGGATTATACAGTAGAAGTAATAAATAGATTCAAGGGACTAGATCTGATAGACAGAGTACCTGAAGAACTATGGCCAGAGGTTCGTGACATTGTACAGGAGGCAGGGATCAAGACTACCCCCAAGAAAATGAAATGCAAAAAGGCAAAATGGTTGTCTAAGGAGGTCTTACAAACAGCTGTGAAAAGGAGAGAAGCTAAAGGCAAAGGAGAAAAGGAAAGATATACCCATTTGAATGCAGAGTTTCAAAGAACATCAAGGAGAGACAAGAAAGCCTTCCTCAGTGATCAATGTAAAGAAACAGAGGAAAACAACAGAATGGGGAAGACTAGAAATCTCTTCAAGAAAATTAGAAATACCGAGGGAACATTTCATGCCAAGATGGGCACAATAAAAAACAGAAATGGTATGGACCTAACAGAAGCAGAAGATATTAAGAAGAGGTGGCAGGAATACACAGAACTGTACAAAAAACATCTTCATGACCCAGATAACCACAATGGTGTGATCACTTGCCTAGAACCAGACATCCTGGAATACAAAGTCAAGTGGGCCTTAGAAAGCATCACTACGAACAAAGATAGTGAAGGTGATGGAATTCCAGTTGACCTTTTTCAAATACTAAAAGATGATGCTGTGAAAGTGAGGCACTGAATATGCCAGCAAGTTTGGAAAACTCAGCAGTGGCCACAGGATTGGAAAAAGTCAGTTTTCATTCCAATCCCAAAGAAACACAATGCCAAAGAATGCTCAAACTGTGGCATAATTGCACTCATCTCACATGCTAGTAAAGTAATGCTCAAAATTCTCCAAGCCAGGCTTCAACAGTACATGAAGCATGAACTTCCATATGTTCAAGCTGGATTTAGAAAAGGCAGAGGAACCAGAGATCAAATTGCCAACATCATAGAAAAAGCAACAGAATTCCACAAAAACATTTACTTCTGTTTTATTGATTACACCAAAGCCTTTGACTGTGCAGATCACAACAAACTGTGGAAAATTCTTCAAGAGATGGGAATACCAGACCACCTTACCTGCCTCTGAGATATCTGTATGCAGGACAAGAAGCAACAGTTAGAATAGGACATGAAACAATAGACTGGTTCCAAAATGGGAAAGGAATACATCAAGGCTGTATATTGTCACCCTGCTTATTTAACTTATATGCAGAGTACATCATGTAAAATGCCGAGCTGGATGAAGCATAAGCTGGAATCAAGATTGCTGGGAGAAATATCAATAACCTCAGATACGCAGATGATACCACCCTTATAGCACAAAGTGAAGAGGAACTAAAGAGCCTCTTGATGGAAGTGAAAGAGGAGAGTGAAAAAGCTGGCTTAAAACTCAACATTCAAAAAAAAGAAGATTATGGCATCCAGTCCCATCTCTTCATGACAAATAGATGGAAACAATGGAAAAAGTGACAGACTTTATTTGTGGGGGTCTCCAAATTCACTGCAGATTGTGACTGCAGCCATGAAATTAAAAGATGCGTGGTCCTTGGAAGAAAAGTTATAACCAACTTAGCATATTAAAAAGAAGAGATGTTACTTTGCCAACAAAGTATCTAGTCATAGCTATGCTTTTTCCAGTAGTCATGTAGGGATGTAAGATTTGGACTATAAAGAAATCTGAGCACCGAAGTATTAACGCTTTTGATCTGTGGTGTTGGAGAACACTCGTGAGATTCCCTTGGACTGAAAGAAGATCCAACCAGTCCATCCTAAAGGAAATCAGTTCTGAATATTCATTGGAAGGACTGATGCTGAAACTGAAACTCCAATATTTTGGCCACCTGATGCAAAGAACTGACTCATTGGAAAAGACCCTGATGCTGGGAATGTATCAGGGAGGAGAAGGGGACGACAGAGGATGAGATGGTTGGATGGCATCACCGACTCAATGGGCATGAGTTTGAGCAAGCTCCAGGAGTTGGTGATGGACAGGGAAGCCTGGCGTGCTGCAGTCCATGGGGTCACAAAGAGTTGGAAACAACTGAGCGACTGAACTGATGAGAGTGTACGAGTGCCTACTTAAATGGTCCCCGGGTATTAGATTCTGTTCTCATCCAATTCTGACTGCTCTTCCTAAATTCTGTACACTATATTTTTTCATCTGAATTCATCTGTCAAGACATGGCCACAAACTCTTCTCCATTACGATCACCAGGTCAGTGCGGACACTCAGCACAGTTCTCTTTTACCGTCTGAGTGATGGCTGACTTCACTGGACAAGCAGCACAGATGACCACATCACAGCTCCCCCCACAACCCTTTCATAAATGCCACACATACAACCATGTCATCAAACATGCATCTAATATGTTCGATTCACAACTTAGCCTTGCTCACATCAGCTCAGCAGTTCAACAACTGGACCATGTGAATGAAAATCACCAGACCTTACTAGGATGTTTGTTTTCTTATTTCTACAATTTACATCAAGAAAATTTAGCCTGAAGTAACAGAAATAAGCCAACATGGTTTGTTTAGGATGTTGATTAGCATGACCTGAAGTCTAGAGTCAGTTTTTATCTCCTCTTTAATCATGTCCATGTTGCCACTTCCTGTCTTTGGATAATGCCCAAGTTACTTCTCAGTTCTTGAAAATGTCTCAAAGTTTAGCTTATTTCCTAAATTTACATCCTAAGAACTGTGACTTTGAAAGCAGTATTCTACTGACTAAAAACTCTTCTGTATGTCTCTATGTCTAGTTTATCCTGGATTGTAAAACAAATATATAAAAGTTGTATTATCGATTCTAAACACTCTTTTTGTCACGTACCCTGGGAGAATTCATGTTTAAAGATAAAATAATGCTCAAAACTTCCAGGGTAGGAAGTGGCAGACTGTGTCATCCACGGGCTCCTTCTAGCCTGCTAGCTTTATGTGACTAACAGAGACTCAGAGGAAATGAAGAAGAGAAGGTTTAAAGTTAACAAAATGTGTTCAGTCAAAAGATATTAGAAAGGTGGCTAAGATGTTAAGGCAGAAAACCTATGTACACAGGGAAAGCCAAAATATTTTCAGATAATAATGCCCAGGGTGTGACAGTCGAGTTCACATAATGGGAGAAGTCTATTACAGTCATGCCCTTTTTCCTTAAGCTGAAAACTTCTTACAAGGTTTTCCTCTTAAGGTTTTTGGATGTCAGGCACTTGGGAAGGTCACTAGAAACGTAGATGAAACATTTTTACTGTTTATGTTTGTATAAATCTAGCATAAAATCTGTAAATCTGACCGAATTATCAAGGCATTTTTATTTCTATATACACTGCCTTCTCCTGTTACTTTAATATGAAAACTCACTTGTGTTTTCTTCCAGGGTAGAATTTTACATATTATTTTTTAGATGAAAGGACCTTTTTCCTGATGAACCTAAGCTGAGACTAAGAGATAAACTATTTAACAAGGAGGATTTTTTTTAAAAAAGAATGCTTATTTACAAAACGCCCCAGTTTGAGGAAAAGGAGATGAATACACAGGGCAGTAAACTGTTGCGGGAAACTGCTCTCCCCCTTCCAGTGACCTCCAATTACACAAAAGCTCTGAAGAGCACTTTAACAACTCCGCTTTACAGATGTCACTTCTACCTTCCCTTAATGCATTTCAGGGTCATGCTGGATGCCAACTGCCACTTGAGTGATGTATGCAAAAATCTCCCATCCTCTGCGGTGTTAACAGCTGGGTAACAAAGCTTTCAGACCACTGCCAACAGGAATAACTACACTGTGAAGTGGGGAAGCACACAGTCCCTTCATAAATGCTTACACAAGGAACCAAGGAATTTTAGAACTTAGATACTGTCAAGTCCGCCACTCAATTTGGCCAAAGTTATACTGTTTGAAAGAATTAAGAATCAAGGTCTACATTCTCAGTTCAAAGATAGTTTCATTATTCCAGGCTGGTCAGCTATCAATTCAAGACATGAATTTTTCTCCTATTGACAGTCAATTCCTAGGCAGGTTGATAAGAAGTCCAGGGGTCCCCAAGGAGAGACGGGTCTGGAATTCTCAAGGAGGAAGAAAGGACAAACTTTTTTCCCCTCTGCATTCCTTAGGATTATATAACAATAATGTATCTTGCCTGAGGACAGTTTCTGGAAAAACCTTCTGGCTAATCCTATTATCTTAAAATGCAAATTATGGAAATGGGTCTAGTAAGGTCTTTACAACCTCCAGACATTCTTTTGATTCACTGTAATAAGTAAGAGTATAGAACTCCATTTCTAACACTAGCGAGGGGGCACTCTTTTTGCCCCCTTCTGATGTCTATGTCAGAAGCTTTCTCTATCTCTTTTATACTTTAATAAAACTTTATTACACAAAAGCTCCCAGTGATCAAGCCTCGTCTCCGGCCCCGGATTGAATTCTTCTCCTCCGGAAGCCAAGAATCCAGATATTCCTCATGGTCCAGCAGCAACCTTTCACTGTGTCCTTTATTCTCATTTCTACTCTAGCGCCTCACCTCAATTTATTCAGTCTTTTAGCTTAGAGATTGTTTCCAGTAAGATTACCTCAACCAAATATACAACCATCACTCTGCTGTCCACCCCTCCTTTCTAGAAGTTCTCTTGAATTTTACTTTCATGGTATAAACTTCCACTTCCAATAAGTATATCCACTTCTTATCACAGTCTCCTCATCTCCCTTTGTTGTTATTGTAAAGTTGTTAAGTCGTGTCTGACCCTCTGTGACCCCATGAACTGCAGCACACCAGGGTTCCCTGTCCTTCAGTATCTCCCAGAGTTGGCTCAAACTCATATTCATTGAGTTGGTGATGCCATTCAACCATCCCCTTCTCCTCCTTTCCTCAATCTTTCCCAGCATGAGGGTCTTTTCCAATGAGTCGGCTCTTTGCATCAGTTGGCCAAAGTACTGGAGCTTCAGCTTCAGCATCAGTCCTTCCAATGAATATTCAGGATTGATTTTCTTTAGGATTGACTGGTTTGATCTCCCTGCTATCCAAGGGACTCTCAGGAGTCTTGTCCAGCACCACAGTTTGAAAGGATCAATTCGTCGTTGCTCAGAGTTCTTTATAGTCCAACTTTCACATCTGTACATGAGCACTGGAAAAACAATAGCTTTGACTAGACGGGCCTTTGTTGCAAAGTGATGTCTCTACTTTTTCATACACTATCTAGGTTTGTCATAGCTTTTCTTCCAAGGAGCAAGTGTGTCTTTTAATTTCATGGGTGCAGTCACTGTCCGCACTGATTTTGGAGCACAAGAAAATAAAGTCTGTCACTGTTTCCATTTTTTCCCCATCTATTTGCCATGAAGTGATGGGACTGGATGTCATGATTTTAGTTTTTGGAATGTTGAGTTTTAAGCCTCTTCTCCCTACCTCCCCCTTATCTTGGGTGCTGCCCAAGACTGCACCTTCCACTCTGCTCTTCAATCAACAACCTGGACTGGTTCCCATAACGCTAGTCCCGACCTTTCTGAGTTCCAGATTCACGTCTCCAGGTGTTTCCCGAATATTTTTACACCCTTATGTCCTCAAACTCAGAGTGTCCAAAATTATGTCATCTCTCCTTCCATATATTTTACTCAACTTCCTAAGAGTATCATCACTTTTCCACTAAGTTCCCAGCTGTGGTTACTTGAATCCTCCTCTACATTTACCTAGTCCTACTGATGTTTTAAACAATTCTTTATGCTCCTTTTGCTTGTGGTTCCCCAAAACACCACCAGAAACTAGGTTCTCATCAGCCTCTCAAACTAGATTTTCATCCAACTCATCTTGTTTCTTAAATGTCTACATCATGTTAATCTGTTGTTCAAAAAGTATTTTACTTTTCTTTATTAAATCCCACAGCCAGAGTACACATCCTCCACCTGCTCACAGCCTGACCGCTTTCAATGCTGATTCAAGTCCAGTCTCTTCAACCAAGCTCTCTGTTGCTGTTCTTGGATTCACTATCACACACTGATTGTTGGTGCTCAGCTGTCAGTTGTTTTATAAGCTAGCTTTTTAATGTGCCTGTCTTCCTGGTACGGCTGTAAGAACATCTTACATAGTCACTGCTTCTGAAACTTACCTATGTTACATTATTTTAAAAATGAGGCCCAGTGATTAGGAGAATATGACTAAGAAGTAGAAAATCCGGAGTTTAGATCCTGGCTCTGATCCTTTTTAGATGGGTGACCTTGGGCAGGTTACTTAACCGCTAGAAGCTTTCATGTCTATAAAACAGAGATAATGCCACCTATTTCACAAGGCTTTAGTGAAGTGTAATGTGTACATGGGTATGTGTACATACACATACAAACACACAGTGTGTAACACAGTATTTGGTACACAGTGAGTGGGTTTTTTTTAAACAGATCGCTATTAATGACTTTGCAACCCACAGGTATTCCTCTTTAGTCAATATTTTAAACTGCAAGTGAAGTGAAGTGTCAGCCACTCAGTTGTGTCCAACTCTTTGCAACCTCATGGACTGTATGTAGCCCAAGTGTCAGCCACTCAGTTGTGTCTGACTCTTTGCAACCTCATGGACTGTATGTAGCCCGCCAGGCTCCTCTGTCCATGGGATTTCTCAGGCAAGAATACTGGAGTGTGTTGCCATTCCCTTCTCCTGGGGATCTTCCAGACCCAGGGATCGAACCCTGGTCTCCTCATTACAGGCAGATTCTTTACTTGTCTGAGCCACTAGGGAAGCCCTTTAAACTGCAAAGCTCATGTTGTATTAGCACACTGTCAAGATTCCATTGCATGTGAAGTTTTATACTACTCATCACTATATTTAGCCAAAAATTACTTTTCTAAGCTACATTCTAGAAGAGTAAGAAAGACAACTTTTAACTTTCAAGCTGTGCCCAGATGCCAAAACTTGGGGTGTGAAACTATACAAGATCAGTTTCATTTCACATACATAACCCAATCCAGCATGATTTTCAGCAATCACCATTTTTTAAATACAGTTAAAGAAGTACTCAAGAAGCTTTGGGAAGGCTAGATTTTGTGAGATAGGATTTCTAGAGCCTGTCAACAACCAGAGTTTAATGATTAGTGACCATGGCCAGCTTCTTCTGGGAAGAAAGGGATAAGCTTTCCCTCAACCAACAGGTTAATTACTGACTCTAATTAATGGCTTTAAAAGACATAATGAAAATGTTGTAATCCAGTACATTAAAAACTGAAGAACTGATCTTCTGTTGGTTGAGTTGATCTTTTTTTCCTCCTAATGAAACATATAGTCCTTTCTCCTTTGTGCAGTAGGTCACAGCTTTCCCTAGGTTAAATCATACAGTATTTTTTTTTAAAGTCCTTCTCTAAGGTTCCAGGAACTTTCCATCAACAGAATCTGTAATCTTGCAGGAAAGGCTGCCTGAGAGCAGAGCAAGTTAATGCCACTGTCTCCTTTCGCCCTGACTTGGGCCTCCCACAAGCAGCCACAGGGCAAGTGTCTCTCTACATCACTACCCACAGTGCCTCCCTTCCAAGACCCCTCATTATTTCTGCACTCCTGGGCAGGGAAATCGCATGGCCTTACCGCAGACGTTAGACGGGCAAGAATTTCATCACTGCTCTCTTCTGAGTCTTCAATTTTCTGATGAGATCTTTGAAAAACAAAGAATAAATTACACTTTAGCTTTGCCTGCTCACATTTATTCACTGAGTTATGGGGAATACAGGGTAAAGAACAGCATTATTGCTTCATACATTAGTGAAAGTAACTTATGTGAGTAACATGGTGACAATAATACCATAGGAACGCAACTTGCGGCAGCCCAACAATTCCTTCAAAATCCATCAGCAAGAGCCTCTTTCCCACACATCAATTAAATCCTAAGGACTGCTACTGTTCTCCAAATGAATCGAAGAATAATCCTGACTCACTATACTTACTAACATGGGTATGCACAGAGAATAAGCAGAGGGTGAATATAATGTGGTTAAGTATTGAAAGTCCTGGTCAGTCTAAATTAAATCCAGATTCTGAAAATATGAAACGTGAATTTTCTACTATATCTGAGTTCCAGCCGACAAACAAATTTATTAGGAAACAGTCTATTATAAGCCTTGTCCTGTGACAGGAATTATATGGATCCCAGTAGCAGGAGCACTTTGTTCTTTTTTATGAGACCACAGCCCAGTTGAGAAGAAAATTATGCATGTGTTAAATAACTAAGGAGACAAACAACGTTTACACAGTGTGGTATCAGTTTGTTTAGAAAAATCACCTTTCTAATGTAATTCATGAAAAATTTTTCACCACATAAATGTACATTGCTAACACATAAAATCTACTTCAAACAAACCTTATAAAAATTACATTTCTTTCTCCTGACCTGGTCAAAGGGAAAAACACTGACTAACGCCAACTGAATATATGTAACTGTCTCCCAGATCTATTTCCACAAGCAATTCCTTTCAGCACCTTCTGTGGACTGGGAGGGCGTTGGTGGTAATTGCTCTGCAGAGCAGCCCCGTGGCACTGCAGTCCACTGATGGATTTCAATCTCAGAAACTGCAGTGGGCCAGCGTGAGCGCAAGCCTTACAGGGCAGAAGGGCTTCTCCTGGCTCCTAAGAGAGCTAGGAGAGGCTCTTGGACAAAGGAAAAGCAGTCGGATCAGTTCTGGCACTGGCTTCCGGTTTCTGTAAAAGTCACTAAACCCTTTCAAAGGAAAAATGTTCCACCCTTCAGGTCAGAAGAATGACTTACAAACTACCACCTTTACAAGAATGGCATGTCACAGGTATGGAGCAGCGCAGGCATGTTGTCCAATAACTTAATTTTTGGTGCAGCAAAGCCTCTGAAACATGACCTTGATAATTAACATTTCAAACAATAAGCTTTATTATTAAAACATCTACTTACAAGGTTTCCATACACATGAAGTTACACTGAGAAGAGACTGGAACGCTTTATAACCTAAGCCACCAAAGCAGGTTTATAAGATTATGCTGGGGTGACAGAACAGATCTGAGAGGAAATTAGGAGCTGAGAACGTTAGACACAAGAGCACCACCAAGGACTTCAAGGCCCCGTCGGTATCTGCGGTGAAGAGCAGCTGGTGGTGCCATCTCTTGCTCAGCCCCCAGCAGACACCTGAAGGATGAGTTTGTGTGCATGACGTGTTTCCCATTAACACAGATTCTGTTGTGAATGCATTTTCAACAAACTGCCGAAAGGAACTCAAAACTCCAAGGGAAGCTCTAGTGTATGTGACTGATGGGGGCTACGCAACGAGTAACAGCCAAGTTGTTGCGAGTTCAGTGACAAATAATTTCATCTCTGTTCAAGCAAAACTATCTTTCATCATGCTTCTAGCACAAAACATACCCCTGGCAGAAACGTCTCTCAAGGAAGCACATCTAAGAGAGACAGTGCGATGCTCTCCTGAGCGCCGTCCTCCAGCTCATGTCCCGTTTTTATCCCCTCAATCACCACAATCTATACCCAGAACTCTCAAGTCTTTCTCTAGCCCCTGAATCTTCCCTGAACTCACCCTGTGCTTCCAGCTGCCCTCAACATGGCTCTAGGTGGCAATCTCAGAACACTGTTTTCACTCACACAGGATCTTATGAGGCCCTCAGATCGACATAACTTCCGGTGACCTTCTCCTGTCTCCTGCCCTCAGTGGTACTCCAGTGCCTCTCACCACTCGGCTTCACGTCACCCTGTGGTCATTCCTCATCTTTCCATCACCATATCCTCCTCTGCTCTGCTTTCCTGCTTTCTTCCCCACAAGCCTTTCTGGGAGGCTCTCGCCTCCATAACATACTTTAACCAGCTTCTAACCAGCTTGTCTCTGCTTCTCCTCCAGTATCTGATCTTCTGTTGATGCCAGGGTTCTCCTCCTACAACCCCGATCTGGTCCTGCTCTTCTCCAGACCCACAGCTTCAGGGACTCTCCCACTGCCTACCTGAGAATTCAGAAGACTTCCTGTCTGCTGAGGAGCCCCAGGTCCACCCTGCTGTGACATGGGAGGCAGGCAAACAGTGGGGAGCATAAGAGGGGCGGATGGAAGAGAGAAGGACGATGCTCCCCCACTCAGCTTCCCTCCTCACCACTAGCATCCCTGCCCAGCTCAATGCCAAAAGGCCCAGAAATACCAGACTCCTTTTCCCTCGTAAATATATTTTTGCAAAATAAGATAAAATCTGATTATTTTACGATGTAAATACCCATTTGTGCAACCCAGTGATGGTAAAGTTCTCACATATCAGATCAAAACAGATGACCAAACAGAAGGGGCATGGGAGAATAAAGAAAGAACCACCCGTAACACATAGCACACCATTTTACACATGAAACTCAGGCATCCATGGATTTTAGTATCCATGGAGGTCCTAGGAACAGCCCCCCACAAATGCCGAGGGAAGGTTGTACTTGCATCTTAAGGGGGCTGTGCTGCTCAGTAAGCAAGAGAGGAAGAGAGACACTCCGGAGAGACAGGGCAACAGAGAAACCCTGGTTGGACTCAGCAGTAACGGCAGTGGCAAAGTGATGAAAGAAAGAGAAAAGGAAGTGACCCTAGGAAGGAAGACCCATCCCTGAGGATCTGTGCCAGCAGGAAGCTCTGGCCCAACTGGAGTCCCTTTTATGATTTCCTAAGGCCACTTGTCAAGGTCTCTGCCTGGCAACAGTGCAAGCCTGACCCCATGATCCTCCAAGGGAAGTGCCGAATCCTAGTGTTCTGGGCAATACAACACAATGGGAAAGACTAGAGATCTCTTCAAGAAAATTGGAGATATCAAGGGAACATTACATGCAAGGACAAGCACGATAAAGAACAGATACGGTAAGGACCTAACAGAAGCTGAAGAGATTAATAAGAGGTAGCAAGAGGACATGGAAGCAACCTAGATGGCCAGTGACAGATGAACAGATTAAGTAGTTGCAGTACATATATACAATGGAAATCAACCCTGAATATTCACTGAAGCACTGATGCTAAAGCTGAAGCTCCAATACTTTGGCTACCTGATGTGAAAAGCCGACTCACCGAAAAAGACGCTACTGCTGGGAAAGACTGAAGGCAAAAGAAGGCAGCAGCAGAGGATGAGACAGTTAGATGGCAACACTGACTCAAAGGACATGAGTTTGAGCAAACTTCGGGAGATAGTGAAAAACAGGGAAGCCTGGTATGCTGCAGTCCATGGCATCGCAAAGACTCGAACATGACTTAGTGACTACAACTACAGTGCTCTGGGCAGATGTCTCTGTGAGTTCAGGAGGTCTGCAATATCTAAGGATGCTGTTGTAAGGACACAGGAATGGCAAAAGCCAGTGCACCTCTGCCCTTGTTCCCCCAGCCATCAAACAGGACACATTATCGCTCCACTCAATCTGCACTAAAAACAAAACAAACCCCTACCTCTCTATAGGCTTCTCCACATTAATTATAGGCAACTCCACCCTTCTAGTTAGAAGTCACCTTTGATCCCCGCTCCTTATTGTCTCTTCACTGAATCCATCCCTGAATCCTATCAGCTCCGTCTTCGAGGCAGCTCTTGCCTTGGAACACTTACCACCTCTGCTCCAACCACCGCTGCCCCAGCCACAAGATCGCTCATCTAGAGGCAGAGTGGTCTTGCTAACATGGAAGTTAGATCATGGTCCTCCTCCACTCAAAATCCTCAAATGACTCCCCATCATCCTCGGAATAAAGCCAAAGTCTCTACAGCGCTGCCATCTTTCGCTCTCTTTACTCTATTTCGGTCTCTCTGGCCCTGCCTTCAATGCTCTTGTCCTGGGCCTTGCCCTGACTGTCCCCAACCCTAGAACACTTCCACCCACACTGCACATTGCCTCTTCCCTCACATCAACCTCTTGGAGAGGCCTTTCCTGACCCATCACTCTATCGCTCATTTCCTACTTTATCTGTGTAAAGTTTTCCACGTTAACTGACATCAATCTGTTTACTTATGAAATTGTACTTCCCTCCTAGACATGGGAATAGATATTTCTGCCTGTTTTGTTCCTGGTTACAGCAGATTTCCAAGGAATATCAAGGGAAGATAAGAAAGCCTTCCTAAGTGGACAATGCAAAGAAATAGAGGAAAATAAGACAATGGGAAAGACTAGAGATCTCTTCAAGAAAATTAGAGATACCAAGGGAACATTTCATGCAAAGATGGGCACAATAAAGGACAGACCTTTAGGTTTCTATTAGGTAATGGACCTAACAGGGGAAGAAGATATTAAGAAGAGGTGGCAAGAATACACAGTAGAACTATACAAAAAAGATCTTAATGACCCAGATAACCATGATGATGTGATCACTCACCTAGAGCCAGACATTTTGGAGTGCTAAGTCAAGTTGGCCTTAGGAACCATCACTAAAAACAAAGCTAGTGGAGGTGATGGAATTCCAGCTGAGCTATTTCAAATCCTAAAAGATGATGCTGTGAAAGTGCTGCACTCAATATGCCAGAAAATATGGAAAACTCAGCAGAGGCCACAGAACTGGAAAAGGTCAGTTTTCATTCTAATCCCAAAGAAACGCAATGCCAAAGAATGTTTAAACTACCACATTCTTGTGTTCATTTCACACGGTAGCAAGGTGATGCTCAAAATCTTTCAAGCTAGGCTTCAACAATATGTGAACCAAGAACTTCCAGATGGTCAAGCTGGATTTAGAAAAGGCAGAGGAACCAGAGATCAAATGGCCAACATCTGTTGGATCATAGAAAAAGCAAGAGAATCCCAGAAAAACATCTACTCTGTTTCATTGACTACACTAAAGCCTTTGACTGTGTGGATCATGACAAAGAGTGGAAAATTCTTAAAGAGATGGGAATACCAGACCACCTTACCTACCTTCTGAGAAACCTGTATGCAGGTCAAGAAGCAACAATTACAAACGAACATGCAACAGACTGGTTCCAAACTGGGAAAGGAGTATGTCAAGGCCTGTGTATTGTCACCCTGCTTTTTAGCTGATATGCAGAGTACATCACGTGAAATGCCGAGCTGGATGAGGCATAAGCTGGGATCAAGATTGCTGGGAGAAATATCAATAACCTCAGATATGCAGATGACACCACCCTTATGGCAGAAAGTGAAGAGGAACTCAACAGCCTCTTGATAAAAGTGAAAGAGGTGAGTGAAAAAGCTGGCTTAAAACTCAACATTCAAAAAAATGAAGATCATGGCATCCAGTCCCATCACTTCATGGCAAATAGATGGGGAAACAGATAATCTAGACTGGGACTTAGTGAAGGTGGGGAACACATCTGTCTCCAAATCAGAGTTCTGTCAGGAAGAGGGTGTTCCTGGGGAATGGGGGCAGGCCTGTCCCCACCTCCCACCCCGAGCCAGGCTGCTGCTGCCCCACCCTGTTTGGAAGGAACTGACAAAAAGCCAGTTTTTAGCAGGAATCTCAGGCAACCCCAGCAAGAGGCTGGTGAAATTCCAGGGCATGGAACAAACCAGAACCAAGACAAACTATACAGGAATCTTTCAAACATGATCCCGCAACAAAGAGAAGATGCACAGCACACACATATATGGAAAAAAAAAAAAAAAACCTACAAACTATTTACTTGGCTTAGAAAAATCCATCTTTGAAATACCCTGCCAACACAAGCAACAGTCACTTAGCATGATCTATGATTCAGAGGTGTCTTGGGAGAAGTGATATCCGAGGTGAGGTTCTGATGGAAAAGGAGTGGCGCTGGAACTTGGCAGAAAGACCAGCACAGGGAAGCGGGAAATGGCAAGAGGCAAAGCCGAGGCCAAGACAGTCAGGGCACGTCTAACTACTGCTAATGAGTCTGGGTGTTATGCTGAGGTGTTTGGCTGTAAAGCAAACAGGACGGAAGCAAAAGTAAGGAGAACACCAACAGAGGGTGAGGGACGGAGAAAGCAGGAACTGAGACCCGCAGCCCAGGCAGCAGAGTGAGTCTGGAGCAGAAGGGACTTGTCTCCACCACGTCAGGAAGAAATGACAGGTCAGGTGACAATGCCAGAAGCCACCTTCTCCGAGACAAGCCAGAGTCCATTCCATCCTTGTTGAATGTCAGGCCAGGAAAAGCATTAGGGACCTTTGTTTCCCAGAAATTGGGCCAAATTTAAAGTTTTTTTCCTAAAAACCATTGCCACCAAGTCCTCAACACCACAACAGAATGTTCTTCAAGGGGCACAGAGTCGATCTCTACCACATCCGACACCCACGGACCCCAAGAGGATGTGTGACACTCAGGTACTACCCCACCTAGGCCTTCCTGTAACACCGATAACCAGATAGGCCTATTCTGCCTAACAAAGCAAATTCCTACGACAAAAAGAAAGAGTGGGTGGGAGGTATATGAGAAGTGGATTTTATTTTTTTGAGATCACTGATATCATGAACAAAAATACCTGTGCAAACTTCTCAAGAGAAGGTGACTTTTCATAGGATCAGGCTACTAGTTATCCTTATAGAGGAAATTTACCAAACAGGACAAAGTTGTGTATGTGACAGGCTTCATTAAGGGTCCAGGTTATCTAGTTACACATTCATCTAACACTGAATAAAATATTACTGGTATCTCTTTTTCACATTTCACATTGAAGATTTGAGAACTAATGGTTACTATTCAATTAAACAGCTACATTTCAAATGTTGGCCCAAGCAAGCCTAAAAGTTCAATTTTTGTTAAAATTCCTGTACTGTTCCTAAACTGATGTACTCAGATAGAGATAAGTAGTCTGTTTACCCACCTGGGGTAAGTCTTATCTGTAAACAATGGAAATTTTGGAGGACTTAGTATTTCCTTAGGAAAGGGAGTGATGAGTAATAACAAAGACTGAGACCAGCTGATTTCACAGCATTTTTTATACAAACAATTTAGTGATAAATGGAAATTTTTCTTCACCTTTGACCCTAATACAAAACTTATGTCAAGTTTCATCATGAAAAATTTTTTGAGAGATACTCAAAAAAGGTTTGTTTACTCATCCAGTATTTCATCCTCTCCAAGGATCATAAAATGAGAATTTAATCAGGAAAAGTCAAGAATACAAAGTAAAGTTTTGGGATGCAGGAATGGCAGACTTGAAGTTGATCTTTCCAGTTAGAAGGTGTTAATCTAGCACCATCTCAGAAATTAAGGATGCCAATGAATTTCTCATGGTGCTTAAACATGTCAAATAAAAAAGGACAAGTCAGGCAGGATAAGGAGAACAAAGGGGGCAGAGGTGATGCAGGAGTTTGGTGGTGGTATTATTATTGTATAATAAAGTTCTCAGAGAAGACAGGGATCTGAATTATGGAAGTCATCACTGTAGAGCTGATATTAAAAATATGACTAAGTGACGATGCATCTGGAGAGACAGCAGAAAAAAGAAGACTGCACTCCAGACGCTCCCTGTTTAGAGGTTAATGTTTCCAAACATGGGTTTTATATTATGCAGGTATAATGAGGGCAACAGGTCAGATGAAGGCCATAGAAGTGATTAGTCAATATGGGGAGAAGTAATATCTAAACAATATTGAATCTTCCAATCCATGAACATGAATAGATCCTCTACTTATTTAATTCCTGATTTTTTACAATCAGGCTTATGAAGTGTGTGACATACAGCTTTTGCACACTCTGAGACTTGGACCTAATCATTTCACAGGTTCTTTTTTTGTGCCAGTACAGAGAAATGTCATTCCATACATTGATTTTATTGCCTGTGATCTTGCTAAACCATTTATTAGGTCTAGTGGGTTTCTTGTGGATTCCTTAGAATCTTCTATGTATATAATTTATGTTTATAATTAGGTCATCTGCAAAGAAAGATGGCTTTACTTTTTTCCTTCTAATCTGTATACCTTTTCCTTCTTTGTCTGGCCTTATTGCACTGGCTCATGTTGGAAACAGTGATAAGAGGCAATATATTAGCCTTGTTCCCAATCTTAGTGGAAAAGGATTCAGTCTTTTACTGTTAAGTATGACATAAGCTACATGTTTTATGTAAGGTTATACCAGATTGAAGAAATTCCCTTACATTCTTAGTTTTCTGAAAATTTTTATCATGAATGTTGAATTTTTACAAATGCTTTCATGCATCTGCAGAGTTTGTCACATATTTTCAGTTTTCTTTTTTGGACTGGATCTGGTGGATTACATTGATTGATTTTTAGATGTTGAATTACCCTCATATTCCTGGGATAAATATCATTCTATGATGCATTATCATTTTTATATATTGCCAGACCCCATTCAGTAATATGTTACAGTTTTAATGTTTACACTCAGTTTCCTTTTCCTAACTTTGTTATAATAACACTGGTCTCATAAAAGGCCTTCCATTACTTACCTATATGTAGTCACATATCTTATAAGGCTTTGGCACAGTTATTAACACAAACCTGATGGGAAGTAAATGTTGTTAAGTAAGTCACTCAGTGGAGAGTGTTTGTGACAAGGGGGTGTCTTTTCCTGGACTATTTCCTGTCCCTTTTCCTTACCTGAAAACTAAGAGAAGCAAATTCAGTTATTCAGAAAATCCCTTTCCAGATATAAATGTTTATGAAGCTAAATTTACAGAATTTCAGAAGTGTCAGCCAAGTGTGACAGGTATCATGCTCAATAAAATCTTTATGTCCTGATAAAATTAATCTGGTTTCTTTACGTAGCATTTTGAGACTGTGATTTAATTAACCTTCACATTCCCTATCACTTGATGGAGCTCTTTCTGTAGGACTAACGTCATAGAACAGCAGATTTCAACCTCACGGCGCCTCAGCCTCTTGTTAAAAAAAATATTGATACCTATGTCTTATGTCTCTATCCCAACCTCGATTCAGTAGATCTCAGGTTATATCTGCTTAATTTTTAAAGTATCATGGTTGCAAACCGTGGTTCACTTTCTGCCTTCAGTTCACGTTGCTGCCACCAAGTACAGACGCCTGCCCTCTGAGCAAGTTACACGGTATTAACGGTTCCTCATCTGTAAAATCAGAACAGCTCCAAACTACTGTTGTCAGCACTAAATGAATCACGTGTACAATGCTCAGAATGTGGTAAGTACATTTACGCGTTAACTATTACTGCTATTTTATTATTATTGCGCCGCTAGGGTAGGTTAGGCCAAGCCATCTGCTTTCCGTTTTTAAGTAGTTGTGTGCTCTGCTCAGTTGCGTCTGACTCTTTGCGACCCCATGGACTGTAGCTTGCCAGGCTCCTCTGTCCGTGGCATTCTCCAGGCAAGAATACTGGAATGGGTTGCCATTCCCTTCTTCAGGGGATCTTTTTGACCCAGGGGTCGAACCAACATCTCCTGTGGGAGGCAGGCACTGGCAGGCAGATTCTTTACCACTGAACCACCTGGGAAGCCCATTTGACTAGAGTGGGGGGTCCCCTTTAACATAGAAATAGATCAAAGACACATAAACTCTGTTGAGCAAATATATGACCAAAATGTTACCATGAATTCAAGTAAATTGTACTTATTTCAGCAGCATCTATACACAGTTAAGTCATTCTCTTTATTCAATACAAAGATAACGCTTGGCTTCCCTGTAGATTTTCAGACCCCTGTAACCAATCTGAGCCTGCTCCCCACCCGTGCTCTTAAGGTTCTGAGTCCCTCTGGTTGTGACCTGCTGCTCCAGACATACCAAGCTGCCTTGTATCGTCTCAACACGCCACCCATCTTCTTGACTTCCCACCTGTCTGCTTTTCTATTTAGAGCATGGAGTCATGAATGTCAACAAAATCCTCTTAACCCACTGGGCTGATCTTTCCCTACAGGTGGTTAGTGAGGAATCAAAGGTGCCATCCAGTTAAGTGCTCTGCTCATTAACAGGAACAACAATGAACAGGCATGATTTTTTAAACAGGATAGAGGGAAGATCAGGGAGAGAGAGCAGAGGGCAGGTGAGTGAATGCAGGTCTGTGGGCCTCAGGAGCATCAGAATGCCAGCACACATCCAGGAGGGCACATTGGCCAGGACCAAGGGGCACTGATCAAGCCCAGAGAGATGGACCCAATGATGCCAGGCCCTGGGTCCACAGTAACAGCTCACCCCAGTTACACTCCAGGGTCACTAGGCAAGATCAGCGGGCATGGGAAAGGGCCACCGTGACAGGAGAGCCCAGGGTCAGGGGCCCACACCACCCACCATGTCCCCAAAGGCGATCTTGCTGAGGAGCAAGGAGAGGGCACAGAGGGACAACTATTTTAGCAAGCTAGGCTCAGGAGCTAACCAAAGACATTTTAAAAATTCCCTTACTAGAATAATTTTACTCGATGAGACTAAAATTATGGGGCTTTTCTTTTCCTTCTTTCTGGTGATCCAGCAGGACGGGACTCATGTGGACAGCCAACAACGGACCGCTTAGAGAAAAACAAAGTTACATTTACATTTTTCTTTACCTGCCTGAGTGCAACGTGAGTTAAATTTTAGCAATCCTCTATGACTCTTTTAACAGCAGCGTAAACGTTAACTGCCCTGTAATTGGCAGAATACAGTTTTATGTATCAAGGTTCACAGACTCAGTTATTCAGAGCACCACCACTCCCACCCCCGGGCAAGGGGTGTAACACAGGTGGTTGAATTAAAACAGCCAAGTTCCCACACAGCCTAAATTCTCCGAGTCAGTGTTAAGAGAGAAACATGTCTCACTCGTCCTGAAGGAATTATTAGGCTTCCTTTCCCTACACTGCAACTTCAGTATTCCTAACCCCCTACCCCCCACTTTTCCTCCTCCCACATCAATGAAAAAGAGTTAGAAAAAAGTACATTCTGGATGACTTGATCTGGCTTTCAGTTTGAATGCTGCTGCTGCTGCTAAGTCGCTTCAGTCGTGTCCGACTCTGTGCGACCCCATAGACGGCAGCCCACCAGGCTCCCCCATCCCTGGGATTCTCCAGGCAAGAACACTGGAGTGGGTTGCCATTTCCTTCTCCAATGCATGAAAGTGAAAAGAGAAAGTGAAGTTGCTCTGTCGTGTCTGACTCTTAGCGACCCCATGGACTGCAGCCTACCAGGCTCCTCCGTCCATGGGATTTTCCAGGCAAAAGTACTGGAGTGGGGTGCCATTGCCTTCTCCGTCAGTTTGAATAAGTTACCACAATTGTTCCTTCTTCCCTCGGAGATTACCCATGACAACCAATGCACTCGCTTCTTTCAAATGATCTACTCAGCTTAGATGTAAAAGTTATTTTCTATCGAAGATGAATTTTGTTTCTTCACATTAGCCTAAAAACCTGCAATAGTTCCATTTTCCTTCCTGATATAAACATTTTATTTTAAATGGAAAAAAAAATCTGTTTTTTTGTTTTTTTTAAACTCGTCCTTAAAGAACAGAATTGTATTTACATAGGGACAGGAGGTAGTTTCCTCACATAGTGTTAAAGGGATTAGAGAGAAGACAGCAAATACTGGAACCCCAGTGTGGAACTGCACAGGCAGAACTTTGCAGCCTTCAGATATCAAAAAGGTTATTAAAAGAACCATAGGAATGGGTTTTCAGCTTCTGAAAAGACAATGTAAGTTAATGAGTCAAGAGGACTTTAGAGGGCATTTCACTAGAATGGGTAAAAATGCATGGATAATATAGTGGAATGGATACCATAGGACTAAGAATGACATAAAAGAATAGAAAAAAAAATTTTTGATACAAACAGCAAGAGCAGTAAATTACGAAAAGTGAGGGCTTCCCTATTGGCTCAGATGGTAACAATGAGTGAATGAATCTGCCTACAATGTGGGAGACTCAGCTTCAATCCCTGGGTCAAGAAGACCCCCTGGAGAAGGGCATGGCAACCCACTCCAGTATTCCTGCCTGGAGAATTCCATGAACAGAGCGGGCATGGTGGGCTACAGTCCATGGAGTCGCAGAGAGGCGGACAGGACTGGGCGACTAACACACACACCACACTCCACAAGGCTGCCACAGACTGCAGACATCACGGAAGCTCTGCGGTCAAGGCAGGACTTGGGCTCCCCCTTGAGGGGTGGGAAGAACCTGACCAGACAAGGAAAGGGCAGAACTTCACAAGGGCACGAGGGAGTAAACAGCTGTGGGATCCAGGCTACAGTGAATGGACATCACCAGACTGGAGCAGAAGTTATGATGGGATCATATGCGCTGAACCTTAGGAAGGGCTATGACCACCTAACTGGAAGAGGATGATGTCCCTTGGACACCTTCCTTTTCTCTGACCATAGATGATTCCAAGTCTGGATAACCTAATCTTTGATTAGGTTAAAAAAATTTGGCCCACAACATTTTACCAGAGCTTATAAGTTTGCTTATAACTCTAGTACAGAGGAAAAAAAAAAGATATATTCTCTCCAGAAGAGACTTGCAGTAGGTTCAGTAATTTTATCTTTTCATAGTTTGTACTTATAATATGGGATTAAACAGGTCTATAGCTCTCCACTGCCAATTTTCCCAGAGGAATTACCACTCCCAAATGTACGCGATCACATCAAGAGAAAAAGAATGTGCTGACAAGGCACGCTACGTGACTGTCAACTCCACAGGCATGGCACTGGGTACGGTGACTGGAGGGACAAAAGACTGCAAGTAATATGCAGTTAATATTAGGAACCAAATTTTTTCAAATAGGTTCATTTTTAGAACCTGCAGCAGACTTAGGGTTTCCTGTAACAAGGTCCTCTCACTGGCATTCCAATCTGCTTCCTCAGTGGGGGAGAAAGGAGTAGAGCTAACCATGAGGGCTGCTTGCAAGTTTACTGCAGAACCCCTCATGCCCCCATCACTCTGGACACACCCATCAGGACTGCACACACTTCCAAGTTCAGGACAGGAAATGGTTAAGAAGAGCTGCCAGAGAATGCCAGTCTATGGAGTCACAGAAAGTTACAGCCACCTCTAGCTTAATTCGACTCTTTCTTAGAAAGCTTTTTAAAATTTACTGAAATGCTCCTTGACTTTTCCTGGGAAACTTCTGGCCTATATTAAACGCCTATTACATTAAGGAACATTTTCTGTACTTAGTCGAATGATGCATTCTATTTGAATTTGCTTTACGATGGCAAGGTCCTCTATGAACAGTGGTGGTGCCAGTAGCACCGAATTCATAACCATTTCAGAGTCAGTCTAACATTTTTATAGCTTCTGATTATCCTATCTCAGAGGGGAAGCCAGAATGACCCCCATAACTCCTAGGCACACACTCTAGCAGGTGTTAAAAGCACGGGTGTGAGAGCCAGACATGGGACGTGCCACACACCACGTGTGTGACCTTAGATAGGTTACCTGATCTGTATGCCTCAGTTTCCTCACTTTAAAATAATAGAAACTGTTTTACACAATTCATCTGAAGATGAAATAACAAATATAAAGCATGTAGCACAGTTCCTGACACAAAGTGCATTCTTTACAATCAATCTATTAGTGTCGTATTCTGACACTTTTGTCTTTTCTAAAAGCCTGTATTAATTGTTCAATATTGTATTTTTTTAAACAAGAGTAATTCATCTTTGCTATGGTTGTAGGTGTTTCTCCCTGAACCTATTTTTCTTACCTATGAAGCAAGGATAATGCCACTTGCCCTCTAATCTAAATGTATTCTAGAAACAGAATATACAAAAGTTACTAAAAATTTTAATTTGCAATTGATTATACTAAAATAAGCTTGTCACAAATGCTGTGCATAAACAAAGGCATGTCAGATTCCTCACATCATGACTCAAGTCCTGTTCCCAAACCTCCTCTAACAAATTCATTTTAATCATATAGTGACTCAGCATCTTCATGTGATAATGACTCATGGGTTTTAATTTGCCAAATGTTGCTTCTAGATTATTTGCAGAAATGTCTGTTGAGCTTTTTCTTAGGAAAGTCATGACTTAGCTAGAGAATTAGATGCCGGTTATTATTTTATTCCAAGTTCAGCTAAATCAAGTTTATTCCCAATTTGGATCATCTACTCATATAGCAGTGATTAAATTAGAAGCAATATGGTGCAGCTGGTGGGGCATAGACTTATGGGGTTTGAACATCAGTTCAGTCATTTATTAGCTGGACTGAATTTTCAGCATTTTACCTTTCTGAACCTACATCTGAGAAATGGGAATAAAACAATTACTTTTTAAAGGAGATGGTCTTAAAAAGCAGAGCACAGTCCCCAGATACAGGGATGGTTCTTGAAGTGAGAATAATTTTACCACGGAACAAAAGAGCATGTACTTACAGTTCACAGATGCCAGCGCGGCTGGGAATGAGAGGCACAAGCTGCAGTAAGAGTCTGACGCCGTTCTGCCACTCCTCTTCTCTCTCAAACTCACAGTACAAGTAGCTACACTCCTCAGATGAAAACTGGTAGAAAACATAGGTGTCCTGAAAGTATAAATGCTGGTCCACTGTTGGAAACAAAAAAGGTGTGGATCAGTTTTGTAAAGTATATTATTTAGAGAGTCATAAACCAAGTAACGGAGAAGGCATTGGCACCCCACTCCAGTACTCTTGCCTGGAAAATCCCATGGACGGAGGAGCCTGGGGGGCTGCAGTCCATGGGGTCACTGAGGGTTGGACACGACTGAGCGACTTCACTTTCACTTTCCACTTTCATCCACTGGAGAAGGAAATGGCAACCCACTCCAGAGTTCTTGCCTGGAGAATCCCAGGGGTGGGGGAGCCTGGTGGGCTGCCGTCTGTGGGGTCGCACAGAGTCGGACACAACTGAAGCGACTTAGCAGCAGCAGCAGCAAACCAAGTAATAAATTGAAAGAACTACTAATTACTAGGGAGAAGCTAGGGATGGGACCATAATTAAGTCCATTCATGCTCACAATCACATTGAATGAAAAAGGACTTACTGACCAACCTATTTTTATTATTTGAAACTTTGGCCAGCACATTCACGTGGATTTTACAACTCTTCTGCTTCAAGGGACAGGTGAAATCAATAGCAATTTCAAGGGAGTAGAAGAAATTTTTTTTTTTTTTTTTTTAGTGTCCCAAAGTAGTACATTTAATTACTTTAATGGTACACAAATACAAAACTATGCCAAGTTTTAGATCAGTGGTTCTCAGCCAGGGGCAACCGTTCCCCGCCCTGAGGACATTTAACAACGTCTGGTGACATTCTAAGTTGCCACAACTAGGGGGTGCTAGGGATGCTACTGAACATCCTATCGTTTACAAGACAGCCCCCCACAACTAAGAATTATCTGGCAGAAAATACCAATACTACCAAGGCTGGGAAACCCGACTTTAAAAGAAATCAAGAAGTGGAGACGTTTCCTAAAAATACTAACGTAAAATTTTTTGCAAACCAGAAACCTGAACCTCACAAGCAAGCTGATAATTATAATCCTTAAAGGCAGTTAACTGCTTTCCTAAATAAGAGCATCAGGTGCTAAGTGTGACCAACTAAGATGACACCCACATCCCCATCTGTACCACTTTCCCACAGTAGGACTTGGGTATGACTTTCTGAACTTTATTTTGTTCTCTGACCCTCAATATTTATAACCTAGAGAAGAAAAGAACTTCCCAGTGACCCAGCACCCGCGTGGTAGAGCTAAATAAAGAATCCAAGCTGCTTGACTTATATAGTTCTTCAGTTCCCTGGGACTCAACAAAGAAAAGAGATATTCACCATCTATTTTAGTGTCTGTGCTAAGTCGCTTCAGCCGCGTCTGACTCTTTGTGACCCCATGGACTGTAGACCACCAGGCTCCTCTGTCCATGAGATTCTGCAGGCAAGAATACTGGAGTGGGCTGCCATTTCCTTCTCCAATTTTAGTGTCTAGTTAACATCAATTTTCTGTTCTATTTAAACAGTTTATTTTCATAGATCGTATTTCTAGCTGTTCATGATTCCTTATACAATTAAAATGGCAGACACCTTCTATTCATACAGTTTCTGATGATTATTCTAAGTACAGCAAGACAAATCACACATTTAGAGCAACTAAAGATGTCCACTGATCTTTTTTAAAAATTGTGATCATCATTTTGAATACAGAAGAGATGGGGTAAGGGAAAGACTCTTACAGGTTGTATTAATAAATCAGCAACTACCAAAAGGTGTGAGAAATAACAAAAGATGACCTGTCACTTTACCAGCAAAAACAATTTCCATCTAGATTATATCATCTAGAAAATCAAACACATTTTGGTCGAGCAGCTTACCAGCTTCAGGATTCTGTGCCTTCAGAACACGTAACACTAACCTGACGACAGGATTCCCATGTCCAGTAGGAGCTGCCAGACCCCTATGGCCATAGATCTGCACTGGACGAAAGGGCAGTGCTCCAGAAGCCAGTCTACCAGTTCTGACCCAACGCAGCTTCTCCTAGACAAAAGCAAACCATCCACAGTAAGACATGGTTGCCACCCATTTGCCAAAAAAAAAAAATTAATTTAATACCATCCCTTTCATGTTCTTTTTAGACAAGCAACTCAAGAATAAATGACATGTACTTCTTATTCATGTTTCAGATTTTACCTCAAATATCACTTCCTTACAGAAGCTTAGAATCATATCCTCTTATACTTTTTCTTTGCATCCCCTAACATTTACCAATTATACATCTTTCCAAATGAATAATACCTACTTTATTCCCTTGAGAATAATTTTCAGGAGAACAGGGACTATGTGTATGTAACTCATGACTAAACCCCAACATTAGGACAGTCCAGGAATACAGCAAATTCTCTGAATACATACATTGGAATAAACGAAGGAATACATTTAGCAGTCCTTTACTGAAAGACAATGTTTCTGCCTCGATAAGTGGCGATCAACTTTGGTGCAACCATTTACACATTTTTATCTCGTCTCTTTGAGAACAAGATAATTCCAAGATTAGACCAAGTTACACCACAGTGAGGGGTATAATGTTTTGTTTTCTACTCTTCAAACAGAGATTAAACCTAATATTTGTCTCAAAGAACAATAAATTTGACTGTTAATATAGTCTGTGAAGAAAGCTGAGCGCCGAAGAATTGATGCTTTTGACCTGCGGTGTTGGAGAAGTCTCTTGAGAGTCCCTTGGACTGCAAGGAGATCCAACCAGTCCATTCTGAAGGAGATCAGCCCTGGGATTTCTTTGGAGGGAATGATGCTGAAGCTGAAACTCCAGTACTTTGGCCACCTCATGCGAAGAGTTGACTCATTGGAAAAGACTGTGATGCTGGGAGGGATTGGGGGCAGGAGGAGAAGGGGACGACAGAGGATGAGATGGCTGGATGGCATCACTGACTCAACGGACAAGAGTCTGAGTGAACTCCAGGAGTTGGTGATGGACAGGGAGGCCTGGCGTGCTGCGGTTCATGGGGTCGCAGAGAGTCGGACACGACTGAGCGACTGAACTGACTGACTGACTGATAGTCTAAGCAATCCACCAAGCAGCCTGGATCATAAACCCACAAACCTGGATGATGGATTCTGCTAACCACCTGAAGAAATACTTTCTATAATCCATCTTAAAATACACAGCTGTATTCAAAGAATGCCCTAATCTGGGTATTACAAGCAGTATTTTCATGCCTACCTTTGCATCTTTATCAGCCTCAGATGAAAAACCAAATAAAGAAAACTTTCTGAAATAAGGTTAATTATGCAGAAATTTCATTGAAACCTACTCTCCCATATGAAAAAAGTCACATCAAAATGTTTTTTTAAATACCTGCATCACGAAAATGACTATCTTTCTCCTATATTTTTTATTTAAGGACCAAAAAAATGCCAACATTTATTTGCATTTCTAGAACAAAAAAATATTGCCTATCTTTTATGACTGGCATAATCACAAATACCTAGAAATCACTCAGTAACCAACAGAATGAAGAAATGCCATGAGATACTTTATTTTCTTGGATGATGGAAAAATAAAGTATAAACATTTCTGCTGAGATATCTGAACAACTATTCTAGCTTTAGTTAAAATATCACTTTCTTGGGTAAAGATTTGAAAGTTACTCTGAGATCATTAAGGCAATTCTAAGTTGTACCAACTGTACAAATCCAGTTGCAGGTTAGCAGTAAGACAAAAGAAAGAGTAACAGTCAAATAAATGGATTTTTTTAAAACAATACAAGAAAACAGATTGCAACAAAACAGGCAATTAGATCAAACTGTCAATATTAACTTCTAATTCCATAGGACACTTTCATTAGTAAATCCTCAAAGTGTTAATTCCTCAACACCTCTATCAATTAGCCAGCATCTTTGGGCTTGTAAAGCACTTTTATCATCTTAATCCTCATTCTCCGAACAATGAGAATATGGCTCCTCATATGGCTCCTCAGCCTGTTCTGTCTGACACCACCTGGAAAGTGGCAGGATACAACAAAACATTTACTAAACAAACTAAACTTTCAAACTGCAAACGGTGACTAGACAGACGCACTGGCTTGTTTCCTCACAGGTGATCAGGAAGACGTTTCCCAGAGCAGGGCTTCCTATGACTGTGTTGAGTGGGAGTCATCTGGGAGACCTTGTTAACATGAGGATTCTGGTGCAGTGTGGCTGGGTACAGCCTCAGAGCCCTCATGTCTAATGGGCTGCCAGGTGGGACCCGGGACCCAGCCCTACCTTCTCAACCGGAAAGACTTGCTCTGTGTCGGAGGCGGGGAGGAGAGCGTGGTGGACAGGACTGAGTCGATTTGCTCAAACACGGTATAGCCATGACTGCTGTCATGTGTAGGTATTAATAATCAAGCTCCTGCTCTCAGAGTAAGCTACTGTTGCAGTTGTGCACAATCTCTTTCTACCCCCACCTGCAATTTATCATATTGTGTTTCGAATTGCTTTCGAAAATCCATTTGCACCAGGGAAAATATCACTGGGATAAAGACAGACACTATCACTAATACCACCAATTCACCAGCTCTGGAGATAGTGAAGGACAGGGAAGGCTGATGTGCTGCCGTCCACAGGGCCGCAAAGAGTCGCACCCGACTTGGCAACTGAACAACAATACAAAATGAGGTGAGTGGCCACTGCAGTTAACCAACAACCTCCTTGACTTGTGGACCAGGTCAGCAACAATCCACTTTAAATCCCTGAATCGACAGGACTTCGAGGAGGGTGGTGGAGAAATCAGAGATGCATGGAAGGGAGGAGTGTGAACACCCACGGCAGTTCTTACTCCCCACCTATCTTCAGTCTTGTACTGAATCCAGAAGTTGTTCTGAGTACACAGAGACCTCACCAATGCTGCAATGCTAGATAGGAACATTATGATATGGAGGTGATGGCTCCAAGGTCAATGTGATTGCCACAGCAAATAAGAACTTTACTAATCTCTGAGGGCGAATACTTGGTTTTTCTTGGCCTCCTTCTGTCTCCAGTTACAGTTTTAGTCATCAGTTCATAGCAGTACAGGCAGACTCTCATCTCATTCAATGGGACAGTGGTATTTAGAGACTTACATGAAGGCTCAAAAAAAGTAGTATGATTTTTCCTATACTACCAAATGAATGGAAAACATCAAAACTGTGCAAGTAATTCTCATGTGGTACTCTGCCTCAATTTACCACCAGACAAATGAAAATGACTCAGCCTCAGTTCAGTTCAGTTGCTCAGTTGTGTCCGACTCTTTGCGACCCCATGAATCGCAGCACGCCAGGCCTCCCTGTCCATCATCAACTCCCAGAGTTCACTCAGACTCATGTCCATTGAGTCAGTGATGCCATCCAGCCATCTCATCCTCTGTCGTCCCCTTCTCCTCCTGCCCCCAATCCCTCCCAGCATCAGAGTCTTTTCCAATGAGTCAACTCTTCACATGAGGTGGCCAAAGTACTGGAGTTTCAGCTTCAGCATCATTCCTTCCAAAGAAATCCCAGGGCTGATCTCCTTCAGAATGGACTGGTTGGATCTCCTTGCAGTCCAAGGGACTCTCAAGAGTCTTCTCCAACACCACAGGTCAAATGCATCAATTCTTCGGCGCTCAGCTTTCTTCACAGTCCAACTCTCACATTCATACATGACCACAGGAAAAACCATAGCCTTGACTAGACAGACCTTTGTTGGCAAAGTAATGTCTCTGCTTTTCAATATGCTATCTAGGTTGGTCATAACTTTCCTTCCAAGGAGTAAGCATCTTTTAATTTCATGGCTGCAGTCACCATCTGTAGTGATTTTGGAGCCCAGAAAAATAAAGTCTGACACTGTTTCCACTGTTTCCCCATCTATTTCCCATGAAGTGATGGGACCGGATGCCATCATCTTCGTTTTCTGAATGTTGAGCTTTAAGCCAACTTTTTCACTCTCCACTTTCACTTTCATCAAGAGGCTTTTGAGTTCCTCTTCACTTTCTGCCATAAGGGTGGTGTCATCTGCATATCTAAGGTTATTGATGTTTCTCCCGGCAATCTTGATTCCAGCTTGTGCTTCTTCCAGCCCAGCATTTCTCATGATGTACTCTGCATAGAAGTTAAATAAGCAGGGTGACAATATACAGCCTTGACGTACTCCTTTTCCTATTTGGAACCAGTCTTGTTGTTCCATGTCCAGTTTTAACTGTTGCTTCCTGACCTGCATACAGGTTTCTCAAGAGGCAGGTCAGGTGGTCTGGTATTCCCATCTCTTTCAGAATTTTCCACAGTTTATTGTGATCCACACAGTCAAAGGCTTTGGCATAGTCAATAAAGCAGAAATAGATGTTTTTCTGGAACTCTCTTGCTTTTTCAATGATCCAGCGGATGTTGGCAATTTGATGTTATCGTATTAGCACTTTGTCTCTAAACCCAGAGCATTAATCAGTCCTTAGACTTTCGCCACATTCTACTCTCAATAAACACAAAGTGTGCTCTTGCTTGGATGGGTGGTTCTTTTCCATGAACCTGATTAATGTACATCTTCCAATTCTTTCTCAGTCTATATCCAATCAGGAACAAAACTGAGAGCAAGGACCAGTCCTACAGACAGCCTTATGCAGGAGCGAAAATGAATCCTATGAGTCTGCTCACAACTAGGCCCCAAGACTGACATAAGCAGACCTCGTTTTATTGCACTTTACTTTGCTGTCCTTTACAGATATTATGTTACAAACTGAAGGCTTGTGGCAAGCTAAATATAGCAAGGCTATCAGTGCCATTTTTGCAACGGGATTTGCTCACTTTGTGTCTCTGTTTTTGGTACTTCTCACAACATTTCAAACCCTCCACTAACAAAAAGATGATGACTTGCTGAAGACTCAGATGATGGTTAGCAAGTTTTAGCAATAAAGTATCTTTTAAATTAAGGAACGAATATTATTTTTAGACATAATGCAATTGTACACTTAATAGACTACAGTATAACAACTGTTACATGCCCTGGGAAACACAGTAGTCCATGTGACCCATTTTACTGTGCTCCTCATTGCCCTGGGGTAGTCTGGAACCAAACCCACAGTACCTCTGAGGTATGCTTGTGCAGGCAGTTTTAGTTTTTAAGAAAAAAAAATTAGACTTGTCTACAGTTGATACTATCATCTATTAAAGAAACAAAAAAGAGAGAGAGAGATTTTACATGAAGTAGAGAAGGCACTGGTGACCCACTCCAGTACTCTTGCCTGGAAACTCCCATGGACGGAGGAGCCTGGCGGGCTGCAGTCCATGGGGTCGCTAAGAGTCGGACACGACTGAGCAACTTCACTTTCACTTCTCACTTTCATGCAGTGGAGAAGGAAATGGCAACCCACTCCAGTGTTCTTGCCTGGAGAATCCCAGGGACGGAGGAGCCTGGTGGGCTGCCGTCTATGGGGTCGCACAGAGTTGGACACGACTGACGCGACTTAGCAGCAGCAGCAGCAGTGCAACTATACTCACAGCTCCTATCCCAGCCACATGTTGCAACCACTTGACCTGGGCCCTAAGCTAGTAATTTTCAGACTTAGGGGCTTGAATTCGTTATGGGAGGAAGTGGGTGGAGTGATCCGGGAGCTTTTTAAAGAGATTCACAATTCTATATATACAAAAACACTGTTTCTCAACAGAATAAATCATGTCTAACCTATGTGGAAGGTGTCAAAACCTACATAGATACTAGTAAGATTAATTAAACATGGGATTTTAAAGTGTTAATTCATTGTAGTTCTCTCATCTCCACTATGTAGTTGCTCAGTGGTGCCTAAGATTACAGATCCTGCCAAGTTTTTTATTAGAAACAAGTTGTCGGCCTAGGACAGTTACTGATAGGGATGGGACATGAAGACATCATCTGGGGTGTGAAAACCTCCTAGATCTTGCTGTAGATAGCAGACACATAGGTATGTGTCATAATTAAAAATTCATCCATCAGTACCCTTAGATTTGTGCATTTTACTGTATGTAAACTATGCCTCAATAGAAAATGGGGGGTCTTCTTACTCAAACAGGTTAGGAAGCACTCTCCCCCCAAATCTAGGCCATGATGAAATTTTTCCCATCTGTGGCAAGTGGAAAAAAAAGAAAATACCATAAGGAGATGGTGATAAAGCTAAACTTAGTTAACTCAAAGAAACGTCTTTATTCTGAGAACCTTTCCTACTTTTTTTTGGCATCATTTGTTCTGAGTGTTCTTTCCTGTTCTTCATGGTATTGTAATCTCATCTCTGCAAGAACAAATAATGATAATAAATGATAGTGGTTCTTTCTCTGTTTATTTTTGTAGTTTTAGTATTGTTTGCTGTGGCTTAATACCTTTACTTGGAAAAATATTCATAAAAAGCTGGTCATTCACTTTTGTTATTTCTTTAAATCGCTCCATGAAATGAAGACATGTGCCCTGAACTTTCTCCGTGACCATCTTCTTGGTCCAGATGTACTTTAAGCTGACCATATGCCCATCCGTTTACTCTAACACCTCCACCCTTATTCACCTGCCAAGGCAAAGAAGTGCCATCCCTATGCCCACCTGGCCCTCCCCAACCCCGAAGCTCCTGAAGGGGCAGCTCACTCCCCCCTGGAGAGTCAGAGTAGTGGCGCTCTCCCCCAGGGACCTCCAAAGGATCCTCACAGAGCTCTGATGGAGGGGACCTGTATTTACAGAAGGCCCAGCACAGCACACACCCAATAAAAACATTATATAACATCACATCTTTGAGGAAGCAGAGCAGACTCTCAGGAGCCCATGCACACCTGCAGCTGAGCATTCCTCACCTGATCTTCAGACCAGGAGTCCAGCTGTCCAACACTCAGCTCGTTTAATTAAGAGAGAAGTCACCACCAATCTCCCAAGCAGACACTTCAAACCCAGCAACCCTCCTACTCCTCATAATAGCCCATCTCTCTGTGATCAAGGTTATGACTTTAACACGTTTTCAGTTTTTTTTTTTTTTCTCAAGGAGAATTTCTGACAAGGTGTTAGGAAACTGTGTTACCTATAAAACCCCTTGAGGTTCGCTCTGTCCTTTATCAGGTCAGCTGCCTGAACGATGATAATATTCCGCAATGCTCTTCCTGCACAAGAAGAATTCTCCCCATAAATCTACATAGAAAAGACAAAAGATTCACTGAGAATTCAGAACAACAATGTGACAATTTGTGAGCTGCCAATGACACACTATACAGAAAAATTACGGCCAAGTCCCTAAGCTTAAAACACTTATATCTTACATACATAGCTAAGATAATAGCTACGTAAGTACCTATTCTATTTATTTTTGCTGTTGGACCATTTAAGCTATTAGGCTATAACAACTACTTTCCAAATGCTAAACTGCTTTAACTGTAAATAATTTCCTTTTACACAAAATTTCCAGGGCAAAATACCTGTTTTTTTTCTTTATATACAATGTGTCTATCAATACAGCAAACTGAAGAACATTTTTATATGAATTCTCCCATATTGATAATACAAACATATAAACATGTTGGAAGATGGGAAAATTAAATTTTTTCCTATCTAGTGAGCATCTCGCACCATGATATAATTTGATACCAGGCTGCTGTCTGCTTTGCTTTTAAGCTTCACTCAACTGCAAAGTTCATAGTTAATTCCAAGCATCCTGGGTTCATCTACTTCATGATTGCATCTAGCAGATAAAAATTTCACATAACTTCTTCTTTTAATCTTCTGATTTGCCTGTATGCATCTCTGAATCTTGGAGGATGAAGGAGGGTATCCCTTAGATCTGGAGAAGTCTATGTTCCACTTTATAAACTACCCCCTTTCTCTGTAACTGGCTGCTTCATCCACAGGGCAATGTTGCCTCACAAAGGAAATGAAATGAACTCTCTTCCTAAGTAAAGGCTCATGAAAATGAAGATATATTGAGGGTGCATGCTTACATCTGTTCACTTGTTTCTTGCTGAACTCTTTTTGCACCCACAAAGTTTTGACAGAATATTTTTATCTTTTCCCAAGGCAAACAATTGATAATATATTGACTATAACTTAATCCTGAACACTCCAATCCCATCCTTATACTCCCTTAATTTTATCCTTAATACTATCACCTCCTAAACACAACCTAATGAGAAGATGAGAAGGACAGGAAGTGATTTTATTTTTAACATGCTAGACCCATTAAAAAAAAATACTTAGGCCAGCCAACAACTACCTGACTAATCCTGACCCTGAGTCATTCAAAACACGGAGCAGCGGTCAGCCCCACTCTAGATGCTGGGGACGCAGTGGTGGGCAAGACCAAAGGTTCTGTCCTCACAGAGCTCACAGTCTCCTATCTTTCTAAAATACACAACCCTGTCAGCCGAGTTTTTAACAACACAATGAAGGCAGCCCCACCTTGTCTCGGTAAGTATCCAGGGACCTTCTACGATTAGATACCTATAAATAATCCCCCTTTTCACAAAGTTTTCAGAGTAAAACATCCCTTATTTTTTAAATACAGCATTTCTATCATTCAGCAAATAGAAAATATTTCTATTATATACGAACTCTACCATATTCATAACACATTCATGTAAAGGACTTGGAAAGTGGGGGAAGTTTTTTTCCCTTATTTAGTGAACATCTTTCTACATGACAGTTATCAGAACAGTCCAAACACCTTTGGCCATGTCGTTCCACGTGAAGGAGACGGCGTGATCAGGAGCAAAGGGCAGACTTCTAACTAGCAAGTACTACACCGGGATTTGTGAACTATTATTTCCGAGATGCTGTAAGGCAGAAAAGAATCATACCTGGGATGGAGTATGTTCGAGGTATGGATTGGAAATTCTTCTTGATAGAGTCTATTTGGAAGGAAAGAAAAGGGAAAAATTAGAACCAGTTTTGTGGTACGACTGTACCATTAAGACACAATACATGCAACCGTGGGAAGTCCAGGAATTGTCCAAGCCAAAAAACGTCAATGGCCACAGAGGATTAACATCTTTATTCTCATTCAAGGTAAATATCTGGTCAACATTCACTCCAATGGGACAGGATATGCTATCGGAATGGCTTCCATGGCTTTAAAAACTGCAACAGAACAACGGGTGTTTGTGTCTGTGTTGCTTTATTCTCAACATGATTTTGATACCACTTCGCCTTTCCCTTCCGTTTTCCCTTTCATCGGTCTAATTCCAGCTCTCATCCGTGCACCCCTAGACTGCTGTTTCAGCCTCTCAATGGATTTCCCCAGGCTCCCATCATACCCTCTCAGGCCATCCTGCAAACCTCAGGTGAACAAAAGTCCCTGTGTAGCCCCCTCAACTGAGGGTGGGTCTCTCCTTGCTTACAGGAGTCAGTGAAAAACCCCTGCCTGCCCTTCTGGGCCCACCAGAGTTGGCCTCCAGATTTCTAGTATTTTCCCTCTACCTCCCCACATGGCTTCTGTGATTCAACATAAAATCCACTTATCAGAAGAACCTACAACACATACCTGCCTCTGCTCATACCCTTCTCCACATCAGAAAGCCCTCACCTTCCCTGACATGGCCCTGAACCCCAGTGAAGCCCAGGTCTGTGCAGTCACCTGCTGGGTGAGGCTCCGTCCCCCTCCACTGGGATCTGTCCCTCTGTGGAGCTCCTTGTTTCTGACTATTTCTGGGGCAGCTCCCGGGTGCTCTGCCTTACTGGCTGGCCTTCCACATGTGCATTTGCCCAACTAATCCATAAGCTCCTTGAGGGAGAGCTGGCAGCTTATCCGTCTTTGCTTTCACAGGCTTTAGCACACAGCTGTGCACCAAAGTGTTGAACTTTTCTATTATTGCAGATTATTTATATCTCTGTATCAACTGAGTATTTGCTGAATGATTTGAATTGTAGGAGCTAATTTTTCCTACCTAACAATCCACTAAGCGGCCCCATCACCCACATGTGTTTAAGCACAATAGAAAACTATTATGTTTTCCTGTTGCCGTTTAGGAAAAAGAACAGAGAAACGAACATTTACTGAGCTCCCAACCCTATGTTTAAAAGTTCTTTACACTTCTATTCTGAAGCTTGCTATCTTTTGAGATCCCATAGTTTTTTGTCTGCCTCCTCCACTTCTTAGACTCACTTACAGAACATTCCCTGCCACTCAGGGCCTTCCAGCCTCTGAAACTTCTACCAGACTTGATGGCAGAATTTCCCTCTGGCCCACTCCACACAGCTCCCATATTACTTATCTTCTAATTAAACCGAAATAAATATATGGACTCTGTATCCAGAAACGTCAGTTGGTACTCTGCCAAAGACTTGCAATGGCTCCCCACCCCCACCCTAGAAATTGTTTCAGGCAGTTCAGTGCAGTGGCTCAGTCATGTCCGACTCTCTGCGACCCCATGGACTGCAGCCCGCCAGGCTTCCCTGTCCATCACCAATTCCTGGAGCTTGCGCAAACTCATGTCCATCGAGTGGGTGCTGCCAAACAATCCAGAAATTGTTTAAGGTAGGCCATTTTTAATTTTTTTACGAATAATTTTATTTATTTACTTATTTTTGGCTGTGCTGGTTCTTGACTGTTGCGAGGGTTTTTCTCTAGTTGCAGCGAGCGGGGGCTACTGTGTAGTTGTGTGCCCGGGTTTCTCATTTCAGTGGCTTTTCCTGCTGCAGAACAGAAGCTCTAGGGTGTGCACGGTTCAGTAGCTGCGGCTCCCGGGCTCTAGAGCACAGGCTCAATAGCTGTGGCGCACAGGCGTAGATGCTTCGGGGTATATGGGACCTTCCCGCACAACCAGGGGTCAAACCTGTGTCTTCTGCATTAGTAAGTGGATTCTTTACCACTGAACCACTCAGGGAAGCCCCAGACAGGCCATTTTTAATTATCATGTATTAAAATAAAATATCCACTCCCCCTTCTGGTCTAGTCTATACACATTCCCAACTGGCCCTTCCTAGGCCTTTTGACATCTGAGCCTAAGCATTTGTACTCACTCACTGAAATACTGAACAGTGTGAAATTTGCAGCTACACCAGATTTATAATTTGAAGATGAATCATCATAATAAGTGATTTTTCCCCCTAAACAGCCTTTTAAAAGTCAATATGGCAGGCCATAACTGACAATCTTTATTACTCATCTAATTGCCTAAATCAGCTCAGAAAAGCAACTACGTCACATGATCTAGTTAAAAAGAAGGCTTCCAGGTAGAAACAAGCTCTGAAGACTTAGGTGGGGGCACTTCCACAAAAGAAAGCAAACGGCTTCCTTTCTCTCTGCTGCCAGCCCCAATCTGGCTGTCTTGACACTAGTGTTATACTTGCACAATTCCATTTCACAGAAACTTCCCCTGTGGGTGGCTTGTTACAAAAGATTGGTAAGGTGAGCCAATAAAGCCATGGGATCCTTCCATGCCGACTAGACAACAGTGTTAGATGAGCTCCCAGCCCACAGGGAATCGATCAGGAACTGCCTTTGACGGCACACAATGCCTAGATTTGTTGTCAGAAACGCCTCAGGAGCCTGCTCTCGACTCGTCCCCAGGGAGCTGTGTTTCCTAAATGTTCCAGACAGCAGCTCTCAAACAGTACCAGAAAGGACTGATTTGTTCAGCTGAAAATAACTACCATAAGCCTGTACTTTTTTTTTTTTTTTTTTGAGACCACTTTATGACTAAAAATTGCAAGTGCCAAAGACATATTAAAAAAGAACATGGAGGAACTGACCATCCATCAGCCCATTTTTTCACAGACCTTGTGAAAGGACTGTCATGGAGTTTTACTGGGAGAATGCCATGGGCCAACTTACAGGACTCCAAGAATCACTGCTCTAAAGCCCCTCACGAACTTTCCCTCCCAGCCGTTCCCTGAAAGAGCAGCACAAGAAACACTGACAATGCGCCTTCTCCACTCAACCTTCTTTCCATGGTACCCAATACTCAGCTGTTCTCATTCCACCCTGGACTCCCTCAGTTTTGTTTCTCCTCTCAGCATTTCTGAGCCTCATCTCACCACTCCTGTGGCGACTGGCTTTCCTTACGCTCCTTATGAAGCACCTATTGAGCTCCTATTCTGGCAACATGGGAGCTCCAGAAACAGACATGTGAACAAGATACCATCCTCTAATTTAGAGATCAATTTACTGAAAGACACAGGATCTCAAGAACACTTTAAACCCATAAGAGGTCTCTTTCTTCTTCCCAATTTCCCGTCAATTTTCTCTGTAATCTTGGGTGGCTGGTCCAATTGATGAAGGGTCCTCTTCTCAGTGGTTCTCACCATGATATCTCAAATAGAATGCCCAGATGAGATGATTCTTTTCTCCCCTTTATCTCCAATTTCCTAGAATTACTTAAGGTAGATGCAATGAGTCTTTTACACAGGACTTTATACAGACCACAGAGAGAAGACTAGTAACAATACAAATGAAATTAGACTTTAATTCAAATTTCTTCTCCTTTCCAATTTAATGAACCATAAAAAATGATTCCCTAAATGATTCCATGCAAATCCCATATTTTAAGACATGTGTTAGAAAATTGCAACCCTTTACTATTCATAAATGAACTTCCAGGAAAAAAAAAAATGGCATAGCTCAGAAGGATAACTGGAAAGCAATCATGTATTATTTCTATTTTTTTCTAAGTTAAGTGCCCACTAAAGTTAAACTAGAATAGTCTGTGAGGCTGGGTCTAAATTAAACATTTTAGCAACACTGGACTTAACGCACATTTTTTAATCAGCTCTTAAAGGACATGTCTTAATGTCTTAATGTTCTTCTTGGATTGAATTTAAAAACTTAGGCTACAAGGGGAGAGAGAAATGAAAAGAAAAAGACTGAATCACTTCAATCACCACAGAAGTATGACCTGATCTATTACAAACAGGAACCAACAAGAACTACCCAATGTGTTGATAAATTAAGACTTCAGCTCACACACAACTTCTGTCATCTTCAGCCACTGTCCTCTACCCATTCTGGCTGACAAAGTAGAAATGAAGATGTTAAAACGGGTAAGTATACTTAGAAGTCAAAAGTTCCATAAGCAACTAGAGGACGCATGAGTTAGGAGACTAGGGACTACAATAACAGAGGCTGTGCAGTAGAGTTCCAAGACCTGGGGTGGGGGTCCTTTTAAGTCCCAGCATACCTGTGCATCTCAAGCAAAGCTTGATTCAGGTAAAAAGGACAGAACCCCACCCAGCCAGGATGCTGGCTTAAGAAGGACAAGGCCATCACAAGTTCAGCATAATGCAAACTGGAAACACGAGCCAAGTACTGATATGGAAGTGCAGGGCAGGGCACCCCAACTCTATCTGCAGATTCTGGTCCCAATTCAGGCCCAACCATCCCTCAGGGCTCCAAGGGACATGCTCCCAAAGTCAGTCACATCCACAAAGGCCATTTGTAAAGTATCTTCTCCATACACCCTGGCCAAACCAAAGTCAATGATGTTCTCAAAATTAGATTTTTCCACTGCCTTGTGATATAATAAGAAAACAGACTGAGAGGGAAGGTGGCAGAAATGCTTACTGAGCACCGCCTTTGTGCTTAAGCCCTTTCCCACGCTAGGAACTGCACCCACCTGTTCATACATCTATAGACAAGAGCCCTGAGGGTCAGAGAAATTAGGGAATTCACTTAAGGTCCCAGAGCTGGAAAGTTATACAGCCAGGGCTGGAAGAAAATTTTGACTGATTCCAAAGTCACCACTCTACTGTAACATGCTGCAGGTTACTAAATAATAAATGTGTTTGTACCGTGTGCTAGAGATTGTACTGATTATTTTACATGCAACATTCTGCTTAACTTTGGAAAAACTATGAGGTATTATTAATCTCATTTTGTAGATGGTAAAGCTAGACTTGAAGAGCTTAAGTTCACCCAAGTTCATGCAAGTCAAGCCTGTCTGTAGTTATTTCCCCATACATTTATAATGCAGAATATGCCAATTTAAGAATCACGTGACAAGCAAGCACATGTGACTGCATGAAGATGTCACAGACAGCTGGCTCTGCTAGATCCAGAGGCACTTAACCCTGGATGTAAATTAGAACCATCAGGGAACCTGAAGAAATAATCAGGAGGTCAGGTCCACAGAATTAGAGCCTATAGGAGTGCAGCCTGAATGGGTTTTTTTCCAAGCTCCTCAGGGTAGCTTGAATGCACTCTGGTTTGAGAAAAACTAAAAAAAACCAGTGGTTGAACTCGGTGATATGCAGCTCTCATCACCCACCTCCACTATTAAGCTAGGTGCACTCCTCAGCCATCTTCTGCCTCACATGCCCACCAGAGATCTAGACACAGCAGAGGTGCAGGCCATCCAAACAACAGCCCTGGGGTCTGTGTCTGAGCTTCTGACTCTGGTTCGTGTAGAACAAAGAGTCAGTGTTGCAGTAAATCGCACCCTGCACCTGTTCTTGTGGCGTGTGTTTTCTACCCGCCCCATCCCAGACGTAGCCCTAAGCCAAGGAGCCTCACGTCTGCGGAGCGGCATCCTACCTACACACCTGCTGGAAGGACAGCCCCCTTTTAATGGCATCTGTAGCATCAGACTTCATTTACATTTCCCACTATGGAAGGATTCTCTTCTAGTATAAACATGTTTGCCCCACTTAAAAGCCAAAGGAGAAAATTAAAGTGGGGCTTAGGAATACTTATAAATATTTCACAATCTTGCCTGCCTAGGGAGATAAATCAGCAGGAACCAGCAGCTTCTGGGAAAATATATACAATAGGTATCATGGAAACAAACCCCAAAATGTCATCAACTTGATTCTTTTCATTCCTTGGGAAAGTATCTTTCTGTTCATTGTGTGTACAAACAGCAGCATAACTGCTACAGGGTGGCTTCCTTGGTTAATACAGTCACTGAAAAGCCTTTACAATTTAGGAAGCAGGTCACTAAAGATTTGGGGTCAGCAGTTAAATTGGCAGCTTACTTATCCCCACTTGTCACTGAATTCCCTACCTGCAGTAACATCAACCCCCCCAGTCACACCTGGACTCCAAAATGAACGCCTTTCTCAGCAGCCAATGTGAAGAAGCTCCCACCTGCCCTATCTAGGACTTGAGCACAAAACAATGGAAGTATTGTTATACCAGCAGGATAAATACCCAGGAGTCCAAACTGATCTAAAGCCCTGAATAAACAAACGTGGGGCAGAGGGCACCGTGGGGAAACAGCTCTTCCTTCCAGAATTCTTTCAATTACTAAATGCAACGAGAAGAGGCAAAGAATACCACAATTAGGCAAAGAACACAGTGCTAAATGTTGCAGGCAAGATTCATCAATGGGTGCCAAAATGAGAGAACAAAAGTACGACTGAGATATAGGACAGCTGCATAGTGTCAAAGTGTTTCCCCACAAGCTATTAAGGAATAGAGGAAAGAATAGTAACTTTTCAGCGGAGCTTAGCAGATCCTTCTTAACTAAGTGATAAAAGTTATCACCAATCATGAGACTTGACATCACGTGCCTGCTATTAATAATATGATACCCTGAGAAAGACACTTTCGGGGTATTTTTTGTCAAAATGCATCCCATAATTTAATGAGAAACCATCACGCAACTCCAAGCTGAGGGATATTCTTCAATATAACTAGCTCGTACTCCGCAAAAATTGTCAAGGTAAGGAAAGACCAGGAAAAACAGAGCATCTATCCTGGATTGGAGGAGAACAAAGGAAACTGACAAGGAAAGACAATCGGATCCTAAGTGCCAGCCTGGACACGGATAAGGACCTCAGCAGGTCAGCTGGCACGAAGTGAATGAGGTCTATATTTGAGCTACTTGAGTGTCAATGCTGGTATTGACAAGTGCGCTGTGGTTACATAAAATGTTAACATTTGGGGAAGCTGGGTAATGGTTATAAGGCTTCGTCTGTAGTATTTATACATTTAAGTCTGAAATTATTCCAAAGTGAAATAAAAAATGTTTAAGTAATAGCCTCCTGCCTCCCCACAAACAAAGCCTCAAAAACCATTCAAATATTATTGAAAATACAGCCTCTATTTCTGTACTAAAAGTTGCTCTCTCCATAACATCATCATCCTGGGCTGCCCAGAATGACTGCCAAAAGAATGACTCTCCTTGCCCCCTGACCATTCTGGCCTCTAGCATCTTCACACAGATCGGATTAGCGTCCCTAAAACGTCTCCTTACATACTACTTCGTTATTAAAAGTAAAGTTGATTTTAAAACATTTATGCTCTTTATGCACTCACAGACAATATCCTAAGACTTTACCCAAGTGGCCAGTCTCTCAATGTCTACATAATCCTGGCTGCATGTCTCTTCTGCAAACTCCCCACTCTAGCCAGACAGCTGGTCCAATTTTCACTCTGCCAACAGTGTGCAATCTCACCTCCATGACCAAGCCCTTGCCACGACCTCTGACCTCTGTATATCTTTTTATTTCCACATTCTGCCCTTCCTTCAATCCACACAAACGCTGTGTAAAGCTCACCCAAGCCTTGAGCCTCCTGTGACCAATCTCTTTCACTAAACACTCTCAGTATTTGTCACTGATGTGTCTCCTGGCTCCATCTGCATATGTAGCTCAACTCTCCTCAACCAGCCTTGTAGACCCCCAGAGGGACTTCCACCTTCTGTCAATCTAGGATCTTCTACAGAGCACAGCAGAGGCCGGACAGCCAGTGGTGACTTCCTCCCACTGCCATATAACCTGGTGACCCAGACTCCCAGGCCAAAGAATAAGGCAGGATATCACTCCCTCAAAACCTATGAAACCCACCACCATCTCTGCCATCCTTCCCATCTTGCTTTCTCAAGTTGCTCAACTCTGTTGTAAGTGGTCGCATATGAAACACACACACACAAACACACACACATATATGAAACATACAAACATATACAGAGCATATTTTTAAACACCGAATAATAAATGTGCTTGCTTTAAAACTTAAAGATCCACTTGAATGCCAATTATTTCTTTGCTGTGGAAAAGACTTCAATAAGTTACTTTGTGTGGAGTCTTCAAGAGGTAATTTTTTTCACTTTTCCTTTCCTATACTACTGCCAAGTCAGAAATGTGCAAAAGAAACACACCTTGGAGTAGCCATCTTCTCTTTGTTAGCTCTGGAAATAAGTCAGTCTCTTTAATGTTCCTTGTTAATTTGTACAAAAGTTTTTGAAAGCTGCAAAAAGCAATACAGGTGACGATGTACAGTCCTCTGGCAGAAGGAAGACTTAGACACTAGATCGAGTTTTTATTTTTCAATTACTCACCCAAGCCATACAGAGCACCTCAGAAATACAGTAGCAGACAGGACACTGGGAGGTCTCCAGACCATTCCGCAGCCTTCATCTTAGTGATGTGAGGCAGGAGGGACCAGGGGCCACAGTCCAAACCCAGCTGCCGGGCTCGGTTCATGGCGTTACGGGAACACAGCTGTGTCCCACGTTTATATCCGGCCTCTGGCCATTTTCCCAACAAAAATATTTTTTACCTGGCCTTCTACAGGAAAAGTTTACCAATCCTGGTCTAAATTATCAAATTTTACAGAGTAGGAGGAGCTCTGTAATCTCCCTAGCAATATATTCCAGTAACCAGTTATCAGTAAGAATTTTTTTCATTTTGAACCAAATAATCTTTTGCTGCCATTTAAGATTATTTCCTTCAAAATTGTTTAAGACACATTTCCACCTTCACTGACATATTACATGAACACAAGAAATAGGTCAAAACAATTATTGGCTCCCAAGATGAAAACAAACAAAAGCAATTAGTTTCACTACTTTTAACTAGGAATTACTAATCTATATGGTAATACAGAATACGCCTTGTTTCAAACATTTGAATCTTGCACACAGTATCCTCTATGCCTGGAATCCCTTTCTTCTCATCTAAGTTTCCATACAGTTTATGCTGTTTCCATACAGTTTATAGTTGTCTGAGGAGGCCTTATAAAGAGCTGAGAAAGGAAGAGAAGTGAAAGGCAAAGGAGAAAAGGAAAGATATAAGCATCTGAATGCAGAGTTCCAAAGAATAACAAGGAGAGACAAGAAAGCCTTCCTAAGTGAACAATGCCAAGAAATAGAGGAAAACAATAGAATGGGAAAGATTAGAGATCTCTTCAAGAAAATTAGCGATACCAAGGGAACATTTCATGCAAAGACGGGCACAATAAAGGACAGAAACAGTATGGACCTAACAGAGGCAGAAGATACTAAGAAGAGGTGGCAAGAATACACAGAAGAACTATACAAAAAAGATCTTAATGACCCAGATAACCACAACTGTGTGATCACTCATCTAGAGCCAGACATTTTTGAGCGCAAAGTCAAGGGGGCCATAGGAAGCATCACTAGGAACAAAGCTAGTGCAGCTTTCACTAGCTTATGGAATTCCAGCTGAGCTATTTCAAGTCCTAAAAGAGGATGCTGTGAAAGTGCGGTACTCAGTATGTCAGCAAATTTGGAAAGCTCAGCAGTGGCCACAGGACTGGAAAAGGTCAGTTTTCATTCCAATACCAAAGAAAGGCAGTGCCAAGGAATGTTCAAACTACTGCACAATTGCACTCTTTTCACACGCTAACAAAGTAAGGCTCAAAATTCTCCAAGCTAGGCTTCAACAGTACATGAACAGAGAACTATCAGATTCAAGCTGGATTTAGAAAAGGCAGAGGAACCAGAGATCAAATTGCCAACATCCACTGGACCACAGAAAAAGCAAGAGAGTTCCAGAAAAACATCTGTTTCATTGATTATGCTAAAGTCTTTCACTGTGTGGATCACAACAAACGTGAAAAATTCTTCAAGAGATGGGAATACCAGACCACCTTACCTGCCTTCCAAGAAACCTGTATGCATGTTAAGAAGTAACAGAACCAGACATGGAACAACAGATTGGTTCCAAATTGGGAAGGAGTACATCAAGACTGCATACTGTCACCCTGCTTATTTAACTTATATGCAGGGTACATCAGGCAAAATGCCAGTCTGGATGAATCACAAGCTGGAATCAAGATTGCTGGGGAAAATATCAATAACCTCAGATATGTAGAAGACATCACCAAGAACTAAAGAGCTTCTTGAAGGTGAAAGAGGAGAGAGAAAAAGTTGGCTTAAAACTCAACATTCAAAAAACAAATATCATGGCATCTGGTCCCATCACTTCATGGCAAATAGATGGGGAAACAAGGGAAACAGTGACAGACTTTATTTTCTTGGGCTTCAAAATCATCACAGATGATGACTGTAGCCATGAAATTAAAAGACACTTGCTCCTTGGAAGAAAAGCTATGATAACCCTAGACTGTATATTAAAAAACAAAGACATTACATTATCGATAAAGGTCTGTTTAGTCAAAGCTATGGTTTTTCCAGTAGTCATGTATGGAAAGAGTAGGATCATAAATAAGGCTGAACAATGAAAAATGGATATTTTGAACTATGGTGTTGGAGAAAACTCTTGAGAGTCCCTTGGACTGCAAGGAGATCAAACTAGTCAATCCTAAAGGAAATCAATCCTGAATATTCACTGGAAGGATTGATGCTGAAGCTCCAATACTTTGGCCACAAGCTAAGAGCCTGAAAAGAACCTGATGCTGGGAAAGACTGAAGGCAAGAGGAGAAGCGGATGACAGAGGACAAGTTGGTTGGATGGCATCACCGACTCAATGGACATGAGTTTGAGCAAACTCCAGGAGATGGTGAAGGACAGGGAAAGCCTGGCGTGCTGCAGTCCATGGGGTCACAAAGAGTCAGACAGGACTGAGGGACTGAACAACAACAACAGTTTATGTTAAAACGTATTCACACACTCAAATCCTCAATCCCTGCCCCATAAAAATTTCTTGGTTACTTCAAAGGACTTTAGGTTCCAGATACTTACATCTGGATTGTCCCTAATTCACTGTAAGAGTCTTAAAATAGAGTCTATGTTCCACTCATATTTATACACGTCCACAGTGTTTAAAATAATTCATTGCATACAACTAATTCTCATTAAATGTTTATAAACAAAGACACACAAAAAATCTGGTCTTACTGCTTTAAATCTTTCCCCCTTTTGGAGTTTACGGCTCCTTCTTCTGTGGATTGCACCTTATTTTCCTAGGACGCTGCCTTGCCTGATGGTTAGGAGCAGAGCTCTGAATTTGCATTGCTTAGATTCAAAGCCCATCTGTACCACTTAAAAGTTCCACATTCATGCACAAATCATTTAACTTCTTTGTGCCTCTGTTTCCATCTCTTTAAATGGGTTGTTGTAAGGTTGTTGTAAGGATTAAATGGCTTAAAATAGTGGTTCTCAAATTGCTTGCATCAGAATCACCTTATTAAACCAGACTGCTAGGCTCCATTCTAGAGGTTTTGTCTGTCTTAGGTCTGGGGTGAGGTTCTGAATCTGCGTTTCTAACAGATTCCCAGAGGATGATGCTGATGGACTGACTATACTCTGAGAACCACTGATTTAAAATATCAAAGAGTAATCTTTAAATAATCTTCAAGTAATAAGCGCTCAACAAGCATTCACTGTTTTTTTAAAGAGGGAAATTAATGTTTTGTTTTGTTTTCCCTGCACTGTGTGGCATGCGGGATTGAAACTGAACCCCTTGCAGTGGAAGCACTGGAAGTGAGGAGTCTTAATCCTGGGTCCCCAGGGAAGCCCCCGTAAGCATTCATTATTATTCTGGGGGCGCTCTGCAAACTTGATTATTATTATCATATATATGAATGGGGGTCTCCCTTTCCACAGTGTTAAACTTACCCAGGGACAGGACTGTATCCTTTTCATCCACAATTCCTAGGACATGACATAGTGCCTGTGACAAAGCAAGGCCCGTGCAGCTCTGAGAGAATTCTCTGCCTCTCGCCCAGGTCCCTCATGGTCAGAAGAGAAAATTTGTGGGGAGGGAAACTCTCTGCATTAATAGCAGGGCAATGACATAGATTCTCCACAATCTGGCAAATCATACTGACTGCGGTATGTATGTGTAAACTTTCAGAATCACACAAGGTCACTGTTCTGGCTCCCAGAAGGGACTTGAAGCAGCTGGGCACTCCACTGCCTCCTATCTCATGCAGTTCCAGATTGAAATATCATTCTCCTGATGGAGATAAGAACAGAGACATCTCATCTTGCCATTCGCCACAAGGAGCAGGCCTGTGCCTTCCTCCGCGCCTGGTTCTGACTGCACACAGAACTGTGAGCTTTGTGGCCTTCACCTACTTCGCAAGCCCTCAAAGAGCTGGCACCGGAGTCCCACAGGCTTGTGAAACTTACTTCATCTGAGTCACACGTCCTCCTTCCTCTGGTTCACTTGTCTTCTTTACATCTGTTTGTGCTTAGTCGCTCAGTTGTGTCTGACTCTTTGTGACCCCATGGACTATAGCCCACCAGGCTCCTCTGTCCAGGGAATGAATTTCCCAGGCAAGAATACTGGAGTCGGTCACCATGGCCTACTCCAGGGGATCTTCCCGACCCAGGGATCAAACCCACGTATCCTGCATCCCCTGCATGGGCAGGTGGGTTCTTTACCACTGTGCCATCTGGGAAGCCCTCTTTACATCTGAGGGCTACTGAAAGCCCATTTTACAGCCACATCAGGGTCCATCACTTCCTCTCCTCTCCCAAAATGCTCTAACAGCCACACTACGGAATCGGAACTTGGTTCCAGTGACGACGCCCTTACCATCCCTATTCTGAGTGTGCTGACACAGCAGATTCCACCACGTGCAGGTTCAAAACACGGTCACTTGCTCTCCAGGTTCCCTGTGCATAACGAGCGGAGTCTAATGGGCCTTGCGCTGCATCAGCACTGATGAGTTTCCTGCCCTTACTCTTTCAATTCCCTGACGCTGATTTAGGTCTCCCTCTCCCTCCACTGCAGAGAAGGCAATGGCAACCCACTCCAGTACTCTTGCCTGGAAAATCCCATGGATGGAGGAGCCTGGTAGGCTGCAGTCCATAGGGTTGCGAAGAGTCAGACACGACTGAGCAACTTCACTTTCACTTTTCACTTTCATGCACTGGAGAAGGAAATGGCAACCCACTCTAGCGTTCTTGCCTGGAGAATCCCAGGGACAGAGGAGCCTGGTGGGCTGCCATCTATGGGGTCGCACAGAGTCGGACACGACTGAAGCCACTTAGCAGCAGCAGCAGCAGCTCCCTCCATTGAATCCCCCCCTTTCTAGTCTTCCCGCTAAATTATTTCATCTAACCTGTCTGGACACCCTTTCCTCTCTCTAACAAATCATCAGAGTCTTTCCTCAAATGGTTTCCCTCCTCTCCCACAACGTTCAACTCCAACACAAAGGCCAGTGAGAGCCCCAGTGAACAGAACCGGTGATCCCTTCAGCCAGAAAGAGACACAGAGCACACACCCCACAGCTCACTCGGCAGGCCTGGAGTTCAAGGAGAGCTAGTTCTCTAGTTTTCTTCTAGAAATCCCCCTTTCAGCACAAGAGGCATCAGCAACTTCCAATCAGTTCACTCAGCTCAGGAGGGAACCTTCTGGAAGGCTACTAAAACCACCTGGCAAGTATTTGTCTTCCTCGGGCCCCAGCTCAGCAGCTACTAATCCGCAGTTAACTAGCTCCTTCCTCCACATGGTCTGTGCGGCAGCGGCGGCGGCATCACCTGGGTGCTCCTGGGAGATGCAGAGTCTCAGGGGCCACCCAAGATGCCCCCAGTTAGATGAAACTGAACGAGACCACCAGGTGAATCACATCAAGGTCAAGTCTGAAAAGCATTCATGCACACCACCTAGATACAAAATCCTGCTTCTGTTACAAGTGTTTTCAGACCAAGACATCAACAGTGAAAGTGAAAGTCACTCAGTCATGTCCAACTCTTTGAGCCTCATGAATTATACAGTCCATGGAATTCTCCTAGCCAGAATGCTGGAGTGGGTAGCCTTTCCATTCTCCAGGGGATCTTCCCAACCCAGGGATCAAACCCAGGTCTCCCACATTGCAGGAGGATTCTTTACCAGCTGAGCCACCAGGAAAGCCCAGACACTAGCAGAGGTCCTCCTAAAAAAAGGACTAAATGGTTAAAATGAGTTTTGAAGACATCACTTACTTTATTCTCCCTTCTTAAAGCTGAAAAGTGTCCCTAAGCAAATTAAAAATGTTCAAGAATTCCTGGAGAGCTTCCCTGGTGGCTCAGCGGTAAATGCCGCTCACCAGCCAATTCAGGAGACACAGGTTCAACCCCTGATCTGAAAAGATTCCACATATCACATAGCAACTAACTATGCATGCGCTCCAACTACTGAGCTCCTGTTTCAAGAGTCTGGGAGCCACAGCTACTGAAGCCTACATGCCCTGGAGCCTGTGCTCCGCAACATTAGAAGCCACAACGATGAGAAGCCCCAGTACAGTGACAAGTGGCCCCTGCTTGCCACAGCTAAACAAAAGCCCGCACAGCAATGAAGACCCAGCACAGCTAATAAAAACACATTAAAAAAGAAAAATTCCTGCAGTAAATAAATTCTGTTTAATACAACATTTTTCAAATACATCTGACCAAGGAATTTTTAAAATTTATCTGTTTTTAAGAACATGATGTAAAGGATTACTACTGTTTAATTCTAGCCTGTTTAATTCTAGCCTGAATTTCTAGAATTTCTTTCTTTCTCTTAACTTGGTGGATTGCTTACAATGCATACTGTAATATGGCCTTGTGCTTATTCAATAATAAAACTGTTTCCCTCTTTTCTACATTTTGTAAAAAAAAAAAAAAAAAAAATTATCTGTTTTTATACATATGTGTTGCCATCTTAAAGCACATTTATTGGTGTTAACAGAAAATAGTAAATTGAGAAACCTGTCCTAGAGCCTAAGCACTTCCACTTAAAGTGCTGCAGTGACTTCTCCAAGCCTCTCCTGCTGGCCCGCTGACTTTTAAGTGCATCTATTAATCAAGGTCAGAAGTGATGTTGCTGCCTACTTTCTTGGCGGGGGAGGTCAAGCAGACAGCAGCCTTGGCCCCAAAGGTGGGACATTATAAGGCCAAGATGAACAAAAGAAAAAGGCCAAATACCAGAGCTACCTAACCATCTGATTAAAGCAGACTGTTACCATTGCAAACTTTCTGGACATATCTTGACTCCTCTCTTTACTATTTTTTCACGAACAGGAAGACATTCAAAAACTGATTTACATGTGTTCTGCTATGTAAGATCCAAAAACAACTCCCATTTTTTGTGTTCACCCCTCTTCTTGAAGCATAATTACTGTGAGAGGTACCTCATAAGGGGTTCCATTTTTAGAACTTTCTCAATTTTTAGTTTTAATTAAATTCATTTTTTAAAACTTCATTTTAAACACCTACAACTAGACTCTTCATATCTGCATAAAATCAGGTAACAAACGATATCTTCTCTAACTTGACAGAGCTGAGATAGAGTCAATCACAACCCTAACTTTTTAAGAGGCCCCTTTAAAAGTATGTTAACACTGATCATCTGTTTCTAGACGAAAGTTAAAAAAGTGCCCCACATTCCAGAAGTAGGTGACTGCAGAGTTAACTGCCATAACATATATGAATGACAAAGGAGGAGACGTTTTGTTAGGGTATTTGTTACTGCTTGAGAGGGTTTTACAATCCTTGGTTATCTAAAAACTCAGACATGCTCTGTGACTCCTCGACCCACACCCCACTCCCCCTTTTAACAATCCAGGAACCCAGCAAAACGTTCTGAAGTCATTAAAAGTATTGCAAAGAACTTGTAATACAGTGAAGTATTTTGGTGAAACGTTTTTATAAAAAAGCAAGTAAAACTAAAGAGACATATAAGGTTAACAGTACTTAAAAAAAAACAGAAAAGAATATATCAAAATGCTAATAGTAATGGTCTTCGTGGGACTGGCTACTGGTAGATTTGTTCTTCTCTTTTCAAAATTTCAGTTTTTCTGTATTAAATATATTCCTTTTATAATAAAAAAATATAAAACCTCTACTTATATCACCATCCTCCACCTCTAACCCTAAAACAGAAAGGTCATGTTACAGAAATGCAAACGGTAATTCTTTACACATACAGGATTAAGAAAATGTCTACAGTCAGAAAGAAATCCAAGCTTAAGTTAGCTCTAATATAAGTGTGTTTGGGTTCACAAGAGGGAGATAAATCTCTAGGTAAAGAGCCAAGAAGATATGACAGATTAAAGATTCTACAAGGAGAGATGTTTTCATTTGTTCCCCCTCTTTCTTCTCCATGGAGTCCACTTCACAATCTCCCTGCCTTCCCTGAAGAGACAGGAGGCTGAACAAGACCCATGGAGAGAAAAAAGCAACAGAAGATGATGAGACTGCAGTGGGGAGACTGAAAACCCACAGCGAGAAGAGACGGGGCAGCCCTTCCATTTCTAAATGACCCTTGGTGGTAAAGAATGTAGACCAGGCTCTGCCCAGAGTTCCTATTCTAATAACACCAGTACTTGGTCAGTATCTGTTTTGTGGCCAGTTTACTGAAGTATTTAGGATCACTTTCTCATGCCATCAACCTCTGAATACTCAGAGCTAACAACATCTACAGGAAACAATGCAAGAAGTAAATACACCAAAGTCAAATGCCAATAATTTTGAGGTTCCCAGTGTTTGAATTTGTCTATACACAGCCAGGTTAAATAATCAGCTTCCAAGGGAAGAATGTGAGATACACAATGGATTATCATGTGACAGCTATATTTAATACAGGATATGAAGCTACATGGTCAATGCAATTTCTAGTAAAATCTAACCTCCTCCTCTGTCCCAGAGAACAGACACTGAGTTCACTACTCTCAGGTATGCAAACTGCACATCATTTTTTTAATGAATTGTGATCCTCATGTACAGGACATTGGCTTCATCAGAGACATCAGCAAGAATGTGAGTTTTGGTCCTGGCCTCATGGGCTTCCTTCCTGAGTCCTGGACAACAACTCAACTCTTGTTTAATCCAAAACAATGTCAGTACCCAGTCCTCAACATGCAGGCTGGGATGAAATCCTCAACCAGCAAGAGGAAGTAGAGTTCTAAAAGCCTTTACATACATATTCCATTAACAACTTCCATGTAGAGCTTTCACTGAAGGTAAGGTTAAATCACCAAGAGAGCAGTTTGTAAAGCAGTTGCTAAGACAGAATGAAAACTATTTTACAACTCATATACGGATGGCATATAAAACTGAATTAGACCAAAATCGTTGCAAAAGAACACAAGATTGAAACCTTTTCATTTTTCCTAGGAGATATGCCCCTCTCCAGGGAATGAGTCCTACAGAAGAAAGTATTACTATTTCCACACCATTTTGAGTCTGAAATTTTGCATGTCTCTTGAAATACAAGGTCATGCGTGCTTTTGCGCTAAGTTACTTCAGTTGTGTCCAACTCTTTATGACCCTCAGGACTGTGGACCACCAGGCTCCTCTGTCCATGGGATTCTCCAGGCAAGAATACTGGACTGCGCTGCCCTGCCTCCTCCAAGGGATCTTCTCAACTCAGGGATCGAATCTATGTCTCTTAGGTCTCCTTTGTTAGCAGGCAGGTTCTTTACCACTAGCATCACCTGGGAAGCTTAAAATAAAAGATCAAGACTCCTTTAAAAACAATTACAAGAGAACTTGAGTTGACCAAGAACTTTCAAGAAAGGAGTACATTCAGAGAGGGGATAGCCGTGAACAAGTAACCAAGGATTTCCTTCTATTTCTATTATATATTTCAGGAGTATGAATTAGAAAACACTGGTTGAGTAACATAAAAACTTAGAATACGAAAACAGTATTAAAATCCTAGAGTAAAAGCATACTTACATTAAAACTCTTATACCATTCTGACTTCAAACCCATGTATGATTCTGGAGTTTTGATGCATAGCAATGTTGAGTGTGCTTAACACTATAGAAATGTATATTTTAAAATGGTTAAGATGGGCTTCCCAGATGGCTCCGTGGTAAAGAATCTGCCTGCCAATGCAGGAGACGTGGGTTGGATCTTTGATCCGGGAAGATCCCACAGGCTGCAGAGCAACTAAGCCCGCGCGTGTGTGCTCAGTTGCTCAGTCACGTCTGACTCTCTGTGGCCCTATGGACTGTAGGCTGCCAGGCTCCTCTGTCTGAAATTTTCCAGGCAAGAATACTGGAGTGGGTTACCATTTCTTTCTCCAGGGGATATTCTCAACCCGGGGATCGAACCTGCATCTCTTGTGGCTCCTGCATTGGCGCGGGGATTCTTTATCACTGAGCCATCTGGGAAGCCATGTGCCACAACTACTGAGCCTGTGCTCCAGAGCCCAGGAGCCACAACTACTGAAGCCCGCTCACCTGGAGCCTGTGCTCCACAAGAGAAGCCACAGCAATGAGAAGCCTGCTGCCACAACTGCAGAGGAGCCCCCGCTCGCCACAACTAGAGAAAACCTGTGCAGCAACGAAGACCCAGCACAGCCAAAAATAAACTATAAAAATTAAAATTAAAAAATGGTTAAGATGGTAAATTTCATATTTCATGTATTTTACTACAATGTAAAAAAAATTCTTTAGGACTTCCCTGGTGGCTCAGTGGTAAAGAACCTGCCTGCCAATGCAGAGGACACAGGTTTTATCCCTCATATGGGAAGGTGCTACATGCCAGCGAAGCGACTCAGCCTCCATGCCACAACTCCTGAGCCAGTGTTCTGGAGCCTGTGCTCTGCAACAAGAGAAGCGTGCACTGCAGAGCAGCACCCGCCCACCGCAACCAGAGAAAAGCCAGTAACGAAGACTCCGCACAGTCAAAAACAAACAAAATTTAAAAAAAATTTTTTATTTTTAAACCATATTTGACAGGTTTTGAAATTCTAAATTTACTTAAAAATGATCGCCTCCAAAACTAAGTAAATAAACATATAACTAAAGTCATACAAAGGAGCTGAAGGCTCTTCTTGGGCTCTAACTTCGCCTGTGAATTGCCTGAGCCTCCAGGCCTTGTGCCTGTCAAACCCTTCTTAATTTTAATTAGGTTTTTAATGGCAACATTAGAAATGTAATCACAAGCAAATGAAGCTTCAGAACTTAATTACTGCAACTGTGTGCCCTTATAAATGCATTTCAGTGCATCATGAGAGTCGTCAGGGTCCTCAGTGTAAATAAAGCCTTAAACAGGAAGGTGAAAACCAGGCCTGTTCCACCTGCAGAGACCAGAACTCGGCTCTGTCCACTCAGCCACATTTCCACAGTCAAGAGTCCATGCCAAGAGAAGGTGTTCAAAGTTGTTCCCAATTTCTTACTGCCAGCTACATAGGACACACAGAGGGAAACTTCCTTTTGAAAGCTTTCCAATTATGAATTCACTCCAGACTCGTGGCAGGCAATTCCTTTCACAAAGCTCTCACTTGGGTCCTGTGTGTCTCGAGCTGGACAACAAACACTTCACCACCATCACGGACTGTGACCCACTGGGTCAGGCATTCCATGCAAACCACCTTCTCTCTGACTCTCTCTCACCCTTCTGTGCTGGAGGGAGCAAGCCACTACAAGGGGAGCACAGACAAACTGGAATAAGCTGCTTGTCTACTCACTGCCTTTTAAACTTTTCTGACTACAACCCACAGTAGGCAGTACCTTTTATGGGGTGGCCCGGGTCACATAAACATATGTGTATTTGTATGTAACTGAAACAAAACACGTTCAATCATCTCCTTATACAGCCTGCCAAACGAGATCAACCTGAACCCATTGTTATTTTACATATATTCATATTAAATGCTTACATTTCATTATGATGATTCTACAATATTCATGTTAAAGAGTCAGTGAAAGAACTTTTTAGCTATTTAAATCTTTAAAATGTTCAATAAATATTTGATAGATATTACTTACATACTTACATAAGCAAAATCAGGCTGAAATGCACGCCCATATACCTAGATATTATATGTCTGTTTGTGTGGAGAAAGAGAGTAACCAAACATCTATTTCTGCTTTATTGACTATGCCAAAGCCTTTGACTATGTGGATCACAACGAACTGTGGAAAATTCTGAAAGAGATGGGAATACCAGACCACCTGACCTGCCTCTTGAGAAACCCGTATGCAGGTCAGGAAGCAACAGTTAGAACTGGACATGGAACAACAGACTGGTTCCAAACAGGAAAGGAGTATATCAAGGCTGAATATTGTCACCCTGCTTATTTAACTTATATGCAGATCACATCATGAGAAACACTGGGCTGGAAGAAGCACAAGCTGCAATCAAGATTGCCAGGAGAAATCTCAATAACCTCAGATATGCAGATGACACCACCCTTATGGCAGAAAGTGAAGAGGAACTAAAGAGCCTCTTGATGAAAGTGAAAGTGGAGAGTGAAAAAGTTGGCTTAAAGCTCAACATTCAGAAAATTAAGATCATGGCATCCAGTCCCATCACTTCACGGCAAATAGATGGGGAAACAATGGAAACAGTGTCAGACTTTATTTCCTTGGGCTCCAAAATCACTGCAGACAGTGATTGCAGCCATGAAATTAAAAGATGCTTACTCCTTGGAAGGAAAGTTATGACCAACCTAGACAGCATATTAAAAAGCAGAGACATTACTCTACCAACAAAGGTCCATCTAGTCAAGGCTATGGTTTTTCCAGTAGTCATGTATGGATGTGAGAGTTGGACTATAAAGAAAGCTGAGCACCAAAGAATTGATGCTTTTGAACTGTGGTGTTGGAGAAGACTCTTTGAGAGTCCCTTGGACTGCAAGGAGATCCAACCAGTCCATCCTAAAGGAGATCAGTCCTGGGTGTTCATTGGAAGGACTGATGTTGAAGCTGAAACTCCAATACTTGGCCACCTGATGTGAAGAGCTGACTCATTTGAAAAGACCCTGATGCTGGGAAAGCTTAAGAGCAGGAGGAGAAGGGGGCGACAGAGGATGAGATGGCTGGATGGCATCACCGACTCAATGGACATGAGTTTGGGTAAACTCTGGGAGTTGGTGCTGGACAGGGAGGCCTGGTGTGCTGCAGTTCATGAGGTTGCAAAGAGGCGGACACAACTGAGCGACTGAAGTGAACTAAACTTGGGACCTAAAACAGCATATTCAACGCATGGACTACACCAAGTCATTGACTTTTTGCTTTTAAGTAAAGCTTCTCTATAAATGGACTATGCCGTGGCTTGCCAAAACAACCAACACTCTTAATAATCTTAAAGGAAAGATTCTTTCAATAAAAGAATAGATATAATTGTCTTTGAACAAAATCAAAGAGGGAAAAAAATAAGTATTTCAGAAACGTACTTTAAAAAAGTATTTAATATGAATAATAATTAAATAACACTAATAAGCACTTATGTTAATTATTAATATGTTTAAATATTAATGCTACACTTAAAAATGGGAGAGGACTCCTAAACCCTTCTCAGAGGTAAGATGGTTTATTGTCTATGACAATATTTATTTTGGCTGTTTCTCTCAGAACAGAATATCAGGAGCAAAGAGTAAAGGGGATATTAGTAATGACCATGAAAACATAATATCAAAAAAAGAAGACAAGAAGTGGCAGAAAAAAGTTGACTACACTATCGCTCAGGGTGGCCACGTAAAACTAAAGCCCCAAATGCACAGACTGTGATTTTTATGTGCTTCTGTTGTTAATAATGTCCCAGAATTAATGGTTTTGAGGGAACCACAAAGAACTGAAACACTGTCCTTGAACAAACGTTTGGCCTTTAGCGATAAGGGAGAAACTAGTTCCAGCAAAGCAGCAGCTGGGGGCACAGAAGGAAAGCCTGCAGCCCAGAGAGTAATTACACTTACCAGCTAAAAGCCAAAATATATGTATAGGCATGCACAACCTCAACTAGAAACGCATACTCACCGAACACTGAGATACGGTTTATTATTTGCCAGTCACTGTTTAAGTACTTCTTCCAAATATGAATGCATTTCTCGCTGATAATTATGCTGGGAGGCATAGAATGGTTAAGAGATGTGTCCAGGGTTGTTCAACTGGCAAGTGACAGAGAGACCCAAGCTGGTTGTTCTCAACATTCACGCCTTTTTAAGACTTTTTTCATTTGGACCATTTGTAAAGTCTTTCTTAAATTTGTTACAATGACGGTTTTATGTTTTGGTTTTTTGGACACGAGGCATGTGAGATCTTAGCTCCCAGACTGGGGATCAAACCCATACCCTCTGCATTGGAAGGTGAAGTCTTAACCACTGGACCACCAGGGAAGTCCCCATTCAGGCTCTTGATTGTTTACATTCTATGGTTTCTTCTCTGGAAACATCCTTGGTTCCTGCCCTGTCAGAAGCCTACCTCTCCAGCCTTCCAATAATTCTGTAGGATGACCTACAACACCTTCTAGTAATTTCAGAGTTGGTTTCTCTTGTTTGCAATCAAATCCCCGATTGACTCAGTCCCCAATCCAATTAGAGAGACAAGTATAAGTGAACACAAAAGGCTACTCTGAACTCTGGCCCAGCAGCAACTCAATTACCTGAGGACCGAGGTGACAGGGAGGTAGGCGTGGAGGCCGGGTACACATATTTATGGGGCTCACATAAATGAGTCAAATTCTCATCCTACGGGTGAGAAGCAGGAGCTGTCAGGAAATTGATGAAAGAAGAGAGGTGTCTGTCTGTTTTTCTCAACATCAAGCAGAAGGCAGGTGGATTTTGAGAGGTAAGCCTTGAAAACATTTACAATTTTCTACCTGAGTCTACTGAGACAAGCAGCTATGGGTATCTTGAGGCCACAATTCCCTGGACTTCATAGAGAAATTTAAGAATTGAAAAAAAGCAGGATTAAATTCTCCTTTCTATGCTCTCCTACTTTTACCTTCCTCCGCCTGACCCGAGGTGGGGCTGGAGGGCAGCTGGCACAATGCTGGCCGGTACTGAAGGTAGAGACCTGGCGATGAGCAGATGTAGCCTGAGGTCAAGGCTGGAAGGGAGGGACAGGCGGGGAGGCATGTGCCCGAGGTCACAGGCAGGAGCAACCCTGAGAGACCCAGCAGAATGGGAGCAGGCTGCCCTTCAGCTCTTCTGCGCCAACCAAGAAGTGGAAATTTCAAACTATGTCCTAAAAACAAGCACTACCACTTAGTCATTTTAAAAGAACCCCCTTTCCCTCTTCTTTCATCATAAAAGCTGACTTATACTCAATTTTTCATTCAAACACATACACACATTCTCATAATTTCTAGGAGACCTTCTGTATAGAATAGGCACCACATCTGGTCATGCTTCTGAGAGTTATATTCCTTTCAACACAAGAAATTTATTCTGAGTCCTTGCTAATTTTTAGCTCCCCATGAAAACTGAGAGGAAATCGCTGAATCCTAGCATCCTGACCTTCCCCCACCCTTAGACCTCTCACTCCCAACACCTCCATCTCACACCAGGCCCTCAGCTCCTGTTACCTGCACAACAGCCCCCAACAGATTCTGCTGCCTTCAACCTCTCCTTTCTCCATTCTGCACCCCATACACCTAAACTTTATGAAATGTTTTTGTCAACAGACGGGACTACAACCTTCACTGTTAGATCCTATCCACATATAGTCTCAACATTATTCTATCCCCAAACCCATATGTGTACTGCATGCAGTGGTTCTCAACCCAAAACAGGGTGCCTGGCACATCTCATCAAGAGAATGGCCTTTGTATAAAGACTTGAAGTAGGTGAATAGGTATCTGGAGAAAGAAGACTTTAGACAAGGAAAACAAGAGGTGCAAAGGCCCTGAGGAGGGAGAATGCCCACTGTGATGGATGACCAGCAACAAGGCCAGTGGGGCTAGAGCAGTGAAAGAGGGTAAGGATGTGGCTTTATCAGATCTGAGGACAAGCCTGTCTCCTTCCGTCTATAAAGCAAATTCTTTGCACTGTTAACACACCACTCACATTTATATCTAATGTAAAATGTGTCAGAATCTCTGGGCAAATCAAAGTACAGTACACGCAACCTTTGCTGCCTAATAACTAACCCTGATTGTTATTTTACACCTGCTTTGCTCTTTTCCTACTGTAACAGCAAGTTTAATTTTTGAGATCAAAGAACTGTCAGGAGCATGACAGCTTAGGAGTAGTAGAACAGTGCCTGCAAACCTCTGTTAGAAGGACACTGTGTGTCATCTTTCATGGGAACGGGCAGATCTTTTCTCTTGCTGATAGCCTGCTTTCACTTTTTTCTTGAGGTCTTAAAGAAAAGATAAGCCTACTTCTTGGAGCTGTATTCCAAACATTAGTTTCACTGGGATGCAGCACATAAATAAGGCCGGATACCACTCTCACCAAGGTAAGGAGACCTCAAGCTGGAGAACAAGCCCAGCCCTGATGTCACTCCCACTGGAGGGTTTTCCCTCGTCTGCAGGCCAGGGAGGTAGATGCCCTGCTCTTCTCTGTGCTCTTAGGTGCTTTCTGTTCTACCACAGTCATTACCATGCTAATTTGTAATTTGTACAGTTTTATAGGACTATATTGTAATACTATGAACCTGTTTACCTCTCCAGCTGGACCGAAAGACGGGGATTATGCCTTTATTCATTTCTGAATTCTCAGTTTCTGGAGCCTGAGGTAGACACTCCTAATATCTGTGCCTCCTTTCTCCTTCAAAGCTCCTGGGAAGAGGACACGTTCCCCCGTGCCTTGAAGTGAATGAGGTCATACGACTTGCTCCAGCCAATCGGATGTCAGCAAAACACCCTTCAGAGAGGTGTATTTAAATACCCTTGTGGAGTTCTCCATTCTTTCTTCACATTTCGCAGTCATAGTGGAAGGTGATGATGATGCAGAAATGTCCTACGATGGAAGCAGAGCCACCACATGGAGGACAGCTCCTGGTGATGAGCACCCAGACACAAAACGGTCTTTCAGTGAATGAGAAATAAACGTCTATGGTGTTAAGCCGCAAAGATTTTGTGGTATTTTTGTTATTGCAGCAAAACCTAGACTATCCTGACAAATCAGATGATAGGTACCTTACGTAGATTTTTAGAAGAAAGAAAAGATATCAGGAAATGCAAAAGTGAGGATGACTCACTGGACTGCAGTCTGGGATTATTATGAAGCTGCCTGTGGTGAAAGAACTGATTAACAAAATCATTAATCCACTTTATTTTGTCATCTGTCCAGCCTTGTACTCCCAAAGCTAACTGCTTAAATGAAGGTTCTACATTTATTACTGCCATTAAGGAATGAAACTGATTTTGCATTTCACAACCTTAGTTCTCACCAGAGCAATACCTTCTTGTACACATCTTTTGGACCAAGATAGAAGTCTCTATTTAAAGGAGGTAGTTTGGAAAATGAAAACTAATTAGAAAACAATGTTTGTAAACTCTGCATCCCCCAGTGCAGACCAGTGAGACAGTGGTTATCCAAGCCCATGCAAAAGTTCTTCTCCTGGGAAGTTAAGGAAGAGAGGTAGATAAAACTGCTGTAAGAGCTTAAATCACCTAAAAAAGAGGGAACCTTTAACATGTAAAAGTGGGTTTGAATCACCCAGATTTCTAAAAGGGGCTTGTGGCATCCTCGTTTATATGAAACAGCCCTCAGCTGGGGCCAGGTGAATGTAAAAGGATGAAGAAGCAGGAGGGCTGTGCAGGGAAGCATGGAGAGCAGACAATAGGGAGAGCTGATTCACGGAAGATGAGCTGGGAGCACAGCCCACCAGAACAGCCTTAGGGAACAAAGCTGGGGGAGGAGGAGGGAAAAGCAGGCCCTGTGGAGCCAAAGGCAACCAAACTGATAATGAAGATGCCTAGCTCATCCCAAGGAAGTGAGTAAGGAGGTGAGTCCTTAAAATACCAGAGAGGGCTCCCAGAGATCTCCTGGGGCCAAACCAGAGATGGAGATACAGCAAGAGAAAGGCTCTCTCCCCAGGGAGGAGCATAGGGAGGACCCCGACCCTAGGAGGTGGAAACAAAGCAGATCAGCAAGAACCATCCTCATCCCACGATGCGAGACTGGAAAAGAAGCCTATGATGGGGCCCCCCTCCTCCATGCCGGCCTCCTCCTTGTTCCCTGGACAGGATATGGCCTCTCTGAGGATCATCTGCACTAGGAACCCCCTTATTCCCTCAGGTCAATTTTCACTAACAGTTGACATTCACACATTACCATGTCAAGGCAGCCTCCATCCAGGAATTCACCATGGCCTTCCTGGTGGACTTGGGATCCTCTCCTCTGTGTCTTATCTTCTCAGGGTGTCCAGCCACCAAAACCTCAGGATAAATAACTAGAAAGGAGGGAAAATTCAGGAGAAACAAACGGCTCATGTACCTGAAACCTGTGCCACGTAACACGAGATGATTCACCAAGATTTGCCTCAATTGTGTAAGGTCACACTCCCAACTCCCTCCCAAAGTCATGTTTTCTGACACAAAGGTATATGAAAACACAGAAAGAAGAGGGAAAAAATTCCAGAATTCATTTTTCCTCGAGAGCTTTTCTTCTTCCTAAAGAATTGTAACAACAGAAAATCTGAGCTCAAGGACCTGTTTTATCTTTAAACCATTTAAGACAAAGTATTAAGACAAATGAAACACAAAGTGCAATCAAGATTGCCGGGAGAAATATCAATAACCTCAGATATGCAGATGACACCACCCTTATGGCAGAAAGTGAAGAGGAACTAAAAGCCTCTTGATGAAAGTGAAAGTGGAGAGTGAAAAAGTTGGTTTAAAGCTCAACATTCAGAAAACGAAGATCATGGCATCCAGTCCCACCACTTCATGGGAAATAGATGGGGAAACAGTGGAAACAGTGTCAGACTTTATTTTTCTGGGCTCCAAAATCACTGCGGATGGTGACTGCAGCCATGAAATTAAAAGACACTTACTCATTGGAAATAAAGTTATGACCAACCTAGACAGCATATTCAAAAGCAGAGACATTACTTTGCCAACAAAGGTTCACCTAGTCAAGGCTATGGTTTTTCCTGTGGTCATGTATGGATGTGAGAGTTGGACTGTGAAGAAGGCTGAACGCCGAAGAATTGATGCTTTTGAACTGTGGTGTTGGAGGAGACTCTTGAGAGTCCCTTGGACTGCAAGGAGATCCAACCAGTCCATTCTGAAGGAGATCAGCCCTGGGATTTCTTTGGAAGGAATGATGCTAAAGCTCAAACTCCAGTACTTTGGCCACCTCATGCAAAGAGTTGACTCATTGGAAAACACTCTGATGCTGGGTGGGATTGGGGGCGGGAGGAGAAGGGGACGACAGAGGATGAGATGGCTGGATGGCATCACTGACTCGATGGACATGAGTCTCAGTGAACTCCAGGAGTTGTTGAGGGACAGGGAGGCCTGGCGTGCTGCGATTCATGGGGTCGCAAAGAGTCGGACATGACTGAGCGACTGATCTGATCTGATCTGATCTGATTAAGACAAACTTTACTACCCACCCCTACCAAAAAACTCTAAAAGCTGTTGAACAGTTTCAACCTGGGCATAAGATTTCAATATAAAAGAACTGATAAACATACAGAATTGGTACAAGTCTGTGCTATGGTCCTGCTTCATGGTGAGGGTACTGCAGAGGGTGATGTAGCTGAGGATCAAAACCATGAACAGCATTTTTCATCTTATTGATATGCCCATCACTGGAACCCATGGACAAAGGAACTGAAGGCGTGGTTATTCTATTCCACTAGTTGTTACTTTGTGAATGTAGTTCTGGCAGGCACTTCAGAATATGTTCAAAATACTGTGACAAAACGGAGCAAGATCCAAGTGCCGCAGAAAGACCTTATGACCCCTGTGTAGAGGCTAACAACACTAGGGGTGTCTGGGGAAACGGCAGGGGCAGGAGAGGAAAAAACAAACTGTTAGGCAACTGTCGAAGAGGAACGTACGTTCTTCATTAAAAAACTCCTCTGAACCCTCGCCGTGCAAGTTTACGCTTAGGGGTGACACTTGGGTCACATTCTAGCAGTTGTAGCTTCTCACCCAGGGACCTCTTGGGACCTTCTGTGATTGATCCAGAATCAATTTAAAGACCCCTTTCCTGCACTCCTCACCTCTTATTGTCTTATTCAGTCACCAAGTCATGTCCACCTCTTTGGGACCTCATGGACTGTAGCACACCAGGTTGCCCTGTCCTTCACTATGTCCCTAAGTTTACACAAATTTATGTTCATTGAGTCAGTGATGCCATCCAATGATCTCATCCTCTGACATCCCCTTCTCTTACCGTCAATATTTCCCAGCATCAGGGGCTTTTCCATTGAGTCAGCTCTTCACATCATGTGGCCAAAGTACTAGAGCTTCAGCTTCAGCATCAATCTTTCTAATGAATATTAGGGGTTGATTTCTTTTACAATTGACTAGTTTGACCTTCCTGCAGTCCAAGGGACTCTCCAGAGCCTTCTCCAGCACCACAATTCGAAAGCATCACTTCTTCAGTGCTCAGCCTTCTTTATGGTCCAACTCTCATGTCCGTACATGGCTACTGGAAAAACTATAGCTTTGACTATAAGGACCTTTGTTGGCAAAGTAATGTCTCTGCTTTTTAATATGCTGTCTACGCTGGTCATAGCTTTCCTTCCAAGGAGCAAGTGTCTTTTCATTTCATGGCTGCAGTCACCATAGGCAGTGATTTTGGAGCCCCTTGACATAAACTTCACCACCAATTGCCCATTCCACTCATGATGTTCTTTTCATCCAAGGCTACACCTTCTACCATCACTCTTCCCATCTTTTGGGAGCTCTTCCTTCCACTCCAGTATCAATCAAGGATCCTCTCAAAAGACAGCCTATCAAAGGTGTGTGGGCAAGGTTCCGAGAGCCAGCAGGAGAGGTTACAGAACATAGGGGTTGGGAATGACAAGCCTTTAACAGCCACAGGCAGGAGGGACCAGGGAAGACACAGGTCTACTGGAGACGGGAGAGAGCTGAAGTAATGGAGGAGAGGCTGCCCTGTTGAAGCTGGTAACAGACAGGCACAGGCACTGCCGGCACTACACAGAAAAGGAGAAGCGGCAGAGGGCACAGACACCCACCCCTGACTCCGCTCCTCCCCTGGCCTTCCAGTGACTGAACCCAAACCAAAGCCACATGGCAGGAGCCCCAGTGATGACTATCCAGAGGGCAGGCTCCAAGGTGTAGACTGGAACGAAACAGAGAGGACAGGGGATGGACAGAGAATCAGTAGGCCAGCTGCCAAGGGCCCTTTGTGTTTCAAATGCTCATGACTTTTTCAACTGCCAGTTACTCTGTGGAAACCAATCAGGGGTAGTTTCCAGTATTATTAATTCTAATTAAGTTCTTATAGTCATGGTCTTCCATCTTGGCTTGTCCTTCCATCATGAAGGTGGCAAACAGAACAGCAGGTAGACTCCTGGCCTCAGAAATTTTCTGACATTGAAGGGAATCAAATTTTTAAGGCCCTTTTGACTGGTGTTTAAGTGTGGTCCGTGTCCCAGAAGCATCAGCATCACCTGGAACTGCACAGAAATGCAGATTCTTGGGCCCCATCCATGACGTATGGAATCAAAGTCTCTAAGACTGGGGCCTGGGAATCTGTGCTTTAAAAAGCTCTCAGGGATTCTCATGTATGTATATGCTACTGTTTGAGGAGTCCTCCTTTAGACCCCATCTTTGACATTTTAGGGGGGACGACCATGGATATCCTATCAGAGATGCTTCAGGTGTAAGGAGCCCTTGACCCTGAACTTCCTCACTACAACCTTTAGCAAGATACCGATGTCTGAGCCTCCATTTTCCTACTTAGTTGCGGTCACTATAGCCAATAAAATCTATTTCAGCTTTTCCAAGGGCTTGATCTTGAAATCCCTCAGATTTGTCATTTCAGGAGACAATGATGATGGCAGCGATGACAACAGCAGCAGCTCACACTAAGCCTTCTCCACAAAACCAGTTTCGTCTGAAAAGTGCTGTGCATTTTAACCTGCTTCCTCTCCTTCCCTGTGAGGTGGGCACTATCTTTGCTTCACAGAAGTGGCCTATGGAAAAACTCAGTAACTTGTTTTGTCTGTATAAGAAAGGAATACCTACTTCAGAGCTATGAACACAGTATGAGAAAGCATTCTGCAAATATAAAGCCTTATATAAATGACAGCAGTGTGAACAGCCAGCTACTGATGAACTGACCCTGTGGAGTTTCATTAAGCTCTAACTTCGTGGGATATTTGAAGTAGATTAGAATACAACTAGCAGGCTTCTTCTTATTTTAAAAAAAGTCATGTGCCAAGAAGAGTAGAAATTTCAGCGTTTCAGCGGGTGCTATTTGAAGATTTTTCATAAATTTGAAACAGTAGAGGAAAACAAATATTGATGCTAATCTGAATCTAAAAAATAGCTTTCCCTGATGACAAGAAACAGCAACAAACCTCTCACCTAAAAGAAGATAAAACCACCTGGTAAACTCTCCCCAGATACAAAGGGCTGCTGACACAAGTTCTCTTCTGACTCCTCTCCCAGAATTCTGTTTATGGCCAAACAAATGATTTAATCTTCTGGAAACAAATTCATAGGTAACATCATTTTTACTCTTTTGATATGATGGATTCTCGATTTAATCAGAATCTTCCTCCTTCAAATGTTCTTTCTATTAAATCATTATCTTCCACTCTCTAACTCCAGAGATGAGGTGACTATTAAGACCCATCTTTCCCTCTGCCTAAAACATGCCCCCAAAGTGTACTGGGGGTTGAGCTGGCATCTCAATGGAGAAAGACCTTGGCTGTACAGACAGGGGCCAAGAAATGAAAACTGGTCCCCTCTGCCACCATCAACTGCATGATAGAATACCAGCATTCCATTTTAACTTGAAAGGTTATCTGACTTATTCACACAGCCGGTAAATGACAAAACATAAGAAAAAAAAGTCTTTTCTATTATAACAAAGCCAAATTCTATTTCAATGGATTGAAACAGGCATCATACTTCCCCTACTCTCTAAAAGCAACATCACACAGTTTCTTTTTTTTTCCCTACAAAAGATCTCATACCTATACATAAATTCACAACACAGTATGATGGAGTGTACCATTTGTAGCGCTTGTTCTTTACAGTCAACATTTAGAGTGTTAGACCAAGCAGAAGTGATAAGCTGTTCACCTCCCTCAATAGCAGCAGGAGAGAGTACAACAAATTTACAGTCAGCACCAGAGGCAAAAGTGTTAGGCAATCACAAGTATTTGCGTGTACACCTCAGAACAGCTGCAGGTAAATGATCTGACAAGGTCAAATTCGACTGAACAGCAAAAGCACCAACGGGGCTGCAGTGAGTTGCTAGACCAGTTAGAAAAAAATACAGGAAGACAACCAGCTAGATTGCAGAAGCCCTGGGTTTCTGGACTCTAACTTTAGAAAGGTTTGTTTCGCCTGTATTAGAAATCCTGAATTATGTTTTTTCTACAGATAACACAAATGGTACAAAAAGCAAAGAAAAGCACTTTACAAGGGAGAGGCCAAAGCCTCATGAAAAAAGCAAGTAAAACATAAAAAAGATTAACTGAGTCCCAGAAGGTAAGATCTGCCATCTTCCCACACAGTGTACAGTGACTCAAAGACAAAGTCTAAACTCTATCGGCATTTGTGTATATTCATGGCTGTTAGTTTCAAAAAAATAAGAAATTCATATGGGAAGTTTACCTTTTAAATTTTATGGGAAAAAAAAAACTGAAGGGAACCAATAATAAACTTTCTATAATTTCACCTTCAACATTATTTTAAAGATAATACTTTTTGTAGGAAAAAATTTATATGTATTCTCCTCTGTCATTTAAAGCATTACCTAAGCAATTATCAGTGCTCAGATAAATTGTTAATGCACTCATTAAAATTTTCACACTTCATGAATAGATATGGATTTTGTTTGTATTGGGATTCCCTGGTGGCTCAGATGGTAAAGAATCTGCCTGCAATGTGGAAGATCCAGGTTCGAGGGAACGGCTACCTGTTACCGTATTCTCACCTGGAAAATTTCACAGAGGAGCCTGGAGGGCTACAGTCTACGGGGTCACAAAGAGTCGGACACAACTGAGTAACTAACACTTTGTTCGTATGCATTATTTTATTTTTTTAACAGGAGAAAATCAAACAAAAGTTTAGTAACACGCATACATGGGAAAGATCCAGAAGTGAGTGACCTGGATGCACGATTTTAAAGCTGTGATTTACTTTGCTATGTCGACAGATAAACTATGCAGCTACATTTAAAAAGTAAAACATGGCTTATTACAGCTTTAATTTAAGACATCAAGATTTCAAGATGGCATGCATGCTAAGTCTCTTCAGTCGTGTCCACTCTGTGCAACCCTATGGACTGTAGTCCTGCAGGCTCCCCTGTCCATGGGATTCTCCAGGCAAGAACTGGAGTGGGTTGCCATGCCCTTCTCCAGAGGATCTCCCTGACCCAAGGATCAAACCTGCGTCCCTTATGTCTCCTGCATTGGCAGGCTAGTTCTTTACCACTATCTCCACCTGGGAAGCAAATTTTAACATACACTATCAATTTAATAATAGTTTCGAAATGAAAAAAGTTTTATTCCATTAAATGATCATATTAATTTAACAAACATCCCTATTTCAAAAGTAATAAAATGAAAAAGAGAAAGAGATTGTAATCAAGAAAATACATTCTCTTATTTGGAGAAAGGATGCAGCAGAATAGGTAAACCTTGGAATACAGAGCCAGATTTCCTGGGTTCAAAGCCCAGCTTCTCCACTTAATAGGTGATCTCAGGCAATCTAGCCAGCATCTGTGAACCTCATTCTCCACTTCAGACAAGACGACGACAAAGAGAATATCAGTCATACACAGCTGTTATGAGGGTTCAGTGATTAATGTTCTTAAAGTACCTCAAACAACCCCAAGAAAGTACCTCAAACAACCCGAGATGATGAATGTTACATGAGAATTTGTTAAATAATAACAATTATCATCACCACGGCCACCACCTCCCAGGACTCACTGAAGCTTTTGCTGCATTGAGGTGAATAAATTTCCAATTCAACCAGCCATTAAAATGCTTTAATTTGGGGAAATATTTACCGACTGAGCACCTGACACTATGCCAGATTTTTAGAGGAAGGAAAGATGAAAAGTAAAATAATTACAGAACCATGGTACTGCTTCTAGAAGAAAGGCCTTCTAACTAGGGGTGTGTGGTGACCCAGGCTTCAGAACATCCACAAGCCCTCTGAAATGAGGTGCAAAATTATGCCTGCACATGCTTTTTTCTAGGGTGCCACCCCAGATTCCAGCAAAGGCCTGGGATTGTGGTGGGGGGGGGAAGTAGAGAGCTATTTGTTTCAGGTAATCACATCCATTAAAAGATAAATGGGCCAAAGCTTAATTTTAGTAAAAGACACTTGTGTATTCTCAATGACTTGATTCAATTGTAAATGGATTCTTTTACTTTGATAGGTACGCATAGTTCCCACTTCCTAATCAGATGTTTCTTAAATATCAAACAAGTCACCATCAGAAATGTAAATCCTGGGTTATCAGAAACTCATTCTACCTCTTCTTCCAGTCTTCTAGAAAAGGAAGCTACTTGCTTTATATAAATCTCCAAGTTTATTTGCAATACGCAGCCAGTCAGTTTCCAAATCTCCAGAGCAATGGCTTCCCGAATGAGTCATCCTAAACCTTCCTGTTTCTTGAACAATGGCTGGTATTGCAGAGGGATGACAAACAGCTGCTGCTGCTCAAGCCATCACCAAACCTTGCAAGTGGATAAAGACGAATCCTGGAAGCCATTTGCTTAAGACACTGGAAAGAAAGTAAGCTGTGTTTTGCACTAAACTTGAAATGCCTAGGGCACCCCTCGTTTTATATAAATACCACACACTAAGGGATTCTACCACTGGAGTTCCTTGGGGTACCCACTGTTTCAGTGCTCAACATGTCATAATTACATCCATGTCTTAGACAACAGGGTACAGTGGCTCAGTGGTAAAGAATGGACAGAGGAGCCTGGCAAAGCTACAGTCCATGCGGTCACAAAGAGTTGGACATGACCTGGCGACTGAGCGAGCATGCACACAGACATACACACACACACACACACACTTAGACAACATGGTTTTGCAGAAAGGCCACACAGACTGTAATCAGATAGTCCTGGGCCCCACTCTGACTGCACTACTTCTTACCTGGGTGATCATGGAAGGCTATTAAACCTCTCTAGATGGTAATTTTCTCAAAGTTGAAAATACCTTCTCCTTTTAGAGGACTACTGACATTTCAATCTGATAAAGACATGCCAGAATCCACGATATTGTCCCTGAACTCTCCCTTTTCCATATGGACTTATAAATAAATGATTTATTATAACAATAATTAACCATGGTGGGGGCAGCCATTGATTTTAACTACTTTGCCTTCCCATAAAATCTTATAACCTCTCACAAAGTACTCCTTGATAACATAGTGTTACTAGCATGATCAGTATTCCTAACCAGGGTTGTTATGCAACATTGAGGCAAAAAGAAAGTCACAAGCGCTCAGAGTCATCCCCAGTGACTTTTCTCCCACCTTTCCTTCTATTTTTAGCTTCACAAGTTACCAATTACTGCCAAGTCCATTTTAGACAGTGCAAGTGTGAACCTCAGACTGTTTTGTTATGGTATCAGTATTTAGACACTACCTAAAATATTCACTCTATGTTAGGACACCACGATTTTTAAAAACTTGGAAACTGACACTGCATACAAGAGCAAAATTTTTTATGCCTAGATTTCCATAAATATGTCTATGTAAGTCCATTTGCTTAGAATAAGCATACAGCTGGGGAAGAAAACATTTAAGCTGCAAGGTGCCCAAAGCTTCCCAGACATTGCCTCTATTCTCAGAAAAACCTGACCCACAGTGTATCTCACAACAGCGGAAGAAAATGAGGCTTCAAGAGCTCAGAGAATAACATGCGAGGATAGAGAGTAGTGGCCCTGCAACTCAAAGTTTGAGCTGGCCAGAAGTCACTGTTTCTTAAATAAGACCAACACGTGCTGTCCTATCTGATCTGACTCACCTTTCCTGGAAGATGCATGCCTCCTTTAATGACCTTTATCTTCTGACAGGCTACCATAAGCAGATAAGAGTAGGGAGGATGAATTCACAAACTGTTTGGATTGATGACGATAGGCCTGCGAGTTTTTTGCTTAGGACACACTGACTTCGAACTTTAATCTTAGTAACTATTAGTTACTATACACACCTATAACCACAGCATTTCCCCTCCCCCGACCTCTCCACCTCAATCCCAGGAGGACCACAAGCCCTTGTGTGCTCCAATGACAGAAAAGTTAATGTGTGGCATTATCAACAGCATGTACTGACCATTCTCAAGAGGGGTAAGGTCATACCAGCAGGTACTATAAAGCCTATGGGCATTCATTGGAAAAGGTCCTGATGCTGGGAAAGACTTAGTCAGGAGAAGGGGACAACGGAGGACGAGACGGTTGGATGGCATCACCAACTCAATGGACATGAGTTTGAGCAAACTTGGGGAGATGATGAAGGACAGGGAAGCCTGGCGTGCTGCAGTCCACAGGGTCACAAAGAATTTGACACTGCTGAGTGACTGAACAACAACAACAATGGACATTTAGGGGAAAAAAAAATAGACCCTAGGTCCTCAGTGCATTTGAGAGTCAATTCAGGACATGGACTATGGAACCAGACTGGCTGCATTCAAACCTCCCTTATCCCGCCCACTCAGTGATCTTGGGCAAGTTACCTCTAGGTTTCAGTTTTCTCATTTGTGTGTGTGTGTGTATGTGAGTGTGGGGGTGTGTGTATGTGTGAGTGCACACAAGTGCACTCAGTTGTGTCCAACTCTTTTTGACCCCATGGACTGTTGCCGACCAGGCTCCTCGGTCCATGGGATTTTCCAGGCAAGAATACAGGAGTGGGTTGCCCTGTCCTCCTCCAGGGGAATCTTTCTGACCCAGGGATTGAACCCACATCTCCTGCATTGCATGCGGATTCATCACCACTGCACCACCACCTGAGAACCCCCTTCCTCATCTGTAGAATGCAAATAAAAGCATCTATCACAGAGGCTTGTAGTGACCGTTAAAAGTTTATACCAGAACCTACAAGGCACATAATTAAGTGCTATGAAGTGTTAGCACTGATTTTAATTTAAATACAAGGAAGAAACTACATGCTTTGCCTATGAGATATGTGTATAAAATGACTATAAGTTGGCCATACTGGTATAACTTGGAGCAGAACGTGTTTCTCGATCGACAAAGTCTTATTTCCAGCGGAGGAGGGTGGTAAGCCAGGCCTGAAGCATTCCAGCTCAGACACAGGAAATGGGCAGCCTTGTTCTTCTTTGAGAGGGAGTCACCAGGGTGGGATTCAATCTCTGGGTTGGGACGATCCCCTGGAGAAGGAAAAGGCAAATATCCACTCTGATATTCCTGCCCAGGAAATCCCATGGACAGAGGAGCCTGGTGGGTTACAGTCCATGGGGTTGCAAAGAGTTGGACATGACTGATCACAGGAGATGGTGATGGACAGGGAGGCCTGGCGTGCTGCAATTCATGGGGTTGCAAAGAATCGGACACAACTGAGCGACTGAACTGATCACACACGTGCATCAGGGTACAGGCTGTAAATGAAAAAGAGAGAACTTCCAGTTTCTCAGGTCTGAAGAGCCACTGAGACCCTGCCTGAGTGAAGAGTGGCTGAAGGGAAGAGGTCAAGGCAGAGAAAATTGATCCAAAGGCTGAGAATCATAGGAAGACTTGGGTGAACAGTCAAACTGGCACGACCGGTGAATCATTCTGATTGAGGTAAATGAAACAGATTTCAAGAAGATGAAGAAAGTGGTGGAACACTGCAGAAAATATTCCAGCAGCCAAAGCCCAAAATAAGGTAGCCCCAGCGCTCCAACAGTATATATAGAAAGAAGGAATGTAGCTACCAGTTATTTCATTAGAGGGAAAAAATGACAGTCTTAGAAACAGCCTGATGAGAAGAATTTTTAATGAAACAAAAACTTAAGATGAAAGACTTAAAAAGAAGGTTAAAAAAAAAAACTCAACCACTATGAGAGGCAAAAGTTGAGGGACATGAATGGTTTTCAGAAGAAAAAAAATCAGTACTCCTTGGGAAAATGGCTGATTTGGAGTCTGGACCAGGAAATGGGAAAAGATATGCTTAGAATAACTTGTGCTGAAAAGGAAGAAAGGTATCAGAGACTACTAGGGCCTTTTAAGAAGTACGCAGGAGATAAATAAAAACTGAGCATCAAAAAAAGACTATTGCCTTCAATGGGTTGAAACAAATTTACAAACAACTTACAAACAAATCTAAGATCTTACTGATACTTGAAAAAGAAAAAAAACTCACTGGTTGCTAGGGCATTAAATCATAACTCAGAAAATTGATAAAAGGGAAAAAAAATCAAGCCTTTCCCTTGTCCTTCCTATACAATCTTTTTTTCAGAAGACCCAAGTAGTTCATGAGGGTAAATTTTTTATTTTTCGAGAGTAAATTCTTTATAGACAGAATTCCAACTGATAAATGCAAGAGGAATGATAGGTTTAGATCATCATTTTGCAACCTCTGATGAAATGGATCTGGGTTACAACTATCAGGGGTGTTACAATCATTAGGCGAAAGGTAGAAAGGTAAGTTAACCCCACCTGAACCCACTAATCACTCTTGTTATCTCAAGCAGGGACACATTCAGGCATCATGCCTCTCGTGATGCGATGCAACAGATTATACACAGTAATACCTACCAAGAATGCTCGATCTTAAGTCTGAATCTAATCAAGCCACTACATCTCACTGCCAGATTACAGGAAACATGGAAAATAAATGAACAAACTAGACAACATCACAAGTAAGAAGTGACCCCAGAAGTGGACATTCTACTTGACAAACGACCTGCTGTCTCCATCACATCAAAGGCATGAAAAAAGAAACGGGGGGAGGAGATGGTTATAAAATAAAACAGATTTGAAAACCTAACAACCAAACACAATGCATGGACCTTAATTCCTGGTTGCAACCAATCATAAGTGAAAAGACATCTCTGAGAAAAATTAAATATGGGAATTATGTTAAGGAATTATTATTAAAATTTTAGGCAAGAAAGGCACACTTTTTTTTTAAGGAACAAAGTCCTTATCAGAGATGTAAACTGAAACACTAGAGTGAGATGACACAATATTTAGGATTTTGTTTTAAAATACACCAGTCCCTCACAAAAGAAAAGTGGGGAAAAGAGAAATAAGTGAAATGAAATTGATAAAATGTTAATAGCTAAAGATAGGAAGTAATTACATTGTTCTTTCATAATGTCCCCAACACAAAGTTAAAAAAGAAAATTAAATGGTTTTGGTGTAAATTCAATCTGTCCCTTATCTTAGCAGTGATTTTTTAGGAGGCAGTAAGAAAAAGCTAGTCATTCCACCTAGCCTAAAGAGGTGCAAAGAGTCTTAATCAGCTTGCATTCTGAATTCAGTATGACAATAAGTGACTGAACCAAGGAACCAGGAGTTCTATAGTAACAATCAAATGTCAGCTTATATTCTCCCAATAAGAGACAGCCTACAAGCCACCTGGGTTGGGCAACACAACTCACAAAGAGCTTATCTGATGACAGTTGATGTCAGATTGTTAAGATCTGGGACAGCCCAAGGCAGCATGGGCAAGGGCCACACAGATTCCTAAATCAGATCTTGGTCAATACAGAAATTGCAAACTTTCCTACCAGCTTATGTAATACACAAAGCTACTTTCTTACCAGTGGTAATGAATCTGTGCTAACTTGTCCCTATAATCACTCAGCTATAATCCAGAAGTACAGCTCATGACATACAGAACTAAAGGTCCACACAAAGAGCTTAGCCATGATTTACTTGCATTAATATCACTGCCCTAACCAAGGGGCTAACCACATGACCCCAGGTGTTTACAAGTCACCCACTGGTTTGATACACACTGCTTGTGTTTTTCTCTTTCCTTCAAACACTTCTGTTATGGACTATTTGTGTTCCCCCAAAATTAATGAAGCCATAAGCCCCAAGATGCTGGTATCTGGAAGGCCTGTGGGAGGTACTAAGGGTGAGATAGGTCATGAGGGTGCTGTCTCCATGATGGAATTAGTGGCCTTATAAGAAAAGGAGAGAGATCGAAGAATCAGAACAAAAAATTCTAAAATTTGTATGAAAATACAAAAGACTCCAAATAGTCAAAGCAAGTTTTAAGAGAGAGAACAAAGCTCCAGGTATCACATACCCTGATTTCAAACAGTTTATATTGCAAAGGTACAGTCATTAAAACAGTATGGTACTGGTACAAAAAGAGATACACAGATGCCAGTATCTATATCAAAACAATGTGGTACTGGCACATAGAGAACTCAGAAATAACCCATGCTTATACAGCACACTGCTGCTGCTGCTGCCGCTAAGTCACTTCAGTCGTGTCCGACTCCGTGTGACCCCATAGACGGCAGCCCACGTTAATCTATGACAAATGAGGAACATACAACAGAGGAAAGACAGCCTCTTCAATAAATAGAGTTGGGAAAGCTACAGGCAAAAGAATCAAACTGGACCACTTTCTAACACCATATACAAACTCCAAACAGATTAAGGACTTACAAACATAAGATCTGAAACCATAAAACTCCTAGAAGAAAACATAGGCAGTACACTTTGCTATCAGTCTAGCAATACTTTTTTGGATCTGTCTCCTCAGGCAAGGAAAACAAAAGAAAAAATAAACAAAAGGGGCTACATCAAACTAAAAGGCTTTTTCACAGTGAAAGAATCCATCAACAAAACGAACAGGCAGCTTACTGAATGGGAGTACGTAAACTTTTTGCAAATGATATACCCAACAAGGAGTTGATCTAAAATACGCAAACAACTCATACAACTCAACACCAAAAACAAAAAATGGGCAGAGGACCTGAAGGGACATTTTTCCAAAGAACATAAGCAGATGGCCAACAGGCATATGAAAAGATGCTCAACATCACTAATCATCAGGGAAACGAATCCAAAACCACAATGAGATATCGCCTCACAGCTGTCACAACGACTATCATCAAAAAGACAGCAAACAGCAAGTGCTGGGGAGGATACACAGGAAAGGGAATCCTGCCGTACCACTGGTTAAGGTTATAATCGGCACTGTCACTATGGAAAACAGGATGGAGATCCCTCAAAAAATTAAAATAGAACTACCATATGATCCAGGAATCTCACACATGGGTATTAATCCAAAGTAAACAAAAACCCTAATTGGAAAAGATATATGCACCCCTATGTTCTCTGCCACGCTATTACACCAGCCAAGATATGGAAGTAAGTGAAGTGTCTGCTGATGGATGAATGGATCAAGAAGATGGGGTATATACATATAATGAAAGATGACTCAGCCATTAAAAAAAATGAATTCTTACCATTGGTGACAACCAATCCATTGGATGGATCTAGAGGGTATTATGTTAAGTGAAATAAGCTAGAGAAAAACATACTGGATGATCTCACTTACATATGGAATCTAAAAACCAAAACAAAATCAAAGTAGAGATACAGAGAATAAACAAGTGATGGGGGTAGCACAAAACAGGTGAACAAGAATAAGAGGTATAAGCCTCCAGTCGTAAAATACATAAGCCATGAGGATGTCATATACAGCATAAGGAATATGGTCAATAATACTGTAATAACTTCGTATGGGAACAGATGGTAACTAGCATTACATCATTACGTCATTTTCTAATGTACGCAAATACCAATCAGTATGTGGTACACCTGAAACTAACATCATATTGTATGTCAACTATATTTCAGTTTAAAAAAAGAAAAAAGAGAGAGAAGGCCATCTCTTTTCCTCCACGGGCACCAAGGAATGGTCACATCAGGACAAAGAGGGACGGTGACTGTCTGCTGGCCAGGAAGTGTTCTCACCAGAAACTAAATATGCAGGCACCTTGATCTTGCACTTCTCAGCCTCCAAAACTGTGAGAAAACACGTTTCTGTTGTGTAAGTCTATGGTATTTTTTTTATGGTAGCCTGAACAAACTAATACATATTTCACCTATTTTTCTCTTTCTTTCAAACCCTTTCCAACTCCTTTGATGGGAAGGTTCCATGATCACAAAGGTGGTTCCAAAGCCAAAGGAGGGAAAACAGTTGAAAATTATGGGTTTCCAATGTCAGAAAACTTGACAATCTTCCCCCAATTTAAAAAAAAAAAAAAAAAACTGGCCCTGCACTTATGAAATGTATTTGGAATGTCACAAGGAGAACTAATACAATATTAGAACCAAAGAAGGGCTAATAAAGTATATCTTATTTGAAGTAACCACATTCAAAATAATTAATAAGAGTAAATATGTATTTTGGCAAGGTACACCACAACATCCCAGACAGGGGGAAATTCAAGTCTCTATGCAGAAGAACACTCCAGATCTATTTACACAGAAACCCTGGGCGATCCTCCTCACAGACTGCCTGGCTGCCCTCATGTCCTCAGTATTCTGTGCAGTGAAAAAATAACTATCAAGGGTAACAGGAATACGATTTAACCTACTTTTCCCTAGACTCCTGGAAAGTCTCTAACTCTGATTTTTGTGTTTATTTAGCTATCATATCTTTGGGACACATTTCCTCACTTTCTTTGTACCCTGTACACCACATGGTAAGGTCATTTGCAGTAATTCCTAAACTCCCCTGGTCATTTGACCTAAAGATGTCCTATTACTGCTCAGCTAATCCTCAAAACATCCTTCTAAGGTAGATCATGTACAGTCATCTCTATGTGGGAAGAATTCTTAGGGAAGGAGGTACACAGCCTAGAAAGGCCAAAGACTCAACATTAATTCAGACCCTTTCCTGCCCAAAGGAAGCCATACTAAACCCAGTGTTTCTCCCTAACGCTCAAGTTTCACAAACCTATCTTTCAAGAGCTGGAAGTCCCCCAGCAAGATCTTTTAAGGCAGACAACCACTTCTTTTCAAAATTGCAGACCAAAATGTCTACCTTGTGGTACCTTCTTGGTAATGTCTCCTTAATGATGCAAAAATTTTAAAAGCTAAGTAAAACCTCCCAAAGGTGCCCAAGGCCTTGGTAAGCAGGGACACCCGTAAGTCAGTAGTGCCTGCTGAGTGACTTATGAGAGATCCCAGGCCGTCCCGCTTCTCTTAACCACAAAACATGTCTGACCTGCTCGGGCCATTAGATGCACTTAGAACCCAACGAGGGACACTCCTCCACCAGGAAATCCTACCGAACACACCAGCAGGAAGTCAATATTTAAGATTCTGGGGGCGTCGCCGAGAACTAAGTGCTGGCGACTGGAGAGCCCAGGAGCTACAGATCGCCCCGGAACTTCCAACTCCGGCGTCTGTCCCTCGGCCGTGGCGGCGGCCAGAGCCAGTGTCGGTGCCCAAAGCTTGCAACGAGGCGTCCGACAGCAGTGCACACGTCTCATGCCTCCTGAAAACTGAGGTCCCGCGCTTGGGGCCTTGGGCTCGCTGTTGGGACAGGGCCGGCCGTTAGGCACCGGACACCTGCAGCTCCCCCTCTAGAGAAAGGCAAACGGCCCTTCTTCCGGCGATGCTCACGGTCCCGCGGCCAGAATCCAGGTGCGCTTGGGCTAAGTCAGGTGCACCTAAGGGAGAGGGAAACCGCCGCTCCGCGGGGGGCACCCCACGACCCCGCTTTCCCGGGCCCCTCTTCTGCCTAGTCCGGCACAAGCGCCCCACTCGCGGCACCTCCCCAACTTCCAGATGCCCTCCTCGGCCGCCCCGGAGGGTGGGCGCGGGCTCCACGTGCGCTCCTCCCACGCCCATTCCGGCCGCGCAAGACCCGGCCACTCACCCGGCCCCCAGCGGCGCTGCGCTTCCTCCGCAGGGTGAGCCCGCTCCGCAGCAGCGCCGGCAGGTCCCGCAGCCGCGGCCGCGGAGGCACCGGCAGCTGCTCACGCTCCGGCTCGCGCGCGCTGGGGCTGCGGCGCAGGGCGCCGTCCGCCGCCGCCACGGCCGCCACCGCGGCCAGAGCCGGGCTCTCGCACGGCGGCTGCATCTTGACGGAACCCACGGCCATCCTCATGCCCTGACGGCGGCAGTGGCACCGGCGGCTCTTCCCCGCGCTCGCCTCCGCGCGCCGTCCGCGCCTTCGCCAGGCAGCAAGAGGGCGCGACTGCGGCTCGGGCGCGGGGCGCGCTGCCAGCCGCTGCCCATTGGCGCGCGCCGCGGCCCCCGCCAGGCTCAGCCCCGCGCACCTCCCCCTCTCCGCCCAGGTGCGCCTGGCCCCGCCCCGCCCCGCCCTCGCCGCGGCACACCTCCGCCTGCGGACCCGGCCCCCGCAGCCACTCCCCGAACCTTGAGCACCGTCTCTTCCACAGGTGCGGATTCCCAGAATCCACCACCAAACCCACTCCACTGCCCGGCCCATCCCCCTACTCCCTTTAGGCTGAAAAGTCCCACTTCACCCCCTTTTCCTGCATGCCGGGCTCGACCTGAACTTCGACCCGTGAGCTAGGAAGTGGGGAACACCACCACCCCGCCGGGCGCACAAGGTGGTTTTGTTTTTTTTTTCCTCTTCACAGCCTGGCCCCAAATCGTAATTACTAATCCCAGAAATGGTTTTCGCCTAAGAACTTCGAAATAGGCTCTGTATTCTGCTACGAGTCAAAGAGCCCCCACGCTGTCCTCTCTTTGGCACATTCATCATTAAAGTCTAAAACTTTTGTTCATTATGATAGGTGTTGAGCAAAATAGATGCAAGTCTGGTGACCTGGAGGTGATTCTCTGTTAACAAGTTGGAACCTGACCTTCCCTGAAAGGCTGATGCGTGTGATGAATGTGCTTGGTAAAGCGTAAAGGCCTGCCGTGGTGTGAATCATTGTTTACACCATTCCAGGAGGCAGGAATTGTGGAGCCCTGGCAGCAAGACTCTTCCAACAGGGCCTTAGTCCAGATGGCTGTGAACCTTCACCTCCCAGATCAATCTGTCTTCAGCAAGGGGCAGCCAGTAGTTTTACTCCTTATCAGTAGGACACAGGGCTCCTATCTTTGCCTAAGACTTGCAAGAACTGAATAAAGTTACTCACCTTAGAAAAAAAAAGTTGACAACTAAGGATTACAAGGAATCAGGGCCCTTTGTTGGTTTATGTTGGTCTACCACTATACTCTCAGCCCTCATATGGCAGACAACTGGCAAATATATATGGAAATATGGCCATGCAAGGAAAAAAGAATGACCTGTGAACTCTGCCCTCAAGGATCTTAAGACTTCTTGTTCAGTTGCTAAGTTGATCCTGACTCTGTGACCCCATGGACTGCAGCACACCAGGCTTCCCTGTCCTTCACTATCTCCCAGTTTGTTCAAACTTAAGACTTGAGCCAGGACTAGATTACACATATAAAAAAAAACAAAGATATAGTGTTGTAGTCTTGGTAATTGCCAACTGAGTGTGAATAATGAGCACTGCAGCTCACAGGAGCAGGGAGATGCTTCTGGCCTGAGACAGGCAAAGAAAAGTCTATGAAGGGAGTTTGAGCTGTGCCCTCAAGCTGAGTGCGGAAGATTCAGTCAGGCAGAAAAGAGGATGTGGGTCCTTCAAGCAAGAAGGAAAAACATGAGAAAAACGCCAGAGGGGTAGGACACAGAACCTATTGGGCCCTGAATGTGTCCTACTGGTGGGAGAGAGGGATCCTGTGATGGAGGAGGAGAAAATATCAGAATAGATGCTGGTGACATATTGGGCGCCTTACATCCTATCATAGAAAGCTGTGCGTGTTTACTGGACATTACAGTACTCAGACATTACAGTTTCCAAATAACTATTACATATATTTATTCAAGGCTGAAATTCCACTTGTATGGACCATATAAGAGTGTACCAGCTTATATAATGTTCAAATATTTCTGCTCCCACTGGTAATTAGGCATTGCCTTGAGCCCCAATGTCATGAGCTTCCCTCATGACAGTCAGTAAAGAATTTGCCTGCAATGCAGGAGACCCAGGTTCAATTGCTGGGTCAGGAAGATCCCCTGGAGAAGGAAATGGCAACCCACTCCAGTACTCTTGCCTGGGAAATCCCATGGACAGAGGAGCCTGGCAGGCTACAGTCCATGAGGTTGCAAGAGTCAGATACGACTTAGCAACTAAAAAAACAAAAACAAAAACCACTGTCATACTCCATACTCCAGATTTCCTCCTGAAATACCAACTAAAAGTCCACTAGACCTTTGGTCCTGGTCCAGTAAAGGCACTCCAGGACACTTGTGGCTAGCAATCTCTCTGATGAGTGAAGGTTTGTGCCATGTCACCCCTGAGAACACCCTTGGAATCACACCATGAACCTACTCTGCTCTAAAACAGAACACACATGTTCTGACTCCTGGTCCAGATCCTTGGACTTCATGCTCTTTCACAGAGTTTCTTAGTGCAAGATCAGGGAGTCTGGGACTTGACCCCATAGATTCTATGGCATTGACCAAAGGTCTAAAACTTAATATCAACAAAGGCCTTTGGAAGGTTGGCTTGGGGTAAGGTGCTAAATGACAACTGCCATATAGCTGCGGTATAAGACAGACAGTAGGGCATAGCGGGCATGTGTGAGCAGAAGAGCAGTGCCACAGTGTTCCACCCCCCTGCCAGGACCTTGGCACTTGCTTCCCCTCTGCATGGAATACCCCACCTCTGAAATGCTGTCCAGTAGAACTCTCTGTAATGGTGGAAATGTTCTATATCTGCTTTGTAGCCACTAGCCATAGGTGACTTTTGAGCACTGGAAATGTGGCTACTGTGCCAGAAAAACTGAATTTTTAACTTTAATTAATACAAATTAAGATAGCCACATATGGTTGTGGGCTACTCTACTGGAAAGCAAAGTTCTAGAATTCCCTGTTACCCTTCCACTACTCTTTAAGTTTTTTAACTGAAATGTCTCCATTCAGTGAGGGCCTCCATGACCATGTGATTTGAAATTGTAGCCCTTCCCACCTGCCTCCTGCCCTATCTCCTTTCTAACCCTGTAGTGTTGCCGTCCATCAGTCTTCCTATGTTATTTATCTATTTCCCCTATTGTTCATTAAATCCCACAAGAGCCTGAAAGTTTTTCCCTTTTGTTCAGTATCTAGAACATATTAGTCAAAGAATCTGATTTTTCTACATATGAGGACCTAGTTTTTCAAAAGGAGCTTAATCTGGACCTCCTGATTTTGCAATGTTGAAAGTTAAAAAAAAGCAAATCCTATATATGCTAACTTGGCACAGGTCAAACAAAACCACTGGGGATATCAGATCTGATTTTTACTTAGGAGAATGACATCATTAAAGCTAAAGTTTATGTAAACACCAACGTTAAGAAAGTTTCATTGGCTATTTGCAGTGAAGGAAAGTGGGATACCAGGAAGGTAATTCTGGCATTCACCTAACTACAAAAGGATGCAGGTTTGAATGAGTGGAGTCAGTGGAAACAGGGAGAGGTCAGATATTAGACATTATAAAAGAATGCTCCTCAGGCCTTGGGCATGTGTTAGGAGTAGAAAGGTACTTCAGATGGTGATACAGATTGTGTTTTACCAAAATGACCAACACAGTATCTCCTAACCTCAAGATCTTCTGCAATACAATCTTGCTACTCTCCCATGAAGCGAACAGGGTTTCTTTCTCCATCTCCTTGAACCTGGGCTAGCCCTGAGACCATTTTGCCAACAGAATCCAGCAGACCTAACACTGCCAGTTCTGTAAGTTGCCCTTAATTAACCTGGTAACTTTCACTTCCTGCTCTCTTGGGATGCTCCCACTCAGAGAGACCAGCTTCTTGTGAAAAGCCCAGTCTATACAGAGGTGCTCTGGCAACTGAGCTCCCATCCAACAACCAACATAATTGCCAGCCATTTGGAAGCTGTCTGGAATCTCCAACCCAGTCAAGCCTTCCTGTGACCACTGTACTAGCCCACATCTGACCGAAACTACAGTGAGAAGCCAAAGCAAGAACTACACAGTTGAGCCCAAGCAACCCACCAAACTATGAGAGTTAGCAACAAATTGTTTTAAGGCCCTCAGTTTAGAGATATTTGTTACATACAGATGCAGGTTCAATCCCAGAGTCAGGAAGATCCCCTGGAGGAGGGCATGGCAATTCCAATATTCTTGCCTGGAGAATCCCATGGACAGAGGAGCCTGACAGGCTACAGTCGATAGGATTGCAAAGAGTTGGACGGGAGAAGTGATAAGCACGCATGCACGTTCAGTTCAGTTCAGTCGCTCAGTTGTGTCTGACTCTTTGCACATTACATACTAGTAAATGACCAAAACACATGGTTTAAAAAACCATGAAAAATATACTCCTTTATGAATTGAAAAAAAGGAAATTTATATTTCTATTTGCATGTATGTGAAGAAATGTGAAGTTTCTTGCAAGTGGTTGGAATTGGCTACATGAGGAAAGGAAAGAAGGGAGATTTTTTTTTAAGTATAACTTTTTTTTTTTAAAGAGGAAAACATACTACCTATTCAAAAAATTGTTTTAAAAAATGGCTCTGGATTTAGAAAAGTTAGGAGGTAGGGGGAGTTGATTTGAGAGAAGCCCCCCCAACCCCGCCCCGTGAAAATCTGACCGGCAAGAACAAAGGATGAGCTGGGGCCCAAAAGAAAGGACAGGAGCAATGGTGATGCTGGGGTCCAAATATCTGATAGTAAAGGATGGATCTGGGCTGGAGTGCTGAGAGGACAGAGAGGAGCAGAGACAGTCCACTGGGCCCTCGGATCACACACAGAGTGCGACTTTCCAGTCCTCATATGGAATTTGAAGCAATGACTCACCTTGGTTTTCCTCCTTTAATTTTTGTGGTCCATATGATTATCCAGAATGCCAAGGAAAGCATATATCAGCTGGGCTTTCCCTTGTAATTTCCCCCTCCCTGTGTACCTACTTCAGTCAGTTCAGTTCAGTTCAGTTCAGTCGCTCAGTCATGTCCGACTCTTTGCGACCCCGTGAATCACAGCACGCCAGGCCTCGCTGTCCATCACCAACTCCTGGAGTTCACTCAAACTCATGTCCATCAAGTTGGTGGTGCTATCCAGCCATCTCATCCTCTGTCGTCCCCTTCTCCTCCTGCCCCCAATCCCTCCCAGCGTCAGGGTCTTTTCCAATGAGTCAACTCTTCACATGAGATGGCCAAAGTACTGGAGTTTCAACTTCAGCATCAGTCCTTCCAATGAATATTCAGGACTGATCTCCTTTAGGATGGACTGGTTGGATCTCCTTGCAGTCCAAGGGACTCTCAAGAGTCTTCTCCAACACCACAGTTCAAAAGCATCAATTCTTCGGCGCTCAGACTTCTTCACAGTCCAACTCTCACATCCATACATGACCACTGGAAAAACCATAGCCTTGACTAGACAGACCTTTGTTGGCCAAGTAATATCTCTGCTTTTGAATATGCTATCTAGGTTGGTCATAACTTTCCTTCCAAGGAGTAAGCGTCTTTTAATTTCACGGCTGCAGTCACCATCTGCAGTGATTTTGGAGCCCAAAAAAATAAAGTCTGACACTGTTTCCACTGTCTCCCCATCTATTTCCCATGAAGTGATAGGACCAGATGCCATGATCTTTGTTTTCTGAATGTTGAGCTTTAAGCCAACTTTTTCACTCTCCACTTTCACTTTCATCAAGAGGCTTTTGAGTTCCTCTTCACTTTCTGCCATAAGGGTGGCATCATCTGCATATCTGAGGTTATTGATATTTCTCCCGGCAATCTTGATTCCAGCTTGTGCTTCTTCCAGCCCAGCATTTCTCATGATGTACTCTGCATAGAAGTTAAATAAGCAGGGTGACAATATACAGCCTTGACGTACTCCTTTTCCTATTTGGAACCAGTCTGTTGTTCCATGTCCACTTCTAACTGTTGCTTCCTGACCTGCATACAGGTTTCTCAAGAGGCAGGTCAGGTGGTCTGGTATTCCCATCTCTTGAAGAATTTTCCACAGTTTATTGTGATCCGCACAGTCAAAGGCTTTGGCATAGTCAATAAAGCAGAAATATACATTTTCCTGGAACTCTCTCACTTTTTCGATGATCCAGCAGATGTTGGCTATTTGATCTCTGGTTCCTCTGCCTTTTCTAAAGCCAGCTTGAACATCAGGAAGTTCACGGTTCACGTATTGCTGAAGCCTGGCTTGGAGAATTTTGAGCATTACTTTACTAGCGTGTGAGATGAGTGCAATCATGTGGTAGTTTGAGCATTCTTTGGCATTGCCTTTCTTTGGGATTGGAATGAAATAGAGGAAAACAACAGAATGGGAAAGACTAGAGATCTCTTTAAGAAAATTAGAGATACCAAGGGAACATTTCATGCAAAGATGGGCTCAATAAAGGACAGAATTGGTATGGACCTAACAGAAGCCGAAGATATTAAGAAGAGAAGAACTGTACAAAAAAGAGCTTCACGACCAAGATAATCACAATGGTGTGATCACTCACCTAGAGCCAGACATCCTGGAATGTGAAGTCCGTGGGCCTTAGAAAGCATCACTATGAACAAAGCTAGTGGAGGTGATGGAATTCCAGTTGAGCTGTTTCCAATCCTGAAAGACGATGCTGTGAAAGTGCTGCACTCAATATGCCAGCAAATTTGGAAAACTCAGCAGTGGCCACAGGACTGGAAAAGGTGTACCTACTTATCTCCCCATAAATGTACACATGTGTGTCAAACTCTATACAGTCTCCCAACCCCACAGCTACCAGGACTTTGATGAGTCCTCCTTGGTGCCCATCCCTTCCCAACATCTCTTGTTTTAATTTTTCCTCCATTTAAGATGTTTTGCATTTCTTTACCAGCTAATTGAAAGAGAAAATCTAAATACAGTTTTGCCTCTCTATTCAAGCCTGCTAACGCTTTAATATATAATGATCAAGATGGACTGAATGGGACCTTCCCAAGAACTAAGGCTGAAGTGGGAGATCAGAGGCAGAGCTTGCACTTGAAACCCAGTACTGCCCACCCTGCCTCTGCTGAGAATGCCACACAGAAGTGTGTGCTTGATACTAATACTATTTTTATGTTTTATTATGGAATGAATATGCAATTGAGATAAAAGTCACAAAATAATGAAACATGTTTCAAACCCAAAAATGTTAAGCCTTACTCATTTTATTTTAGTTTTCAAGAATCACAAATAGGACTATCTGCCATCAGATGGTTCATGACAAACCTGTGTGATGCTGTGCTATTATTTGTGTAGTATATCATGCACTATGCATCATGCAAATATTCCCTTCAAGGATGACACATTTTTTCCTTACACTATTTGCATTGGTGGCTCCAACCAGAGACCAGCTGATAAGGGTGAGTGTCCTTCCTTGCAAGTTTGTCTTCTACACACTCATAATCTTGAAACAAAATCTGTCTGTTTATGCCTTTTCATATGCCATTGACTGTTATCATACTGGAAATTTCCTTTTTTAAGTCAGGTGTGCACGTTTACACAGCCCTTGAGTATTTAGGACACTGGTTAAAAAAAAAAAATTTCTTTGTGGTCAAAGGCCCAAGAAGACACAGGAGAAGGCAATAGGAGACCTAACTTGACCAACAGACAGCGAGGAAGCCGAGCCAGGCTTGTCCCATCTCCCCATCCCGCTTATGGAAATCTATTTGTCCTTGCACAGATTCAACAGTACCCCTCCTGGAGGTCTTGTATGTTCTGCCCATTGGGATTAATTCTTCCTCAGATAAACCTCAGAGTTTACCTACAACTATAAATCTACTTTCACCACCTCTCTTATCACAGTTAGTCTAGTATTTGAATTGCATGCATGTGTGCATGCTAAGTCACTTCAGTCGTATCTAACTCTTTGTGATCCAATGGACTGTAGCCCACCAGGCTCTTCAATCCATGTAATTCTCCAGGCAAGAATACTGGAGTGGGTTATCATGCCCTTCTCTAGGGGATCGTCCCAACCCAGGGATCAAACCCACGTCTCTTATGTCTCCTGCATTGGCATGCAGGTACTTTACCACTAGAGCCACTTGTGCATATAAGACCTGGATGAGGTTATAAAACCTTGGAGGGCAGAGAAAACTTACTTTTGTATTCCCCTCTACTGTCCATTGCAGTGCCTAGCACATCACAGATGCTATGTTAAAAAATGCACACATGAATAAATGCTGGATGGACGAACAAATGAATGAACAAAACTCTGATTAGCCAAACACTGTCATCCTAGGTTGAGGAAAGTCAGTCAGAGGTCTTAGCAGATGCAGAGTCTCGAAGGTCTCAGGAAAATACATTACCCCAAGAATGTTGGAGGCTATAAATGGACTCCAGATGGTGGCATGTTCAGATCAGCAGGGAAGAAAGATGATTTTAGCATCAGTATGTAGAGTGCTTTAAAATAGGGAGACCCTGAAAGTTGCACAGCCAGCAAAGCAGGTTACAGAATCCCAGGCATGAAGTATTAGCGTGGTAACCCATAGAATCAGGTTAACAGAAACTTCTGTGTTTTCCTTATTCTACTCACATCTGTGCATTCTGTACGTAGTGTATTAAAAAGCAGAGACATCACTCTGCAGACAAAGGTCCAGCCAGTCAAAGCTATAGTTTTTCCAGTAGTCATATACAAATGTGAGAGCTGGACCATAAAGAAGGCTCAGTGCCAAAGAACTGATGCTTTTGAACTGTGGTATTGGAGAAGACTCTTGAGAGTCCCTTAAACTACAAGGAGATCAAACCAGTCAATCCTAAAGGAAATAACCCTGAATATTCATTGGAAGGACTGATGCTGAAGCTGAAACTCCAATACTTTGGCCACCTGATGTGAAGAGCCTACTCATTAGAGAAGACCCTGATGGTGGGAAAGACTGAAGGTAAAAGGAGAAGCGGGCAGCAGGGGATAAGATGGTTAGATAGCATCACAGACTCAATAGACATGAGTTTGAGCAAACTCTGGGAGATGGTGAAGGACAGGGAAGCCTGGCGTGCTGCAGGCCATGAGGTTGCAAAGAGTTGGACACAACTTAGCAACTGAACAACAACAACATTTTGGGCATAGTTTCCATGCTAATTAAATGAGATGATGTTTATAAAGCTGTTTGCAAACTTTAAAGCACAGCATCTAGAGCACTGCCTTTCTGTAGGGGTGAGAGAGAAGGGACAGAGGAGATGGTGCCTTAGAGAAAGCAGAGCCTGTACCAGAATGGCAGAAGGAGTGGGAAAGTAAATAGGATGTCAAAGATCATGCCCAACCAGAAGACAGTGACCTTTGACAATATGTTTCTCCCTGTCTGTGAATGTGAAGCATTTGTAGCCCTGATCAAAGCCAAGCACAGAGTAAAGCATGAGAAAATCTGCCTGAGTGCATTCTGGCAACATTGTATGAGTTCATATTGGCATTTGAAGATCTGGATGAGAATACAGAGATGTGGGGCTAGAGAACACTCAGAGCAGGGAGGTCTTCTAAGTTCTTAAACATGAAGGAGGTCTTCTGAAGAAAATGACAGCAAGGGACAAGGCTGTTGTTTTCATGTATCTGGAATATACAGAGGAGAAATTAGGTTCATTCTAAACAGTTAAGACTGCAGATGGAAACTACAGAGTAAAATTTCTTCTTAGCATAATACTTTTCTATCCATTTAAATCCATGTTGAACTAACAGTCTGTGTGTCTGTGTCTGTGTGTTTGTGAGTCACTCAGTCATGTCTGACTCTTTGTGACCCCAGGGACTGCAGCCCACCAGGCTCCTTTGTCCATGGGAATTCTCCAGGCAAGGATACTGGAGTGGAGCGCCATTTCCTTCTCTAGCATTCTTACCCTTGCAAAATGAGTAGACTTCATGGAACTTTATTTTATCAGATGCATGGTTGGATTCAGTGACCTGGAATGCATTCATCTGACCAAACACTGGGATTTTTCACCAGCCCTAGTGAATAGTGAGGTGGTTATATAGAGCAGCAGTTCTCAAAGTGTGGCCTGGGGAACTCTGGGAATCCTCAATACCCTTCAGGGCTTTCATAAGGTCAAAACTATTCTCTTAATAATTCCAAAATGTTATTTGTCTCTTTTGTTGTCATTTTCTCAAGAGGATACACTGGTGTTTTCCAGAGGCTACAGCCACATGATACTGCAACAGACAGAATGCAAGAACAGAGAAGAGATTCCAGCAGCTTCTACTAAGCTACATCAAGGAAACTGACAAAAATATAAATAAGGCCATTCTTTTCACTATACATTGTTTTGTTTTGGAAAACTATTATTTTTCATAAAACATATTTCTATTAACATAATCAGTTTATTAAATGGATTAATAAAAATTTTTTAAATTCTGCTCTTTTCAATTTTAAAATAGTAAGTATCCGCACGTATGACCCACAGGAAAAGAAAATCTCTTCAAGACCTTCAATAATTTAAAGGTGTAAAGGGGTCCCAAGACCAAAACTTGGTCAGAAAAAAAATTGTCTCTGATAATAAGAAAGGAGGGAGGGACTCCGCTGGTGGTCCAGTGATTAGGGCTCTGAGCTCCCAGCAAAGGGGGCACAGGTTCCATCCCTGATCAAAGAACCAAGATCTCAGAAGCCATGCAGCACAGCTGGAAAAAAGAAAAACTAAAAAATAAGAGAGAAAGAAAGGAAAGAAGGAAGGAAGGAGAAAGAAAGGAACAAAGAAAGAAAGCAGGGAGATGGGAACAGGGTAAAGAAAGTGTTCTGCCCTCCCACTTTCCAGCTACCTTTGCTAAATTAACACCACTTTCAGCCTGACACAGAACTGGGGTTTTCCACAAAGGTGGCTACTAGAGGTATCTGGATGGTGGAACAGAGGATCTATACTTTGGAATCAGATGAGCCTGAGTTTGAACTCAGATTTTTCCACCTTCTAGAGGCCTTAAATTACTTGGCCTCTCTGAGCCTCCATGATCTGTTCTGTGAATTTTTAAGACTACCAGGTTGTTGAGAATATTAGACAAGATCTTCGTGTAGAATCTAACCCAGTGAAAGTAAAGTTCCTCAATCGTGTCCGACTCATTGCGACCCCATGGACTGTAGCCTACCAGGCTTCTCTGTCCATGGGCTCTTCCAGGCAAGAGTACTGGAGTGGGTTGCCATTTCCTTTTCCAGGGGAATGTTCCCAACCCAGGGATTGAACCTGGGTCTCCCGCATTGTAAGTAGACGCTTTTACCGTCTGAGCCACCAGGGAAGTCCTGGTGAGATGCAACCCAGGTGCGATACCTCTTAAATTACAGTTCCCAAGTGGCTGTTGATTAATCCCAGGTGAGGCCCAGGGAAGCCTCATGACCTGGTAAACAGATGGTGGTCTACATGTGATTTTCACCAACTCTCCCCACATAATCCCCTTTCTAGACAAACCCCAAATCTTTAGACATGTTATTCCTGAAGCACCTACTTTACTGCCAACCACTGAAACATAACTTCCTCATAACTTCTCTATTCTGAATACAGCTGTGGGGGAGGAGAACAAACATTGAACGTGGAATCAAAAACCCAGGCCATGTCCCACATTTATTGATTTATTAGCTCTGTGACATTCAACAAGCACTTCACCTCTTTGAGCCTGTTTCCTTATCCATAAAAGAGGGAATAATAAAACCTGATCTGTGGGGTGGTTATGAAGGCTAAAGTAAATAATGCCTATGAAAACACTGAGCAAACAGTTATATATGTTTTTGTCATTAATAAATTTCATCTATTTTATATTTAAAACTGATCTAACTTAAAAAATTCCACAAAGACCACTCAATCAAAATTATCTCCAGGTAACTCCCTGAAGTCCTAACCAGGACACCATGCTTTCCCTGCCAAGTGCCCAGGTTTGATCCCTGGTCAGGGAACTTACACTGTTAAAACTTAGACTGACTGCAAGCCATGCAGTCAAAAAAAAAAAAAGAAGGAAAGAAAAAACAATCTCCACACATACATACATGCAAGTGTGTGTGAATGACAGTAACATGAAATTTGCACACATTTTTACAAGGCCACAAACTTTGTGAATGTCTTCTGGCCAATCCCCCCAGTTAATTTTTCTAAAGTCTGAAGTCAAGCCCTAATAAAGAGGAACACTATGACATATCAATCTTTATTTCTAAATACATTTACTTAAAAGTGGTAGTAATCTTGATAAGAACAGCAATGAAGAACTTTCTTAGAAAATGAAAATGTGACACTCATCTGGTTCTCTCCCTATGACTTGGTCTCTTAGGAGGGAAAAAGAGAGCTTGAGGAGGAGATGCTTGCAGGGGTAAGAATTTATAAGCAGAGCTGCTAACAAAATCTTTTATCTGCAGGTGCTGTTTTATGTCTATTGATTTAGAAGTAGGAAAAGCTGTTAGTCATAAAGTTCTTGTTTATTCCTGATGAAATATCAAAACCTCCACTGTCAAGGCTGAAAGAACATGACTCCATTCTCCACTCAATTCAGGATGAGCCAGTTTTGGTTACGGTCCACTGAGTTACATGCATATTTGTTATCCTTGGCTCCTCTTTGGCTGATGTCATTCTTTCTAAATACCATGTAAATTCCCCCTCACTTACAGTGTTGTTCTCTGTGTGGTGGGCATTACAGGCAACTGTAGCCTTATGATTTCAGATCAAAACTGATACCGTTTCACTTTTCGAATATGTTGATTTGAAATATGTTTGCAGATACCATTCACAATGGTAACAATGGAATGTCGTATTTATTTTCAAGGGAGACTCAGAGGATCACAGGCCTTAATGTTTATAAAGTCTTAATAGCTCTTCTCAAGCTGTATGGACAAGATAGTTTTAGACCTCTGTTTATGGTATAGACATCAGAAGAGAAGATGAACTCAAGAGTCCATGAAATCATTGGAAAGACTTGGAAGCACTGGCAGAAGCTGAACAAGCTACATCTTTGGTCTCAGTTCCTTCATTTGCAAAATGAGGAACAACCTGCCTCATTAGATCCCTGTGGAGAAAACATGAGAGAGTAAGGGTAAAGTACATAGAATAATGAAGGCACAGTCAGGAGCATAGGCTTGTGAGAGGATATCTTTATTACTCTTCAATCTGAGCTACAGAGATTTAAAAAGGGCTGGGAACTTCTTGAAGTCATATGAAAAATGCCTGTGTACTTCTCTGATGAAAGAGACATAGGTGTCATCAGATCTTCAAAATAGGTGCATGTGTGCCTGCCAAGTTGTTTTTGTCGTGTCTGACTCTGTGCGACCCTTTGGACTGTAGCCCACCAGACTCCTCTGTCCACGGGATTCTCCAGGCAAGAATGTTGGAGTGTGTTGCTGTGCCCTCCCTTCAAAATAGGTAACCTAATCACAAAATTTCTAAGACCCGTGGTACTTGGGTTGAGCCTAAATTTCTAAATCTGAGTGTGTATATACAGACCACAGATGAAGACAAATGCAGGCTGCCCCATTTACACTTGCAGCATTAATTGTGATGTCCACCACAATGTAGAGTTGCTCCTCCATTAGTGGGCCCATATCCAGTACAAACGGATCTCCCTCCAGCACCCAACACCACTACCCACGACCACAAGATACAAACCTGAAAATGAACACAAGTTGACAATCCACACTGGTGGTCATCACGTAGCCCCGTATCTGATGGCCAAGAGGTTTTGGGAAGGATTGAAGGCAGTCTGGGAAGGGGCAAAGCAAGTGGAAACCTGATATTTCTGTTGATGCTTACATCCTAAAAATACCACAAAGAAGTGACATCTATCACAGGACCAGGTATGAGAGGGAAAATGCTAGAGGAGGAGACAGCAAAGAAGGCATTTGCAGGAGGCTGCTTTACTGTTTCAATTTTGCATTTTTCTTTCAAAGGCAGCACAGATCCTCTGTAAGAAGAAAAAGACAAATGGTATGACGGAATTTTGTGCCTGTTTTCTGGAGCATTTACTAGAGAATTTATGACTCTTTGTAGTTACTATTGGATATGCATTTAGAATAATTTTCTGCCATGACAATAGGTAGTCCTCATAAAATTTCAGTCTCTAACAAGAGGGCAGAGATGTCGCTTTTCTAGTGTTTCTGCCTTTTAGTTTGCACATTAATAACCCTGAATAGCTATTCAGTATTCTAAATAATTGAAGCTGCCTTGCTTGAAATCAACTATTGTTTGTGCTGAAAAATAATTAATTCTTTTTTCTATCTGGGCAATGTGAACAACTTCCTGGAACAGGCCTTATTACTTGAAAATCACACTCCTTTGGCTCACATTACATATCTCTGGGCTCAAACTAAGAATGATGCTGATTTTTCCTTAACAAGCATATCAACATTTGATGTTCTTCCATCTTTCTGCCTTATTTATAGATCATTCTCAGGAATCACGGAGCCAATATTTATAGCACACCAATCCTGTGCTCAGCACTGCACTACAGATGTGGATGGTGGCCTTCATTCCCTCCAGGAACTCAGGAAGTAGTTGGGAGAGTAAAAATAATCACATTTGAAAAGAGAGGAAACTATTCAATAGTCACTAAGCCCTACTGTGTTCTGTTGTTGGGGTGGGAAGATAAGTGGGAGTACATGCCCTCCGGGAATCAGCCTGCAGTGCAGGAGATGCGGCAGCCATGAGTTCCATCCCTGGGTCAGGAAGATCTCCTAGAGAAGGAGATGGCAACCCACTCCAGTATTTTTGCCTGGGAAATTCCATGGACAGAGGATCCTGATGGGCTACAGTCCATGAGGTCGCAAAAAAGCTGGACACAAATTAGAAACTAAACGACAACAACCACGTGCCCTCCTTAGCAGGGGTGTTTTCTTAGTAGGAACTGTTTTAGGGAGAAGAGCTTCTAAGACTTGTAGAACTTCAAAGGAAGAGGTAAAGATGAATGAGCCTTGGCACAACTCAGGAAGACACTGTGGCTAAGGGATGTTTTGAAGGATGAGAAGACTTTCGACAGGCAGACAGTGGGAAGAAAGAAGATCATGGAAGTAGAAATGATCGGCTTTGCATGACGCCCAGGGCTGCAGTACACAAGCTGGACACCCATATCCACTGGCTCTGGAAACGATCCCGACTTGCTCACGGTAAGAGGAAAAAGCAAAGTGCGTCGAGTAATGGAGCATGAGAGCATGCTGGGCTGTGTGGGACAGGCTAGATTGTGGAAGGCCTCGAAAGTCCAGCAGAGAACACTGGAAGGTGCGTGGTAATCCGTAGGGAGCACAGTATGTTTCTTAGTTGGGGACGGACATGGTGGAAGCATGCTTGAGGATAATTAGCAGACAAACAGGAGGCATCGTTGCCTGGAATATCTAGAATTAAGATCAAGGAGGCAGACTGGGGGATAACCAAGGGGACTCCCAGTTGAGGTGATAACACCTGAGGCTGTTAAACAGTCTAAGTGGGAGTGGAGAAGCAGAGAAGAGACGAGCATCTGGAAGGAAAACCTGGCCAGATGGGAACAGAAGATGAAAGAGGATTCAGGCAGGGACGGTCCCTTTAACACACAGGCGCTCACAGTTTTGGTGCTCAGTGCCTTTGACTATGGTAAGATAATGTCGAATCTTCAGTCCAGTAAACTCTCTTGCTGTTATTCAAACAAAAGAAAAACTGGGAAATATTATTAAATTTTATGAAACAAATTCTGGGAACCAAACAAGGGGTTTTGTGCTTTACAGTTCAATGCTAACTCAGTTTGCATCAGGGCTGAACTAATACCCCAACAGGTTGTTAGGAGAAATTATCTTGAAAAATATGTTTAAATGAAACACAGGATTAAGGCCCTCATCATTTTCAGAGTGACTTGGTTCAAAGGAAGTCCATTTAGATATAATGGGTGGATCTACACGAGTCTGTAGATTTACCCAGAGTCGATCTGAAATCTTCCCTCGGTATAATACCTTAATCAATTCACAGGGGAGGCTTTTCTAAATAATTAGATGAAAAATAATAGAGTAACATGCACCTTTACTATTTCCTTTTTACCAGTCAATGAACAGAAGGTAAATAAGTCAGCAGGGATGTGCGGAGTGAGACGCCCATGGCCCTTTAAACCTGTGGTTCTGGCCTTCAACTGCGAGCTGAAGATCATGTGGCAATGAAGGTGATTAAACACCGTGGTGGTAGACCCCTGGCTGACTCACAAAAATCCTTTAAGCCAGCAATACTTCTTATGATTAATGCACTAATAGAAAAAGATTCACAAAAAGATGCAAGAGGGAAATAGCTTCTGTGACAAAACCTTTCCTCTTGGGGCAATCACAAGTGATCCTTTCACCAACGCAGCTGCAGAGGTTACAGGCACAGTCAGGTGAGGCCTGGCTAATGCATTCATCCATGCATTCAGCCTTGTCTCAGGGCTCCTCCTTACAGAACTGTGGACCTGGCTGTAAGAGCCTAGAAGGTTGAAAGTTCCTCAGTGTGGAACGTCCTTAGCATGGTTCTGAGTGGTCACTGAGAAGACCTCAACCTCTAACATGCTCAACACCAGCCTGAGAGTAATGAGGAAGGGCTGAGGGTCAGTGGGTTTAGCAGAAGCTTTCCTGCCACTGCTGCTTCCCTGGTGGCTCAGGCGGTAAAGCGTCTATCTACAATGCAAGGAGACCTGGGTTCGATCCCTGGGTCGGGAAGATCTCCTGGAGAAGGAAATGGCAATCTACTCCAGTACTATTCCCTGGAAAATCCCATGGACAGAGGAGTCTGGTAGGCTACAGTCCATGGGGTCACAAAGAGTCGGACACGACTGAGCACACTTTCTTTCTTTTACTGCCACCCAGAGCAGCTGGCACTGTTCTTCAGAAGTCTGTTTCTCTCATAGTCGCTTGGACTCCTATTTAGAAGCAACTCCCCCAACTGCACCCCCAGGGACCATGAAAACTTCACACCAGGCATTAGAGCAGCCCCATAAGGAAACATGTGGCTCAGGCACAAGACAACTTATTAAAACCACTCCACCCTGATGCAAACACACCTACCCATTATAGAGATGTGATGCAAGAGCACAGGCTAAGCAAAGCCAATAAGGACACAGAGGGAGGACAGGAGGGAGAAGGTGAGATGCACAGAGAGAGTAACATAGAAATTTACAATACCATATGTAAAATAGATAGCCAATGGGAATTTGCTGTATGACTCAGGTAACTCAAACAGGGGCTCTGCAACAGACTAAAGGGTGGGATGAGGAGGGAGATGGGAGGGAGGTCAGGAAGGAGGGGACAGGGGCGTACCTAAGGCTGATTCTTGTTGATGTAGGACAGAAAACCACAAAATTCTGTATAGCAATTATCCTTCAATTAAAAAAAGTTTTTTTTAAGCCAATAAGTTCTGAAAAGATTGGGGTTTGGTGTTTATAGAAGAAATAAATGCAGCATAGTTGATTGACACAAAGACATTTCCACAAGGCAGGACTTTGCAACAGCCTTTCTGCAAGGAGAGGCTCCAGGGTTCACCAGGAGATGTACCACTTACCACCGCACCACAGAAAGAATTGGATGCGGTGTTGTTGTTTAGTCACCAAGCCATGTCTGACTCTTTGCAACCCCATGGACGGTAGCCCACCAGGCTCTGTCCATGGAAATCTCCAGGCAAGAATACTAGAGTGGGTTGCTATTTCCTTCTCCAGGGGATCGACCCAACCTAGGGACTGAACCCGGATCTCCTACATTGGCAGATTCTTTACCATTGAGGCACCAGGAAAGCCCCAAAGCAATATATCATCATGTTAAATTAGAAACCACAGCAGCATCTTTAAATATGAATGTTTCATATGCACACACAGGTAGCTAGAAGGCAGGTAGCCCTAGTTTTGGTTCCCCTAGAATCACACCCTGAAATAAGAATTCTAGAGCAAGTAATTTCCTTGGCAGATGCGCTTTGCAGAGGAAGGTAGGAGAGCTTCCATAGAGATAAGAAGGGAGCCAAGAAAAGGTGCATTTCGAGAAAGATTCAATTCAGTTCAGTCACTCAGTCATGTCCACTCTTTGCGACCCCACAGACTGCAGCACACCAGGCCTCCCTGTCCATCACAAATTCCCGGAGTCTACCCAAACTCAAGTCCATTGAGTCAGTAATGTCATCCAACCATCTCATCCTCTGTCTCCCCCTTCTCCTCCTGCCCCTAATCCCTCCCAGCATCAGGGTCTTTTCAAATGAGTCAGCTCTTCGCGTCAGGTGGCAAAAATATTGGCATTTCAGTTTCAACATCATTCCGTCCAAGGAACATTCAGGAATGATCTCCCTTAGGATGGACTGGTTGGATCTCCTTGCAGTCCAAGGGACCCTCAAGAGTCTTCACCAACACCACAGTTCAAAAGCATCAATTCTTCGGTGCTCAGCTTTCTTCATAGTCCAACTCTCACATCCATACATGACCACTGGAAAAACCATAGCTTGACTAGATGGACCTTTGTTGGCAAAGTAATGTCTCTGCGTTTTAATAAGCTGTCTAGGTTGGTCATAACTTTTCTTCCAAGGAGTAAGCATATTTTTATTTCATGGCTGCAGTCACCATTTGCAGTGATTCTGGAGCCCAAAAAAATAAAATCTGACATTGTTTCCAATGTTTCTCCTTCTATTTCCCATGAAGTGATGGGACCAGATACCATGATCTTCGTTTTCTGAATGTTGAGCTTGAAGCCAACTTTTTCACTCTCCTCTTTCACTTTCATCAAGAGGCTTTTGAGTTCCTCTTCACTTTCTGCCATAAGGGTGGTGTCATCTGCATATCTGAGGTTATTGATATTTCTCCTGGCAATCTTGATTCCAGCTTGTGCTTCTTACAGTCCAGCGTTTCTCATGATGTACACAGCATATAAGTTAAATAAACAGGGTGACAATATACAGCCTTGACGTACTCCTTTTCCTATTTGGAACCAGTCTGTTGTTCCATGTCCAGATCTAACTGTTGCTTCCTGACCTGCATACAAATTTCTTAAGAGGCAGGTCAGGTGGTCTGGTTCCCATCTCTTGAAGAATTTTCCACAGTTTATTGTGATCCACACAAAGTCTTTAGCATAGTCAATAAAGCAGAAATAGATGTTTTTCTGGAACTCTCTTGCTTTTTCGATGATCCAGCAGATGTTGGCAATTTGATCTCTGGTTCCTCTGCCTTTTCTAAATCCAGCTTGAACATCTGGAAGTTCACGGATCACGTATTGCTGAAGCCTGGCTTGGAGAATTTTGAGCATTACTTTGCTAGTGTGTGAGATGAGTGCAATTGTGTGGCAGTTTGACCATTGTTTGGCATTGCTTTTCTTTGGGATTGGAATGAAAACTGACCTTTTCCAGTCCTGTGGCCACTGCTGAGTTTTCCAAATTTGCTGGCATATTGAGTGCAGCACTTTCACAGCATCATCTTTCAGGATTTGAAATAGCTCAACTGGAATTCCATCACCTCCACTAGCTTTGTTCGTAGTGATGCTTCCTAAGGCCCACTTGACTTCACATTCCAGGATGTCTGGCTCTAGGTGAGTGATCACACCATCATGATTATCTAAGTTGTGGAGATCTTTTTTGTACAGTGCTGTGTATTCTTGCCACCTCTTCTTAATATGTTCTGCTTCTGTTAAGTCCATACCAATTCTGTCCTTTATTGAGCCCATCTTTGCATGAAATGTTCCCTTGGTATCTCTAATTTTCTTGAAGAGATCTCTAGTCTTTCCCATTCTGTTGTTTTCCTCTATTTCTTTGCATTGATCATGGATGAAAGCTTTCTTATCTCTCCTTGCTATTCTTTGGAACTCTGCATTCAGATGCTTTTATCTTTCTTTTTCTCCTTTGCTTTTCACTTCTCTTCTTTTCACAGCTATTTGTAAGGCCTCCCCAGACAGCCATTTTGCTTTTTTGCATTTCTTTTCCATGGGGATGGTCTTGATCCCTGTCTCCTGTACAATGTCACGAACCTCCGTCCATAGTTCATCAGGCACTCTGTCTATCAGATCTAGTTCCTTAAATCTATTTTTCACTTCCAGTGTATAATCATAAGGGATTTGATTTAGGTAATACCTGAATGGTCCAGTGGTTTTCCCTGCTTTATTCAATTTAAGTATGAATTTGGCAATAAGGAGTTTATGATCTGAGCCACAGTCAGCTCCTGGTCTTGTTTTTGCTGACTGTATAGAGCTTCTCCATCTTTGGCTGCAAAGAATATAATCAATCTGATTTCAGTTTGACCATCTGGTGATGTCCATGTGTAGAGTCTTCTCTTGTGTTGTTGGAAGAGGGTGTTTGTTATGACCAGTGCATTTTCTTGGCAAAACTCTATTAGTCTTTGCCCTGCTTCATTCTGTACTCCAAGGCCAAATTTGCCTGTTACTCCAGGTGTTTCTTGACTTCCTACTTTTGCATTCCAGTCCCCTATAATGAAAAGGACATCTTTTTTGGGTGTTAGTTCTAAAAGGTTTTGTAGGTCTTCATAGAACCGTTCAGCTTCTTTAGCATTACTGGTTGGGGCACAGGCTTGGATTACCGTGATACTGAATGGTTTGCCTTGGAAACGAACAGAGATCATTCTGTCATTTTTGAGATTGCATTCAAGCACTGCATTTCGGTCCCATCACTTCATGGAAATAGATGAGGAAACAGTGGAAACCATGTCAGACTTTATTTTTTTGGGCCCCAGAATCACTGAAGATGGTGACTGCAGCCATGAAATTAAAAGATGCTTACTCCTTGGAAGGAAAGTTATGAACCTAGATGGCATATTCAAAAGCAGAGATATTACTTTGCCAACAAAGGTTCATCTAGTCAAGGCTATGATTTTTCCAGTGGTCATGTATGGATGTGAGAGTTGGACTGTGAAGAAAGCTGAGCACTGAAGAATTGATGCTTTTGAACTGTGGTGTTGGAGAAGACTCTTGAGAGTCCCTTGGACTGCAAGAAGATCCAACCAGTCCATCCTAAAGGAGATCAGTCCTGGGTGTTCATTGGAAGGACTGATGCTAAAGCTGAAACTCCAATACTTTGGCCACCTGATGCAAAGAGTTGACTTATTGGAAAAGACCCTGATGCTGGTAGGGATTGGGGGCAGGAGGAGAAGGGGGAGACAGAGGATGAGATGGCTGGATGGCATTACTGACTCGATGCACATGAGTTTGAGTGAACTCCGGGAGTTGCTGATGGACAGGGAAGCCTGGCGTGCTGTGATTCATGGGGTCACAAAGAGTCGGACATGACTGAGTGACTGAACTGAACTGAACTGAACTGCATTTCAAACTCTTTTATTTTCCATGATGGCTACTCCATTTCTTCTAAGGGATTCCTGCCCACAGTAGTAGATATAATGGTCATCTGAGTTAAATTCACCCATTCCAGTCCATTTTAGTTCGCTGATTCCTAGAATGTCGACATTCACTCTTGCCATCTCTTGTTTGACCACTTCCAATTTGCCTTGATTCATGGACCTGACATTCCCGGTTCCTATGCAATACTGCTCTTCACAGCATCGGACCTTGCTTCTATCACCAGTCACATCCACAACTGGGTATTGTTTTTGCTTTGGCTCCATCCCTTCATTCTTTCTGGAGTTATTTCTCCACTGATCTCCAGTAGCATATTGGGCACCTACTGACCTGGGGAGTTCCTCTTTCAGTATCCTATCATTTTGCCTTTTCATACTGTTCATGGGATTCTCAAGGCTAGAATACTGAAGTGGTTTGCCATTCCCTTCTCCAGTGGACCACATTCTGTCAGACCTCTCCACCATGACCCTCCTGTCTTGGGTGGCCCCACACAGCATGGCTTAGTTTCATTGAGTTAGACAAGGCTGTGGTCCGTGTGATCAGATTGGCTAGTTTTCTGTGATTATGGTTTCAGTGTGTCTGCCCTCTGATGCCCTCTCGCAACACCTACTGTCTTACTTGGGTTTCTCTTACCTTGGTCATAGGGTATCTTTTCACAGCTGCCAGCAAAGCGCACCTGCTGCTCCTTATCTTGGATGAGGGGTATCTCCTCACCGCTGCCCCTCCTGACCTTGAATGTGCAGTAGCTCCTCTCGGTCTTCCTGCTATTGAAGAGGGGTTCAAAATTCAGCCTATGACAGAGAGTAATGAACATATTCATCACTTAAATTTGTAAAATTTCTGTTAAGAAGGAAAGCAAGTGTTTTTACCAGGCTCAAACAAACAATTACAGGCAAGAAATGTATAGGTAGAATTTTAACTGCCGTCTTAATTTGGAAAAGACCTTTCACGAGTGCCTTGGGATCCCAGTTCAGGATGTGAGGATAACCTGTAATAAGATCAGCCTTGCCTTTCAGTAAACCTTAGCTCTATTGTATTAAATCCTGAAATGCAGAAATGGTAAGGACCTAACAGAAGCAGAAGAGATTAAGAAGTGGCAAGAATACACAGAAGAGCTATATAAAAAAGGTCTCAATGACCTAAATAATCATGATGGTGTGATCACTCACCTAGAGCCAGACATCCTGGAATGTGAAGTCAAGTGGGCCTTAGGAAGCATCACTACAAAGATAGTGGAGGTGATGGAATCCCAGTTGAGCTATTTCAAATCCTAAAAGATGATACTGTGAAAGTGCTGCACTCAATATGCCAGCAAATTTGGAAAACTCAGCAGTGGCCACAGGACTGGAAAAGGTCGGTTTTCATTCCAATCCCAAAGAAAGGCAATGCCAAAGAATGCTCAAACTACTGCACAATTGCATTCATCTCACACGCTAGCAAAGTAATGCTTAAAATTCTCCAAGCAAGGCTTCAACAGTATGTGAACTGAGAACTTCTAGATGTTCAAGCTGGATTTAGAAAAGGCAGAGGAACCAGAGATCAAATTGCCAACATCTGCTGGATCATAGAAAAAGCAAGAGAGTTCCAGAAAAGCATCTACTTCTGCTTTATTGACTACACCAAAGCCTTTGACTGCGCGGATTCCAACAAACTGTGGAAAATTCTTCAAGAGATGGGAATACCAGACCACCTGACCTGCCTCCTGAGAAATCTGTATGCAGGTCAAGAAGCAACAGTTAGAACTGGACATGGAACAATGGATTGATTCCAAGTTGGGAAAGGAGTACATCAAGGCTGTATATTGTCACCCTGCTTACTTAACTTATATGCAGAATACATCATGAGAAACACTGGGCTGGAAGAAGCACAAGCTAGAATCAAGATTGCCGGGAGAAATATCAATAACCTCAGATATGCAGATGACACCACTCTTATGGTAGAAAGTGAAGAGGAACTAAAGAGCCTCTTGATGAAAGTGAAAGAGGAGAGTGAAAAAGCTAGCTTTAAACTCAACATTCAAAAAATGATGATCATGGCATCCAATCCCATAATTTCATGGCAAATAGATGGGGAAACAATGGAAATAGTGACAGATTTTATTTTCTTGGGCTCTAAAATCACTGCAGATGGTGACAGCAGCCATGAAACTAAGACACTTCCTCCTTGGAAGAAAAGCTATGATCAACCTAGACAGCATAATAAAAAGTAGAGACATTTCTTTACTGACAAAGGTCCGTCTAGTTAAAGCTATGGTTTTTCAAATAGTCATGTATGGATGTGGAAGTTGGACCAGAAAAAAGGCTGGGTGCCAAAGAATTGATGCTTTTGAACTGTAGTTTTGGAGAAGACTCTTGAGAGACCCTTGGACTGCAAGGAGATCTAACCACACAATCCTAAAGGAAATCAACCCTGAATATTCATAGGAAGGACTGATGCTGAAGCTGAAGTTCTCATACTCTGGCCACCTGATGCCAAGAGTTGACTCATTGGAAAAGACCCTGATGCTGGGAAAGACAGAGAAAGGGGCGACAGAGAATGAGGTGTTTGGATGGCATCATCAACTCAATGGACATGAGTTCGAGCAAGCTCCAGTAGATGGTGAAGGACAGGGAAGCCTGGAGTGCTACAGTTCATGGGATCGAAAAGAGTCTAAACGACAATTGTATTAAGTCATAAAAGCTGTGGCAACAAGATGACCTGACCTCTCCTGAGTGCCTTCTATGCATCAGGTGCTGTGCTATGCAATCTATGCCTATTAAGTGATTCCTTGGGTTTGATAATGTTTAATAGATGAGAAAACAGGTTTAAAGAGGCAAAACAACTCTACTTTTAGTTCCTTATTAAAGCAACTGAACCTGCCTTGTCATTAAGAATACGAAGACAAGCCTCACCTGTACTGCAAGTTTTATATTTATTCAATAAAAATTTGAGAGGTAAACCTATGAAGCACTGAGATCAGGCTTGGGGGAAGATGGGAAGAGTGAGGTAATTACTAAGACTTTGAACTTGTCCCAAGAGGTTGACTGTGTAATTGGGAGAGAGGAGAAATGGACCAGGTAAAAGGGAGAAAGGATACAGCCAGGTGCGGTACAAAGCCTCAGGAGAACTTTGGCCAAGAGGACACTGATCCCTACAGAGAGAAGTGGGAAAGCTCAGAGGTGCAGTCTGCACTGAACTGTGTTAAGTGCAGGAGGAGACATGGAAACAGGCGGGCTCCCCAGTTCTGCCACCGTTCTTCAACAGCATAAGTTCATGAAGCTTGGCAGACAGTCTGAGCCCAGGAGGGAGCACTTTCAGACAGAAGATCAACATCTGAGAGCAAACCCCTGGCGAGGGGCACACTGTGTGGAGCCAGTGCAGTGGAGAAAGGAGAGGGCCACCTGTAGGCTTTGCATGAGTGGCAGGTGTAGGCGGTTGGTGTGGAAAGTGCCTTTCTAAATAAGGAGCCAACATTCAAAACCCAGGAGATCTCTTACTGAACTTCAGCTTTTTTGGCCACTCTAGACAAATCAAAAGGCCTGGCACCTGCCCTGCACACCCTCCTATTGTGAGTAGCACTGCCTCCGGGGCTAGATCATGCTCTCTCCGCGTGTTCCAGCCCCCTCGCTCCCTGTGGCTTGCACCTGCTGACCTCACTTCTTCAAGTTGCTTGCCAGGGCCCTGGAGCAGCAGGGATGCTGTCACTTGGCCAAGTCTCATGGTAAGTCAAAGGACTAAAAAGGTCAACAGGTTCTGTGTTTAAATCTTATTGCTACGATTTTAGTACCTGTTACCTTAGCTTCCTCATCTGTTAAGTGGGCATAACAGTATATTCAAATCTATAGCAACCACTCAGTATGTGTAATTTGCTTAGCATAGCATCTGGACCCATGATTTCAGTTCAGTTGCTCGGTCATGTCCGACTCTTTGTGACCCCTTGGACTGCAGAACGGCAGGCCTCCCTGTTCATCACTAACTCCCAGAGCTTACTCAAACTCATGTCCATCAAGTTAGTGATGCCATCCAACCATCTCGTCCTCTGTCACGCCCTTCTCCTTCCTTCAATCTTTCCCATCATCAGGGTTTTTTCTAATGAGTCAGTTCTTCGCATCAGGTGGCCAAAGTATTGGAGTTTCAGCTTCAGCATCAGTCCTTCCAATGAATATTCAGGACTGATTTCCTTTAGGACTGACTGGTTGGATTTCCTTGCAGTCCAAGGGACTCTCAAGAGTCTTCTCAAATACCACAGTTCAAAAGCATTTGGCCTTCAGCCTTCTTTATGATCCAATTCTCACATCCATACATGACTACTTGAAAAACCATAGCTTTGACTAGAAAGACCTATTTGGCAAAGTAATGTCTCTGCTTTTTAATATGCTGTCTAGGTTGGTCATAGCTTTCTTCTGAGGAGCAAGTGCCTTTTAATATCATGGCTGCAGTCACCATCTGCAGTGATTTTGAAGCCCAAGAAAATAAAGTCTGTCACTGTTTCCATTGTTTCCCCATCTATTTGCCATGAAATTATGGGACCAGATGCCATGATCTTCATTTTTTGAATATTGAGTTTTAAGCTAGCTTTTTCACTCTCTGTTTTCACTTTCATCAAGACGCTCTTTAGTAAAGTCCTCTTCACTTTCTGTCATAAGGGTGGTGTCATCTGCATATCTGAGGTTATTGATAATTCCCCCAGCAATCTTGATTCCAGCTTGTGCTTCATCCATCCCAGCATTTCACATGATGTATTCTGCATACGAGTTGAATAAGCAGGGTGATAATATATAGCCTTGATGTATATTATCCTTTCCCAACTTGGAATCAGTCCACTGTTCCATGTCTGGTTCTAACTATTGCTTCTTGACCTGCATACAGATTTCTCAGGAGGCAGGTCAAGTGGTCTGGTATTCCCATCTCTTGAAGAATTTTCCACAGTTTTTTGTGATCCATACAGTCAAAGGCTTTGGCATAGTCAATAAAGCAGAAATAGATGCTTTTCTGGAACTCTCTTGATTTTTCTATGATCCAGCAGATGTTGGCAATTTGATCTTTGGTTCCTCTGCCTTTTCTAAATCCAGCTTGAACATCTGGAAGTTCTTAGTTCACATACTGTTGAAGCCTTGCTTGGAGAATTTTGAGCATTACTTTGCTAGCATGTGAGATGAATGCAATGGTGTATATTTTGAATATTCTTTGGCATTGCCTTTCTTTGGGATTGGAATGAAAACTGACCTTTTCCAGTCCTGTGGCCACTGCTGAGTTTTCCAAATTTGCTGGCATATTGAGTGCAGCACTTTCATAATATCATCTTTTAGGATTTGAAATAACTGGAATTCCATCACCCCACTAGCTTTGTTTGTAGTGATGCTTCCTAAGGCCCACTTGACTTTGAATTCCACGATGTCTGGCTCTAGGTGAGTGATCACACCATCGTGGTTATCTAGGTCATTAAGATCTTTTTTGGATCTATAGAAAGCTTTAAGTAGAGGTCAGCTCTTATTATTGTTAACTGTTGTTCTAGGGTTTGGTCAGTGGGTAAGTTTGCCTTTGGGCCTCAAATGTAAGTCAAGAAGATCCCCTGGAGGAGGTAATCTCAACCCATACCAATATTCTTGCCTGGAAAAATGCCATGGACAGAGCCACCTGGCAGGCTATAGTCCGTGGTGTTGCAAAGAGTTTGACATGACTGAGCAACTTAACACTCTCTTTTTTTCAGTTACCGCCCTTAGAGAACAGTGCTAATGGAGCCAAGGTTTTCTGTTTGGGGCATATGGGGATTTTGGGGGGTGCAGTTAGTTTTGTACTGTTTCAAAAACATTTCTGCAACCCTGGCTCAGCCAGGCCATCTCACACACCTGTCATTATTCCAAAAATGTACCAGGAAATAGTCTAGAAAAGCATTCATTGATAAAGGGGTTGGTGGCATCTCTTTTGCAGACCAGGTACAACCATTTCTAAAAACAAACACAAAAAAACCACCTCCAATCTCTGTTGTCCTAAGGACTTATGCCCTGTGCACATTAAATCCAAGCAAACTCTATTCTATCAGAGATAAGGTTGAAGACAGTAACACGCCCTTCATGATAACACGGTAGACAAGATTAAGGGCAGGAGAGAGGTATTAATACATTTACATACATGAATTTTATATTTATAGCTATAATTATTCTTCAGCTAATAATAACCTGAGTTAACATTCACTGAACAGACAGGGACTGATTGCAGGAGAAGAGGAGGAGGGTGTAAGGTGTGGGCTGCCAAGATTAATCCAGGAGGCATTTTTAGTTTGTACTGTGTAAATCCTACACAGGATGATGGAGTCTGTTCTCCCTTGAGAATTGTATAACCACAAAGTGGCGAGACTCAGGGTGACACCTCTTCTATTCCTTTTCCTGCTGTAGCACAGAGGCTGGAAACAGGGGCCAGACTCCCCAGTTTTAAATTCCACATCTGAGCAAGTCACTTAATTTATCCAGTTTCAGTTTCCCCGTGTGAAATTCCTCCTACCCAGGGCTGTTATGAGGATAAAATATGTAAGAAGTGCTTAGCAAAGAGCCTGACATACAGTTAACATTCAAAGCTAGACATTTATATTACTATTATTAATTAAAGGTCGGTCTCTCTTTTTTTTTAAACTGAAGTATAGCTGTGGTGCTAAAGAAGACTTTTGAGAGTCCCTTAGACTGCAAGGAGATCAAACCAGTCAATCCTAAGGGAAATCAGTCCTGAATATTCATTTGAAGGACTGATGCAGAAGCTGAAGCTCCAATAGTTTGGCCACCTGACTGGAAGAGCCAACTCACTGGAAAAGACCCTGATGCTGGGAAAGACTGAAGGCAAAAGGAGAAGAGGGTGGCAGAGGATAAGATGGTTAGATGGCATCACCGACTCACTGGACATGAATTCGAGCAAACTCCCGGAGGTAAAGAAGGACAGAGGAGCCTGGTGTGCTGCAGTCCATGGGGTTGCAAAGAATCGGACATGACATAGTGACTAAACCACATCGTCAATTTACAATGTTGTGTTAGTTTCAAAGTGAAAGAAAGTGAAGTCGCTCAGTCGTGTCCAACTCTTTGCGACCCCATGGACTATAGCCTACCAGGCTCCTCCATTCATGGGATTTTCCAGGCAAGAGTACTGGAGCAGGTTGCCATTTCCTTCTCCAGGAGATCTTCCTGACCCAGGGATTGAACCTGGGTATCCTGCATTGTAGGCAGACGCTTTATTATCTGAGCCACCAGGGAAATCCAGGTGTTAGTTTCAGGTACACAGCAAAGTGCTTCTGTTATATCTATCTATTCTTTTTCAGATTCTTTTCCCTTATAGGTTATTCCAAGATACTGAGTAGAGCTCCCTGTCCTATACAGTAGGTCCTTGTTGGTTATCTAGAGTTCTGGTGTACCAGCTTTGTTGCCCGGCACCATGTGGAGTCTTCCCAGATCAGAGATCCAACCGGTGTCCCCTGCACTGGCAGGCAGATTCTCTACCACTGGACCACCAGGGAAGTCCTGGACATTTTGTTTAAAGGGTCAAGAGATTGACCTTTGACATAGGAAACAAACTTGTGGTTACCAAAGGGGAAAGGTTGGGCAGGGGCTGCTAATTAGGAGTTAGGGTCTAACATATACACATATTTTAATTTATTATCTATGTCTGAGGTCAAGTTCTTGACCCTTTAAACAACATGCTCAGAATGCTCACCAGAAGTAGAAAGAATATCTTCTCTCTGGGTCTCTCTTGAGTTCCCTGTCACCTTGGAGTCTGGAAGGGAGAAGGCGTGCTTGTTTCCCTCCTCCAGGGAAATGCAGACATGAAGGGGAAGAGGATATAAAGGTGTTTGACCTGGAGGGCTCAGCTACAGAATCGCTGCAGGAAAGAAGACAAAGTTGTCGACCTGAGAAAACAAGAGCAAAGTTGGATCTGGGCAGAAAGACAGAGGACACTCAGCAGGTGTAAACTGGTCTTTGCTTTTACTCTGACACAAGGCCAAAAGTGTAAGTGCGGTTGTTACTGGGCACACAAGGCCTCATGTGGCTGAGATTAACACATTTTCCATCATTTTACTTACAGGGAAGCATGAAGTTGGATTCCTGTTTCCGAATCTCATTAAGAGAGAACTTTCAAATCAGGTACCATGCTGAGGGCAATTTCTCAATTAAGACTAACAAAATGCATTACCTTCATGAACAAGTTTCAATATTTCAATATTCTAGATTTATAACCAGACATGGGAATAACAGGTCTGTGGAGCCTTTGACTATTAATTTTTCCCCCTAAGTCAGCTTGGAGAACTCCCGCCCTGTCTTAGGCAGTATGTGCAGATCCTGGACTGAAATCCTGTTAGGCGGAACAGAAGAGCACACTTAGCTAATGATTCTTCTCACCTCTCTCTTGACATGTGGACTCCTGAGAAATACAGTGGGTGAATTTTATGACTGACACTAATTTATACAGGCTTTAAAGGGGGCCTTTTCTGCCTACAGCCTCTTCTTAGAAGAGTAAAGTATTGGAGCCACAGCAAGACAGTCTAAAATGCAGGGGAAGGGGTGCCTGGGGAAATCTCACTTGGACCAAGCGGATGGCCGTGGATAAGCGTGCTGTTACAGGACCAAATTAAGATGTCAGCGCATCATGGTACAGGCTGTCCTTCCAGAGCGAGCTGGCCCTCTGCTGGAAAACAGCCAGGCACTCAGTAATGAGACAGAGGCTTAGATGCTTGCCAGACAAACACGACAGGGGATGGGACAGGAGCCTCGAGAGATAATTGGCAACTAAAAGCCAGTGAACCAGGGTGGAGGTGAAAGGCAGTCCAGCCTCTTGATTTTGTTTCCCTTTTGCTGTTGACATCTGAAAAGCTTCGCACTGGTGATCCTCATGCTTGAATCTTCAGTGCTTGATTGGTCTATTCATGTAGAAATGACGATTTTGAAGACTTTATGCTTTTGTCCTCCGTTCCCTTAACATGAGCTGCAGGCATGGGTTTAGCTCTTCCCTAGATAGCCTCCAGTCCAGTTTGGGGGTTCTTGGAGGGAATGCCCCCAAAGACTTAGGCCAACAGGTCTGAGAAGGGTGGAGAGGGAGCCCCTGGCACCATGCCACTGGGACACACAGGATGTAAATTCCTGCCACTTGCTACAAACTCAGAAAAGCTCTTGAGCATTTGCATTTGCTTATGAAACATGCTCTTGACTTGATGAAATGAAAAACGATATGAACCCTGCCCACAGGTTATTTATCCCAGCAGCAAATGCTCAGGATGTCTGAAATTCTATTATCACAGAAGCCCCTGTGGACCTCTGGTTCTTTTTCTCTGAATTTAAATGAGCCCTGATGCCTTTCCGTCTGTCCTCTGAGGTCCAATTTTTGAATGACAGAATCATCTTGGAGGCTCTGCTCTGGGCAGTCCATGAGGAGGGGGGACTCCAGCTCTCATGCCAGGGGTCAGCCGCCTACAGCCCATGGGCCACATGCAGTCTGCCTCTGGTTTTTTAAGTAAAGTTTTACTAGAAAACAGCCCTCCACATTTCTTATAGATTGTCAATGACTGCTTTCAAGCTATAACAACCAAGTTGAATAGTTGTGAGACTGGCCTGCATGGGCTAGAATATTCTCTAGACAGTCCCCTATAGAAAAAATTCCCTGTGGCATGGCCCCTTCTGCAGATGTCACCAGGGGGGAGCATGGAGGAGGAAGTATGAACTCAGTGGGTTTCTTTTCCCTTCCTTGTGCCCAGGGACCCCCACTTTCCAACTCCTCTCACTCCTACCATGGGAGTCTTTGGCCCTCAGGGTCACAGAGTGAATTATACTCTTGAATCCACAGCCCAGCATTCTAGGTGGGCGCCAGGTCCTTGCTTGCTTTTACTTTATTTCATTTAACCCCTTCATCTCCAGCCCCACCCCCTGTGTCTCCTCACGCTTCCTTCCTATAGGCATGTCACTCAGAAGTGTCTGATATGCATTAAAAAAAAAAACCTTTAACTGTTAGTCGCTTGACTTCAGCCCACCAGGCCCCTTTGTCCATGGGATTATCCAGGCAAGGATACTGGAGTGGGTTGGCATTCCTTTCTCCAGGGGATCTTCCTGAACCAGGGACTGAATCCAGGTCTCCTGCATTGCAGGCAGATTCTTTACCATCTAAGCCACTGAGGAAGCCCAGATATGCATGAACTCTTATAAAAGGTGTAATGTTGTTGATTATGTGTTTGTGTTTTTAATGTACATAAATGATACTGTTATAAATCTCATTTCATTTTTTTCCACTAAAAATCATCTTCATTCAGCACTATGTTGTTGATATCTATGCTTTTTGTGTATATATAGTTCACTGTTTCTAATTATACCTCAAAGATTTGGGGGGAAAAGACAGTAGATTTTTTCCTCAAAAAGTGGAAACCTCTGGTGTATGAGTTCTTCATAACACTTGTGACATAGTATCTCCCCAGAGAAGACAGAATTTTTGAAAAAGAACTTGCCACACATAAAACATAATAGGGTTTACATTAATCAATAGGTTGCTCAGTTTTTTATCATCCCTGGTGTCAAATTTAGTTTTGAGGCCCTATTACTGATAAACATTTCACATATTCTGTGCTAATCACTCCCAATTTACCCCTACAAGCTTATCTGTGGCTAGCCATTCCCAACCATATACCGTCTATATCAGGTTTAGTGATAACCCAAGGTTAGGGGTTTCTCAGAAAATAAACTCAGGCAGGGCTACCCATAAATGGGCAAGAAAAAGCCAGAATGGTGTTAGTCCCCAGTAGCTGCTGGATCAGCTCCACTGAACCCCAACTATGAGAAAAACCCAGCAGGACCATATTCCCTCTCTCATTACCTTGTCATACACTCTGTTGGGAGGGTAGGTTTGGTTCAGAAGCCTCCTTGATGCTTGGGCTCCACAACCTCTCAAGAGTTGAAGGGTGAACTGAGCAGAGAATTTGCCAGATAAATAGTGTTTGATCCATGTTCAGTTCAGTTCAGTCGCTCAGCTGTGTCTGACACTGCGACCCCATGAACTGCAGCACACCAGGCCTCCCTGTCCATCACCAACTCCCGGAGTCCACCCAAACCCATGTCCATTGAGTCGGTGATACCATCCAACCATCTCATCCTCTGTCGTCCCCTTCTCCTGCCCTCAATCTTTCCCAGCATCAGTGTCTTTTCCAATGAGTCAGCTCTTTGCATGAGGTGGCCAACGTATTGGAGTTTCAGCTTCAACACCAGTCCTTCCAATGAACACCCAGGACTGATCTTTAGGATGGACTGGTTGGATCTCCTTGCAGTCCAAGGGACCCTCAAGAGTCTTCTCCAACACCACAGTTCAAAAGCATCAATTCTTCGGCACTCAGCTTTCTTCACAGTCCAACTCTCACATCCATACATGACCACTGGAAAAACCATAGCCTTGACTAGATGGACCTTTGTTGACAAAGTAATGTCTTTGCTTTTTAATATGCTATCTAGGTTGGTCATAACTTTCCTTCCAAGGAGTAAGCATCTTTTAATTTCATGGCTGCAATCACCATCTGCAGTGATTTTGGAGCCCAGAAAAATAAAGTCAGCCACTGTTTCCGCTGTTTGATCCATGATTTTGTGTTAAACTCAAGGGAAGAATATTCAACTTTAACCAATCATTATTTTCATAAAATATGGTATATAGTTTCCTAGCTAAAGCTTCTGACTACACTTGTCATGACAATTTGTACTTTTTGTGTTGCTTTTTATATTGCTAGAAAAAAAAGAACTGTGTCTTTTGATGTATGATATGTATTTAATATGAGTGCATGCATATGTGCTCAGTCTCTTCAGTCCATGTTCAGCTGTTTGTGATCCCATGGACTGTAGCCCGCCAGGCTCCTCTGTCTGTGGAATTTCCAGGCAAGAATACTGAAGTGAGTTGTCATTTCCTCCTCCATGGCATCTTGCCTACCCAGGGACTGAACTTGAATCTCCTGCAGCTGCTGCATTGGCAGGTAGATTCTTTACCACTGAGCCACTTGGGAAGCCCATCTAATATGAGAATAGGCAATATAAGATAGACTAAGGATTTGCATGTACATTTATAGTAACATCAATAATCTCAGATATGCAGATGACACCACCCTTATGGCAGAAAGTGAAGAGGAACTCAAAAGCCTCTTGATGAAAGTGAAAGTGGAGAGTGAAAAAGTAGGCTTAAAACTCAACATTCAGAAAAGGAAGATCATGGCATCTGGTCCCATCACTTCATGGGAAATAGATGGGGAAATAGTGGAAACAGTGTCAGACTTTATTTTTTTGGGCTCCAAAATCACTGCAGATGGTGACTGCAGCCATGAAATTAAAAGACGCTTACTCCTTGGAAGGAAAGTTATGACCAACCTAGATAGCATATTCAAAAGCAGAGATATTACTTTGCCAACAAAGGTTCGTCTAGTCAAGGCTATGGTTTTTCCTGTGGTCATGTATGGATGTGAGAGTTGGACTGTGAAGAAAGCTGAGTGCCAAAGAATTGATGCTTTTGAACTGTGGTGTTGGAGAAGACTCTTGAGAGTTCCTTGGACTGCCAGGAGATCCAACCAGTCCATTCTGAAGGAGATCAGCCCTGGGATTTCTTTGGAAGGAATGATGCTAAAGCTGAAACTCCAGTACTTTGGCCACCTCATGCGAAGAGTTGACTCATTGGAAAAGACTCTGATGCTGGGAGGGATTGGGGGCAGGAGGAGAAGGGGACGACAGAGGATGAGATGGCTGGATGGCATCACTGACTCGATGGACATGAGTCTGAGTGAACTCCGGGAGTTGGTGATGGACAGGGAGGCCTGGCATGCTGCAATTCATGGGGTCGCAAAGAGTCGGACACGACTGACCGATTGAACTGAACTGAACTGAACTTATAGTAATATTTGAATTATAATATTGTTATCAGATTCCTAATAGAGATCCAGAAAGCTTTTGTAGAGTATCTAATGTACCACTCAAATTACTACTATTGGCCTCCCAACCTACCCCAAAATTTTAAGGCAATGCTAATTTACATTTAGAGCAGTATATACTGAGAAGAGACAGTGGTGAATAGAAAAGGGGATGATTTCTGCAGGAGGTGATGGAATGATCTTTTTTACTGGCCCAGGACTTGAGGCTCTATACAGGATGGTGACAAGGGACTGCAGCACAGAGGTTCAGCACAGGTACAACTGTTTTCTAAATCACCCCTATGGAGTCCAGACCAATGCCAGTGGCAATTCTGTTAATTAGAGAAGGGCTCTCGACAGTCCATAACTCATTGCTTTTGTACCTAGTCAATACTATCTTCACACAATTTCTTAGACTTATAATTGGAATAGAGGACCTGTAGTTCAGCTCATGGCTGTTTTGTTTTGTTTTTTCTTTCTTTCTTTTTTTAGCTCACAGTGGGCTGAACCATGTGCCCCCACCAAAAAGCATACATACACAAAATCAAGCTTGTCAGAATAAAGTAACTCAGGCTAACTCTCTGCCTTTCTCTCTCTTTATGAATCTGACTTCTGCTCACACACATTTCAGCATTGCAGACAGACGAGCAAGCTTTCCAATCTGCAATTAACAAAGTTTAAGAGACGGAATCAAGATTGCTGGGAGAAATATCAATAACCTCAGATATGCAGATGATGCCACCCTTATGGCAGAAAGTGAAGAGGAACTCAAAAGCCTCTTGATGACAGTGAAAGAGGAGAGTGAAAAAGTTGGCTTAAAGCTCAACATTCAGAAAACGAAGATCATGGCATCTGGTCCCATCACTTCATGGGAAATAGATGGGGAAACAGTGGAAACAGTGTCAGACTTTATTTTTTTGGGCTCCAAAATCACTGCAGATGGTGACTGCAGCCATGAAATTAAAAGACGTTTACTCCTTGGAAGGAAAGTTATGACCAACCTAGATAGCATATTCAAAAGCAGAGATATTACTTGGCCAACAAAGGTCCATCTAGTCAAGGCTATGGTTTTTCCTGTGTTCATGTATGGATGTGAGAGTTGGACTGTGAAGAAAGCTGAGTGCTGAAGAATTGATGCTTTTGAACTGTGGTGTTGGAGAAGACTCTTGAGAGTCCCTTGGACTGCAAGGAGATCCAACCAGTCCATCCTAAAGGAGATCAGCCCTGGGTGTTCATTGGAAGGACTGATGCTGAAGGTGAAACTCCAATACTTTGGCCACCTCATGCGAAGAGTTGACTCATTGGAAAAGACTCTGATGCTGGGAGGGATTGGGGGCAGGAGAAGAAGGGGATGACAGAGGATGAGATGGCTGGATGGCATCACTAACTCGATGGACGTGAGTATGGGTGAACTCCGGGAGTTGGTGATGGACAGGGAGGCCTGGCGTGCTGCGATTCATGGGGTCACAAAGAGTCGGACATGACTGAGTGACTGAACTGAACTGAACTGAAGAGACCCTGTTGGGGGCCAGAGTGAGGTACTCCGCCCGTGACAAAGGTCATGAGGAAGGAGGCTCGACATACGCAAAGGCGGGATCGAGCCTCAGGAGTCCCCCTGGAACTCCTCGAGCATCTGCCCCCATAACCAGAGCCTGCCTACTTTACTACTTTGTGCTCTTACCTACACCTCTGACTTTACGGGGGGCTGTCCCCCACCACCTCTTTCGGAGAAGGAGTTAACCTAGAGCTCCAGTCAATAAAAACTCTTGGGTGTGACAAGAGTGTTTTAACCTACAAACTCCTCTGAAGGTTCTCTAGCCTGCCTGACAGGCTTGTCCGGCCACATGTGATTGCTCACAGCCTCCCAACCGTGAGAGGCACAAGATGCTTTAAACCCTCTAAAAACAGGTTCTTTAGAGAAGTTAGAAAACTATTAGTATAAGTATAATAGGCTGATTAGAAATTGTGTTGGTGAAGGGTTTTTCATTTGTTGAGCCAATGTTTGTTGCTAAGTCTCCACATCCCCTGCCCTTACACACATTAATGAATATATAGAATTAACCTTTGATATTAATCACGTTAGACCTTAGGCTAAGTAAATTCTTTCCTTAACTAAAACCCACTACACCCTCACCCTGTAGGAATGTAACTTTACTTGGGTGGTGTCTGTTTTGAGACCGCTGTCACAAGGAGAGGGTCGTAAATTGTCAGCAGGCCCCCCTGGCCAGAAGATGATGTAACACCCCTAAGACCTCTGTATACATTTGTGTGAAGCACCTGACTTTAATAAAAGTCAGGACTGCTGTCCCCACGTGACTTTTGTATAACATCTTAGTGTATAAAAACAGACTCTGGAAAATAAAGAATTGGGATCAGTTTCTCGAAATACTGGTCTCCCCATGTCGCGCTCTCTCTCACTCTGGCTGAGTCTCCATCTGGAGCGCGGAACCCGCCATGCTTACTAATTATGCCTGGGCTTCTAAGATCCGACCGGGGAGGCCTCAGTGTCTCCTCTCCTTCGGGAGAACGGAAGGACGCCTGCGGCCTACGTAAGTGGTGCAAACTTCTTGTCTTGAAGTTTTATTGGTCTCCCGCGTAAACCAAGCTACTCAGCCTCTTTTCTCCACTGAATTTTCCTACTGAGCTATCCTCATCCTATTACTCTTTATATCTTTGATAAAATATTTAAATAAATAGGCCGCCGACGCCGTCCCCGCTTCGAATACCCTGGATCAGCCGGGGCAGGTCCCCGGCAAGACCCTTTCTGAAATTCAATCTGAGGAGAGCTATACCTCTGGTTTATAGCTAAGCAGACTTTCCACTCATTAAATTGAAGTGCCCATCAGGATTAAGGCCAGGAGTTCCATGAAAGGAAAAGTCTAGAATGCATCAATGAGGAAAGCAGGAAGCAAAACAGAACTCACTTTAAAATCTTCTTTAGGATAAGCAGTCACAACAGTGAAGATTTTCACATAAGAGATGACTATTTTATTCATCCTAATTAGGTATCTTAAAAAAAAAAAAAAAAAAAACAACTTTGAAGAAGAGTCTGCTTCAACGCCACTGCAGAACCCAAGTACTTGGCAAGCACAGAGCAGTCAGTTATGGAGCCTTCCTGCCCAGCACTTGTTCCACTGAGACACCTCCTCCTCTTTCCTGCCTCCACCCCCAGCACACATCCAGAGTTTAATCACCTTCTTCCAGAGTGTCTTAATGATATATGTTCTGCTATTTGTCATCTTCCCACCCACATTCAAAAGTCACAAAATATCAACTGTCATTTTTTTAAGAAAACCAAGAAAATTATAACTTCTCATGTTAGCTGGGCCTAATGAACAGCAGCGCTTTTAGAACTAAGAGGATGGGCTCAAGGGAAGTCCCAAAGAGCAATTTCCTATATGAAAAACTACACACAGAGTCTGCTGAATTTTTTTTTTAAGTTGAAAGAGACTCCATAACTGACTCAAAATAACAATTTTTATTTTTAAAAAATGAAGCCTTAATTTATGAACCGGAATCTTCATAATGCATAAGCTCAATATTTTTCATATTTACTTTTTGAAAGGTTATTTGCTGATTCCATTTATACCTGCACTATAACAAAGCTAATAAGAAGTGGCAGTACTTCCCCACTATCTTATGCTTTCAGATTTGGAGTTGTAGAGACTCTTAAAAATTTCAAGACCGTGTCACGTTTCAAAAGGAGCAGCCTAGATTGGGAGGCAACATGAAAAGACTTCTCTCTTTGTGCCTCTTGACACTGTTTATGATATAACCTGTGAGGCTATTCTATCATCTTCCTCTTTCTTCCCCATTCTGCCTGGTTTCCACCCAGAGCCCTTTGGTTTTTTATCATTATGCAGTTCGGTGCAGAAAACCAAGATATGTGTCCGAATTTCATGAGCAATGAATGATTAATATAGTGCTTGGCATGGGATAGGGGAGGAAAGGTTTCTTTTCCTGACTACCATGAAGAAAAACTTCTTTGATTTAACCCCAACACTTAAGGGCAACTAGCCCATTACTTGTGTCAGGCTCCTAGCTGTCCTGCTGCTGTTGCTGCTAAGTAGCTTCAGTCGTGTCCAACTCTGTGCGACCCCAGAGACAGCAGCCCACCAGGCTCTCCTGTCCCTGGGATTCTCCAGGCAAGAACACTGGAATGGGTTGCCCTTTCCTTCTCCAGGGGACCTTCCCTTAGCTGTCCTGAGGTAGAGCCAAAAGGTCAGAAAAACCCATAATGAGTTTATGAGAATATTTCCTCTTAACATTCCTTATTCAGATTATTTGCCAGCAGATATGGTCATGGAAAGGCTATGGCTGGAAACCAGCTCTACATGAGAATAATGTAATGGATTTCCCTTCCCTTAGAAATCAACATATGTAATGCTATTAATATATGAATAGCAAAGTACCTTCAAAGTTGCTAGAATGTAAGTTTCTGGAGGGCAGAGATTCTTCTGTTGTTCACTAACATATCCTAAGAGACCAGAACAGTGCCTGCACATGTTAAAATGGAAGTGAAAGTCACTCAGTTGTGTCCAGCTCTTTGTGACCCCATGGACTATACAGTCTATGGAATTCTCCAGGCCAGAATACTGGAGTAGGTAGCCTTTCCCTTCTCCAGGGGATCTTCCCAACCCAAGGATTGAACCCAGGTCTCCCGCATTGTGGGCGGATTCTTTACCAGCTGAGCCACAAGGGAAGCCCTGCACATGTTAAGTGCTTAATAAATATTTGTGGATCAAATGAATGAAGTCAGAAGATACGGTACAGCTATGTGTATTTAGGAGTTTGGGAAGTGGGAATAATAAAGCAGTCAGAATCAACTGTGGAAACAGACACCACTGGTTCCTAATAGAGGTCACTCTTTTGAGGTTTGCTTTTCAAAAGGGTTAGATTTTCCTTACAATTGTAACTGACTCACAGAAATTCTGGCAAGCAAAAAAGTGATTACAGGAGCAAAACCAGGAACACTTTAATCTGCATTAAATGTCTAAACTTTCCTAATTCTAAAATTCACCTAAAAATTGTCTTTTCCTGTGCAAAAAATTTATTTGCAGAAAATAAAGTTAGTGAATACTGTATGTCTAACTTTGACTTTTTTTTCAAAACTATTACTAGCAACTACAACTTAAATATGTGAAACTAGTATGTGAAGGCTTGTTTTTTTTTGTTTGTTTGTTTGTTTTTCCAGTTGCTTAGCCTAGGTCAGTGTGACATCCAGGCCCCACCACCTAAACAAGAACCACTGTAGAGCCACCTCTGCACTGTCATGACAACCAGTAACCCAGAGATGAGGGTCCTAGGATATTTCTCAACTCGGCCACTAGCAAGGAAAGCTATGACAAACCTAGATAGTGTATTAAAAAGCAGAGACATCACTTTCCTGACAAAGATCCATATAGTTAAAGCTATGGTTTTCCAGTGGTCATGTATGGATGGGAGAGTTATACCATAAAGAAGGCTGGACACTGAATTAATGCTTTGGAATTGTGGTGCTGGAGAAGACTCTTGAGAGTCCCTTGGACAGCAAGGAGATCAAACCAGTCAAAGCTAAAGGAAATCAACCCTGAATACTCATTGGAAGGTCTGATGCTGAAGCTGAAGTCCCAATACTTTGGCCACCTGATGCCAAGAGCTGACTCATTGGAAAAGACCTTGATTCTGGGAAAGATTGAGGGCAGGAGGAGAAGGGGACAACAGAGGATGAGATGGTTGGATGGCATTGCCGACTCAATGGACATGAGCAAACTCCAGGAGATAGTGAAGGACAGAGGAGCCTGGTGTGCTGCAGTCCATGAGTCACAAAGAGTTGAGCATGACCTGGCGACTAAACAACAATAGCCGCTAGTAAACTGGTCTTTGAAAAGGCAAATTGCATCGCAATTTCATCACCTGTTAAACAAGCTTAAATCTATCATCCAACTATTTGAATTGAAATAGTCATGATATGAAAGTCTTTTAAAAAATCATAAGGTAAACAAGAAATACAAGTAAGAAATACATGATGTGGTTGCATCTATATATTGACACAATACTTTACCCTCATTCCTGCCCTAAAAACAACTAAGGGAATGGAAAGTTCTGACTATGTCTTCTGGAAAATCCATGTATATAATCGCCTGCCTTTTGCAGCTCTGATGGAACCCAAAGAGCTGTGGTGTTTGAGAAGGCAGCTCTGGTTCAATATCGGTCTGTAGCGTAATAACTACTCCTCAAATTAGTTGATGTCTCTAAGCTCCAATTTCTCCACCTATAACATGGCAACCCACTCCAGTGTTCTTGCCTGGAGAATCCCAGGGACGGGGGAGCCTAGTGGGCTGCCGTCTATGCAGTCGCATAGAGTCGGACACGACTGAAGCGATGCAGCAGCAGCAACATGGGAATAATGAACAGAGCTGCTGTAAAGTGAGAACAATGTCCAAATAATTTGTAATAGGAATAGCAACAATGTATCTTTTCATATTAGTTTTTTTCAGATCTGAGATTCAAATTCAGGTTTTATTTCAGATATAGCCCCACTTCTTTTATTCCGGAGTTACATTTGTTCTTAAGTAAACTTGGTGCTCATTCTGTGTGTAAGGAGAAAATATCTGTGATATTTTGGCATGTTAAGTGGCTGTGTGCCTTAGTAAAGTATCATTCAGAAGACCTCACCCTTGATACAAGTTACAATTGAAGAGACAATTTACAGAATTCTTTGTGCACTTATATTTTTAAGCCTCCCTTTCAGTGCAAATTTTGCTTATAGCAACCAGTGCTTAAGCCAATATTGTTGACCAGGTAAATAACACATGAAAATGTAATTCCTGATTAAAGGTCTCCATGATGAAAAGGACCAGACCACCTCCCTGAAAAGATCTGGAAAAAGCAGCATCTCATCACAGCACTTCTATTACCTACACTTTCTTCTCCACCTCTCTTTTTGGGCTACCCTAATTGTCTGCAGAAAAAGTCTCCATATTGCCAGCTTCCTGGATCTCACCTTAGAACACATCTATATACACAAAGATACTAACTGAAGAAGAGAAAGAGAGGAAGGAGGAGGAGAAGAAGAATTGTGTTGGTAAGAAGTTAAATACAGTTGACCTTTGAACACTGCAGTGGGTGGGGAGATAGGGGCACCCACACCCTGCAGAGGGAAAATCTGAGACACTTGTCACAGTGGGATGTCTGTGGTTCTGCAATCTCGGATTTATTGGGAAAAAAATTCCTTGCATAAGTGGCAGGGGAGGGGAGAGTGGACCACATATTTTAATCCTGTTCACTGATGCTAAACACCTCCAAACAAATTTCCATATCTTCACTTTGTGGTAAAGCTGCAAAGTATACCTATGACTTTTTTATTGTAAAATACACATAACATAAAACTTACAATTGTGGCCATTTTTTAGGTATATAGTTCAGTGGCATTAAGTGAATTTACATTGTTTTGCAACCATCAGCACCATCCATCTGCAGAGATTCCTCATCTTCTCAAATGGAGACTGTACCTCTCAAACAATAACTCCCCATTCCCCAGAGTTCCCAGTCCCTGGTAACCTACAGTCTACTTTCTGTCTCTATGAACTGGACTACTCTAGATTTCTCATGTAAGTGAAATAACACAATATTTACATTATTTTTTGTGTGTGGCTTCTTTCATTTAGCATTACGTCTTCAAGGTTCATCCCTACTACAGCAAGCATCAAAATCTCATTTATTGTTAAGGCTGAACCATATTTCATTTTAAGTATAAACCACATCTTGTTTATCTATTGATCCATCCATGAATGTTTGGTTCTTTTCTACCTTTTGACTATTGTGAATAATGCTGCTATGAACACTGATATACAAATATCTGTTCAAGTCTCTGCTTTCAGTTCTTCTGGGTATATACCCCATAATGGAATTGCTAGATCATAGCAATGACACCCCACTCCAGTACTCTTGCCTGGAAAATCCCATGGACAGAAGAGCCTGGCGGGCTGCAGTCCATGGGGTTGCTGAGAGTCAGACATGACTGAGTGACTTTCACTTTTCACTTTCATCCACTGGAGAAGGAAATGGCAACCCACTCCAGTGTTCTTGCCTGGAGAATCCCAGGGATGGGGGAGCCTGGTGGGCTGCCGTCTATGGGGCTGCACAGAGTTGGACATGACTGAAGCGACTTAGCAGCAGCAGCAGCAGCAGCAGCAGCAGCAGCATGGGTATTCTATCAGCCTTTTAAAGGATTTGCCATACTGTTTTCCACAGTGGCTGTACCATTTTACATTTCTACCAGCAATGCACAAACTTTCTAATTTCTCCACACCCTCATCAACAGTTGATATTCTCTGTTTTTCTTTCTCCCAATAATAGCCATCCCAATGGATGTGACATGATATCTCCTAACGAGTGTGATGTGGTATCTCACTGTGGCTTAATTTACATTTTCCTAAGGATGATGGACAAGGAGGCCTGGCGTGCTGCAATTCATGGGGTCACAAAGAGTCGGACATGACTGAGCAACTGAACTGAACTGAAGGATGAGTTATATTGAGCATACTATTTCTCTTGAATCAACTAAAACTCATTGGCTGGACAGTCAGGGCAGCACTGCCTCACATCCTGTGCGAGCGGGTACTCTGCCCACTCAGTGTCCCTGTCTCCAGCATCCTGCCGGTGTCTCTCTCCCTGCCACCCCTTGGCTCAGCCCAGCAGAAGTCAGAGGGTGGGGGGACTTTTGATGTAGTACAGATAGGTCTCCCAGGAGGCAGAGCAGGGTAGGGTAATGAGGATATATGGAAGGGCAAATGGAAACTATTTTACCATTCCAATATGTTAATGACTACTATTCTAAATCCATCACAAAATCTAGTGCAATGATGGGTTCATGGTAGACAATAAATGCTTATAAACTTGACTTTTTTTTTTTTTGCCTGATGTCTTGAAGCAGAAGTCGAGATTAAGGTTATGATCTACCTACTTTACCTACAGCTTCACGTAGTTAATCAGCGTAACCCATCCCTGCCACAGACACAACTCTTTTGCCTTTCCAGCTGTCATAAGGGCCGTACCTATTAGCTCCTCCTCTCACCATCAGGGCAAAGGGCCAGTAAAGGGAGATTGTTGAAGCTGGGTGATGTGTGCATGGCCTCTCTACTTTTGTATATACTTTCAATTGTGCCTAACAGAAAGCTTATTGGGCTTCCCTGGTGGCTCAGTGGTAAAGAATCTACCTCCAATTCAGGAGACACGGGTTCAGTCCCTGGTCCAGGAAGCTTCCAAATGCTGCAGAGCAACTAAGCCCATGGGCCACAACTATTGAGCCTGTGCCCGAGAGCCACAGCTCCTGAAGTTCCAGTGCCCGAGAGCCTGTGCTCGTAAAAGAGGAAGCCACCGCAGTGAGAAGCCTGTGCACAACTGGAGAAAAACCCACGCTATCTGCAACTAGAGAAAAGCCAGTGCAGCAATGGAGACCCAGCACAGACAAAATAAATAAATAATAAATAAATACATAAATAAAACTAAAATTAAATAACGCTTATTAAAATAAAGATACCAGGCTGCACGACTGACCGTGTAAAGGAAGGGCCCACCCACGGTCTTGTATGCCCATCTGTTTTTTCCTTTGGGTAATTAACTTGGAATTTATGGGTAATTATTATTGGGTCTGTTTTTTAAGTTATATAATTAATTCTACAAATGCTTCAGGCATTTTATGTTTATGACATATAAGCATAAATTACAGGTCACTTTATTTGGTCATTTCCAGTTGCGCCTGCTTCCTGTTTCATGAGTACACCAAATAACATTTAGATAGCATTTAAATACCTCCTATAATTACACTGAAAAAACTTTCCCAAGTTACTGAAATTGGTTGCAAATTCTGCTTCCAGATACATAAAGTACTAGAAAAGTAGCCAAAAAAGAGACATGGACTCAACATGCTGCCAAAAATAATAATAGAACTTTAAATGTTAAACGGTTTTTTAAAAAGCTCTTCTCTGGAATGAAATGCATCCACTCAAGTTGTTTTCCGCTCCATCCTCCTGCTTCTCCTTATAGATGTGCTCTTCCGGCTGACTCCCTGATCTGTTGGTAGGCCTCGTCCTACTGAGTCAGCTGGGTGCGGCTGTCTGCAAGGGACGTGCGGGGCCCATGGAGGGCGAGATGGAGAGTGGAATGGGGACTGGGCACTCTAAGATATTTTGAAATCTTAAAGCGCCCAGCCTCCATGGATTCTTTAGGCAAGAGTACTGGAGTAGGTTGCCATGCCCTCCCACGGGCTCTTCCCAATCCAGGGATCAAACCCGCATCTCTTATGTCTCCTGCACTGGCAGGAGGGTTCTTTACCACTAGTGCCACCTGGGAGGCCCTCCTCTCTCCGTAGGCACCATGAACTGTATCTGATGACAGGAGCCAATACTGACCCATTTGCTTTGGTGAAAAATGAAGATCAAGGATTGTCCTCTGGTTGGCATCATGTCCTCCAAGCACAAGTTACTTTCTGTTACAGATGGCTTTGCAGGTCATGCAAGGGGTAAGTAAGAGTTCATGTTTCCATCATCACTTTGAAAAGCATATCAGGACATTTCATTGTGCATCAGGCCTCTGAGTCTGGTTGTCCCTATTTGTGTGCTCAAAGGAAAAACCATCAAGGGAACCAAGACAGTCCTGGGAGTCGCCTGCATCCTTGAGATCCTCCCCAAGTGTGGACCACTTTGTGCAGAGGCCACTCAGTGCTTTCCTTCAGGGAAATGTCCTGAATTCAAGTCAGATTTCAATCATCTCCCCCAGTTTTATAAGGTCACAATCTTCAAGCAGTCCACACTAGTTAATGCTTTTGATAATAAAGAATTAAATGAGACAATGTAGACAAAGCCTGTGGCACAGGGCCCTCCCTACATATTGCTAAAGTCAACAAACAATAGCTCTTATTGAGGATTATTCTTACCATGAACATGGCACACTTTGTTCTCACTCAATCATTCAGCAAGTGATTATTAAGTAGGTACTGTGTCAAGCTCCGTTGCTGGCGAGTAGGGACTTGGCAGTGCATAAGCACAGCAAGGTCCCTGCTCTCATCAAATGAACATGTTTTGGGAGGGAAGACAGACAATAAGTTGTTAAACTAAATAGTTTCATTTAATAATTGCTATGAATTTTTTTTTTTTTAAAGGCAAGACCATGGGGATAGAGAATGACTGAGGGGATTGGGATGGGGAGAGAAAGTGGTTCGAGATTGAGTGACCAAGAAAAGCTTCTCCAAGGGTGAGTCTTGCGAGATAAGGGGGCACCTGCCCTGTGAAGACTCAGAGGTGGGCATCACAGGCAGGGGGAGCGGCAGGAGCAAGGCCCTGGGGTGAACCCCATCTCAACACTGCACTGCTTCACCGCAGGCAGTGGGTACCAAGCCACTTTCCTCTGTGCAGCCGTGTTAACAGTCCCCTTCTCAAGGTGCCCAAGCACTTGACCTACAATCACAGTAAATTGCCACCAGAACCACAGCACTTTGAAAGTGAAAGCCGCTCAGCCATGTCTGACTCTTTGCAACCCCATGGACTACACAGTCCATGGAATTCTCCAGACCAGAATACTGGAGTGCATAGATTTCCCTTCTCCATGGCATCTTCCCAACCCAGGGATCAAACCCAGGTCTCCCACATTGCAAGTGTATTCTTTACCAGCTGAGCCACCAAGGAAACCCAAGAATACTGGAGTGGGTAGCCTATCCCTTCTCCAGGGGATCTTCCTGACCCAAGAATTGAACCAGGGTCTCCTGTATTGCAGGCAGATTCTTTACCAGCTGAGCTACCAATGTGATATTAACCCACTTTTATAAGTAGTGTAGAAATTTTAGTTGAACCAGTGAGAACTGTCTCTGAACTGGCATTGCTTGATGTCACGCAGACTTTTGATGACTTCATTCATCTATACAAGAGGAATGGGTTAGACCAATGAGACTACAACTTTAATATGACTTCCAGCCCCCTGGGGATTTTGCTACACACAGACTCTGGCTCAGTGGGCCCAGGGTGGGACCTGAAGATGATACTGATGCTGCCAGTCCTCGGACCAGACTTTTGAGTGACAGGAATTTAGATGATCTCTAAAGTGCCTTCCAGCCCTAAATCTAGAACTCCGTTCCAGGCTTATTATGACTTGAACTTCAAGGCCTTGATATAACCTGAACCACCTAGAGGTCTGTGATAACCAAGATGTGGTGGTCTTCCTGCAGCGCCCAGCCTGTGCTTTCTTCTGGTTGCCCTACCCGTCCAAGTTGAGCTCGCTGGCACACAGCACCTCCGTCCCACTGCAGCACCTATACATTTAGGCCAGAGACCAGAGAAACTTCTTATTACTCATCCAGTCCAACATGATGAAATGAGGAAGCTTTGATTTCCTAAGTGTGTCAACATTCAGGCTGGAATGAAATGCTTGGTTTCCTAGAGTAAGCAAAAATAGAGGAGCATGCTACTTTAGTTTACATTATTTAATTAATGCACGCAAGCTTTGGGTAAAATGTTCACAACGTTCCATATTGTTTTGAAAGTTCAATGAAGGATGTTATTGCTGATTTTACCTTAATTACCCCTGCTGGATTTCACCTTGAGGGGGTTATTAGGCAGGTTAAAAAAATAAAACACCTAGATTCTTACAATTAAAAATTTTTTCAACTCGTCACAGCAAGATCAATTGCCACATTGACTTTTTATCTCCAAAAGAGGAGACTTAAGTGGTTGGTCTTCCACCTCTTGACACATCTATACCAGGCAATGCAAAGGGAAAGTAAGAAGATACCTCAGGAAATGATAGGTTCTGCTTAAAGAGACTGCTCCACTATTTAGTAGAAAAGAAAGGGGCCTAATGGGGATACTGTAATCATGATAAATCATAGCTTATGTGTGAATGTGGCCTCCACGTTTTCCAAGTGTTTTCTGGCAGTGACTCTGATTAACAACATCAAGGCCTGAAGGCTAAGGAAAGCTACAAAGTGCTATCTGGTGGAAGCAGGTCTGAACTCAGGTCTTCTACATAGTGTAATTTTCAGGATGGAAATAACGCTGCAATTAAATCACACTAACCTAGTCTTTGCAAACCTTCCCAAGCTCACTGAGCATGGCACATGGAGGAAGAAATAGAACCTGTCCCGTTCTGTGGGCTCTCGGAGCGACAGCCTCCATTGGCAAGCCCAGGACTCGTGATTACCTTCGTTGGCTTATTAGGACACAATCTATGTTTCCCATCAAATATGCTCCCCTGTAGAAAGTCCCCTGGGGATAGATTGAGCCCAGAAAGGAAGTCAGTAAACAGCATAATGGGATTAACTGGAAGCATTTCATTTACCGTTCAATGTTTCTTCTACCAGATGTCAGTCCAAGGGACCACAGTCTCATGGGGCACCCATCAGAGGAGAAGAAACAAATGAAATATGATTTACTCTGCCTAATGCTTCTCAAGCTACGCAGGGAACTCCCTGCTGTAAAGCTAGCCATTTCAGAGAAGATATTATAGATATTGGCTAGTTGCTTCCTACATTTTCAATCAGCTCTCTCTATATACTTATACAATACACATTTTTTGCTAGGAAGGAATATTCTCTACCTAAAGGAGGTAAGAAGACATTTCCAAAAGGCCAAAGACATGGCCAAGCACTCCTCATTGAGAAGCCAATTCTTTCAGGAAGAACGAGTAGGAAACAGAGCTGATACTGAACATGCCTCTTGACCAAGAATTGAAATCAGTTCAGGGCAACACAAGGAAGAGAGGTTTTCATATAACTGTGACTTCTACCTTTTGTGGGTTCCTTATACAGTTAATAGGAGCCACAGCAAATGTTTGGAAACGATCGTGATGATATACAGATAGGCAACAATATCAATAGACAGCAAAGCCTGGATTAGAAGGCTAACCTTCTATTATTAACTTCCCGGACCCAGCAGGCACTTGTAACTTACAGTTATATCTGTAGGCGGGGGTCTGTTAGCACTATCATCCAAGAGATTTAAAAAATCAATTTTCACCCATGGAAGTTAGTCCAAATTACAGGCTGATCAATCATCAAATTACAGGCTGATCATCATCTACCAGGATGTAGAGTTGAGTATCCTAGTTCTAGATACAATGGAAAGCCAAACATGAAAAGAAATACACAGGATTTACTTTCACTTTTCATTTTCATGCATTAGAGAAGGAAATGGCACCCCACTCCAGTAATCTTGCCTGGAGAATCCCAGGGACGGAGGAGCCTGGTGGGCTGCCGTCTATGGGGTTGCACAGTCAGACATGACTGAAGCAGCAGCAGCAGCAGCATCTCCTTTCCTTCGCATTTTTAACCAGTGCCTTGTTCTCAGTAAGACAACACTGGCTCTTGCAGAGGGCATGCTGAACTGAGTTGAGGCCCTGGTTCCAATCACACTGGCCACACCTTCCCCCCTCTCTCCCTTCCCCATCCCCCTGAACCTGGCCTTAACCGAGGAGAACTGGGACTGAGTGGCACTTTCTGATGGCGCTGGGATTCTCCAAGGAACCCCGGCCTCATGCTGCCAGGGGGCTTACCCCGCCACCTGGGCTCGGGTGTGGTGAGAAGAGCCCCTGGAGCAGAATTACGTGCTGTGGTGGGAGCTGACTCAGAACCTGAAGGTGATGACAGCTTCTGATGTTTCTGCTGAGCTCCTGACTGGAGCTGATACCCTTTTGTTAGGGTTAGAGGAAGTGTATGTGGGGGCTGGGCAGGGGTGGGGTGGCGGTGAGCCATAGGGCAGAGGTATGGGGAATCGTCTTGGCAAGGCAGCAAACTTGAGAAAAGGGCAGGTGAAACACCATCTGGACCAAGTATCCTGTTTCCTTACCTCCTTCAGCTTTCTTCTCCTCGTTTTCCCAAAGGACATCAATTACTTGTGAGGGGCTAATACAGGGATCCGGGTCCCCAAAGTGAGCCGCTTTCCAAACGGCCAGTGAGCACCAACAGCCACAGCAATCGGTTCTCAGGCAGGGGAATCCTTGTACAGGGGACTGAATCCTTGTACAGGGGACTGTTCTCCATCAAGAGGACCTGGATTGCTGGCCCTGCCCTCCTCTCTGGCTCAGCCCCATTGATCTGGCTCTCACTGTCAAGACACCTTCCCAGAGAAGGAGCAACATGATGGAAGGGCCTCTCTCTCTCAGCTACAACAGTTGACAAAGGACTATCTACCACCTGAGACCCCTCTACAGCCCTGTCTGAGCTACAGAGATTGGCTCTACCTTGGTGAGGGGGCCTTCCTCCCCATGTGTAACCCTCCCCTGACAGCCACAGAGAGATTCGGTGCCATACCACTGTCTGCACACTTCCGAGAAGCCCTGGGAAGACGAGAACGTGGCTAGAAGCATCCGCAGTCAGCCTCCAGGACTGAAGCAGCAGTCGGGGTTCCTGCTGCAATTCCTCACCATACTCGGCTGCAGGCTGCTCGCCTTGGAGAGGGAGCCCACCACCGAGTGCATAGCAAGGGTGTGACTCCTGGCCCAGAAAGACCTGATGACCCATTCGAGTTCACACAGGCACCTCCTGGCCCTTCTGCCCTGGGTTTACCTCCTCCCCTTACTCATCTTGGGTAACCTAGGAAGCAGCTGAGAGATGTGAATACTGTTTCTGAGTCTGCTTCTGTGAAGATCTGGGACCCAGTCAGCAGGAAGGGGTGTGGTTAAATCCAGGTCGGCACGGAGATGACAGCAGGGCGGCACTGTCTGCAGGGACTTGGGCCACTCGTTGGGGGGGGAGCTCTAGAATCAGGAGAGGAAGGGGCTGTGGTGAAAACCAGTGGAACGGGACAAGAATCACCCCTACTTCCACACCGGTCCAGCCTTCCACTCCCCAAGGCCATGTTCAGAGGGACACAGAGGTGAGTGCTGGGTGGCAGAGACAGCAGGGCTCTTTCTGTGTCTGGGAAAAGAGGGGTGAAATGTCAGCTATGTAGAAATGCCACTGTCAACGACGTACACTTCATTCCCATAAACACTGACCAAGTCCTACCTACGAAACCCCAGGCACTACCATCCAAGATAAAACAGAAAGGAGAGAGAAACAGTCTCTGCTGCCAGCCTAGAAACAGCTTTATGAGATGTAACCCCGGATTCCAGCTCCTAACAAGGAACTGATGTTCTGTCCCAAAATGGGACAGAGAAGCAGTGGCCTGAGCTATAGAACAGAGAGCCTGGCCCTGGGCAACCCAGGGGCAGGGGGGCAGGCCAACCCCAATCAGGTAACCTGGGATCCAGGGAGCCCAGACTGTGCTTACGGTTATTGTACCAGTCATATAAGTAGCAAAGATCTCTGCTTCGTGAGCATTTCCATTCGAGAGGGACAACACTGTTCATATCAGACTAAGTAAATTATACGGTCTGTTAGTGGACTCAGTATGGAAATAAAGAGAAAGGGTAGAGCAGGACAAGGGGATGAGACGTACCATGGTTTAAAAACAGGGAAGGTCTCTTTGAGAAGGAGGCATCTGAGCAAGGACTCGTGGGGAGCGAGGCCCACTCAAGGAGTAGATGTCGGGGGTCTTGAGTGAACCATGGGCCCTCCTCCATGGGGGTCTATCAGGCTGGGAGACCTTTAGGGCCTCCCCTCTGCAGAGTAAGGGCCTAGAAGGCAGGCTCTGTGCTCGTTCCTCACCCTTTCTTACAAGCTCTGGTACTTAGGAAGTGTTCAGTTAAAATCCAGCCATGAGTAACGTTCCGTAGAGGCGGTCCTGGGTCTGCTCTGGGTAGGGCCCCTTTCCCGGGCTGAAGAAGCCCTTGAAAAACTCTGGATACACACAGAGTGATGCTGCATTGTCATACAAGAGAGGACACTGAATAGGGCCTTCAAAACAATTTCCCACCTTCACACTTTTAGATGACAACTACTGCATAATGGCTCATATGGGATGATGTACCCCAAACCTGGTCAAGAGACACATTCAGCTTTGGTCCTCCTAAGGTTGTAATCTCAGATGGTAAAGAACCTTGCCTGCAATGCAGGAGACCCGGGTTCAATCCCTGGGTTGGGAAGATACCCTAGAGAGGGGAATGGCTACCCAAACACGGCAGATTTCATTTTCTTGGGCTCCAAAATCACTGCAGGCTGTGACTGCAGCCGTGAAATTAAAAGGCACTTGCTCCTTGGAAGAAAAGCTATGACAAACCTAGACAGCATAATAAAAAGACGAAACATCACTTTGCCAACAAAGATCCGTAAAGTCAAAGCTGTGGTTTTTCCAGAAGTCATGTACAAATGTGAGAGTTGGACCAGAAAGAAGGCTGAGTGCCAAAGAACTGATGCTTTTGAACTACGGTGTTGAAGAAGACTCTTGAGAGTCCCTTGGACAGCCAGATCAAACCAGTCAATCCTAAAGAAATCAACCCTGAATATTCATTGGAAGGATTGAGGCTGAAGCTGATGCTCCAATACTTTGGCCACTTGATGCAAAGAGCTGACTCGCTGGAAAAGACTGATGCTGGGAAAGATTGAAGGCAAGAGAAGTGGGCAACAGAGGGTTGGATGGCATCATCAACTCAATGAACAGGAACAAGCTCCAGGAGATGGTGAAGGACTGGGAAGCCTGGTGTGCTACAGTCCATGTGGTCACAAAGAGTCAGACACGACTAAGCAACTGAACAACAAGGTTGTAATGTAATCCAGCCAGAGTACAGGTCTTCCTAATAACCCAGTGTGACCATCTTTGGCTCCTCCCTGTGTCAGACCATCTCACAGGCCTCCTCAGGTACACTTGGCCTCACCTGTGTCCCAGACCTTCGGCAGGTGAGATTTGCCACCCAAGGTCCACCCCAGAGACAGACCCCCAGGATTCCCTGAGATCTGGGTCACAGGGCACCTGACCCATGTCACAGGTGTTGCAGAGGGAATTCTCTGCTCCTCCCTCCCAGGGCTTCTGTTTCAAGCACAGAGAAAACACAGCTGCTGCTGCTGCTAAGTCGCGTCAGTCGTGTCCGACTCTGTGTGACCCCAGAGACGGCAGCCCACCAGGCTCCCCCGTCCCTGGGATTCTCCAGGCGAGAACACTGGAGTGGATTGCCATTTCCTTCTCCAATGCATGAAAGTGAAAAGTGAAAGTGAAGTCGCTCAGTCGTGTCTGACTCTTCGCAACCCCATGGACTGTAGCCTACCAGGCTCCTCCGTCCATGGGATTTCCCAGGCAAGAGTACTGGAGTGGGGTGCCGTTGCCTTCTCCGAGAAAACATGGCTAGTAAAGGTAAATAGCAAGAATTCTGCTTGTTCCCCAGGCATGTGCCCCCGTGACAAATGTTTCAGATGCCTTGTTCTATGTTTAAGACGTAGCTGTAAAACTTCAAGACTAAGTCCCACCCAAGGACTCAGTGCTTCAACTGTTTCAACAATAACAAAACACAAAGGACTTGAGTCCCACCCAATGAAAAAGACCTAAGATTTCCTTTACTCCTGGAGTCTGTTTTCACATTCACGTCTCTCACTAGCCCTCCACTTCCCTCTCCCTGCAGGAAATGAGCAGTAAATGACACTACTCTGGGTTAGAGGCACCATCTGACAAAGAGACCGTTAAGATGCGAATCGCCCTGCATGTGTGCATGTGTGCACCTGTGTGTGCAGGAGCCTGCTATTTCCCGACGCACAAAAGTCTGCTAAGGCTTTTAAGCTCTGCTTTGAAATTTTTTTGACTCAGATAATTTTCCAGGATCTTACTCAGCTGAACTCATCAAATGTACTTTGTTTTTCCCATTGTGGATCAGCACAGGCAATTTTCCGAATGACTCTGGGGGGATTAGTCCTCTAATGTGTTTTTTCCCTGAGATCCGTTTGCCTCCTCGGGAGCTGAACCTGACCTTCTCCAGCCTGTGATGGAGGTTGGCAAGAGTGACTACCTGGTCTTTTTCACATAAAAAAAAAGTTAATAGGAAATCTGCTTTTCACAACATGTTCCCTTTACTCAGGGCAGGCTGCTGGGTTCACATGTTTAAATTGGACAGGGAGTGATTTTTCACAAAGTTTCAATGCCCTCAGGCTCAGCAGTGCGCTCCTGTGGATCTGGCCTAGACTTAGTAAACACTGCTTTGTAGAGCAGAAGAGAAGTTAACTCGCGGCTCTGAGAACATATACTTTTGCAGGCCTCCAGGGGCCGATTAGGAAGTTGTGCTATAGGACCTTGGCCTCCTAGGCCTCATTCTGCCCAAGCTGGATTATGGAGAGGATCTAAGAGTAAGAGACGTGTGGAGAGGCTTTCAGGGGCAGATTCTGTGCTCATTCTCTGCACATGGGACTCTGAGATGCTCCTCTCATGCTCCCCTCTCAGCCATATTTTAGGGTTATCTCCTCTGCATGAAGGATTACTTTAAAATCCTTAGACTGGCACCCAAGACCCTTTGCAGAATTGCTGCAAATCATCTCTCCACCTTTATTTCCCTCCCCTGAGCCACACTCCTCCACAGTAGCACACCCAGCCCAGAGCAGACGCCGGGCCTGCCACCCCCAAACCCACCTTCCATTTGCCAAACTTACGGCCCTTTCTTTACGGAGCTCCCAGGGCCAGAAAGCATCGCGCTCACCTTCTGAAATCACACCCACCTTTCCAGGCCCACATGAAACAGCATCTCCTCTGAAAAGCTTTCTCAGATACCCCATCCCAGTTGGAATTCATTTCTTCCTCCACCCACTCCACACTCTGTGTCTCTATTTCATGGGGCTTAACAGAAGTTTGGGCTAAAGTGGGTGCAGGAGAAACGGGCAAATCCCACATACAGGTATTTTAAACTTAACTCCCCTTTTTTGTTCAGAGGGAGTGAAATGCTTGTGTGAATGGAAGCTGAAAGAAGCAAAGTAAGAAAGGCTGGTGGGTTTGAAGGAGACAGAGTGTCCCGGGATGTTCCTGCACACATAGAGGTTTCCACTGCAGAGCCAGAGAGTAGGACCTAGGTTCTTAAACCCAAGGTGGGGAATGAGAGCTGCAATGTGAACTGCGTGCATGTTGCTGGCGATGGTTCATGAATAATATGGGGAGAAACTGCCTTACGTGTCGAAGCGCTGTCCAAAATTCCCTGTGTCTCTGGGGTCAAGACCATTAGATTGGGGTGGCCAGACTTAACCGGGTTCGAGCCCTCATCAAAGACAATGAGACGGCTCTTATCTCTGCACCTGTCTCATCTGCTTTGCTTTGAACATCTGGAGGGCAGGGATCAGGCCTTCCTCATTGTGACACCTCCCACATGCTGGCACTCGATGATAGGTATAGAATTGAATCAAACTAAACTGAATGAGCCCCGGTAAAGGTTTCTATCTTAATGGACTCTTAATAGCATCCATAAGAAAACTAGATTCAATTTTACATAGCTTTAAAACCCTTATTTAGCCTGAATCAGCTTCAAGGAGGAAAACGCTTCTTTCAGAGAGGGATGTGTGTCTGGAAGTAAAAAACCCACAGGAGAAAGGGACTTCATCTGAAACATTTTCTAAACCGTAAGCCATTCACTCCAGCTTTGGTCCAATAGTGTGAGCTGCCTTCTCTGTCCTCTTTTCTTTGAAATGTAAAATATTTTTCAAATGTGAAAAAAAGTGCTGATAGAGCTAAGTCAGGTCTATTTTATAATTGGGGGAAAATAAAAGTATACCCAGACAGAAAAGGAAAATAAAACATTCACGCCACCCAAAGACAAAGGCTGTGTCAGCATTTGGTTGTTCTGACTCCCACCTCTCCCTCAGTACCTCCAGACCTCACCTCAGGCCCAGCAGCCGCATGTGTCCAGAGTCCTGCCCCGGGACCATGGCCACATCCTTTCTGTCTGGTCACTGCCTGAGTTGCCTTGGCTATTGTTCTCCTTTCTCTTTATGGATTCTCCCGCCCTCATTTTAGGGTCTCACATGTTATGCTTTCTCTTCTTTCCCACCTATCAAAGCCTGCTCTCAGGAAAAGTTCTAACTCGCACACTCTAGAGTATAAACCACAAGTAAGACTCCGTGTGCTTCCCATTCCAGAAGTATATGCATTTAACTTCAGGGGAAAGCCTTAAATGAAAGAACTACAACTCCAACCCTCAGCTCCGGAGCCCTAATAAGAGTACTTCCTATGTGTTCTCTCCTGGAGGCAGACTCAAGCTGTGTCATCCTGACGGGCACCACCATTGAGGACCCTCCTCCTGAAGAAATTCTGGTAGATTCAGTATTATGAATATAAAATTAGGTATCAAAGAATACTGATTTAGAAGAAAGCTCTGTATGTGAGATACTCTCAAGTTTGGCCTTCAGGAACTTGACAAACTCATTTCTGATTCTTTTTTCATTGATAAACCATCAAAATAAGTGCCGTTAGCCACTTTACAGGTATGGAAACTGAGACCCAGGGAATCACACAGTCAGCAAAGAGAATCATGTAGTGAGAGACAGTGGAGGCATCTACCCTACTGAACTGGAGGCAAGAAGAATTAAATGATGTCTTATAACAAAGAAGATATTTGCAGATGAGATCCAAACACACACTTCCTGGCTCCAAGCCTGCTGTTCTTTCTAGTACCTGAGCCATCTCAGGCTGTAGCTCACATCTGCTGAAACTTGGGCCAGTGCTTCCTGCCTGCCCCGCCCCCCGCCAAATCCAATGTGGTCTGACTTCTTTAAGAAGAAAAAAGGAGGTACCATTGTTGCAGGCTTGGCTTTCTCATATATACAAACATGGTGAAAAAACAAGACTAAGCATATCATCTTAACATTAAGGAGTCCTGAGAGAAAGAAGGATGTGTCATGTTCCTGGTAACAGGAGGGCCCAGAAAACGTCCACACCAAATTTCTACGAAGTAAATTACATGGTAAGTAAAGAACTCACTATTTCAAGGAACTCTATAATAAAACCTTCTGTTAAAACTTAAAAGAATTCCTGTCAATCAGAGATGAACATCTTAATTTCTCTTTCGAAAGTCTGAATGTTCATACCCAGGGCTTTCTTTTGGTAGAGCACAATTACACACACTAGGAAAAGTGCTGAAATTTGGACAGGCCTGTGAGGTAGGTGGACAGAAATAGCGATTGAGGGATTTCTCTGGTGGTCTAGTGGTTAAGAATCTGAGCTTCTACTACAGAGTGTGTGGGTTTGATTCCTAGTCGGGGAACTAAGGTCCACATGCCACATAATGCAGCAAAGAAAACAAACAAAAAGCAGCAAACATGGTTACATTCAACAATAAGAAGGAGCCGCAACACTGTGAAAATGCGTCCGTCGTGCTAATTTTGTTCTCAGTTCCACTGTGTGAATGCTGCTGTCAATAGGGTTTCCTGTCCTGTCTTTAAGAGATGATTATCCTGCCTCTTTTCTTACAAACCGTGCGAGATTGGTTGCAGCAATGGCCCCATTGTCCATGCCTCCCCGCTCTGCAGTATTACCTTGCGCTCCTCTCAATAATAGGTGGGATCTATTTCCCCACTTCTTGAATATGGGCTGATCTTGTGACTTGCTTAGGCCAATGGAAGGCAACTGAAGTGCCCCATGCGCCTGTTCAGAGCTCAGGCCACAGGAGGCCTTTCAGGCTTCCGTTCACCATTGTGGCCCCCTGGGACTGCACTGTGAACAGTCCAGGCTAGCTTACTGGAGAGTGAGAGCCATGCAATCCTGGACCATGCTCCCCACCCCCACCGCCTGAGCAGACAGCCATCCCACCAGCAGACATGCGAGTAGGGCTGCACGAGACCACCCAGCCCCCGATGGGAGCGTGAGCAGATCCAGTCTGTACCATTTGAAACTGGCCTTGTCTGGTTTAGATCAAAAGAACCACCCAGGCAATCCACGGATGGACAAGCTAAACAAATATTGTTTTAGGGCATTAAGTTTTAGGGCAGCTTGTTTCTGTAATTAACTGACAATCGAAAACAACCACAATACCTTCTTACAAAGATTAGCTACTTTGAGAGAGCATTTTCTGTCTTAAAAATGAAACTTTAGCATTGGTGGTTAATATTCCATCTGCTTTAATATCTTAAACTAGTGCACCGTGGCAGTCTGAGCTTAAATAATTCCACACTATGAATGCATTCACAAGGAGTTACTGACACACGTGTCTGGCAAGAACATTGTTCTGGCAGTCATTAAAAAGCAGGAAAAGTAGAGTTTCCAGAACCACGTGAATTTTTTCTATGACTAGATCTGACTTTGCTCTCACTCTAAAGATTCAGTCATTTCTTTTGACATCTACTCAAATTATTAAAAATTTCTAGATATACTATAATTATTCAGTAGAATTATCGGAATAAATCTCTATTATGCATAGAATAAACCCCTTTACAGGCTGTTTGGCAGGCTGACCACCTATTTTTGTAAATAAAGTTTTACTGGTACATAGTCATGCTCATTCATTTACATATTATCTATGACTGCTTTTGTGTGACAGCTGCAGAGCTGAGTAGCTGCAACAGACATCCTAGGGCTGACAAATCCTAAAATATTTACTACATGATCTTCCAACCCCTGCAGTATACCACAAACATTTTTATATTAATAGCAACTCTATTAACATAGCCAATATTAAGATATGCCAAAATTACAAGCTTTGGTCTGAAAAAACCTAACCGATCACATTGCAGGGACAGATAGTAAGAAAGAGAGGCAGGGGTGTGTGAGGCTACTGTCAGCAAAAATCTGTAGGAATACAATCCTGTTGGGTCTGTTGGCTGGATTTGCCCCAGTTAAGCTGCAGCTAAGTTATACAACACAAACAGGTGAGTCAGTGGCCACAAAGTTCAGTTCAGTTCAGTCACTCAGTCGTGTCTGACTCTTTGCGACCCCATGGACTGCAGCATGCCAGGCTTCCCTGTCCATCACCAACTCCCAGAACTTACTCACACTCATGTCCATTGAGTTGGTGATGCCATCCAACCATCTCATCCTCTGTCGTCCCCTTCTCCTCCTGCCTTCGATCTTTCCCAGTATCAGGGTCTTTTCCAATGAGTCAGTTCTTCACATCAGGTGGCCAAAGGATTGGAGTTTCAGCTTCAGCATCAGCCCTTTCCATGAATATTCAGGACTGATTTCCTTTAGGATGGACTGGTTGGATCTCCTTGCTGTCCAAGAGATTCTCAAGAGTCTTCTCCAACACCACAGTTCAAAAGCATCAATTCTTTGATGCTCAGCTTTCTTTATAGTCCAACTCTCACATCCATACATGACGACTGGAAAAACCATAGCCTTGACTAGATGGACCTTTGTTGGCAAAGTAATGTCTCTGCCTTTGAATATGCTGTCTAAGTTGGTCATAACTTTTCTTCCAAGGAGTAAGCGTCTTTTAATTTCATGGCTGCAGTCACCAAATGCGGTGATTTTGGAGCCCAAAAAAATAAAGTCTGTTTTCATTGTTTCCCCATCTATTTGCCATGAAGTGATAGGACAAGATGCCATGATCTTTGTTTTCTGAATGTTGAGTTTTAAGCCAACTTTTTCATCCTCCTCTTCCACTTTCATCAAGAGTCTCTTTAGTTCATCACTTTCTGCCGTGAGTGTGGTGTCATCTGCATGTCTCATGTTATTGGTATTTCTCCCAACAATCTTGATTGCCGGGGGTGGCCATAAAGGATTTCCACAAAGTCAAGCTCCAGTGACCTCTGCCCATCTCTTGTTCTGTAGCCCATTCATTAGTCTTGGCCTTTAGGAATCACCTGATTCTTCTGCCAGACCTGTAGTTATATTTCAGGCATCTTAGAGTTCACAGCCAGGGCAGACAGACAGCTGGACTTGCTATTCACCCTTCTAAGCTTTGGCTTCCTTGTTTAGAAAATGACAACCAGGTGGTGGTCTCTGAGGTTCCTCCCAGGCTGGGCACCATGATTCTGAGTTGGTGCCGTGATGGCGGTGCTGCTGGCGTGGCAGGGGGTGTGGCCACTAGCGGTGCAGGCCCACCAGGCCATCCATTGGCTGCACAGGCTTCCCTGACTCCTATGGACCTGCTGACCCCAGCTCGGCTCTGCATATGGGGATTCTGAGCCTCAAATTCTGGCAAACCCACATTACTACAGGGACAAGGCACCTCTTGGCACCTCACCCAGTGAGGTTCCAGATAGGCAGATGACAAAATGGTGGTGCCACCAGCTTTTCCAAAAAACAGAGAGAGGATGTGTATCTATCTGGCAGGAAGTGACTGTGAGCACTCAAGTGTTAGCAGGATGACTCTGGTGTTAGAAATGCCAGTGTTTGATCATTTTCTTCTTTTCACTGATGTATACTTTTACAATGGTGGTATACAAAGAAAAAGAAACAATAAAAAGTGTTTTCAAAGGCCCTCATTCCCAAAACTAAGGCAACAGGGATGACTAGGGCAGGCTGATGATCACGCCCTCCCTGGCTACACATTTTCCATGCTGAACTATGACCACCTCTCCTCCCTTTCAAACCCAGTCTTGCTGCTCAGTGTTAAGTGTACTTCCTGTGCACATCACGGGGCATGCCCAGGCCACTTTGAGCCCACCCCTGTGTTTGGGAATGTTTCGATTCTGCTACAGCAAGGACTCCAAAACCTGCTCGGCCGTTAGAAACACTCGAGGAAATTTAATGTGCAATAAAACTATTTCCGGGGGCCCTGACTCATATGGAGTCAGACTGGTTTAGTAGCTCAGGGGTACTGCTCAAACAGCTGCCCTTTCTAAGTTTCCCCAGATGGTTTCAATGATCAGCTTGGTTTGGTGTTCAGATCTTTCTGGAACCAGAGCCAGTCTGGGAAGGTAACCTCAGTCTCCTGATGGGCTTTACAGACGCCAAGGAGAAACATGGAAAAGTGATCAGTGGGTTTCCTCTTGTCAATCATATTTCCCCCTCACAAGCCTCTTTTTATTTTCTGTATTGGTGAAGAGCTCAACCTCAAAAACTATCCTGCCTGCCTCCTCTCCTCGGTTCTACCTATGTCTAATCGCAGGACTTTGGGCAAGTTTCTAAACCTCCCTGTGCCTCAAGCTCCCTTACCCATGAAATAAAGATCATGGCACCACCTGCTTCGGAGTACTGTTGTGAGAACTGTCCCAACTGACATGTAGAATGCTTAGAGGAGTGCCTGGCCTGTGGTAGAGCTCATTAGTGGTGGCCACTGTTTTCATTATTGACTTGCTCTGGTCCCACATGTCACCCTTGGCACACTTGCCTTGGGCCCCTTTCTAGAGGGAAGTGCAGGTCCTTGGGGCACAAGAGGACGTGCCACATCAGAGAGGAAGGTTTGGGATGGACTTGTCAGTATTCATGCAGTTACAACCCCTAGCACAGCACTGGGTCATGGTCGGGGGGGAGCATACTGTGCAAAAGAGCACTTCCCCGAGGAGCAGGACAGATGTGGGCTCTCCAGGTCCTAGCCCTGGGCTTCCTGGGGGCCAAGGGCAAAGCGTCTCCATGTTAAGGAAAATACAAATAGGGACTACCTACCTCAGGGCACGCTGTTCCTTCCCATCAGGATGGCTGCACATTTGGAAAATGGGCAGTATTTTAAGATGTAATTATCAGAACAATAGACGCTAAGCGATTGGACAAGGTGAGACATTTCATCACTCGCCAAGTTTCATGCTAAAATTGTGGAGTTTAGCAAATTTCTACTCCTGCTCATGCTGTGGATTAATAAACAACCATAGCCAGGGCTGATCACAGACTGAGGGAGAAAAAAGCTTTCCTCCAACCTGTCAACTCTGTACCTGGAGCAATTTGGGATGGCAGAGCTCCAGAAACTGCAAGAAGCTGCCACTAACAGTGTAACTGTGGTCTTTTACGCATACAGGAGACGTGCTAGTTGGTGGTTGCTTTTTTTGAAGCTACATATATTAGCAATCCACAGTGAATCGGTTCTTTATTTTTAGGCACCAAGCGTGATCCTTCTGCTCCCAGGATGGCATGAGATACTTGCACAGATGATTTAATGAGCACAACCTCATAAAAATAGCACAATTATCTATATTTACAACCCAGAAGTTTCTAGTGTCACCTTAGGTTTGGAGGTGGTGTAGGCATTTACTGGATGCCCTGGAGCATAAATAAATGCCACTGATGGGGTAGAAAAAGCACAAGAATTCCAGTGAGACTAGCTGAGTGTAAGGCCCAACTCCAAGCTCTGGGTCTCTCTAGGCACATTTCTTGATCTCTGAGATGGCCTTCGGGAATCCCAGCCACCTCAGGGGGGTGTGGCCAAGAAGTGAATGCTTATACGTATTCCACGGCTCCCCTATCACCCAATCACCCTGCAGCTAGGCAGGGTCACGTGACTAGCCAATGAAGGAGGGGCAGAAATGACCTCTGCCCCTTCCAGCCGAGGCAGTGAAAAACCCATGTGTGAGTATGCCACCTCTCTATGGCCTGGTCCAAGGGACTGAGAAGGCCACCTTCCTCTTCAAATGATGCAGTTTACAAGCTGAGGGAGCTTCTTTCAGCCTGAGTCTCTGAGTGGCTTTGTGGAGGAGAGCATTCCCTCCCCCTCCCCCATTCCCAACTCCTTATGGACCTTTAGTGAACAAACAGCAGCTTTTTTTCAAGTCATAAATGAATGTTGTATATACAAATTTTGAAATTCAGTGAATAGCCAGTTTGAGTAAGAAATCATCTTTGCTAACTTGGTAGCATGGAGATTTTTGCGTTCTTAAGGGACTTCTGTTTAGGGGTCCCCAGGTAACCTCCTCCATTCTCAGAACCACATGGCCCATCCTCACTAACAGCCAAGGTCGTTGTGAGACAGGAAGATGTAACGGTAAAGAGTGTGGGTTCTGAAGCCACATTGTCTTGATCTGAAACCGTGCTCCATCATTCATGAGCTTTGTGATTGCTCTGTGCCACGGTTTCCTTACTGAGACGTGGAGCTCATTCTTCAGAGGATTGTTACACATACAATAGATACAAAACCTTTGAAACCGTGTCGTGCACATAGTAAGCACTCAGTAGACAGCAGCCACGACTAGGTAAACCATCTAGCACATGGCAGGTATTCAGCAAATATTAGTTTCCTGGGTCACCTCTTCTTTCCCTTGGATCCGTGATTCCCAACTAGGGCTGCACATTAAAATAACTTAGGGAGATCTGAAAAAGGACCAAGCCTGGGTTGCACCAGCAGAGTTCCTGATTGGCCCGCGGGAACTGATTCAGACAGACAGGCGCCCTGCTGGACCGGGCAGTACATTAGGACTGTCTTCCCCCCACCACCTCATCCCTCCTCCTGGGCCTGGAGCCATCTCAGCACTGCCTCCAGATTGCTCTGCACCATCCTGTGCTCTGGGGGAATCCCACCCTCCAGGGGCAGGGATTTCTGAGTTCTGGGCCTAGCGCTCTCAAACTCAGCATCAACTCACACTTGCTGGCTGCCTGACTCTGGTCTTGTGGTCCAGAAACTAACTGCTTTTTCTTTCTGAGGCTGAGTTCCTACAGTGCATTCCTGCCTCACCAGCTCCCAGAGCTGGGTGTGCTGCCCCGGGGATGTGCCTGAGTTCAGGTGCAACAATACACCTGGAAGAGAATGGAGATTTTCCAGAACAGGATGAGGAGAAACCTGAGTCTCAGGAAGAGGGCAGGGAGGGGAGACAGAAGGAACGCGGGGCAGCGGAGCAGGCCTGATGCTGGTGCAGTGGGGTCCTGAGCATGAGCCTGTGGTGGAGGCTGGAACAGAGAGAAGATGCTGCTTGTGTGTGTGTGTGTGTTGGCGGGGTGTGGGGGAGGGCAGCTCAGCAGGAGACAGGTGGGCTTGGAGGAGTAGAAGGAAGAGTGGCCCAGGTTCTGAATTCTCAACTGGGTCCCTTGTCCCAAGCCCTCACCCTGGTGAGCTGCAAGCCCTGGACCCTGCTGACTCTTGGGTCTATTTCCATCCTATCAGTCAGCCCTGCCCCAGACCTGGGGTTCACCTCAGGAGGCCTCCCTGGTGTCTGGTCCCTGCTCTCTGAGATACACTTCGTGGAGACAGCTGTCTGCCAAGGACCTGTACATGCCACTGAGACGAGGTGACATTGGGGCAGAAACCTGAGGATGGAGCGGGTAAGCTATGTGAATATGTGGGGAAAGGGTCTTCAAGCAAAGCCAGCAGCAGGTGCAACAGCCAGCCGTAGGGGGAGCATGCACCTGGAGTGCTTAGGAATTGGTGGGATAGAACGGTCTGGGGAGCGGGGTAAGTTAGGGAGTGGGAGAGGTGGCTGAGGTGACACCACTCAGGGCCAGGTAAGGAGTCTGGCTTTTTCTCTGTGAAATGAACAGGGTACTGTTCTCGAAAATTCACAAAACTTGTAACCTGAAACAACTAAGGTGACAAGGAAAAAGCAAAGATGAGCTGAAGTTGAAGAAGTAAGTAGTATGTGGTCCTGCTTTGAGCTCCCTCTTTGTGACAAAGCACGATGCCAAGTTCTAGTTCCCTACCGTGCAGCCAGGCCCTTCTCCCCAGAGGCAGTCCTACCCCAGGAAGAATGTCCTGCTTTCCCCCCACCCCTCTGTCTACCTTGCCCTGTGCAGGCAGCCTGCCTTGCCCTACGCCGCCAAGTAGGAAGTGTTCATGTCCCCCTCCTCCTCAGTCTAAGGGAAGAGACAGCAGAGCATGGATGTCAGTTCTGGTTGGTAGAGCCTCTTAACATGGGTGCTTTGTGTGGGGGAGGAGTGGGGAGGGGAACTGAAAAGGAAAAGCTGCTGCTACCTTTAGGGGAACAGAGGGAAGGCCCTAAGGATCCGATGACTGGCCCATCTGCCCCACCTTCCCTCCATCCCTCGTCTCTTGTTCCTTCTACCACAGGCTCCCTGGGTTGAAGGCTTTGTTCCTGTTCTGTTGTCAAACCCAGTGGCTCTGACTTCACTCAAAGGCAGGACACTCGGATCCGATTCAAAAAATATGCACTGGCCATGTCTCCACAATCTGCCCACCTCCCCACACTCTGCCCCACACTCCACGGTGACTGGAGACTTCATCTGGCCTGGAGACAGGTGACGGTTGTGACCAGGATTCCAATAGCTCATTATATCCTGGTTATAACTACTGTTGCCCAAAGAATAATTTGTGTAGCAAACCTCTGAACGATACGTTCACATTCAGTAAACTTAAAAGGCAGCTTTGAAAATGATCTAAATAATCTTTATCTATTGATCCATCCTTCCCTGATGGCTCAGTGGTAAAGAACCTGCCTGCCGATGAAGGAAACACACGCTTGATCCCCGGGTCAGGAAGATCCCCTGGTGAAGGAAATGGCAACCGATTTCAGGATTCTTGCTGGGAAATTCCATGGACAGAGGAGCCTGGTGGGCTACAGTTCACAGGGTCACAAAGAGTCAGACAACAGCAACTGATCCATCCATCCATCCACCCACACACCCCATCCATCCATCTATCTGGGTCCCCAATAGAAAACTGCATAAAGGAGACAAAAGGCAACTAACAAAAGATATATAAATGCCTAAAAACCTTGAGAACCTCAATGTTTCTAGAACTCAAGAAATGTGTATCAAAACACTGAGAACAGCCAGTGAACACGGACAGTAGTTAATGTCGTGTAGGAAAAGGGAAAACAGACTCGCTCAAGCATTACTGATGGTGATACACATTGATCTGACCTTTCTAGAGGGGAATCTGGCAATAGGTGGGAAATTCTAAACAGGCACACCCTTATATAGGAATTTCGCTTAAAGGAATTTATTATTACGAAATAACTGGACAACTCCACAAGGACACATGTACAGGGCTTTCCAGGAAAAACAACCTAAACCTCCACAGTAGAAACCTGGTTAAATAAAATGTGCTATATGGATATCATGGAATTGTCTTTAGCTACCAAAACTGATATAAAGCCATATTTGGGGATATAGAAAGGAGTCCACAATGTAATAAGTGCAAAAGCTAGACTACAAAAGTGTGCATTGTATGATACAATTCATATGATACAAATTTTTTGGAAAATTCTGTGTGAAATGTATAAAAAAGTCTGGAAAATAAATAGGCCAAAATAAATTATTTTTGGTTGCCTCTGAATTACAGGATTTTTGAGTTTTACTTTTTCATATGTTTCTGCATTTTCTGAATTTTAGGTAATGAACACGTATAATTTTTGAAATCAGGTAAAATCAGTAATGCTGAAATGCTCTGAAAAGTGGAATGAAACACTTGGTCAGGAGACCTTAGTAGAAAGGTGATCACTGTTCCCTTCCATTCCCACCTGAAGCCAGTCCATCAGGGGATCTCCAGATGGAAATATGCTTCAACTGCCTCAGGCAGACAAGTATCTATCCTATTTCTAAAAGTTCCCAGAAAAAGAAGCTTCAAAACTTCCCTTGACAATCCATTCCAGAGTTTATCAAATCCATCTGAAAAAGAAATTTCCCCTAATGTCTAATCTGAAACACCTGTTCTGTGATTTAAGCCACTGCTTTTCTCCTTCAACTTGCAGTGAAAATAGGAACTGGTGGCTGCCGTTGGTCCTAATCAAGAGCAATTATTTCCAGAATATCTGAAATTGTATACATCCTGCAAGCTAAACACATGTGCCTACATACACTCACAAGTGCAGGTGAGCACGCGCATGTGCACACACACACACTCAGGACTCTATAAACTGGCATTATCACAGAAGCAAACATTAAATTCTGAGGCTTAGGCTCAAAGAAGCCCTTTGGAAAGCCCCAGCGCATCCTTATGCAGCTCAGAAGCACGGACTTCAGCCCCAGCTTATCTGTCTGTGTGTCCAGTAGTGACACTGCCAGGAGGGTAACCTTGAGCAGGAGTGAGAACTAGAGATGCTGCAGGAATCTATCTCATACGTGTTCTGGTTGATAAAGAGTATCATCCCCCCACACCTTGAGAAGAGGAGAGAGAAGAGCAGTTTGCTGATGCCGACAGCCCATGTGAACAGTACATTGTGGCAACAGCTTTCTGTCTGTTCCTTAATCCCTCCTCTGTTCTCTCTCCCTCCTTGTCCTACTGCTCCTTCCCTTCGTCACCTTCTGCCCAATCTATCGTCTTTAACCACATCACGGCTCACATTTATTGTTCATTTACCATGCCTCAGACACTGTTCCAAGAAATCTACACGTACTCATTCAATTCCCACAACCATCCTAGAAAATGGATTCCACTACCCCCATTTAAAGTGGTTTAATCCATGAGCTCTGTCCACTACTTGCTGGGCACCAGATAATCTCTAGATGCAATCCTTAGTAGTGATGGGGGTTTCCTTGGCCCCAGAGGCGCTCCAGGACGGGAGGGAGGATGTGCCGAGGAGCTTCCGTGGCTCAGAGACTGAGGGAGCTGAACAGGATAGAAGTGGTGGAGACTTCAGGCTTTGGAGCCTGGAGCAAATGCTGTCATGCCTCAATCCACAACCTTTGGGCATATGTGCTTTCCAGGATGACTTCTAATCACCAGGCTCTGCCTCTGTGCCTGAGGGCACGTATTCCCCAAACCAGAGTAGGCCACTCTGCCCCTGGGAGCAGCTGTTGGTATATTAATACCCCAACGCCCTCAGCCCTTGAGTGGGATTATTCTGGGTCATGAGTTTTATCTCCAGGGGATTAAACCACGGCCATAATGATAATTATATGACAGTCATCCTTTATTAGCTGCCTTCCTTCTCTTGAATCACTTCCCACTGCCCAGTATATAAGGGCTTCCCTGGTGACGCAGGGGTAAAGAATCTGCCTGCCAATGCAGGAGACAGAGAAGACTCGGGTTCAACCCTGGGTCGGGAAGCTCCCCTGGAGGAGGAAATGGCAACCCACTCCAGTATTCTTGCCTGGGAAATCCCATGGACAGAGGAGCCTGGTGGGCTATGGTCCATGAGATCGCAAAAGAGTTGGACACAACTGAGTGACTGAGCACGCACGCACGCCCAGTGTACTACTTGTACTTGAATCCTTATTGCCTTCTTGGGAAAACCTAAGGCAGGGTTTCTGACAGCTCTGGTCTGAATGCCAGCTCCGGTCCCTTCCTCCTATATGAACTTTGATGAGCTTTGACTCTGGAAAGGGGGCGAGATGTTACATTTCTATATATTAACACCAAGTTCTGGCACACAGGCACTGAAGAAAAGCCATTCTTACTGTTGCTGTGAAGGGGCTTCTGTTATGCGGCCACTGTTCCTATCTCTAAACAACAATAAAGCATCTTTTACTTCCTCACTAACACTTCCAGAAACACCAAAGGCTAGAAGCTGACTGCTCTCCAGTCTTGGACCAGGAAAGCTAACAGCAAATCAGACCTGTTGTACAGACCTGAGATCAGATGTAGTTCCTGAGAGTTCAATTTCTATTTCAAAGAAATAATTGCAAGCAATTTTCCAAGAATGAGCTTTCCCCCCGCTTGCTAATTTAGACATGCCAATCGCTTCGTTAGGTAGAGTGCTTTAATGCTGACAGAACATTTCCATCCACAGTGCATATCAGCTTTGGAGTCTCACCACTGCATCCTGTGTCAGTCAAGACAGGACAGCTCGTGCTCCATAATGAACCCCAGTCTCAGCGCACTCACACAACAAATATGTATTTGCTGCTAGCTCTCCCATGCCGCCTTCTCTGCAGCGTCCACACTGACCAAACAACCGTCATTCGGAATATGGCGAGCACTGCGGCCAAGGGCAAAGAGCCGCCAGGAGCGTTCTGTTCTAGCGGGCAATGGGGAACCATCCGTGTGGAGAAGTACTGACTGTGTCTGTGTGCTCAGTCGCCTCCCACAACCAACTCTTCGTGTCCAACTCTTTGCGACCCCATGGACCATAGCCCACCAGGTTCCTTTGTCCATGGGATTTTCTGAGCAAGAATATTGGAGTGGGTTGCCATTTTCTTCTCGAGTGGATCTTTCCAACCCAGGGCTCAAACCCGAGTCTTCTGAGTCTCCTGAATTGCAGGCAGATTCTTTACCACTTGAATCATTAGGGATGATGAAAGGAATGACTACCATCACGTTATTCTACCCATTTTATTGGTGAGTTTAAGTGCGTTCTTAAAGTCCCCCCAGGGAATTAGGTCAGAGTGGGGGCCAGGATTCTGGTGGTTGCTTCTCCCTGAGATGCCCAAAGAAGACAACATTGGGAGACGAGGGCCCCACTCCTCTACTATCTCTCTCCAAGCTCAGCAAACCTGAACCCCATCTTTGTAATGCTACCCACCGGCTAGCTCAAGGTCAAGGGCAGACTGGTAAAAGGTCAAAGAGACTGACTTTCTGAAGTCTTTCAGGTATCAGGTGATCAGGGGAATTATTTTTTTAAGTGGTAGGCTGTGGGAAGGAAAGGCGTCCCTCCCTCTAGTTTGATAGAGGGAACTCTTGTTCCCAGAACCAAGCAGAAGTCTCCAGACTGGAGGATGTTACCACCCTTTGTCCACATCACCAATACGAGGTGTCCTCTAGAATCCCACAGCTTCTACCCAGCAGTGTCCTGGAGCCCACTCACGTCAACCTGCAGGAACCGATTGTGTGTGCTTTTTCCCGGTTCCACAATCAGCACAACGGTGGCTTCAAACTGGCCACGGCAGGAATATTTACACCACAGAAACTGGAAGAGTTGTTTAAGTCAGGGCTTTTTTTCTCCCAGATTGCTGGTTGTTTAACAACAGCTTAGCACATGCCAGGACATCACTCAACTCTTCCCTCATGCTCGGCTTTCCCTCCTGTTGTTGCATGCCTCGTGGGCATATGTGGAACCCTGAGGACCGGAAAGCTTCTTTGAGGACAGGGGCTCTGCTTCATCCTTTGTACAGTTCTTTCCCCTTCCCTGGCATATACTTACGTGGCCTTTACTGGTTGCCGGGCCTGTTCTAATCACTATATGTATAAAGTCTCTAGTCCCTGTGAGGAAGGTGCTATTATTTTACAGATGAAGAAACTGAGGCACAGAGAGGGGAGGTAACTTGTCTTAGGTCACAGAGCAAGCAAGAAGCAATGCCAGGATTTCCACCCAGGAAAGTCCAACTCCAGCATCCCTGTTTGTAGTAACCACACTCTGCTGACCCTCAGAGCACATAACAGAAGAAGAGGAAGTTCTTAATTAAGAAATCACATTAAACACCATTTTTTTGAATATCCATGTGAACTACATCTGGCAACCACACAGTTAAAGTAGACTTTTTTTCCACTCATTTAATATTCATTTATTGCATGCTGGCTGTACGCCAGGCTCTGTGGTAAGTCAGGAAAGGAACACAAGGACGTGGCCAATATGAGGTAACATTTATTTTGCTTTCATTAAACAGGCACCCTGGTAGATCCTAAGGGGTGATGATGATCATGACAACTGATGATGGTGACAGCAATGGGACTTACTGTCATTTAAATGCTTAATGGCCACATACTGTGCTGAGAACCTTTACATTTCAATTTTGCTATATCTTGTGAGACAAATATTTTACACTTTTGCCCATTTTACAGTTGAGGAAACTGACAGCCAAGGACACGTCAGA